>NC_143438.1:95130000-95730000 GCF_987193195.1 Phasianus colchicus
GGGGGTCCCTTTTTGGGGTCATTTTGGGGTGGTCCCCATTTGACGACACATTTGAGGTCCCCATTTGGGGTCATTTTGGGGGGGTCCCCGTTTGGGGTCCCCATTTGGGGCCATTTTGGGTGGTCCCCAATTGAAGACTTTTTTTTGGAGGGGGTCACATTTGAGGTCCCCTTTTGGGGTGACTTCGGGGGGGTCGTTATTTGGGGTCCCCATTTGGGGGCACTCTGGGGCAGGTTCCCATTTGGGGTCACTCTGGGGGGACACAATTTGGGGGGGGCCCCATTTGGGGCCATTTTGGGGGGGGTCCCTGTTTAGGGTCGCTATTGGGGGGGTCCCAATATGGGGTCGCTATTGGGGGATCCCCATTTGGGGTCATTTTGGGTGGGTGTCCCTTTTTGGGGTCACTTTGGGGGGGTCCCGATTTAGGGTGGTCCCCTTTAGGGCCACTTTGGGTGGGGGTCCCTTTTTGGGGTTAATTTGGGAGGGGTCACATTTCAGGACATTTTTTGGGGGGGGGTCGCATTCGAGGTCCCCATTTGGGGTCACTTTGGGGAGGGTCCCCGTTTGGGGTCATTTTGGGGTGGTCCCCGTTTGACGACATTTTTTTGTGGGGGGGTCGCATTCGAGGTCCCCCTTTGGGGTCACTTTGGGGTGGTCCCCATTTAGGGTGGTCCCCTTTAGGGCCATTTTGGGTGGGGGTCCCATTTTGGGGCCATTTTGGGTGGTCCACAATTGAAGACTTTTTTTTGGGCGGGGGTCGCGTTTGAGGTCCCCATTTGGGGTCACTTTGGGGGGGTCCCCGTTCGGGGTGACTTTGGGGGGGTCGTTATTTGGGGTCCCCATTTGGGGTCACTCTGGGGGGACACAATTTGGGGGGGGTCCCATTTGGGGCCATTTTGGGGGGTCCGCATTTGAGGACACTTGGGGGGGGGTCGCATTTGGGGTTCCCATTTGGGGCCATTTTTGGGGGGGGTCCCCATTAGGGGTCACTTTGTGGGGGGTCCCTATTTAAGGTCACTTTTGAGGGGGTCCCCATTTGGGGTCATTTTGGGTGGGGGTCTCTTTTTGGGGTCATTTTGGGGGGTCCCCATTTGAGGACATTTGGGGGGGTCGTATTTGAGGTCCCCATTTGGGATCACTTTGGGGGGGTCCCCGTTTGGGGTCCCCATTTGGGGCCATTTCGGGGGGGGGTCCGCATTTGGGGTCACTTTGGAGGGGTCCCCGTTCGGGGTGACTTTGGGGGGGTCCCCATTTAGGGTGGTCCCCTTTAGGGCCATTTTGGGTGGGGGTCCCATTTTGGGGTGGTCCCCATTTGACGACACATTTGAGGTCCCCATTTGGGGCCATTTTGGGTGGGGGTCCCATTTTGGGGCCATTTTGGGTGGTCCCCAATTGAAGACTTTTTTTTGGGCGGGGGTCGCATTTGAGGTCCCCATTTGGGGTCACTTTGGAGGGGTCCCCATTTGGGGTGACTTCGGGGGGGTCGTTATTTGGGGTCCCCATTTGGGGTCACTCTGGGGCAGGTTCCCATTTGGGGTCACTTTGGGGGGACACAATTTGGGGGGGGGTCCCATTTGGGGTCATTTTGGGGGATCCCCATTTGCTGCCATTTTTTTGGGTGGGGGTCGCATTCGAGGTCCCCCTTTGGGGTCACTTTGGAGGGGTCCCCGTTTGGGGTCACTTCGGGGGGGTCGTTAGCTGTGCCCCCATTTGGGGTCCCTGCGGGGGTCTCATTTGACGCCCCCCCCCAGGCTGTACCCCGTTGGGGTGACGGTGCAGCGCTACCCGGCGCGGGACGTCGTGCTGCACAACTACCGCGTGCCGGCAGGGGTCAGTGCGGGGCGGGGCGCTGCGGGGTCATGGGGGGTTGTGGGGTTTTGTGGGGTTATGGGGTTATGGGGTGATGTGGGGTTATGGGGTTTTGTGGGGTTATGGGGTGTTATGGGGTCATGCGGGGTTATGGGGTTTTGTGGGGTCATGGGGTGATGTGGGGTTATGGGGTGATATGGGGTTATGGGGTGATATGGGGATATGGGGTTTTGTGGGGTTATGGGGTCATGCGGGGTTATGGGGTTTTGTGGGGTCATGGGGTGATGTGGGGTTATGGGGTGTTATGGGGTTATGGGGTGATATGGGGTTATGGGGTTTTGTGGGGTTATGGGGTGATATGGGGTCATGGGGGGTTGTGGGGTTATGGGGTGTTATGGGGTTATGGGGTTTTGTGGGGTTATGGGGTGTTATGGGGTGTTATGGGGTTATGGGGTTATGGGGTTTTGTGGGGTTATGGGGTGTTATGGGGTGTTATGGGGTTTTGTGGGGTTGTGGGGTGTTGTGAGGTTTTGTGGGGTTATGGGGTTATGGGGTTTTGTGGGGTTATGGGGTGTTATGGGGTTTTGTGGGGTTATGGGGTTATGGGGTGTTATGGGGTTTTGTGGGGTCATGGGGTGTTATGGGGTTATGGGTTGAGGAGTTATGGGGTGATATGCCGTTATGGGGTGATATGGGGTTAGGGGGTGATATGGGGTTAGGGGGTGATATGGGGTTAGGGGGTTTTGTGGGGTCATGGGGTGATATGGGGTCATGGGGTGATATGGGGTTATGGGGTTATGGGGTGTTATGGGGTTATGGGGTGTGTATGGGGTTTTGTGGGGTTGTGGGGTTATGGGGTCTGGATGGGGTTTTATGGTGTCTGGATGGGGTTGTGGGGTGATATGGGGTTATGGGGTTTTGTGGGGTTATGGGGTTATGGAGTGATATGGGGTTATGGGGTGATATGGGGTTTTGTGGGGTTATGGGATGTTGTGGGGGGTTATGGGGGGTTATGGGGTGATATGGGGTTATGGGGTTCTGTGGGGTTATGGGGGGTTATGGGGTTATGGGGTGTTGTAGGGTTTTGTGGAGTTATGGGGTTATGGGGTTTTGTGGGGTTATGGGGGGTTATGGGGTGTTGTGGGGTTTTGTGGAGTTATGGGGTTATGTGGGGTTATGGGGTTTTGGGGTTATGTGGGGTTATGGGGGTTATGGGGTTATGGGGATATGGGGTGTTATGGGGTTATAGGTTGAGGGGTTATGGGGTGATATGGCGTTATGGGGTGATATGGGGTTATGGGGTTTTGTGGGGTTATGGGGTGATATGGGGTTTTGTGGGGTTATGGGATGTTGTGGGGGGTTATGGGGTGTTATGGGGTTATGGGGTTTTGTGGGGTTATGGGGTTATGGGGTGTGTATGGGGTTATGGGGTGTTATGGGGTTATGGGGTATCTATGGGGTTTTGTGGGGTTATGGGGTGATATGGGGTTATGGGGTGTTGTGGGGTTATGGGGTGTTGTGGGGTTTTATGGGGTTGTGGGGTGTCATGGGGATATGGGGTGTCGTGGGGTTATGGGGTATTGTGCGGTTATGGGGTGTGTATGGGCTTATGGGGTGATATGGGGTTATGGGTTGTTATGGGGTTATGGGGTTAATGGGGTGTTATGGGGTTTTGTGGGGTTATGGGGTGTTATGGGGTTATGGGGTGTGGATGGGGTTGTGGGGTGTTATGGGGTGTCTATGGGGTTTTGTGGGGTTATGGGGTGATATGGGGTTGTGGGGTGAGGGGTTATGGGGTGTCTATCGGGTCTGGATGGGGTTATGGGGTGTTATGGGGTTATGGGGTTATTGGGTCTGGAGGGGGTTATGGGTGTTATTGGGTTGTGGGGTTTATGGGGTTTTATGGGGTTGTGGGGTTTTATGGGGTTATGGAGTGTTATGGGGTTTTGTGGGGTTGTGGGGTTTATGGGGTGTTATGGGGTTATGGGGTGAGGGATTATGGGATGTTATGGGGTGTTATGGGGTTGTGGGGTTTATGGGGTTTTATGGGGTTGTGGCGTTTTATGGGGTTATGGAGTGTTATGGGGTTCTGTGGGATTGTGAGGTTTATGGGGTGTTATGGGGTTATGGGGTGAGGGATTATGGGGTGTTATGGGGTTTTGTGGGGTTGTGGGGTCTGTATGGGGTTATGCAGTCTGTATGGGGTTATGGGGTGTTATGGGGTCTGTATGGGATCTGTATGGGGTTATGGGGTGTGTATGAGGTTATGGGGTGTGGGGTTATGAGGTGAGGGGCTATGGGTTCTGTATGGGGTTATGGGGTGATGGGTTATGGGGTCAGTATCGGGTTATGGGGTGTGTATGGTGTTATGGGGTGTCTATGTGGTCTGGATGGGGTTGTGGGGTATTATGGGGTTATGGGATTTTATGGGGTTATGGGGCCTGGATGGGGTTATGGGGTCTGTATGGGGTGTCTATGGGGTGTGTATGGGGTTATGGAGTTGTGGGGTTTTGTGGGGTTGTGGGGTTTTGTGGGGTTTTGTGGGGTTGTGGGGTCTGGATGGGGTTATGGGGTGTTATGGGGTCTGGATGGGATCTGTATGGGGTTATGGGGTGTCTATGAGGTTATGGGGTGTGTATGAAATTATGGGGTGTGGGGTTATGAGGTGAGAGGTTATGGGTTCTGTATGGGGTTTATGGGGTGAGGGGTTATGGAGTCTGGACGGGGTTACGGGGTGTCTATGGGGTCTGTATGGGGTGATGGGGTGAGAGGTTATGGGGTCTGGATGGGGTGTGTATGGGGTCTGGGTGGTGCTATGGGGTGTCTATGGGGTCTGGATGGGGTTATGGGGTCTGGATGGGGTGTCTATGGGGTTATGGGGCGTGCATGGTGTTATGGGGTGAGGGGTTGTGGGGTTATGGGCTCTCAGCCCCACAGACATTGTGCCCCACAAGTGACTCCGCCCCACGCATCCCAGCCCCACAAGTGTCTCAGCCCCACACATTCCAACCCCATAAGTGACCCCCGCCCCATAAGTGTCTCCGCCCCACACATCCCAGCCCCACAAGTAACTCCACCCCATAAGTGACTCCGCCCCATAAATCCCAGCCCCATAAGTGACTCCACTCCATAAGTGACTCCCTTGCCCCACACATCCCCACCCCATAAGTGACCCAGCCCTACAAGTAACCCACTGCCCCACACATCCCAGCCCCACAATTGACTCTGCCCCACACATCTCAGCCCCATAAGTCACTCTGCCCCATACTTCTCAGCCCCACATCCTACCCAGCCCCACACACTCCAGCCCCACAAGTGATCCCCTTGCCCCACACATCCCCACCCCATAAGTGACCCCACCCCATAAGTAACTCCACCCCATAAGTGACTCCACCCCACACATCCCAGCCCCACAAGTGACCCTGCCCCACACATCCCAGCCCCATAAGTGACTCCGCCCCATAAGTGACTGCCCCACACATCCCAGCCCCACAAGTGATCCAGCCCCACACGTGACCCCCCTGACCCACACGTGACCTCCCCACACGTGACCCCTCACGCACGTGACCCAGCCCCACACTTGACGGCTCCCTGCACGTGACCCCCCCACACGTGACCGCTCTCCACACGTGACCTCACCCCACACGTGACCCAGGTCCCCACACGCGACCCCGCCCCACGCGTGACCGCTCCCCACACGTGACTCCCACTCACGTGACCCCCCACGTGAGGGCCCCGAACACGTGCATCTCTCGCACACGTGATCACTCACGTGACGGCCCCGCACACGTGACCTCCCTCGCACACGTGACCCCCCTTCCCACACGTGACCCAGCCCCACACGTGTCCGCTCCCCACACGTGATCCCCCCACACACGTGACCCAGCCCCACACGTGACCCCCCCACACGTGACCCTCCAGCCCCACACGCGACCGCTCCGCACACGTGACCTCACCCCACACGTGACCCCTCCACCATACATGACCCAGCCCCACACGTGACCCCCACTCACGTGACCTCCTCGCACACGTGAGCCCCCCACACACGTGACTCCCATATATGTGATCCAGCCCACACGTGACCCCCCCTCGCACACGTGACCCCCCACGTGACCGCTCTCCGCACGTGAACCCCGCACACACGTGACCCCCCTCGCACACGTGAGCCCTCGCACACGTGACCCCCATCACGCACGTGATCCCCACGTGACAGCGCACACGTGACCCCTACCCACGTGATCCCCATCCACGTGACCCACACTCACGTGATCCAGCCCCTCACACGTGACCCTCCCTCGCACACGTGAGCCCTCACACACGTGACGGCCCCGCACACGTGACCCCTCTCGCACACGTGACCCCCTCACACACGTGGCCCCCCCTCACACACGTGACCCTCCCACACACGTGACCGCCCACATGACCGCTCCCCACACGTGACTCCCACTCACGTGACCCCCCTCGCACACGTGAGCCCCCTCGCCCACGTGACTCGTGACCCCCCCACGCACACGTGACACCCCCCACACACGTGACCCCCTCACACACGTGACGGCCCCGCACACGTGAGCTCCCTCACGCACGTGACCCCCCCCACACACGTGACCCCCCTCGCACACGTGACCCCCCTCGCACACGTGACCCCCCTCACGCACGTGACCCCGTCACACACGTGACCCCCGCACACGTGACCCCCCCACGTGACGGCCGCCCACGCGCAGACGCTGTGCCAGGTGTCGCTGTACGCCATGGGCCGCAGCCCGGCGGTGTTCGCGGAGCCGCAGCGTTTCGATCCGTCGCGGTGGATTCGACGCTCCGGGAACGAAACTGCGTTCACCGCTTTGGGCTTCGGGTTCGGAGCGCGGCAGTGCATCGGGCGGCGCCTGGCCGAGACCGAGATGGCGCTGTGCATCAAGCACGTGAGCGCCGGGCACGGGGCGACCTCGTGGGGCGCACGGGGAGGCGGACGGACCCCAAAGGGACCCCATAGGGGGACAAGGGGATCCCATAGGGAGACATAGGGACCCCATAGAGACCTCACAGGGACCCCATAGGGACCCATAGGGACCTCATACAGACCCCATAGGGAGACATGGGGACCCCATAGGGACTCCATAGGGACCCCATAGAGAGACATAGGGACCC
This sequence comes from Phasianus colchicus, assembly GCF_987193195.1. NCBI lineage: Eukaryota > Metazoa > Chordata > Aves > Galliformes > Phasianidae > Phasianus > Phasianus colchicus. Next base: position 95,136,955 of record NC_143438.1, read on the forward strand.
ATAGAGACCCCATAGGGAGACATGGGGACCCCATAGAGAGACATAGGGACCCATAGGGAGGCATGGGACCCCATAGGGAGACAAGGGGATCCCATAGGGACTCCATAGGGACCCCATAGGGAGACATAGGAACCCATAGGGACCTCATAGGGACCCCATAGGGAGACATGGGAACCCATAGGGACCCCATAGACATAGGGGAACATAGGGACCCCATAGCGAGACATGGGGACCCGATAGAGACCCCATAGGGACCCCATAGAGAGACATAAGGACCCCATTGGGTGACATAGGGACCCCATAGAGAGACATAGGGACCCATAGGGAGACATGGGACCCCATAGGGAGACATAGGGTCCCATAGAGACCCCATAGGGACCCCATAGAGACACAGGGACCTCATATGGACCCCATAGAGAGACATAGGGGAACATAGGGACCCCATAGGGAGACAAGGGGATCCCATAGGGACCTCATAGGGACCCCGTAGGGAGACATAGGAACCCATAGGGACCCCATAGAGAGACATAGGGGAACATAGGGACCCCATAGGGAGACATAGAGAGACATAGGGACCCCATAGGGACCCCATAGAGAGACATAGGGGAACATAGGGACCCCATAGGGAGACATAGGAACCCATAGGGACCCCATAGAGAGACATAGGGACCCATAGAGACCCCATAGGGACCCCATAGGGAGATATAGGGGAACATAGGGAACCCATAGGGAGACATAGGGATCTCATAAGGAGACATAGGGACCCATAGAGAAACATGGGACCCCATAGGGAGACATAGGGACCTCATAGGGATCCCATAGAGAGACATAGGGACCCCATAGGGAGACATAGGGAGCCATAGAGGCACAGGGACCTTATAGGGACCCCATAGAGAGACATAGGGGAACATAGGGACCCCATAGGGAGACATGGGGACCCCATAGAGACCTCATAGGCACCCCATAGGGACCCCATAGAGAGACATAAGGACCCCGTTGGGTGACATAGGGACCCCATAGAGAGACATAGGGACCCATAGGGACCCCATAGAGAGACATGGGACCCCATAGGGAGACATGGGGAGACATAGAGACCCCATAGGGACCCCATAGGGACCCCATAGAGACATAGGGACCTCATAGGGACCCCATAGAGACCTCATAGGGACCCCATAGGGAGACATGGGACGACATAGGGAGGCATAGGGACCCCATAGGGAGACATGGGACCCCATAGGGACCCCATAGGGAGACATAGGGACCCATAGAGAGACACAGGACCCCATAGGGAGACATTGGGACCCCATAAAGAGACATAGGGAACCTATAGGGACCCCATAGAGAGACATGGGGACCCATAGGGAGACATAGGGATCCATAGAGAGACATGGGACCCCATAGGGAGACATAGGGACCTCATAGGGATCCCATAGAGAGACATAGGGACCCCATAGGGAGACATGGGGACCCCATAGAGACCTCATAGGCACCCCATAGGGACCCCATAGAGAGACATAAGGACCCCATTGGGTGACATAGGGACCCATAGGGACCCCATAGAGAGACATGGGACCCCATAGGGATCCCATAGGGAGACATGGCGAGACATAGAAACCCCATAGGGACCCCATAGAGAAATAGGGACCTCATAGGGACCTCATAGGGACCCCATAGGGACCCCATAGAGAGACATAGGGTCCCACGGGGACCCCATAGGGAGACATAGGAACCCATAGGGAGACATAGAGACCCCATAGGGACCCCATAGAGACCTCATAGGGACCCCATAGGGAGACATAGGGACCCATAGAGAGACATAGGGAACCTATAGGGACCCCATAGAGAGACATGGGGACCCATAGGGAGACATAGGGATCCATAGGGATCCCATAGGGAGACATGGGGACCCCATAGGGATCCCATAGGGAGAGATGGGGAGACATAGAGACCCCATAGGGACCCCATAGGGAGACATAGGGACCCCATAAAGATACATAGGGAACCCATAGGGACCCCATAGAGACAACATAGAGACCCATAGAGGGACATGGGGACCCATAGGGAGACATGGGAACCCCTTAGGGACAACATAGGGACCCTATACAGAGACATAGGGACCCCATAGGGACCCCATAGAGAGATATAGGGACCCCATAGGGAGACATGGGGACCCATAGGGAGACAGAGGGGACCATAGAGACCCCATAGAGACCCCGTAGTCCCCCCCTTTTGGGTTCCCCCATTTTAGGGTCCCTCCCTTTCCTGTCCCCCCCCATTTTGGGGTCCCCCCTCATTTTTGAGTCCCCCCCCTTTTGTCCCCATCCCCTTTTTAGGGTCCCCCCCTTCCCTCCTTGTCCCCAGTTTTGGGCTCCCCCCCTTTTAGGGTCCCCCCTTTCCTTCTCCCCACACTTTTGGGTCCCTCCCTTTTAAGGTCCCCCCCCTTCCCTCCATTTTTTGGGTCCCCCCTTTTTAGGGTCACCCCCCTTTTAGGGTCTCCCTCCTTTCCTCCCCCCTCCCATTTTGGGGTCCCCCCCAATTTTAGGACCCCCTTCAATTTTGGGTCCCTCCCCTTTTAGGGTCCCGTCCCTTTCCTCCCCCCCATTTTTGGGAACCCCCCCGAATTTTAGGGACCCCCCCAATTTTTTGTGCTTCCCCCCCTTTTAGGGTCACCCCTTTTACTCCCCCCCCCCAATTTTGGTGTCCCTCCCAATTTTAAGACCCCCCCAATTTTGGACTCCCACCCTTTTAGTGTCCCCCCCCTTTCCTCCCCCCCCATTTTGGGGTCCCCCCAATTTTAGGGACCCCCCCCAATTTTGGGCTCCCACTCTTTTAGGGTCCCCTTTTCCTCCCCCCCCCATTTTTGGGGACCCCCCATTATTTGGGCTCCCCCCCTTTTAGGGTTCCCTTCTTTTCCTCCCCCCCCCATTTTGGGGTCCCCCCCCAATTTTAGTGACTCCCCCCTCTTTTAGGGTCACCTCCCTTTTCTTCCCCCCAATTTTGGGGACCCCCCCAATTTTAGGGTCCCCCCCTTTTAGGGTCCCCTCTTTTCCTTCCCCCCACCCATTTTGGTGTCCCCCCTTTTAAGGTCCCCCCCCTTCCACCCCCCCATTTTTTGGGTTCCCCACTTTTCAGTTCCCCCTCTTTTAAGTCCCCTTCCTTTCCTCCCCCCCCATTTTTGGGGACCCCCCCAATTTTAGGGACCCCCCCATTTTTTGCCCCCCCCCCTTTTAGGCTCCCCCCCTTTCCTGCCCCCCCATTTTTGGGTATCTGCCCCAATTTTAGAGACCCCCCAATTTTGGGCTCCCCCCCCTTTTAGGTTCCCCTCCGTTTCCTCCCACCCCAATTTTGCCCCCCCCCCCATTTTTTGGGCTCCCCCCTCTTTAGGGTCCCCTCCGATTTCCCCGCCCCCCCCATTTTGGGGTCTCCCCCAATTTTAGGGAACCCCCCCAATTTTGGGCTCCTCCCCTTTTAGAGTCCCTTCCCTTTCCTCCCCCCACAGTTTTGGGGACCCCCCCCAATTTTAGGGACCCCCCATTATTTGCTCCCCCCCCATTTCCCGCCCCCCCATTTTGGGGTCCCCCCAATTTAAGGGACCCCCCCAATTTTAGGCTCCCACTCTTTTAGGGTCCCTTCCCTTTCCTCCCCCCCATTTTTGGGGACCCTCCCATTTTTAGGGACCCCCCCAATTTTGGTGTCCCCCCCTTTTCCTTCCCCCCCCCCATTTTAGGTTCCCCCCCCCCCTCCTTTACATCCCAACTTTTAGGATCCTCCTGCTTTCAGTTCCCCCTTTTTAGACCCCCCCCCCCTTCAATTTTAGTGTCGTCCCCCCCCCCCAGTTTTTCTGCTGACCCCCCCCCAATTTCCCCCATAGGTTCTGCAGCATTTTTCGGTGGAGTCTCAGAGCTGGGAGGACCCCCCCACCATTTTCAGCTTCGTCCTCATGCCTGAAAAAAGCCCCCCCCTCCTCTTCCGGCCCCTCCCCTGACCCACACTTATGGGGCAGAGTTTGGGGGGGGGTCACCATTTATTGCCCCCCCCCTCTGCTCTCCATTTCCGGCCCCCCCTCTGCCCCACACTTATGGGGTGGGGGTCCAGGAGATCACAATGTTGTGCCCCCACCCCTCAATTTCCAGCCCATCCAACCCCATTGACCCACACTTATGGGGCAGAGTTTGGGGGGGGTCACCATGTTATGCCCCCCCCCGACCCACACTTATGGGGCAGTTTGGGGGGGGGGGTCACCATGTTCTGGCCCCCTCCCCTCCTGACCCACACTTATGGGGCAGACTTGGGGGGCACACCGGGCTCCCCCCCCCCCCATCAATTTCCCACTCCCCCCCCCCCCCCGGTCCCACTGCTGACCCCAATAAAACCCCACAGTGCCGACCCGGATTTGGGGCGCGGAAACCCCAAAAAGCTCAGCTGGTTCTTGTCTGTGGGGCGCTTATGGGGCACAGGGAATCTATGGGGCACTTATGGGGTGCTTATGGAGCGCTTATGGGGCACAGGGAATCTATGGGGCGCTTATGGGGCACACATGGGGCACAGAGAATCTATGGGGGCACTTATGGGGCGTTTATGGGGCACAAAGAATCTATGGGGCACTTATGGGGCGTTTATGGGGCACAGAGAATCTATGGGGCGCTTATGGGGCACAAAGAATCTATGGGGCACTTATTGGGCGTTTATGGGGCACAGAGAATCTATGGGGCACTTATGGGGCACACATGGGGCACAGAGAATCTATGGGGTGCTTATGGGGCACAAAGAATCTATGGGGCACTTATTGGGCGTTTATGGGGCACAGAGAATCTATGGGGCACTTATGGGGCACACATGGGGCACAGAGAATCTATGGGGCACTTATGGGACGCTTATGGGGCACAGAGAATCTATGGGGCGCTTATGGGGTGCTTATAGGGCACACAGCACCTATGGGGCGTTTATGGGGCACAAAGAATCTATGGGGCACTTATTGGGCGTTTATGGGGCACAGCGAATCTATGGGGCACTTATGGGGCACACATGGGGCACAGAGAATCTATGGGGCACTTATGGGGCGTTTATGGGGCACAGAGAATCTATGGGGCACTTATGGGATGCTTATGGGGCACAGAGAATCTATGGGGCGCTTATGGGGTGCTTATAGGGCACACAGCACCTATGGGGCGTTTATGGGGCACAGAGAATCTATGGGGCATTTATGGGGCACATATGGGGCACGGGGTACGTATGGGGCACTTCTGGGGCACTTCTGGGGCACAGAGCATCTATGGGGCACTTATGGGACACTTATGGGGCACAGGGTATCTATGGGGCACTCACGGGGCATGGAGCATCTATGGGGAACTTGTAGAGCTCTTATGGGGCGCTGATGGGGCACAGAGAATCTATGGGGCATTTATGGGGCACTTATGGGGCATGGAGCATCTATGGGGCACTTATGGGGCACATATGGGGCACTTCTGGGGCATGGAGCATCTATGGGGAACTTATAGGGCACTTATGGGGTGCTTATGGGGCACGCAGCATCTATGGGGCATTTATAGGGCACTTATGGGGCACAGAGCATCTATGGGGCACTTATGGGGCACACAGCATCTATGGGGCGCTTATGGGGCGCTTGTGGGGCATTTATAGGGCACTTATGGAGCACGGAGCATCTATGGGGAACTTATAGGGCACCTATGGGGCGCATATGGGGCACGCAGCATCTATGGGGCACTTATGGGGCAATTATGGGGCACTTATGGGGCATCTATGGGGACCTTATGGGGTATGTATGGGGCATTTATAGGGCACTTATGGGGCATGGAGCATCTATGGGGCACTTATGGGGTGCTTATGGGGCACAGAATCTATGGGGACCTTATAGGCCCCCCCACCTCAATGCCCCCCCACCCAATTGCCCCCACCCATGACCCCCCTTATTGCCCCCCCACCCTACGGCCCCCCAACCCCCCCATCACCCCTCACCCCTGACCTTTGACCCCATTGCCCCCCCACCTTGCCCCCATCTCCCCCCCACCCCATCACCCCCCCACGACCCCCTCAGCCCCCCCTTCTCACCCCCCCATTCCCCCCCAGCTCCCCCGATTGCCCCCCACATCCCCCCACCCCACCGACCCCCCCGTGCCCCCCCACCCCCGACCTTTGACCCCACAGCCCCCCCCATGTCCCCCCAACGACCCCCTACCCCACAGCCCCCCCGTTTTCCCTCATTACCCCCCAACCCCCCCACCCCTGACCTTTGACCCCATCGCCCCCAACCCCACCCCCCATCTCCTCCCCTCTTCAATGCCCCCCCACCCCACGACCCCCCACGACCCCCTCACCCCCCCTTACTCCCCCCCACCCCCCATTGCCCCCCATTTCCCCCCAGCCCCCCCCAACGACCCCCGACCCCATTCCCCCCCATCTCCCCAATGCCCCCAAACGCCCCCCCACCCCAACACCTGACCCCATGCCCCCCCATCGCCCCCCCCCACGCCCCACTCAGCCCCCCCATATCACCCCCCCGTTGCCCCCCATTACCCACAGCCCCCCCACCCCATTGCCCCCCTCCCTCCAACGACCCCCATTGCCCCCCATTCCCCCCCATCTCCCCAACCCCCCCCAAAAGCCCCCCCACCCCGTGACTCCTGACCCCACGCCCCCCCCATCGCCCCCCCCACACCCCACTCCCCTCCCACCCCCAACGACCCCCCACCCCACGCCCCCCCGTGACCCCAATGTCCCCCTCAGCCCCCATTACCCCCCCACTGCCCCCCATTACCCCCCGACCCCCCTGACCCCCCCAACTCAACGCCCCCCCACCCCATCACCCCCCACGACCCCCTCAGCCCCCCCTTCTCACCCCCCCATTCCCCCCCAGCTCCCCCCATTGCCCCCCATATCCCCCCACCCCACCGACACCCCCATGACCCCCACCCCCGACCTTTGACCCCATCGCCCCCCAACCCCGCCCCCCATCTCCCCCCCTCAACGCCCCCCCACCCTATCGCCCCCCCACGACCCCCTCACCCCCCCTTACTCCCCCCCACCCCCCATTGCCCCCCACCCCCGACCTTTGACCCCATCTCCCTCCCAACCCCACCCCCCATCTCCCCACCATCACCTCCAACCCCCCCAACGCCCCCCCGACCCTCTGACCTTTGCCCCCCATCCCCCAATGCCCCCCGATGCCCCCACCCCCCCAACCCCCCCGTGACCTTTGACCCCACTCCCCCAACTTCCCCCACTCCATTGCCCCCCCACACCCACCCATCCTCCCCCATTACTCCCCACGCCCCCACGCCCCCACACCCGTGACCTTTGACCCCGCACCCAGTACCCCCACCCCGTGACCTTTGACCCCGTGCCCCCCCATGCCCCTCACTCCCTTTACCTCCCCAGTGCCCCCCAGCCCCCCATCCCCCACCGACCCCCAATGCCCCCCCACCCCGTGACCTTTGACCCCAGTGTCCCCCACCCCCCCATGACCCCCTGAACCCCCCAGTGCCCCTCACCCCTTGACCTTTGACCCCATCCCCCCAAAAAACCTCCCACCCCATAACCCCGCCCCTCCCACCTCCTCCCCCTCCCATTGGCCCACCCTCCTCCCACCCCCCCCTCCCATTGGCTCCCTCTCCCCTATTGGCTCACCTTTCCCTCCCGTCCTTCCCATTGGCTCGCTTTCCCCACCCTCCTCTTTCCCTATTGGCCAACCCCCGCGCAGGGGACGCCGGGATTTGTAGTCTTCCCTCCCTTCTTTCCTAGCGGCCGCGCAATGCATGCCGGGAACTGAAGTCCCGACTCCTCCCCCACGTGGGGATGGGTGGGATTTGGAGGGGGGGGGGGGGGGGGAAGAAAACGGGTGGGGGGAAGGGGGGGGCGGGCGTTGCCAAGGTTACAAAGGGCCGAAGGTTCCGCTACGGTGGCCGGGAGGTGGCTGATAAGGAATGGGTGAACGCGGAACGGCGGCGGCGAACCCTGGAGGCGGGGGGGGGGGCGGCGGCGGCGGCCCCGGGGGGACCCGGAAACGGCGGGGTGGGGGGGGGGCGAGTGGGGGGGCGACGACCACCGCCTCCACCGGCAGCAGCAGCAACAACAACAGGACCCCCCCCCACCACCACCACACATCAACCGGCACGGGAAACGCTGCCTCCCCCTCCGCAACGACGCAGAGCGGGGGGGATGGAGGTGTTGAGGAGGGGGGGGATTTCAGGTAATGGGGGGGGGGGGGGAAGTGGGGGGGGTGGGGGGGGGAATGGGAGGGATTGGGGGCGGCTGGGGAGAGGGGCTGGGGGGTATTGGGGGGGGCTGGGGGAACGGGGGGGCAATGGGGGAGGCTGGGGGGGACTGGAGGGGGCTGGGGGGTATTGGGGGCACTGGGGGGGGGGCTGGGGGGGGGCTGGGGAGAGGGGCTGGGGAGAGGGGCTGGGGGGGTATTGGGGGCACTGGGGAGAAACAGGGGTAACGGGGGGTACTGGGGGGGCGAAGAAGGAGGACTGGGAGGACTGGGGGGGGGTAAAGGGGGGGGGCTGGGAGGACTGGGGGGTATTGGGGGCACTGGGGGGACTGGGATAACGGGGGAGGGAATGGGGGGGTTGGGGAGAGGGTCTGGGGGGGTATTGGGGGCACTGGGGGGGAATGGGGGGGCACTGGGGGAGGCTGGGGGGGGATTGGGAGGGTATTGGGGGCACTGGGGGGGGGCACTGGGGAGAAAATGGGGGGGGACTGGGGCGAAAGGGGGGGACTGGGAGGACTGGGGGGGCTGGAGAGAGGAACTGGGGGTATATTGGGGGCTCTGGGGGGGGGATTGGGGGGGTATTGGGGGCACTGGGGGGCTAAGGGGGGGCTGGGGGGGGCTGGGGAGAGGGATTGGGGGGATATTGGGGACACTGGGGGGGGCACTGGGGGGACTGGGGTAATGGGGGGTGTGAAGGGGGGGGACTGGAGGACTGGGGGGGCTGGGGAGAGGGACTGGGGGATATTGGGGGGGACTGGGAGGGATATTGGGGGCACTGGGGGGGACTGGGGTAACAGGGGGGGACTGGGGGGGCGAAGAGGGAGGACTGGGAGGACTGAGGGGGGCTGGGGAGAGGAAGTGATGGGGTACTGGGGGCTCTGGGGGGGGGGGGTGGGAGGAGTATTGGGTGCACTGGGGGGGGCAGTGGGGGGAACGGGGGGGAGGTTGGGGGGGGTACGGGGGGGACTGGGAGGACTGGGGGGGGCTGGGGAGAGGGACTGGGGGGGTATTGGAGGCACTGGGGTAAAGGGGGAGGGACTGGGGGGAGCAAAGGGGGGAGACTGGGAGGACTGGGGGGGGGGGACTGAGTGGGTATTGGGGGCACTGGGGGTGGACTGGGAGGGGACTGGGGGAATGGGGGAGGGAATGGGGGGCTTGGGGAAAGGGTCTGGGGGGGTATTGGGGGCACTGGGGGGGGACTGGGAGGACGGGGGGGGCTGGGGAGAGGGACTGGGGGGAGCGAAGGGGGGAGACTGGGAGGACTGGGGGGGGGAAATGAGGGGGTATTGGGGGGCACTGGGGGGGCTAACGGGGGGAACTGGGGGGGTAAAGGGGGAGACTGGGAGGACTGGGGGACTGGGGGGGGACTGAGGGGGTATTGGGGGCACTGGGGGGCACTGGGGGAACGGGGGGGGACTGGGAGGACTGGGGGGAGCTGGGGAGAGGAACTGGGGGGTATTGGGGGCACTGGGGGGGGACTGGAACTGGGGGGGCACTGGGGGGACTGGGGTAACGGGGGAGGGAATGGGGGGGGTTGGGGAGAGGGTCTGGGGGGGTATTGGGGGCACTGGGGGGGAATGGGGGGGCACTGGGGGAGGCTGGGGGGGGATTGGGAGGGTATTGGGGGCACTGGGGGGGGGCACTGGGGAGAAAACGGGGGGGGGACTGGGGCGAAAGGGGGGGACTGGGAGGACTGGGGGTACTGGTGGGAGGACTGGGGGTACTGGGGGGTTAAGGGGGGAGACTGGGAGGACTGGAGGGGGCTGGGGAGAGGAACTGGGGGCACTGGGGGGGGACTGGGAGGGGTATTGGGGGCACTGGGGTGGGCACTGGGGGGAATGGTGGAACGGGGGGGTACTGGGGGGCAAAGGGGGGGGCTGGGAGGACTGGGGGTGCTGGGGAGAGGGACTGGGGGGGGCACTGGGGGGGGCACTGGGGGACTGGGGGGGGACTGGGAGGGCTGGGTGGGGGATTGGGAGGGACTGGGCGTGCGGCTGGGGGGGTATTGGGGGCACTGGGGGTGGACTGGGGGGACTGGGGGAACGGGGGGGGACTGGGGGGGCAAAAGGGGGGGCTGGGAGGACTGGGGGGGCTGGGGAGAGGGACTGAGGGGGCAGCGGGGGGGGATGGGGGGGACTGGGGGGGCTGGGTGGGGACTGGGGAGAGGAATTGGGGGATATTGGGGGCAGTGGGGGGGCACTGAGGGACTGGGGGGGACTGGGAGAACTGGGGGGGGGACTGGGAGGGCTGGGTGGGGATTAGGAGGGACTGAGGGTGCGGCTGGGGGGGTATTGGGGGCACTGGGGGGGGGCTGGGGGAATGGGGGTGGGCTGGGGGCACTGGGGGGGGCTGGGGAGAGGGACTGGGGGGGTATTGGGGGCACTGGGGGAGGTAAAGGGGGGGGTTGGGAGGACTGGGGGGATATTGGGGGGGTACTGGGAAGGGAGTGGGAGTAACTGGGGGTACTGGGAGGGAACTGGGAAGGACTGCGGGGGTACTGGGAGAGACTGGGGGGGGTACTGGGGGGGTACTGGGAAGGACTATGGGGATACTGGGAGGGACTGGGGGGGACTGGGAGTGACAATGGGATACTGGGAAGGAGTGGGGGTGTGGGGGGGGGGAATGGAGTGAACTGGGAAGGACTGGGGGGGTACTGGTAAGGACTATGGGGGGACTGGGGGGGTACTGGGAAGGACTGGGGTGGTACTGGGCTGGGGGGGGACTGGGAGGGAACTGGAGGGATACTGGGAAGGACTATGGGGGTACTGGGAAGGACTGGAAGGAAACTGGGGGGGACTGGGAGGGAACTGGGGATACTGGGAAGGACTGTGGGGGTACTGGGAAGGACTGGGGGGATACTGGGCTGGGGGGGGGACTGGGAGGGGACTGGGGGGGTACTGGGGGGTACTGGGAGGAAACTGGAAAGGACTGGGGGTTACTGGGAGGGAACTGAGGGGATACTGGGAAGGACTGGGGGGGGTACTGGGAAGGACTATGGGGATACTGGGGGGGGACTGGGAGGGAACTGGGGGGGGACTGGGAGGGACTATGGGGTTACTGGGAAAGAGTGGGGGTGTATGGGGGGGGGAGTGGAGCGAACTGGGAAGGACTGGGGGGGTACTGGGAGGGAACTGGGGGGATACTGGGAAGGACTATGGGGGGACTGGGGGGGTACTGGGAAGGACTGGGGTGGTACTGGGCTGGGGGGGGACTGGGAGGGAACTGGGGGGATACTGGGAAGGACTGGAAGGAAACTGGGGGGGACTGGGAGGGAACTGGGAAGGACTGGGGGGGGTACTGGGAAGGAACTGGGGAGGTACTGGGATGGACTGGAGGGAACTGGGAAGGACTGGGGGAGGGACTGGGAGGATACTGGGAAGGACTGGGGGGGACTGGGGGGGGGCACTGGGAGGGAATTGGGGGAGGGGACGATTTGGGGCAATTTAGCCCCCCCCCCCCCCCCCAGGTGTCACCACATTCAGGACCCCCCCCCCACAATTTGGGGTCAATTTGAGGGAATTTAGCCCCCCCCCCTCAATTTAGGACCCCCCCCCAGATTGTGGCTCCCCCCCCCCCCAATTTGGGATTAATTTGAGAGAATTTAGCCTCCCCCCCCCAATTTAGGACCCCTCCCCAAATATTGTCCACCCCCTCCCCCCCCCCAATTGTGACCCCCCTCCCCCCCCCCAAGCTGTCACCACTTTCAGGAGTGACCCCCCCCCCCAATTTCCAGTCAATTAGGAGGAATTTATGGCCCCCCCCATTCCAATTTAAGACCCCCCTCCCAATTTAGCCCCCCCCCCAAATTGTGTCCCCCCCATTCCCCCCCCCCAGTTGTCACCACATTCAGGACCCCCCCCCACAATTTGGGGTTAATTGAGAGAATTTAAACCCCCACCCCCCCCCCCCCAATTTAGGACCTTCTCTCTAATTTAGGAGCCCCCCCAGTTTAGGCCCCCCCCAAAATTTCCCCCCCGGCCCCCAAATTTTCCTCCCCCCCAGCTGTCACCACATTCAGGACCCCCCCCCCACAATTTGGGGTCAATTTGAGGGAATTTAGCCCCCCCCCAATTTAGGACCCCCCCCAGATTGTGCCCCCCCCCAATTTGGGGTTAATTTGAGAGAATTTAGGCCCCCCCCCAATTTAGGACCCCTCCCCAAATATTGTCCTCCCCCTCCCCCCCCCCCCAATTTGGGGACAATTAGAGGGAATTTAGCCCCCCCCCCCCCCAGTTGTCATCTCGTTCCCCCCCCCCGATGTCACCACATTTTTGAGCCCCCCCCCCAATTTGGTTCATTTTGGGGGGAATTTAGGACCCTCCCCAAATTGTGTCCCCCCCCACATTTGTGTCCCGCCCCTCCCCCCCCGATGTCACCACATTTTGGAGCCCCCCCCCCCAATTTGGGGTCAATTTGAGGGAATTTAGGCCCCCCCCCTTCCAATTTAGGACCTCCCCCCCCCCCCCCAAATTATGTATCGTCGTCCCCCCCCCTAGATGTCACCACATTTAGGAGCCCCCCCCCCAATTTGGGGTCAATTTGGGGGTTTAGACCCCCCCCCCAATTTAGGACCCCCCCCCAAATTTTGTCCCCCCCCTCCAGGTGTCACCGCCTGCAGGAGTCGCTGCTGAGCTCAGCCAGCGGTTACAGCAATTACCGCGGGGTGCTTAATTGGTGCGTCGTTATGCTGGTGAGTGGCGGCCGCTTAATTGCGCTCATTAAGGCCCAGGTTCGTTAGCGGGGAATTGAAAGTGGGGGGGGGGCGAAAGGGGAGGGGGGTGAAAAAAGTCTCGGGGTGACACAATGGGGTTCTATGGAGTGAAAAAAGTCACAGGGGGCCGCAATGGAGTTTTAGGGAGTGAAAAAAGTCCCAGTGAGACACAATGGGGTTTTGTGGGGTGAAAAAAGTCCCAGGGGGCCACAAGGGAGTTCTGTGGGGTGACACAGTGGAGTTTTATGGGGTGACATAGTGGGGTTCTATGGAGTGAAAAAAGTCCCGGGGTGACAAAATGGGGTTCTGTAGAGTGAAAAAAATCACAGGGGGCCGCAATGGGGTTCTGTGGGGTGACACAGTAGGGTTCTATGGGGTGAAAAAAGTCCTGGGGGGCCACTATGGGGTTTTATGGGGTGATACAATGGAGTTTTATGGGGTGAAAAAAGTCCCAGGGAGAAACAACAGGGTTCAATGGGGTGAAAAAAGTCCCAGGGGGGTCACATAATGGGGTTCTGTGGGGTGAAAAAAGTCCCAGGGAGAAACAACGGGGTTCTATAGGGTGAGAAAAGTCACAGGGGGCTGCAATGGGGTTCTGTGAGGTGAAAAAAGTCCAAGGGAGCCACAATGGGGTTTTGTGGGGTGACACAGTGGGGTTCTATGGGGTAACACAATGGGGTTCTGTGGAGTGAAAAAAGTCTCAGGGAGAAACAATGGGGTTCTATGGGGTGGCACAGGGGGGTTCTTTGGGGTGAGAAAAGTCCCAGGTAGCCACAGTGGGGTTCTATGGGGTGACATAATGGGGTTCTACAGGATGAAAAAAGTCCCGGGGGGCCATAATGGAGTTTTATGGGGTGACACAATGGGGTTCTGTGGAGTGAAAAAAGTCCCAGGGGGGCCTCAATGGGGTCTGAGGGGTCACACAATGGGGTTCTATGGGGTAAAAAAAAGTCCCAGGGAGTCACAGTGGGGTTCTATGGGGTGAGAAAAGTCCCAGTGAGACACAATGGGGTTCTATGGAGTGAAAAATGTCCCGGGGTGACACAATGGGGTTCTGTGGGGTGAGAAAAGTCCCAGAGTGACACAATGGAGTTCTATGGGGTGGCACAGTGGGGTTCTATGGGGTGACATAATGGGGTTCTATGGGGTGAAAAAAGTCCCAGGGGGCCACAATGGGTTTCTATGGGGTAACACAGTGGGTTCTATGGGGTGACACAGTGGGTTCTATGGGGTGAAAAAAGTCCTGGGAAGACATTGGGGGTTCTGTGGGGTGAAGAAAGTCACAGGCAGCCACAATGGAGTTCTATGGGATGACACAATGGGGTTCTATGGGGTGAAAAAAGTCCCTGGGGGCTGCAATGGGGTCTGAGGGGTCACACAATGGGGTTCTATGGGGTGAAACAATGGGGTTCTATGGGCTGAAACAATGGGGTTCTGTGGGGTGAAAAAAGTCCCACGGGGCCACAATGGGCTTCTATGAGGTGAAACAGTGGAGTTTTATGGGGTGACACAATGGGGTCCTATGGAGTGAAAAAAGTCCCAGGGTGACACAATGGAATTCTGTGGGGTGAGAAAAATCCTGGGGGGCCACAATGGGGTTCTATGGGGTGGCACAAGGGGGTTCTGTGGGGTGAAAAAAGTCTCAGGGAGACACACTGGGTTTCTATGGGGTGACACAATGGGGTTCTGTGGAGTGAAAAAAGTCTCAGGGGGCCGCAATGTGGTTCTATGGGGTGGCACAATGGGGTTCTGTGGGGTGAAAAAAGTCTCAGGGAGAGACGCTGGGTTTCTATGGGGTGACACAATGGAGTTCTGTGGGGTGAAAAAAGTCCCAGGGTGACACAAATGTGAACCTCAGGGTGACAGAAGTGTCGTTCAGGGTGAGTCCTTGGGGTGACAAAAGGCTCCGGGTGACACAAAGGAGTCCATGGGGTGACACTGAAGGTGTCCTTGTGGTGACAGATGTCTCAGGTTGACACTTAGAAGTCCTTAGGGTGACACGAAGGTGACCTCGGGGTGACAAAAGTCTCAGGGTGACACAGAAATCCATCCAGGTGATACCAGCGAGTCCTTGGGGGTGACAGAAGTGTCAGAGTGACACAGATGGGTCCCTTCAGGGTGACACAAGTCAGCTGGGGTGACAAAAGTCTCAGGGTGACGCAAAGGAGACCCTTAGGGTGACAGAGGTCCTGGGGTGACAACAGGGAATCCCTCAAGGTGACAAAAGTTGACAAAAGTCTGAGGGTGACAGAGAGGAGTCCTCAAGGTGACACCGATGTGCTCCTCAGGGTGACAGAAATCTCGGCGTGACACAGAGGTGTCTATGGGGTGACACAGATGGGTCCTTCGGGGTGACAGGTGTGAGTCCTTGGGGTGACAAAAGGCTCCGGGTGACACAAATGGGTCCCTTGAAGTGACACGAGTTGAGTCTTTGGGGTGAGCAAAGCCTTGGGGTGACAAAGGGCTCAGGGTGACACAAACGAGTCCTTGGGGTGACAAAAGTCAGGGTGACACAAGTGAGGCCTTCAGGATGACAGGAGCTGTCGGGTGACGCAGATGCGTCCTTTGGGGTGACAGGAGCTGTGGGGTGACAGAGAAGTGTCCTTTGGGGTGACAAAAGTCTCAGGGTGACACAAAAGAGTCCTTTGGGTGCCGAAAGTCTTGGGGTGACACAGTGGAGATCTTAGGGTGACAGAACTCTCAGGGTGACACAGATGTGTCCCATGGGGTGACAGAAGCTGTAGGGTGATAGAGACATGTGCCATGGGGTGACAGGAGCTGTGGGTGACATACATGTGTCCCATGGGGTGACAGAAGCTGTAGGGTGACAGAGACGTGTCCCATAGGGTGACACAGGCGTTGGGGTGACACAGATGTGTCCCATGGGGTGACACGAGCTTTGGGGTGACACAGATGCATCCTTTAGGGTGACACAAGCTATAGGACGACTGAGATGTGTCCCTTGGGGTGACATGGGCTTTGGGGTGACACGGATGTGTCCCATGGGGTGGCAGGAGCTGTAGGGTGACAGAGACGTGTCTCATGGGGCGACACAAGCTTTGGAGTGACACAGATGTGTCCTTTGGGGTGACACAAGCTGTAGGGTGTGACAGAGACCTGTCCCATGGGGTGACAGGAGCTGTGGGGTGACACGGATGTGTCCCATTGGGTGACATGAGAGTTGGGGTGACACAGATGCATCCTTTAGGGTGACACGAGCTGTAGGATGACAGAGATGTGTCCCATGGGGTGACACAAATGTGTCCCTTGGGGTGACAGAAGCTGTAGGGTGACAGAGACGTGTCCCATGGGGTGACACGAGCTTTGGGGTGACACAGATGCATCCTTTAGGGTGACACGAGCTGTAGGGTGACAGAGATGTGTCCCATAGGGTGACACTGGCTTTGGGGTGCCACAGATGTGTCCCATGGGGTGACAGGAGCTGTGGGGTGACACAGATGTGTCCCTTGGGGTGACATGAGGTTTGGGGTGACACAGATGCG
Organism: Phasianus colchicus; assembly: GCF_987193195.1. Lineage (NCBI taxonomy): Eukaryota > Metazoa > Chordata > Aves > Galliformes > Phasianidae > Phasianus > Phasianus colchicus. The sequence continues at coordinate 95,153,399 of NC_143438.1, forward strand.
TCCTTTAGGGTGACAAAAGCCTTGGGGTGACACAATGAAGACCTTGGGGTGACAGAACTCTCGGGGTGACACAGATGTGTCCTTTGGGGTGACAGTTGTGTCCCATGGGGTGACACAAATTTGGGGGGGCTGTAAGTTGAGCCCTCAAGGTGACAAGAGCTTTGGGGTGACACCGAGCTGCCAGGTGACACCAGGGTGACCCCGAGGGTGACATGGGTGGGGGGTGGGGGTGATAGATGAATCAGGGTGACACCCACAGGGTGACACAAGTGGGTGCTGGGTGGGGTGACAGATGGATCAGAGTGACAGCAGTGATCCTGGGAGGGTGACACGAACTCTTGGGGTGACACCAGTGACCCTGGGGTGTGACACCCATCCTGGAGGGGACGTTTGACCCGGGGAGGGTGACATGTGACCTGGGGGTGACACCATTGACCTCAAGGGGTGACACAAAGAACCCTGGGGTGACATGAGTGACCCTGGGGGGGTGACACCCATCTTGGAGGTGACATTTTAGCCCTGGGGGGGGGTAACACAGGGTGACAACAGCGATCCTAGGGGTGACACGTGGCTCTGGGTGACACTTGACCCAGGGGTGACACGAGTGACCTGAAGGGGGTGACATGTGGCTCCAGGTGACACCAGGGACCTTGGAAGTGACACAGTGACCCTGGGGGGGGGGGGGGGTGGCACCCATCCTGGAGGGGACATTTGGTCCCTGGGTGGGTGACACATGGATCAGGGTGACAGCAGTGACCCTGGGGGGGTGACATGTGGCTCTGGGTGACACAGTGACCCTGGGGGGAGGTGACACGAGGCTCCAGGTGACACTCAACCCCCAGGGGTGACACCAGTGACCCTGGGGTTGGCACACATCTCAGGGTGACAGCATTGACCCTCGGGGGGGGTGACACGGGGATCAGGGTGACACAAGTGACCTGGAGGGGGTGACACATGGCTCCAGGTGACACCAGAGACCCTGGGGGTGACAGCAGTGACCCTGGGGGGGGGTGACACCCATCCTGGAGGGGACATTTGATCCCTGGGGTGGTGACACGTGGGTCAGGGTGACAGCAGTGACCCTGGATGGGGTGACATGTGGCTCTGGGTGACACCAGGGACCCTGGGGGTGACACAGTGACCCTGGGGGGGGTGACACCCATTCTGGAGGGGACATTTGGCCCTGGGTGGGTGACAGAAAGCCTGGGGGTGACAGCAGTGACCTGGAGGGCATGACACGTGGTTCCAGGTGACATCAAGGACCACTGGGGGGGAGGGTGACACCCATCCTGGAAGGGACAATTGCCCCCTGGGGGGGTGACACATGGATCAGGGTGACAGTAATGACCCTGGGGGGGGTGACATGTGGATCTGGGTGGCACTTGACCCCCAGGGCTGACACGGGTGACCCTGGGGGGGGGGGGGGTGACACAAGTGACGTGGAGGGGGTGACACGTGGCTCCAGGTGACACCAGGGACCCTGAGGGTGACACAGTGACCCCGGTGGGGGTGACACATGGCTCAGTGTGACATAAGTGACTTGGGGGGGGTGACAGATGGATCAGGGTGACAGCAGTGACCCTGGATGGGGTGACACATGGCTCTGGGTGACACTTGACCCCCAGGGGTGACACGAGTGAGCCTGGGGGGGGGGGGGGGGGTGACACATGGATCAGGGTGACACAAGTGACCTGAAGGGGGTGACACGTGGCTCCAGGTGACACCAGGGACCTTGGAGGTGACACAGTGACCCTGGGGGGGGGGGGTGACACCCATCCTGGAGGGGACATTTGGTCCCTGGGGGGGGTGACAGATGGATCAGGGTGACAGCGGTGACCCTGGGGGGGTGACGTGTGACCTGGAGGGGACCCCTGGGGGCAGGGGGGGAGGGAGAGGGGGTGACACAAATCCTGGGGGTGACAGCAGTGACCCTGGGGGGGTAACATGTGGCTCTGGGTGACACTTGACCCCCAGGGGTGACACAGGTGACCCTGGGGGGGTGACACGTGGCTCCGGGTGACACCAGGGACCTTGGAGGTGACACAGTGACCCGGGGGGGGGAGAGGGGGGTGACACCCATCCTGGAGGGGACATTTGGTCCTTGGGGGGGGGGGGGGGGTGACACAAAAGCCTGGGGGTGACCCCCACCCCCCCGATGGTGGCAGTGGTGTCACCTTGGGTGGGGGGCGACAGGGGAAAAGGGGGGCGGAGGGGGTTAAAAGGTGACATTTTGTGGTGTCACCTTGGGAGGGGGGGGCAGAGGTGACATTTTGCATTGTCATCTGGTAGGAGGGGGGGGGGTGACATTCTGTGGTGTCGTTTTGGGGGGGGGGGATTGGGGACATTCTGTGTTGTCACCCAGTGGGAGGGTGGGGGGGTTGGGGAGGTGACATTTTGTGGTGTCACTTTTGGGGGGGGGGAAGGGGGGACAGAGGTGACATTTTGCATTGTCACCTTGGGGGGGGGGGGGTTGGGGAGGTGACATTTTGTGGCGTCACTTTTGGGGAGGGGGCAGAGGTGACATTTTGCAGTGTCACCTTTGGGGGGGGGGGCGGGGGGGCAGAGGGTGACATTCTGTAGTGTCACCTTGAGGGGGGGGGGGAAAGGGGGGGCAGAGGTGACATTTTGAAGTGTCACCTTTGGGGGGGGAGGCTGGGGACATTCTGTGGTGTCACCCGGGGGGGGGGTGGGGGGGTTGGAGAGGTGACATTTTGTGGTGTCACCTGGGGCGGGGGGGGGGCAGGTGAGATTCTCTGGTGTCACCTTGGGGGGAGGGAGGTGACATTTTGTGGTGTCACCTTGGGGGGGGTTGGGGACATTCTGTGGTGTTACCCTCTGGGGGGGGGGGGGGGGGTTGGAGAGGTGACATTTTGTGGGGTCACATGGGGGGGGGAGGTGACATTCTGTAATGTCACTTTGGGGGGGGGCAGAGGTGACATTTTGTGTCACTTGGGGGGGGGGAAGTGACATTCTGTGTTGTCACCTTGGGGGGGGGGTTGGAGAGGTGACATTTTGCATTGTCACCTGGGGGGGGGGGAGGGGAGTGACATTCTATAGCATCACCTTGGGGGGGGGGGGGGGCAGAGGTGACATTTTGTGGTGTCACTTTGTGTGGGGGGGGGAGGGGAGGGGGCTTTGAGGAGGTGACATTTTGCAGTGTCACCCAATGGGTGACTCAACCCCCCCGGCCTTGTCGTGTCCCCCCCCCCCCCCCATTTTGTCCCTTTGCCCAGAAACGTGGCGGGGTGACGCAACCCCCGGCCTTTGTCACCCTGTAATGGGGGGGGGGGGGGGTTGGGGACATCGGGTGACATTGGGTGACATTGGGTGACATCATTGGGGTGACAGCTGCGCACTTTGTCTGCCCCCCCCCAGGTATTGAGCAACGCTCGGCTCTTCCTTGAGAACCTCATTAAGTGAGTAATTAATGGGGGGAGGGGGGGGGGGGGGAGGGGAATAAATTGGGTGCCCACCCGGATCCATGAGGTCACGTGACTTTTGGGGGGGGGGTCATCACGTGACCCTCAAGGTCACCCCAAGCTGTGTCCCCCCCCCCGACCCCCCCCCAGATTCCTTGAGAACCTCATTAAGTGAGTAATTAATGGGGGGGGGAACAAATTGGGTGCCCAGCCATATCCACGAGGTCACGTGACTTTTTGGGGGGGGAGGGGGGTGGTCACGTGACCCTCAAGGTCACCCCAAGCTGTGCCCCCCCCCAAATTCCTTGAGAACCTCATTAAGTGATTAATTTACGGGGGGGGGGGGGGGAACAAATCAGGTCCCCACTCGTATCCACGGGATCACGTGACTTTTTTTTTGGGGGGGAGGAGGTCACGTGACCCTCAAGGTCACCCCAAGCTGTGCCCCCCCCTGGCCCCCCCCAAGTTCCTTGAGAACCTCATTAAGTGAGTAATTAACGGGGGGGGGGGGGGAACAAATGGGGTGCCCACCCGTATCCACGAGGTCACGTGACTTTTTGGGGGTGGTCACGTGACCCTCAAGGTCACCCCAAGCTGTGTCCCCCCCCCGACCCCCCCCAGATTCCTTGAGAACCTCACTAAGTGAGTAATTAACAGGGGAGGTGGGGCACACAAATGGGGTCCCCAGCCATATCCACGAGGTCACGTGACTTTTTTTGGGAGGGTGGGTTCATCACGTGACCCTCAAGGTCACCCCAAGCTGTGCCCCCCCCCCCGACCCCCCCCCAGATTCGTTGAGAACCTCATTAAGTGAGTAATTAACAGGGGGGGGGGGAACAAATGGGGTCCCCACCCGTATCCACGAGGTCACGTGACTTTTGGGGGGGGTGGTCACGTGACCCTCAGGGTCACCCCAAGCTGTGCCCCCCCCCAAATTCCTTGAGAACCTCATTAAGTGATTAATTAACGGGGGGGGGGGGGGGGGGGAACAAATCGGGTCCCCACTCGTATCCACGGGATCACGTGACTTTTTGGGGGGGGGGAGAGGAGGTCACGTGACCCTCAAGGTCACCCCAAGCTGTGCCCCCCCTGACCCTCTCTAAGTTCCCTGATAACCTCATTAAGTGAGTAATTAAAAGGAGGGGGGGGACAAATGGGGTCCCCAGCCATATCCATGAGGTCACGTGACTTTTGGGGGGTGGTCACGTGACCCTCAGGGTCACCCCAAGCTGTGTCCCCCCCCTCCCGACCCCCCCCGGCTTCCTTGAGAACCTCATTCAGTGAGTAATTAACGGGGGGGGGGGGGGGAACAAATGGGGTCCCCATCCGTATCCACGAGGTCACGTGACTTTTTGGGGGTGGTCACGTGACCCTCAGGGTCACCCCAAGCTGTGTCCCGCCCCGACCCCCCCCCAGATTCGTTGAGAACCTCATTAAGTGAGTAATTAACAGGGGAGGTGGGGCACACAAATGGGGTCCCCAGCCATATCCACGAGGTCACGTGACTTTTTTTTTGGGGGGGGGGGGTGGTCACGTGACATTCAAGGTCACCCCAAGCTGTGTCCCCCCCCCGACCCCCCCCAGATTCCTTGAGAACCTCATTAAGTGAGTAATTAATGGGGGGGGGGTGTAACAAATGGGGTCCCCACTCGTATCCACGGGATCACGTGACTTTTTTTTTTGGGGGGGGGGGGGGGGGGTGGTCACGTGACCCTCAAGGTCACCCCAAGCTGTGCCCCCCCCGACCCTCTCTAAGTTCCCTGATAACCTCATTAAGTGAGTAATTAAAAGGAGGGGGGGGACAAATGGGGTCCCCACCCATATCCATGAGGTCACGTGACTTTTGGGGGGTGGTCATGTGACCCTCAAGGTCACCCCAAGCTGTGTCCCCCCCTGACCCCCCCCAAGTTCCTTGAGAACCTCATTAAGTGAGTAATTAAAAGGAGGGGGGGGACAAATGGGGTCCCCACCTGTCTCCACGAGGTCACGTGACTTTTTGGGGGTGGTCACGTGACCCTCAGGGTCACCCCAAGCTGTGCCCCCCCCAGGTACGGGATTCTGGTGGACCCCATCCAGGTGGTGTCGCTGTTCCTCAAAGACCCCTACAGCTGGCCGGCGCCCTGCCTGCTCATCGGTCAGCGGGGGGCGCATTTAGGGTGGGGGTCCCACCACTATGGGCTGGGGGGCCCGGTGTGGGGTGGGGGTCCTTATTTGAGGTGGGGGTCCTGCTGTGTGGTGGGGGTCCCAATTTGCGGTGGGGGTCCCACCAGTACGGGGTGGGGATCCCGGTGTAGGGTGGGGGTCCCAATGGGGGTGGGGGTCCCAATTTGGGGTGGGGGTCCCAATTTGGGGTGGGGACCCAATGTGGGTCAGGACGGGGGGTCCCAGTATGGGGTGGGGGTCCTGGTGTAGGGTGGGGGTCCCACTGTGGGGCTGGGGGTCCCAATTTGGGGCAGGGAGTCACTATATGAGGTTGGGTGGGGGGTCCTGGTGTGGGGTGGGGGACCCAAATGGGGGCTGAAAGGGGGGTGAGGGTCCCAATTTGGGGTGGGGGTCCTAGTGTGGGCTGGGGGTCCCAATTTGGGGCAGGGAGTCGTTCTATGGGGTTGGGTGGGGGTCCCAATTTAGGGTGGGTGTCCCACCAGTTTGGGGTGGGGGTCCCGGTGTAGGGTGGGGTCCCAATGGGGGTGGGGGTCCCGATTTGGGGTGGGGACCCAATGTGGGTCAGGACGGGGGGTCCCAGTATGGGGTGGGGGTCCCGGTGTAGGGTGGGGGTCCCACTGTGGGGCTGGGGGTCCCAATTTGGGGCAGGGAGTCGCTATATGAGGTTGGGTGGGGGGTCCTGGTGTGGGGTGGGGGACCCAAATGGGGGGGTGAAAGGGGGGTGAGGGTCCCAATTTGGGGTGGGGGTCCTGGTGTGGGCTGGGGGTCCCAATTTGGGGCAGGGAGTCGTTATATGGGGTTGGGTGGGGGTCCTGATTTGGGGTGGGGGTCCTGGTGTGGGGTGGGGGAGCCAAATGGGGGGTGGGGTGGTCCCAATTTAGGGTGGGGGTCCCAGTTTGAGGTGGGGGTCCTGCTGTGTGGTGTAGGGTCCCAATTTGGGGTCGGGGTCCCAATGTAGGGTGGGGGTCCCGGTATAGGGTGGGTGTCCCAATCTGGGGTGGGGGTCCCGATTTGGGGTGGGGGGTCAGAATTTGGTGGGGGGGGGATCCTGGTGTAGGGTTGGGGGACCCAATTTGGGGTGGGGGTCCTGGTGTTGGGTGGGGATCCCAGTGTGGGGCTGGGGGTCCCAATTTGAGGTGGGGGTCCTGCTGTGGGGTGGGGGTCCCAATTTGGGGTCGGGGTCCTGATTTGGGGTGGGGGTCCCACTGTGGGGCTGGGGTGAGGGTTCCAGTGTGGGGTGGGGGACCCAATTTGGGGTGGGGGTCCCGGTGTGGGGCTGGGGGTCCCAGTTTGGGGCAGGGCAGGGGGTCCAAGTATGGGGTGGGGTGCTGCTCTGGTGTGGGGTGGGGGTCCCGATTTAGGGCAGGGAGTCACTATATGGGGTTGGGTGGGGGTCCCAATGTGGGGTGCAGGACCCAGTTTGGGGTGGGGGTCCTGATTTGGGGTCGTGGTCCCAGTGTAGGGTGGGGGTCCTGGTGTGGGGCTGGGGGTCCCAATTTGGGGCAGGGAGTCGCTCTATGGGGTTGGGTGGGGGTCACAGTGTGGGGTGGGGGTCCTGGTGTGGGGTGGGGTCCCACTGTGGGGCTGAGATCCAGCTATGGGGCAGAGAGTGGGGCTGGGGGTCCCTCTATGGGGTGGGGGTCTGGTTATGGGGTTGGAGTGGAGTCCTGCTATGGGGATGAGATCCAGTTATGGGGCAGAGCTGGGGGTCCCCATATGGGGTGGGGGTCTGCTTATGGGGCAGGGCTGTGGGTCCGGCTATGGGGCTGTGGGGTCTCTGCCCCACACTTGTGGGGCGCTGACGTTTCCCCCCCCTCGCAGTGCTCAACGTGTTTGCAGTCGCGGCGCTGAGTCTGGAAAGGAGGCTGGCAGCGGTGAGACCCCAGCCCCACACTTAGGGGGCAGCCCCACAACCCCACACTTATGGGGCAGAGCGCAAACCCCACACTTATGGGGCAGCCCCACAACCTCACACTTGTGGGTCAGAGCCCAACCCTACACTTATGGGGCAGCCCCACAACCCCGCACTTATGGGTCAGAGCCCAACTCCACACTTGGGGTCAGAGCCCAAACCCCACACTTATGGGGCAGCCCCACAATCCCACATTTATGGGGCAGAGCCCAAACCCCGCACTTATGGGGCAGAACCCAAACCCCACACTTATGGGGCAGCCCCACCACCCTGCACTTATGGGGCGGAGCCCAAACCCCACACTTATGGGGCAGCCCCACCACCCTGCACTTATGGGGCGGAGCCCAAACCCCACACTTATGGGGCAGAGCCCCACCCTACACTTATGGGGCAGCCCCACAACCCCGCACTTATGGGGCGGAGCCCAAACCCCACACTTGTGGGGCAGCCCCACAATCCCACACTTATGGGGCAGCCCCAGAACCTCATACTTATAGGGCAGAGCCCCAACCCCACACGTGTGGGGCAGCCCCACAACCCTGCACTTATGGGGCAGAACCCAAACCCTGCACTTATGGAGCAGCCCCACAACCCCACACTTATGGGGCAGAGCGCAAATCCCACACTTATGGGGCAGCCCCACAACTTCACACTTATGGAGCAGAGCCCCAACCCCACAGTTATGGGTCAGAGCCCAACCCCACACTTATGGGGCAGCCCCACAACCCCACATTTATGGGGCAGACACCAAACCCCACACATTGCCCCCCATCTATAGGGCCGCGTGTCGGAGCGCTATGGGGCTGCCCTATACCTTGCCCCCCCTATAGGGCCACCCCATATATTGCCCCCCCTCTATATGGCTAGCGTCGGATCTCTATAGGGCTGCCCTATATATTGTTCCCCCTCTATAGGGCCACCCTATAACTTCCCCCTGTAGGGTCGCCCCATACCTTGACCCCCTCTATAGGGCTGCCCTATAACGCTCCCATCTATAGGGCTGCCCCATATATTGCCTCCCTATAGGGCTGCCCTATAACTCTGCTCATCTATAGGGCTGGTCTATATATTGCCCCCATCTATAGGGCCGCGTGTCAGAGCGCTATGGGACCGCCCTATACATTGCCCACCCCCCTTAGGGCCGCCCTATAATTGCCCCCCCTATAAGGCCGCCCTATACATCACCCCCCATCTATAGGGATGCCCCATACCTTGCCCCCCCTCTATAGGGCCACCCTATAATTGTCTCCTATTTATAGGGTTGCCTATCGAAGCGCTGTGGGGCCACCCTATACCTTGTTCCCATCTATAGGGCCACCCCATACCTTGACCCCCCTATAGAGCCGCCCTATAACTGTACCTTTATAGTACCGCCCTATAACTGCATCCCTATATTACCGCCCTATAACTGCTCCCCTATGTTACCGCCGTGTAACTGCGCCCCCTATAGGGCCACCCTATTACTGCGCCCCTATAGTACCGCGCTATAACTGCGCCCCCTGCAGGGCCGCCCTATAACTGCACCCCTATATTGCCGTCCTAGAAGTGCCCCCCATATTCCCGCCGTGTAACTGCGCCCCCTGCAGGGCCGCCCTGGAACTGCACCCCTATAGAGCAGCCCTATAACTGCACCCCTATTGTACCGCCCTAGAACTGCGCCCCCTGCAGGGCAGCCCTGGAACTGCACCCCCTTTATTCCCACCGTGTAACGGCGCCCCCTTGAGGGCCGCCCTGTAACTGCACCCCCTGTATTCCCGCCGTGTAACTGCGCCCCCTGCAGGGCCGCCCTGTAACTGCACCCCCCATATTAACCCACTGTAACTGCGCCCCCTGCAGGGCCGCCTTATAACTGCACCCCCTATATAACCCCATTGTAACTGCGCCCCCTGCAGGGCCGCCCTGTAACTGCACCCCTATAGAGCCGCCTTATAACTGCACCCCCTGTATTCCCGCCCTAGAACTGCACCCCCTATATTACCGCATTGTAACTGCGCCCCCTGCAGGGCCGCCCTAGAACTGCACCCTTATAGAGCCGCCCTATAACTGCACCCCCTTTATTACCCCATTGTAACTGCGCCCCCTTCAGGGCCGCCCTGTAACTGCACCCTATAGAGCCGCCGTGTAACCGCGCCCCCTTCAGGGCCGCCCTATAACTGCACCCCTCTATTACCCCATTGTAACTGCGCCCCCTGCAGGGCCGCCCTGTAACTGCATCCCCTATATTACCCCATTGTAACTGCGCCCCCTGCAGGGCCGCCCTAGAACTGCAGCCCTATATTGCTGCCGTGTAACGGCGCCCCCTGCAGGTCCGCCCTACAACAGCACCCTATAGAGCCGCCCTATAACTGCGCCCCCTATAGGGCCGCCCTATAACTGCACCCCCTTTATTACCCCATTGTAACTGCGCCCCCTGCAGGGCCGCCCTGTAACTGCACCCTATAGAGCCGCCGTGTAACTGCGCCCCCTGCAGGGCCGCCCTATAACTGCACCCCTATATTACCCCATTGTAACTGCGCCCCCTGCAGGGCCGCCCTGTAACTGCACCCCCCTATATAACCCCATTATAACTGCGCCCCCTGCAGGGCCGCCCTGTAACTGCAACCCCCGTATTCCTGCCGTGTAACTGCGCCCCCTTCAGGGCCGCCCTGTAACTGCACCCTATAGAGCCGCCCTATAACTGCGCCCCCTGCAGGGCCGCCCTGTAACTGCACCCCCCGTATTCCCGCCGTGTACCGGCGCCCCCTGCAGGGCCGCCCTGTAACTGCACCCCCCTGTATTCCTGCCGTGTAACTGCGCCCCCTTCAGGGCCGCCCTGTAACTGCACCCTATAGAGCCGCCCTATAACTGCGCCCCCTATAGGGCCGCCCTGTAACTGCACCCCCCATATTCCCGCCGTGTACCGGCGCCCCCTGCAGGGCCGCCCTGTAACTGCACCCCCGTATTCCCGCCGTGTACCGGCGCCCCCTGCAGGGCCGCCCTGTAACTGCACCCCCGTATTCCCGCCGTGTACCGGCGCCCCCTGCAGGGCCGGCTGTCTGAGCGCAGCGGCTCCGCGCTGCACGCCGTGCTGCTGCTGTCGGTGCTGTGTTTCCCCGCCGCCGTCGTTCTGGCCGTGCCGTCCAGCACCCCGGGTCAGCCGCGGGGCATTGTGGGGGATTCTCGGGGTGCCTATGGGGGTTATGGGGTTTATGGGGTTCCTATGGGGGTTATGGGTTTTTTTGGGGTTTATGGGGTTCCTGTGGGGGTTATGGGGTTTTTTGGGGGTTTATGTGATTCCTATGGAGGTTATGGGGTTTTTATGGGGTTTGTGGGGTTTATGGGGTTCCTATGGGAGCTTATGGGGTTTGTATGGGGTTTGTATGGGGTTTATTGGGGTGTTTATGGGGGTTATGGGGTTTTTATGGGGGTTATGGGGTTTTTGGGGGGTTTATGGGATTCCTATGGAGGTTATGGGGTTTTTATGGAGTTTATGGGGTTCCTATGGGGGTTATGGGTTTTTTATGGGGTTTATGGGGTTCCTATGGGGGTTATGGGGTTTATGGGGTTCCTATGGGGGTTATGGGGTTATGGGGTTTATGGGGTTCCTATGGGGGTTATGGGGTTTTTATGGGGTTTATGGGGTTCCTATGGGGTTTATGGGGTTTTTATGGGGTTTGTGGGATTTATGGGGTTCCTATGGAGGTTTGTGGGGTTTATGGGGGTTTTATGGGGGCCTCTGGGATTTTTTGGGGTTTATGGAGTTTTTAGGGGGTTTATTGGGGTTTATGGGGTTTTTATGGGGTTTATGGGGTTCCTATGGGGGCTTATGGGGATTTTATGGGGTTTATGGGGTTTTTTATGGGGTTTTATGGGATTTTATGGGGTTTTTATGGGGTTTTGGGTGCTTTTATGGCGTTTATGGGGCTTTTATGGGGTATACGGGTTTTTTATGGAGTTCATGGGGCTCCTATGGGGGTTATGGGGTTTTTATAGGGTCTATGGGGTTCCTATGGGGTTTATGGGGTTTATGGGATTCCTATGGGGGTTATGGGGTTTTTATGGAGTTTATGGGGTTCCTATAGGGGTTATGGGGTTTTTATGGGGTTTGTGGGCTTCCTATGGGGGTTATGGGGTTTTTATGGGGTTTATGGGGTTCCTATGGGGGTTATGGGGGTTTTATGGGGATTTTATGGTGTTTGTGGGGTTCTTAGGGGGGCTTATGGGGTTTTTACGGGGTTTATGAGGTTTATGGGGTTCTTATGGGGGTTATGGGATTTTTATGGTGTTTGTGGGGTTTATGGGGTTCCTGTGGGGGTTATGGGGTTTTTATGGGGTTTGTGGGGTTTTTATGGGGTTTTTATGGGGTTTATGGGGTTTTTATGGGGTTTTATGGGAGCTTATGGGGCTTATTGGGTCTTTATGGGGTTTATGGGGCTTTATGGGGTCTTTATAGGGTTTATGGGGTTTTTATGGGGTTTTATGGTGTTTGTGGGGTTTATGGGGTTCCCATGGGGTTCCTATGGGGGGTTATGGGGTTTTATGGGGTTTATGGTTTTTTTTATGGGTGTTTATGGGGTTTACGGGGGTCTTATGGGGTTTTTATGGTTTTTTTGGGGGGGTCTTACGAGGTTCTTATGTGTTTTTTTACTGGGCTTTTCTGGATTGTATGGGTTTTTGGGGGGGTTATTGGGGTTTTTATGGGGTTTCAATGGGGTTTATGTGGTTTTTATGGGGATTTATGGGGTTTTTATAGGGTTTTTTATGCGGTCACCCCGGTGAGCCTTTATGGGGCTTTTTGGGGGGTTGGGGTTGGGGGGGGCCCCCCAGTGAGCCCTTATGGGGTTCTTTATGGGGTTGGGGAGTGGGGGGGGTTGTCACTCCAATGAGCCCTTATGGGGTTCTTTATGGGGTTGGGGGGGTCAGCCCCGGTGAGCTCTTATAGGATTTTTTATGGGGCCGGGGTGGGTCACCCCAGTGAGCCCTTATGGGGTTTTTTATGGGGTCGGGGGGGGTCACCCCAGTGGGGCCGGGGAGGGGTCACCCCAGTGAGCCCTTATGGGGTTTTTGACCCCCCATAACCCCCCCACGACCCCCCCGACTCCCCCATGCCCCCCATAACCTTCCCATAGACCCCCAATAACCCCTTATAGACCCCCCCATGACCCCCCCTGACCCCCTGTACTCCCCCCATAACCTTCCCCCCCGACCCCCATAGACCCCCCCCACGACCCCCCCCATGCCCCTCCATAACCCCCCAATTGACCCCCATAACCCCCCATAGACCCCCCAATAACACCCCATAGACCCCCCCACGACCCCCCCTGACCCCCCATACCCCCCATAACCTTCCCATAGACCCCCATAACCCCTCATAGACCCCCCCGACCCCCCCATGTCCCCCCATAACCCCCCCATTGACCCCCATAACCCCCCATTGACCCCATAACCCCCAGTAACCCCCCATAGACCCCCCCATAACCCCCATAGACCCCCCCAAGACCCCCCTGAGCCCCCATTCTCCCCCCATAACCTTCCCATAGACCCCCATAGAACCCCCCACGACCCCCCCATGTCCCCCCATAACCCCCCATTGACCCCCATAACCCCCCATAGACCCCAATAGCCCCCTATAGACCCCCCCCATAACCCCTCATAGACCCCCCACGACCCCCCCTGATTCCCTGTACCCCCCCATAACCCCTCCATTGACCCCCATAATTCCCCATAACCCCCCCATAGACCCCCAATAACCCCCCATAGACCCCCCATAGACCCCCCCCGACCCCCCAACCCACCATGTCCACCCATAACCCCCCCATAGACCCCTACAAGCCCCCGTAGACCCCCCATAGACGCCCATAACCCCCCCACGACCCCCCAACCCCCCCATGTCCCCCCATAACCCCCCCATTGACCCCATAACCCCCAATAACCCCCTATAGACCCCCCCATAACCCCCATAGACCCCCCCAAGACCCCCCTGACCCCCCATTCTCCCCCCATAACCTTCCCATAGACCCCCATAGACCCCCCCACGACCCCCCCGACCCACCCATGTCCCCCCATAACCCCCCATTGACCCCCATAACCCCCCAATAACCCCCCATAGACCCCCCCATAACCCCTCATAGACCCCCCACGACCCCCCCTGACTCCCTGTACCCCCCCATAACCCCCCATAGACCCCCATAACCCCCCCCACGACCCTCCCTGACCCCCCCATGTCCCCCCATAACCCCTCCATTGACCCCCATAATTCCCCATAACCCCTCCATAGACCCCCAATAACCCCCCATAGACCCCCCATAGACCCCCCCCCGACCCCCCAACCCACCATGTCCACCCATAACCCCCCCATAGACCCCTACAAGCCCCCATAGACCCCCCATAGACGCCCATAACCCCCCCACGACCCCCCAACCCCCCCATGTCCCCCCATAACCCCCCCATTGACCCCATAACCCCCAATAACCCCCTATAGACCCTCCCATAACCCCCATAGACCCCCCCAAGACCCCCCTGACCCCCCATTCTCCCCCCATAACCTTCCCATAGACCCCCATAGACCCCCCCACGACCCCCCCGACCCACCCATGTCCCCCCATAACCCCCCATTGACCCCCATAACCCCCCATAACCCCCCATAACCCCCCAATAACCCCCCATAGAGCCCCCATAACCCCCTCATAGACCCCCCCACGACCCCTCATGCCCCCCCATATCTCCCCATAACCTTCCCTTAGACCCCCATAGCCCCCCCAACGACCCCCCCACGACCCCCCCGTGCCCCCCCATAGCCCCCCATAGCCCCCCATAGACCCCCATAGAACCCCATAGACTCCCCCCATAGACCCCCCATAACCCCCCATAGACCCCTCCGAGCCCCCCATGCCCCCCCATAACCCCCCCATAGACTCCCATAACCCCCCATAAACCCCCATAGACCCCCCCACGACCTCCCCTGACCCCCCCATGCCCCCCCATAACCCCCCCATAGACTCCCATAACCCCCATAACCCCCTATATGTGCCCCCCCATAACCCCCCATAGATCCCCCATAACCCCCCATAACCCCCAATAACCCCCCATAGACCCCCCCATAACCCCCCATAGACCCCCCCCACGACCCCCTCCTGACCCCCCCGTGTCCCCCCCCCCAGTGGGTTCAGTTCTGGCCCTGGCTGCGCACACGGTGCTGTTCCTCAAACTCTTCTCTTTCCACGACGTCAACAAATGGTGCCGGGAGAGGAGGGGGCGGCGGGGGGGGGCAGGAAGAGACAGGGCGACCCCCCCCCAAAATACCGGTATGGGATAAAGGAGGGGATGGGGGGGGGGGTAACAAATCAATATGGGGGGGGGGGGGGCTCCCAAATCCCTATGGGGGGGGGAGGGGGCACCTTTTTGGGGGGGGGGGGCACTTGTGGGGGGGGAGGGAGCCAGAAATCATGGGAGGGGGGCACATGTATGGGAGGGGGGTCCCAGTGGGGGATGAAATTGGGGGGGGGGCTCCCAAATCCCTATGGGGGGGGCATTTTTGGGGGGGAATCCCAGTGGGGGGGGGGGCATTTGTGGGGGGGGGGCAGAGGGAGCCAGAAATCATGGGAGGGGGGCGCATGTATGGGGGGGGGTTCAGTTGTGGGGCAGGGGAGGCACTTATGGGGCTGAGAGTTCAGTTATGGGGCAGATGGGGGCATTTATGGGGCAGATGGGGACACTTATGGGGCTGGGGGTTCAGTTATGGGGTAGGTGAGGCACTTATGGGGCAAATGGGGGCACTTATGGGGCTGGGGAGGCACTTATGGGGGGGCACTTATGGGGCAGATGGGGACACTTATGGGGCAGGAGGGCGCTTACGGGGCTGGGGGTTCAGTTATGGGGCAGGGGAGGCACTTATGGGGCTGGGAATTCAGTTATGGGGCAGATAGGGGCAGTTATGGGGCTGAGAGTTCAGTTATGGGGCTGTGGGGGCACTTATGGGGCTAGGGAGGAATTTATGGAGTGGGGGGGCACTTATGGGGCAGACAGGAGCACTTATGGGGCAAGAGGGCACTTATGGGGCTGTGGGGGCATTTACGGGGCTGGGGGTTCAGTTATGGGGCACTTATGGGGCTGGGGAGGAATTTGTGGGCGTCACTTATGGGGCAGACAGGGGCACTTAGGGGGATGAGAGGCACTTATGGGAGGGCACTTATGGGGCTGGGGAAGCACTTATGGGTCTGGGGGTTCAGTTATGGGGCAGAGGAGGCACTTATGGGGCTGGGGGTTCAATTATGGGGCAGGGGAGGCACTTATGGGGTTGAGAGTTCAGTTATGGGGTAGATGGGGGCACTTATGGGGCTGGGGGTTCGGTTATGGGTCAGGGAGGCCCTTATGGGGCTGGGGGTTCAGTTATGGGGCAGGGGAGGCACTTATGGGGCAGAGGGGGCACTTATGGGGCTGGGGGTTCGGTTATGGGGCAGGGGGGCCCTTATGGGGCTGGGGGTTCAGTTATGGGGCAGGGGGGCACTTATGGGGCTGTGCCGCCCCATAGATTTCCTCCCCCCCCCATACAGGAGCCAATGGCGATGTGGGGCGGGCAGCCGTGGTTTACCCCGAGAACCTCACCTATGGAGGTGGGTGACCTCTGACCTCTGACCTTTGACCCCCCGACCCCTTATAAAAGAGTGATTACAGGATTCGGGGTCATTGACCCCTGACCTCTGACCCTTCCCCGCCCCATAGATTTGGGGTCACGTGGTTTGCGGTCACTGACCTCTGACCCCTGACCCCTGCCTGCCCCTTAGAGGGGTGGTATTAGGTTTTGGGGTCACTGACCGTTGACCTTTGACCTCCCCTGCCCCATAGGGGGTCTGCTGTATGGTTTGGGGTCATTGAACTCTGACTCCTCCCAGCCCCATAGATTTGGGGTTATATGGAGGGGGGTCCATCACCTTTGACCTCTGACCCATGACCTTTGACCCCTGGGGCTGTCCTACTTCCTGCTGACTCCCATGCTATGGTGGTTATAGCAGTTGGGGTCATTGACCTTTGACCTCTCACCTCCCCAGCCCCATAGATTTGACGTTACAGGGTTTGAGGCCACTGACCTTTCCGCCATTGACCTCTGACCTTTGACCCCCAAGGCTGTATTACTTCCTGCTGGCCCCCACGCTGCAATGGCTGTAGGGCTTGGAGTCCCTGACCTTTGCCCTCTGACCCCTTTGTCCTCTGACCTTTGACCCCTTGGGCCGTCTTACTTCTTGCTGGCCTGCTATAGGGGTTGGTAACACTGACCTTTGATCTCTGACCTCCCCTGCCCCATAGATTTGGGATTATAGGGTGTGGGGTCACCCCCAGACCTTTGCCCTATGACCCCTGACCTTTGAACCCCAGGGCTGTCCTACTTCCTGCTGGCCTCCATGCTGCGATGGCTGTCGTGCTTGGTGTTACTGACCTTTGACCTCTGACCTCCCCTGCCCCATAGATTTGTGGTTATAGGGAGTGTGGTCCCTGACCTTTGCCCTCTGGCCCCTTTGCTCTCTGACCTTTGACAAGTTGGGCTGTCTTACTTCTTGCTGGCCTGCACTCTGTGATGGATATAGGGGTTGGTAACACCGACCTTTGACCTCTGACCTCCCCTACCCCATAGATTTGGGGTTATAGTGAGTGTCCTTTGACCTCCGACCCTTTGTCCTCTGATCTTTGACCCCTAGGGCAGTATTACTTCCTGCTGGCCCCCAGGCTGCGATGCCTACAGGGCTTGGGATCACTGATCTCTGACCCCAATGTGCCCCGTAGATTCGAGGTTATGGGGTTTGAGGTCACTGACCTTTCCCCCATTGACCTCTGACCTTTGACCCCTAGGGCTGTATTACTTCTTGCTGGAGCCCACGCTGCAATGGCTATAGGGCTTGGGGTCACTGACCTTTGATTTCTGACCCCTCCCTGCCCCATAGATTTGGGGTTTCAGTGAGTGGGGTCCCTGACCTTTGCCCTCTGACCCCTTTGACCTTCGACCCCTTGGGATGCCTTACTTCCTGCTGGCCCGTGCTCTGCGATGGCTATAGGGGTTGGTAAGGCTGACCTTTGACCTCTGACCTCCCCTGCCCATAGTTTTGCTGGCATAGGGATTGTGGTCCTTGACCTTTGCCCCAATTGACCTGTGACCCCTGACCTTTGACCTCAGACCTTGACCTCTGACCCCTAGGGCTGTCCTACTTCCTGCTGTGTCCCACGCTGCAATGCCTATAGGGCTTGGGGTCACTGACCTTTGACCTCTGATCTCTGCTGCCCCATAGATTTGGGGTTATAGGGAGTGGGGTCCCTGACTTTTGACCTCTGGCCCTTTGCCCTCTGACCTTTGACCCCTTGGGCCGTATTACTTCCTGCTGGCCCCCAGGCTGCGATGGCTGTAGGGCTTGGGATCACTGACCTCTGACCCCAATCTGCCCCATAGATTTGGGATTATTGGGTTTGGGGTCGCTGACCTTTACCCTGTGACCCCTGACCTTTGACCCCCAGGGCTGTACTACTTCCTGCTGGCCCCCACGCTGTGCTATGAGCTGCAGTTCCCGCGCTCCCCCCGCATCCGGAAGCGATTCCTGCTGCGGCGCCTCTGCGAGATGGTGGGGGGGGGGGGGGCAGAAATGGGGGGGGTGGCAAAATAGGGGAGGGGGGGCAACAAATCGGAGGGGGGCAAAAATGGGGGAGGGGGGGGCAACAAATGGGGGGGGCAAAAATGAGGGGGTCCCACTTTATGGGGTCTGGGGGGGCTCTTTTCGGGGGGTCCCTCTTTATGGGATCGTTGGGTGGGGGGGTTTTGGGGGGGGTCCCATTTTATGGGGTTATGGGGGGGGACTTCTTTTTTTTTGGGGGGGGGTCCATTTTATGGGGTCGTGGGGGAGTCAGGGGGGGCTTTTTTGGCAGGGGGGATCCGACTTTATGTGATCATTGGGGGGGTTTCAGGGGGGTCCCACTTTATGGGGTTATGGGGGGGGCTTTTTTGGAGGGGGAGTCCCACTTTATGGGGTCATGATGGGGGGGGCTCAGGGGGGCTTTTTTGGAGGGGGGGGCCCACTCTATGGGGTCAGGGGGGACTTTTTTGGGGGGGGTCCCACTTTATGGGGTCTTTGGGGGGGGGTCCCACTCTATGGGGTCATTGGAGGACTTTTGGGGGGGGGGTTCCATTTTATAGGGTCATGACGGGGGGCACAGGGGGGGCTTTTTGTAGGGGGGTCCCAATTTATGGGGTCTTTGGGACGGGGGTCCCACTTTATAGGGTTATGGGGGGGCTCTTTTTGGGGGGGTCCCACTTTATTGGGTCTTTGGGGGGGGGGTCCCACTCTATGGGGTCATTGGGTGGGGGCTTTGGGGGGGTCCCATTTTATGGGGTCTTTGGGGGGGTTTGGGGGGTGTTTGGAGGGGTGTCCCACTCTATGCGGTTTTTGGGTGGGGGCGGTTTGGGGGGGTCCCATTTTATGGGGTCATGGGGGGGCTTTTTTTGGGGGGGGGTCCCAGTTTGTGGGGTCTTTGGGGGGGGTCCCACTCTATGGGGTCATTGGGGGACTTTTGTGGGGGGGTTTCCATTTTATGGGGTCATGATGG
Organism: Phasianus colchicus; assembly: GCF_987193195.1. Lineage (NCBI taxonomy): Eukaryota > Metazoa > Chordata > Aves > Galliformes > Phasianidae > Phasianus > Phasianus colchicus. The sequence goes on from NC_143438.1 coordinate 95,172,455, forward strand.
GGGGCACAGGGGGGGCTTTTTTGGAGGGGGGTCCCAATTTATGGGGTCGTTGGGAGGGGGGCATTGGGGGGGTCCCATTTTATGGGGTCATGGGGGGGGTCTTTTGGGGGGGGAGGTCCCATTTTATGGGGTCGTGGGGAGTCTTTTTTTGGAGGGGGGGTCCCAATTTATGGGGTCTTTGGGGGGGGTCCCACTTTATGGGGTTGTTGGGTGGGGGGCTTTTGGGGGTGTCCCATTTTATGGAGTTATGGGGGGGCTTTTTGGGGGGGTGTCCCACTCTATGGGGTCTGGGGGGGGGGGGGTCCCACTTTATGGGGTCTTTGGGGGGGTTTCACTCTATGGGGTCATTGGAGGACTTTTGGGGGGGGTTTCCATTTTATGGGGTCATGATGGGGGGCACAGGGGGGGTTTTTTTGGAGGGGGGTCCCAATTTATGGGGTTGTTGGGTGGGGGGTGTTTTGGGGGGTCCCATTTTATGGGGTTATTGGGGGGCTTTTTCTGGGGGGGTCCCACTTTATGGGGTCCTTGGGGGGGGGTCCCACTCTATGGGGTTTTTGGGTAGGGGGGTTTGGGGGGGTCCCATTTTATGGGGTCATGATGGGGGGCTTTTTTTGGGGAGGGGGGTCCCAGTTTGTGGGGTCTTTGGGGGGGGGGTCCCACTCTATGGGGTCGTTGGGGGACTTTTTTTGGGGGGGGGTCCATTTTATGGGGTCGTTGGGGGAGTTTCACTCTATGGGATCATTGGAGGACTTTTGGGGGGGGGTTTCCATTTTATGGGGTCATGATGGGGGCCACAGGGGGGGCTTTTTTGGAGGGGGGTCCCAATTTATGGGGTCGTTGGGAGGGGGGTCCCACTTTATGGGGTTATGGGGGGGCTCTTTTGGGGGGGGTCCCACTTTATGGGGTCTTTGGGGGGGGGGTCCCACTTTATGGTGTTGGTTGGGGGGTTTTTGGGGGGTCCCACTTTATGGGGTCGATGGGCTTTTTTGGGGGCGTCCCATTTTATGGGGTCATGGGGGGGCTTTTTTTGGGGGGGGGGTTCCATTCTATGGGGTCATGGGAGGTTTGGGGGGGTCCCATTTTATGGGGTCAGGGGGCTTTTTTGGGGGGGTTCCCCCTTTATGGAGTCTGTTGGATCTTTGGGGTCTCCCAATTTGTGGGGGTCCCCTTTAATTTCCCCCCCCCCCCCCAAATTTCTCCCCCAGCTCTTCTTAATCCAGCTGCTGGTGGGGCTGATCCAGCAGGTAAGTGCTGACCCCCCCCTTTTTCCTGCCCCCCCCCCCAAAAAAAGTGGGTCTGAACCCCATAGAACCGAAAGTGAGGATGGGGGGGGGGGGGTCCCACTTTATGGGGTCGTTGGGGGGGGGTTGGGGGGGAGGGGGCATTTTATGGGGTCATGAGAGGGCTTTTTTGGGGGGGGGGGGTCCCACTTTATGGGATCTTTGGGGGGGTCCCAATTTATGGGGTCATTGGGGGGGGGCTGGGGGGGGTCCCATTTTATGGAGTTATGGGGGGGCTTTATTTGGGGGGGGGGGTCCCAATTTGTGGGGTCGAGGGGGACTTTTCTTTGGGGGGGTCCCACTTTATGGGATCTTTAGGGGGGGGTCCGACTTCATGGGGTCGTTAGTGGGGGGGTTTTGGGGAGGGGGTCCCATTTTATGAGGTCATGATGGGGGGGGACAGGGAGGGCTTTTCTGGAGGGGGGGGGGGGTTTTGGAGGGGTCCCACTTCATGTGGTCTTTGTGGGGGGGTCCGACTTCATGGGGTCTGGGGGGGCTTCTTTTGGGGGAGGGTCTCACTATATGGGGTCATTGGGTGGGGGAGGGTTTGGGGGGGTCCCATTTTATGGGGTCATGATGGGGGGGGCACAGGGGGGACTTTTTTTAGGGGGGGCTCCCACTTTATGGGGTCTTGGGGAGGGAGGGTTGGGGGGGGTCCCATTTTATGGGGTTATTGGGGGCCTTTTTTTGGAGGGGGGGTCCAACTTTCTGGGATCTTTGGGGGGGGTCCCACTTTATGGGGTTGTTGGGTGGGGGGGTTTTGGGGGGCTCCCATTTTATGGGGTTATTGGGGGGCTTTTTTTAGGGGGGGTCCCACTTTATGGGGTCTTTGGGTGGGAGAGTTTTGGGGGGTCCCACTTTATGGGGTCTTTGGGGGGGGCTCCCAACTTTATGGGGTCGTTGGGTGGGGGGGTTTGGTGGTCCCACTTTATGGGGTTATGGGGGGGGCTTTTTTTGGGGGGGGTCCCAGTTTTATTGTTATTCTTATTAATTGGGGGGGGTCTCTCCCCATTCCCCATTGCAGTGGATGGTGCCCACAATTCAGAACTCCATGAAACCGTTCCGGGTGAGAGATGCCCCCCCCCTCCCCCCCCCCATCCCAAAATAAAACACCCCCCCCCCCTCAGTGTGACCCTGGGAGTCTATGGGTGCCCCCCCCAAAAAAAAAAAACCCCAACCCCCCCTTAAATCCATCCCCCCACACCCCCTTGAATTCCCCTGAAGGTCTATGGGTGCCACATCTGTGCCCCCCCCCCCCCAAAATGCAGCCCCCCCCCCCCCCACGAATGAACGCCCCCCCCCTCACACACAGTGACCCTGCAGGTTTATGGGTGCCCCCTCTGCCCCCCCCTCCCCAAAAGCCCCCCCAACCCCCTGTAAAACCACCCCCCCCCCTTTGAATTCCCCTGCAGGTCTATGGATGCCACATCTGTGCCCCCCCCCAAAATGCAGCCCCCCACCCCATGAATGAACCCCCCCCCCCCTCCCACTGACCCTGTGGCTCTATGGGTGCCCCCTCTGTCCCCCCCCTCCCCAAAAACCCTCCAGCCCCCCCTTAAACCATCCCCCCCCCCCTTAATTCCCCTGCAGGTCTATGTGTGCCACATCTGTGCCCCCCCCCCCCAAAATACAACAGCCCCCCCCATGAATGAACAGCCCCCCCCCTAAACAGTGACCCCGTGGTTCTATGGGTGCCCCCTCTGTCCCCCCCCCTCCAAAAACTCCACCAACCCCCCCTTAAAACCATCCCCCCCCCTTGAATTCCCCTGCAGGTCTATGGGTGCCACATCTGTGCCCCCCCCACCCCAAAATATAACAGCCCCCCCGTGCATGAATGAACCCCCCCCCCCCCACTGACCCTGTGGTTCTATGGGTGCCCCCTCTGCCCCCCCCTCCCCAAAAGCCCCCCCAAACCCCCTGTAAAACCATCCCCCCCACTTGAATTCCCCTGGCGGTCTATGGATGCCACATCTGTGCCCCCCCCCAAAATGCAGCCCCCCACCCCATGAATGAACCCCCCCCCCCCAGTGTCCCTGTGGCTCTATGGGTGCCCCCTCTGCCCCCCCCCTCCCCAAAACCACCCCCCAATCCCCCCCTTAAAACCTAAAACCAACCCCCCCCCCCATAATTCCCCTGCAGGTCTATGGGTGCCACATCTGCGCCCCCCCCCACCCCAAAATACAACAGCCCCCACCACCCCCCGCCCCATGAAAGAATGCCCCCCCCCCCACAGTGACCCTGGAGATCTATGGCTTCTCCTCCTGTCCCCCCCCTCCCCAAAAAGCCCCCCAGCCCATCCGCCCCCCTTGAATTCCCCTGGACGATATGGATGCTACATCTGTGCCCCCCCCCCCCCAAAATGCAGCCCCCCCCACGAATAAATGCCCCCCCCCCTCACACACAGTGACCCTGTGATTCTATGGGTGCCCCCTCTGCCCCCCCCTCCCCAAACCCCCCCAACCCCCCCTTAAATCCACCCCCCCCCCCCTTGAATTCCCCTGCAGGTCTATGGATGCCACATCTGTGCCCCCCCCCAAAATGCAGCCCCCCACCCCATGAATGAACCCCCCCCCCCCCACTGACCCTGTGGCTCTATGGGTGCCCCCTCTGCCCCCCCCCCCCCCAAAAGCCCCCCCCAAACCCCCTTAAATCCACCCCCCCCCCTTTGAATTCCCCTGGCGGTCTATGGGTGCCACATCTGTGCCCCCCCCTCCCAAAATGCAGCCCCCCCCCCCATGAATGAACCCCCCCCCCCCCAGTGTCCCTGTGGTTCTATGGGTGCCCCCTCTGCCCCCCCCCCCTCCCCAAAACCACCCCCCAATCCCCCCCTTAAAACCTAAAACCAACCCCCCCCCCCATAATTCCCCTGCAGGTCTATGGGTGCCACATCTGCGCCCCCCCCCACCCCAAAATACAACAGCCCCCACCACCCCCCCCCCCATGAAAGAATGCCCCCCCCCCCCACAGTGACCCTGGAGATCTATGGCTTCTCCTCCTGTCCCCCCCCTCCCCAAAAAGCCCCCCAGCCCATCCGCCCCCCTTGAATTCCCCTGGACGATATGGATGCCACATCTGTGCCCCCCCTCCCCCCAAAATGCAGCCCCCCCATGAATGAATGCCCCCCCCACAGTGACCCTGCAGGTTTATGGGTGCCCCCTCTGCCCCCCCCCTCCCCAAAAGCCCCCCCAAACCCCCTTAAATCCACCCCCCCCCCTTTGAATTCCCCTGCAGGTCTATGGGTGCCACATCTGTGCCCCCCCCTCCCAAAATATAACAGCCCCCCCCCCCCCCCACGAATGAATGCCCCCCCCAGCAGTGACCCTGTGGTTCTATGGGTGCCCCCTCTGCCCCCCCCTCCCCAAAAGGCCCCCCAACCCGCCATAAAACCACCCCCCCCCCCTTTGAATTCCCCTGGTGGTCTATGGGTGCCACTTTTGTGCCCCCCCCCAAAATGCAGCCCCCCCCATAAATTAACCCCCCCCCCAGTGACCTTGTGGCTCTATGGGTGCCCCCTGTGCCCCCCCCCTCCCCAAAAACCACCCCCCAACCCCCCCCCTTAAAACCTAAAACCAGCCCCCCCCCCCCCCCGCATAATTCCCCTGCAGGTCTATGGGTGCCACATCGGTGCCCCCCCTCCCAAAATATAACAGCCCCCCCCCCCCCACGAATGAATGCCCCCCCCAGCAGTGACCCTGTGGTTCTATGGGTGCCCCCTCTGACCCCCCCTCCCCAAAAACCCCCCAAATCCCCCTTAAATCCATCCCCCCCCCCCTTAATTCCCCTGGAGGTCTATGGGTGCCACATCTGTCCCCCCCCACAAAATGCAGCCCTCCCCCATGAATTAACCCCCCCACACACAGTGACCCTGTGGTTCTATGGGTGCCCCCTGTGCCCCCCCCCCTCCCCAAAAACCACCCCCCCAAACTCCCCCTTAAAACCTAAAACCAGCCCCCCCCCACCAAAATTCCCCTTGGCTTCTATGGGCGCCACATCTGCCCCCCCCCCCAAATCCCCCCCAGACCACCCCCCAAAACACCCCCCCACCCAAAACCAGACTGTTTCCCCCCAGTAGTGCCCCTGGGGGGGGGCCGGGGGGGGATTCTATGGGTGCCCCCCCAAAAAAAATTTACCACCCCCCCCCGACAGGACATGGACTACTCACGCATCATTGAGCGCTTGCTGAAGCTGGCTGTGAGTCCCCCCCATTTCCCCACCCCCCACCCCCCAAAAAAAACCACTTTTGGGGACCCCCCCCTCCTATTTTTGCGGCCCCCCCCCTCAATTTCTGTGCCCCCCCCCCCAGGTTCCCAACCACCTCATCTGGCTCATCTTCTTCTATTGGTTTTTCCACTCCTGCCTCAACGTGGTGGCCGAGGTGCTGCGCTTTGGGGACCGCGAGTTCTACAGGGACTGGTGGTGAGTTGGGGGGGGCACGAAGGGGGGGGGGCACCCGGTGGCACCCAGAGACCCCCCAGTGTCACCCAGTGTCACCCAGTGGCACCCATAACCCCCCCAGTGTCACCCAGCATCCCTAAATGTGATTTAGGGGGCTGAGGGGGGGACTGGGAGTTCTACTGGGATTAATGGGGAGTTGGGGGGGGGGGGGGCACCAATGGGGGGGGCACCCAGTGACACCCAGAGACCCCCCAGTGTCACCCAGTGTCACCCAGTGTCACCCATAACCCCCCCACTGTTACCCAGCGTCCCTAAATGTGAGTGGGATCAGGCAGGGATTCACTCTGGGGACTGGGAATCCTATTGGGATTAATGGGGAGTTGGGGGGGCACGAGTGGGAGGGGGGCACCCAGTGGCACCCAGAGACCCCCCAGTGTCACCCAGTGTCACCCAGTGTCACCCATAAGCCCCAGTGTCACCCAGGGTCCCTAAATGTGAGTAGGGACAGGCAGGGATCCACTTTGGGGGCTGGGAGTTCTACTGGGATTAATGGGGAGATGGGGGGGGCACGAGTGGGAGGGGGGCACCCAGTGGCACCCAGAGACCCCCCCGTGTCACCCAGTGTCACCCAGTGGCACCCATAACCCCCCCAGTATCACCCAGCATCCCTAAATGTGATTTAGGGGGCTGAGGGGGGGACTGGGAGTTCTACTGGGATTAATGGGGAGTTGGGGGGGGGGGGCACCAATGGGGGGGGGCACCCGGTGACACCCAGAGACCCCCCAGTGTCACCCAGTGTCACCCAGTGTCATCCATAACCCCCCCAGTGTCACCCAGCATCCCTAAATGTGAGCGGGAACAGGCAGGGATTCACTCTGGGGACTGGGAATCCTATTGGGATTAATGGGGAGTTGGGGGGGCACGAGTGGGAGGGGGGCACCCAGTGGCACCCAGAGACCCCCCCATGTCACCCAGTGTCACCCAGTGTCACCCATAAGCCCCCCAGTGTCACCCAGCATCCCTAAATGTGAGTGGGAACAGGCAGGGATTCACTCTGGGGACTGGGAATCCTATTGGGATTAATGGGGAGCTGGGGGGGGCACGAGTGGGAGGGGGGCACCCGGTGGCACCCAGAGACCCCCCAGTGTCACCCAGTGTCACCCAGTGTCACCCATAACCCCCCCAGTGTCACCCAGGGTCCCTAAATGTGAGTGGGGGCAGGCAGGGATCCACTCTGGGGGCTGGGAGTCCTATTGGGATTAATGGGGAGCTGGGGGGGGCACGAGTGGGGGGGGGGGCACCCAGTGGCACCCAGAGACCCCCCCGTGTCACCCAGTGGCACCCAGTGTCACCCAGTGTCACCCATAACCCCCCCAGTATCACCCAGCATCACTAAATGTGACTTAGGGGGCTGAGGGGGGGACTGGGAGTTCTACTGGGATTAATGGGGAGTTGGGGGGGCACGAGTGTGGGGGGGGGGCACCCAGTGGCACCCAGAGACCCCCCCGTGTCACCCAGTGTCACCCAGTGTCACCCATAACCCCCCCAGTGTCACCCAGCATCCCTAAATGTGACTTAGGGGGCTGAGGGGGGGACTGGGAGTTCTACTGGGATTAATGGGGAGTTGGGGGGGAGGGGGCACAAGTGGGGGTGGGGCACTGATCCCATATCTATGGGGTGGGGACTATGGGGGGTCCCTCATTGACCCTATATCTATGGGGTGGGGGTTATGGGGGGTCCCTCATTGACCCCATATCTATGGGGTGGTTATGGGGTTTCCTTGGCTGCCCCCATATCTATGGGGTGGAGGTTAAGGGGTCTCTCATTGACCCCATATCTGTGGGGTGGGGGTTATGGGAGTCTCATTGACCCCATATTTATAGGGTGGTTATGGGGTTTCCTTGGCTGCCCCCATATCTATGGGGTGGTTATGGGGTGTCCCTCATTGACCCCATATCTATGGGGTGGTTATGGGGGGGGGCCTCAGTGACCCCATATCGATGGGGTCGTAGTTATAGGGGATCCCTCATTGACCCCATATCTATGGGGTGGGTGTTGTGCGGTCTCTAAGTGTCCCCATATCTATGGGGTGGCTATGGGGTTCTCTCATTGACCCCATATCTATGGGGTGGGGGTTATGGGGGGTCTCTCAGTGTCCCCATATCTATGGGGTGGTTATGGGGTTTCCTTGGCTGCCCCCATATCTATGGGGTGGAGGTTAAGGGGTCTCTCATTGACCCCATATCTGTGGGGTGGGGGTTATGGGAGTCTCATTGACCCCATATTTATAGGGTGGTTATGGGGTTTCCTTGGCTGCCCCCATATCTATGGGGTGGTTATGGGGGGGGGCCTCAGTGACCCCATATCGATGGGGTCGTAGTTATAGGGGATCCCTCATTGACCCCATATCTATGGGGTGGGTGTTGTGCGGTCTCTAAGTGTCCCCATATCTATGGGGTGGCTATGGGGTTCTCTCATTGACCCCATATCTATGGGATGGGGGTTATGGGGTCTCTCACTGACCCCATACCTATGGGGTGGTTATGGGGTTTCCTTGGCTGCCCCCATATCTATGGGGTGGGGGTTATGTGGTCTCTAAGTGTCCCCATATCTATGGGGTGGTTATGGGGTTTCCTTTGCTGACCCCACATCTATGGGGTGGGGGTTTTGAGGTGTCCCTCATTGACCCCATATGTATGGGGTGTGAGTTTTGGGGTCTCTCATTGACCCCATATTTATGGGGTGGTGGTTATGGGGTGTCCTTCAGTGCCCCCATATCTATGGGGTGGCTATGGGTGTTCCCTCAGTGACCCCACATTTATAGGGTGGGGGTTATGGAGGTCCCTCAGCATCTGCATATCTATGGGGTGGTTATGGGTGTCCCTCATTGACCCCATATCTATGGGGTGGTTATGGGTGTCCCTCATTGACCCCATATCTATGGGGTGGTTATGGGTTTCTCTCATTGACCCCATATCTATGGGGTGGTTATGGGTTTTTTTTTGCTGCCCCCATATCTATGGGGTGGGGGTTATGGGGTGTCCCTCAGTGTCCCCGTATCTATGGGGTGGTTATCAGGGGTTTCCTTGGCTGCCCCCATATCTATGGGGTGGGGGTTGTGGGGTGTCCCTCATTGACCCCGTATCTGTGGGGTGGGGGTTGTGGGTTCTCTAAGTGTCCCCATATCTATGGGGTGGTTATGGGGTTTCCTTGGCTGCCCCCATATCTATAGGGTGGGGGTTATGGGGTCCCTCAGTGTCTCCATATGTATGGGGTGGTTATGGGGGTCCCTCACTGATCCTATATCTATGGGGTGGCTGTGGGGGGTCCCTCAGTGATCCCATATTTATAGGGTGGGGGTTATAGGGCTCCCTCAGTGTCCCCATATGTATGGGGTGGATATGGGGTTTCCTTCACTGCCCCATATCTATGGGGTGGGAGTTATGGAGTTCTCTCACTGACCCCATATGTATGGGGTGGGAGTTATGGGGTCCCTCAGTGTCCCATATCTATGGGGTCGTGGTTTTTGAGGTGCCCCTCATTGACCCCATATCTATGGGGTGGTTATCAGGGGGTCCTTTGCTGTCCCCATATCTATGGGGTGGGGGCTATGGGGTCCCTCAGTGTCCCCATATCTATGGGGTGGGGGTTTTGAGGTGTCCCTCATTGACCCCATATCTATGGGGTGGGAGTTATGGGGTCTCTAAGTGTCCCCATATCTATGGGGTGGTTATGGGGTTTCTTTGGCTGCCCCCATATGTATGGGGTGGGAGTTATGGGGTCCCTCAGTGTCCCCATATCTATGGGGTGGTTATGGGGTTTCCTTGGCTGACCCCATATCTATGGGGTGGGAGTTATGGGGTCTCTCAGTGTCCCCATATCTATGGGGTTGTGGTTTTTGAGGTGCCCCTCATTGACCCCATATCTATGGGGTGGGGGTTTTGGGGTCTCTCATTGACCCCATATCTGTGGGGTGGGGGTTGTGGGTTCTCTAAGTGTCCCCATATCTATGGGGTGGTTATGGGGTTTCTTTGGCTGCCCCCATATGTATGGGGTGGGAGTTATGGGGTCCCTCAGTGTCCCCATATCTATGGGGTGGTTATGGGGTTTCCTTGGCTGCCCCCATATCTATGGGGTGGAGGTTAAGGGGTCTCTCATTGACCCCATATCTGTGGGGTGGGGGTTATGGGAGTCTCATTGACCCCATATTTATAGGGTGGTTATGGGGTTTCCTTGGCTGCCCCCATATCTATGGGGTGGTTATGGGGGGGGGCCTCAGTGACCCCATATCGATGGGGTCGTAGTTATAGGGGATCCCTCATTGACCCCATATCTATGGGGTGGGTGTTGTGCGGTCTCTAAGTGTCCCCATATCTATGGGGTGGCTATGGGGTTCTCTCATTGACCCCATATCTATGGGATGGGGGTTATGGGGTCTCTCACTGACCCCATACCTATGGGGTGGTTATGGGGTTTCCTTGGCTGCCCCCATATCTATGGGGTGGGGGTTATGTGGTCTCTAAGTGTCCCCATATCTATGGGGTGGTTATGGGGTTTCCTTTGCTGACCCCACATCTATGGGGTGGGGGTTTTGAGGTGTCCCTCATTGACCCCATATGTATGGGGTGTGAGTTTTGGGGTCTCTCATTGACCCCATATTTATGGGGTGGTGGTTATGGGGTGTCCTTCAGTGCCCCCATATCTATGGGGTGGCTATGGGTGTTCCCTCAGTGACCCCACATTTATAGGGTGGGGGTTATGGAGGTCCCTCAGCATCTGCATATCTATGGGGTGGTTATGGGTGTCCCTCATTGACCCCATATCTATGGGGTGGTTATGGGTTTTTTTTTGCTGACTCCAAATCTATGGGGTGGGGGTTATGGGGTGTCCCTCAGTGTCCCCATATCTATGAGGTGGTTATCAGGGGTTTCCTTGGCTGCCCCCATATCTATGGGGTGGGGGTTGTGGGGTGTCCCTCATTGACCCCGTATCTGTGGGGTGGGGGTTGTGGGTTCTCTAAGTGTCCCCATATCTATGGGGTGGTTATGGGGTTTCCTTGGCTGCCCCCATATGTATGGGGTGGGAGTTATGGGGTCCCTCAGTGTCCCCATATCTATGGGGTGGTTATGGGGTTTCCTTGGCTGATCCCATATCTATGGGGTGGGGGTTTTGGGGTCCCTCAGTGTCCCCATATCTATGGGGTCATGGTTTTTGAGGTGCCCCTCATTGACCCCATATCTATGGGGTGGTTATGGGGTGCCCCTCATTGACCCCATATGTATGGGGTGGTTATGGGGTGCCCCTCATTGACCCCATATGTATGGGGTGGTTATGGGGTGCCCCTCACCGCCCCGTATGTTTGGGGTGCTGTTGTGGGGTTTTGTTTGCGATCCCACTTTTGTGGGGTTTCCCCGCAGGAACTCGGAGTCGGTGACGTATTTCTGGCAGAACTGGAACATCCCCGTGCACAAGTGGTGCCTCAGGTAACGCTGCTCACCAACACTGCAGTGTGTCGCACCAACACTGCCGTTGTGTTGCACCGACACTGCAGTGTGTCGCACCAACACTGCCGTCGTGTTACACCAACACTGCAGTGTGTCACACCAACACTGCCGCCGTGTCACACCAACACTGCAGTGTGTTGCACCAACACTGCAGTGTGTCACACCGACACTGCCGTCATGTTGCACCGACACTGCAGGTGTGTCACACCAACACTGCAGTGTGTCGCACCAACACTGCCATCGTGTTACACCAACACTGCCGTCGTGTTACACCAACAAGCACTGCCATCATGTTACAGCAACACTGCCGTCCTGTTGCACCAACACTGCCATCGTGTCACACCAACACTGCCGTTGTGTTGCACCAACAAGAACTGTAGTCGTGTGACACCAACACTGCCGTCGTGTTACACCAACAAGCACTGCAGTTGTGTCACACCAACAGTGCCGTCGTGTTACACCAACAAACACTGCCACCGTGTTGCACCAACACTGCCGTCGTGTTACACCAACGAACATGCAGCTGTGTTACACCAACACTACCGTAGTGTTATACCAACAAACACTGCAATCATGTTACACCAACATGGCAGTTGTGTTACACCAACAAACACTGCAGTCATGTTACACCAACACTGCCGTCGTGTTACACCAACACTGCAGATGTGTTATACCAACAAACACTGCCGTCGTGTTGCACCAACACTGCGGCTGTGTTACACCAGCACTGCCATCATGTTACACCAACACTGCAGTCATGTTACACCCACATGGCAGTTGTGTTACACCAACAAACACTGCAGTCATGTTGCGCCAACACTGCCGTCGTGTTGCACCAACATCACTGCAGTCGTGTCACACCAACACTGCCGTCGTGTTACACCAACAAACACTGCCACCGTGTTGCACCAACACTACCGTAGTGTTCTACCAACAAACACTGCCGTCGTGTTACACCAACATGGCAGTTGTGTTACACCAACAAACACTGCAGTCATGTTGCACCAACACTGCCATCATGTTACACCAACACTGCAGTCGTGTTACACCAACATGGCAGTTGTGTTCCACCAACAAACACTGCCGTCGTGTTACACCAGCACTGCCGTCACGTTACACCAACAGTGCCGTTTTGTTACACCAACATAGCAGTTGTGTAACACCAACAAACACTGCAGTCGTGTTCCACCAACACTGCCGTCGTGTTACTCCAACAGTGCCGTTGTGTTGCACCAACAGTGGCGTCATGTTGCACCAACACTGCCGCCGTGTTGCAGCAACAATGCCACCATGTTGCACCAATGCTGCAGTTGTGTTACACCAACAAACGCTGCAGTCCTGTTACACCAACACTGCAGTCATGTTACATCAACAGACACTGCCGTTGTGTTGCACCAACATGGCAGTTGTGCTACACCAACACTGCAGTCGTGTTACACCAACACTGCCGTCATGTTGCACCAACATGGCAGTTGTGGTACACCAACAAACACTGCCGTCGTGTTACACCAACACTGCCGTCGTGTTGCACCAACACTGCAGTAGTGTTACACCAACAAATACTGCCATCGTGTTACACCAACACTGCCGCCATGTTGCACCAACAAACACTGCAGTTGTGTTACACCAACACTGCAGGTGTGCTACACCAAGAAACACTGCCGTCGTGTTACACCTACACTGCTGCCGTGTTGCACCAACACTGCCACCATGTTGCACCAACACTGCAGTCGTGTTACACCAACAAATACTGTTGTCTTGTTGCACCAACACGGCAGTCGTGTTACACAAACAGTGCAGTCGTGTTGCACCAACACTGCCATTGTGTTACACCAACAAATGCTGCAGTCATGTTGCACCAACACTGCCACCGTGTTGCACCAACAAGCACACAGCCACCCCCGTGCAACGCCGCTGTGCACCAACCATTGCACACCTGCCCCATGTGCCACCGTTGCACATCAGCCCCATGCACCACCATTGCATTCCAACTATTGCACACCAGCCCTTTGCACCACAGCTGCACATCAACAGTTGCACACCACCATTGCTCACCAACCCTTTGCACCACAATTGCACTCCAACCATTGCACACCAGCCCCATGCACCACCATTGCACACCAGCTCTTTGCACCACAATTGCACACCAACCTTTGCTCACCACCATTGCTCACCAAACCTGTGAACCACCATTGCACTCCAACCTTTGCACACCAACCCCACGCCAACCCCTGTGCACTCCCATCGCCCCCCCCTTTGCACACTTGCCGTGCAACACACCTCTCCCCCCCCAGGCACTTCTACAAGCCGATGCTGAAGCGCGGTGTGAGCAAATGGCACCAACACTGCACCACCATTGCACACCACCATTGCACACCAACACTTTGCACCACAATTGCACTCCAACCATTGCACACCAGCCCCATTGCACACCAACCCTTTGCACCACGATTGCACACCAACCATTGCACACCAACCCTGTGCACCACCATTGCACTCCAACCATTGCACACCAACCATTGCACACCAGCCCCATGCACCACCATTGCACACCATTGCACTCCAACCCTTTGCACCCTTGACCATCAACCATTGCACACCCGCCCTTTGCACCACAGTTGCACACCAACAGTTGCACACCAACAGTTGCACACCAACAGTTGCACACCACCATTGCTCACCATCCCTTTGCACCACCATTGCACTCCAACCATTGCACACCAACCATTACTCACCACCATTGCACACCAACCCTAATTGCACACCAACCGCTGCTCACCACCATTGCACACCAACCCCACGCCAACCCCTGTGCACTCCCGTCGCCCCCCCCCTTTGCACACTTGCCGTGCAACACACCTCTCCCCCCCCAGGCACTTCTACAAGCTGATGCTGAAGAGCTGTGTGAGCAAATGGCACCAACACTGTGCACCAACACTGTGCACCAACACTGTGCACCAACACACCACCATTGCACACCAACCCTTTGCACCACCATTGTACTCCAACCATTGCGCACCAGGCCCATGCACCACCAGTGCACACCAACCCTTTGCACTACAGTTGCACATGAAGCTTTGCTCACCACCATTGCACAGCATTGCACACCAGCCCTTTGCACCACCATTGCACACCAACCTTTGCTCACCACCATTGCACACCACCATTGCACACCAACACTTTGCACCACAATTGCACTCCAACCATTGCACACAAGCCCCATTGCACTCCAACCATTGCACACCAGCCCCATGCACCACCATTGCACACCATTGCACACCAACCCTTTGCACCCTTGACCATCAACCATTGCACACCAGCCCCTTGCACCACAGTTGCACACCAACAGTTGCACACCACCATTGCTCACCAACCCTTTGCACACCAACCATTACTCACCACCATTGCACACCAACCCTAATTGCACACCAACCGCTGCTCACCACCATTGCACACCAACCCCACGCCAACCCCTGTGCACTCCCGTCGCCCCCCCCCTTTGCACACTTGCCGTGCAACACACCTGTCCCCCCCCAGGCACTTCTACAAGCCGATGCTGAAGCGCGGTGTGAGCAAATGGACGGCGCAGACCGCCGTGTTTCTGGCCTCCGCCTTCTTCCACGAGGTGAGCGTTGCACGCGCGCGTGCAAAACTCCCCCCCACCCCCTCCTCTCGTGTGACACACGCGCGTGCTGCTCTGCCTGCAGTATTTGGTCAGCGTGCCGCTGAAGATGTTCCGGCTCTGGGCCTTCATGGGGATGGCAGCGCAGGTACGGAAACTTTGCGCCCATATTACGGCCCTATAACGGCCCCATAGTGACCCTATAATGACCCCATATTGACCCTACAACGGCCCCATAATGGCCCCATAGAGACCCTATAATGGCCCCATAGTGACCCTACAACGGCCCCATATTGACCCTACAACGGCCCCATAATGGCCCCATAGAGACCCTATAATGGCCCCATAGTGACCCTATAATGACCCCATAGTGGCCCTATAATGCCCCCTTATTGACCCTACAACGGCCCCATAATGGCCCCATAGAGACCCTATAATGGCCCCATATTGACCCTATAATGACCCCATAGTGGCCCTATAATGGCCCCATATTGACCCTACAACGGCCCTATAATGGCCCCATAGTGACCCTATAATGGCCCCTATAATGACCCTATAACGGCCCCATAATCGCCCCATAGTGGCCCTATAATGGCCCTATAACAGCCTTATAATGACCCTATAACAGCCCTATAATGACCCTATAACGGCCCCATAACTGCCCCAGAATGGCCCCATAGTGACCCTATAATAACCCTATAATGGCCCCATTGTGTCCCCATTGTGTTCCCATAATCTCCCCATAACGGTCCCATTGTGTTCCCATAATGGCCCCATAATGGCCCCAGTGTTCCCAGTCTGTCCCCATTCTGTCCCCATTCTGTCCCCACTGTGTTCCCATAGTGGCCCCATAACGGCCCCATAACGGCCCCATTGTGTCCCCATCCTGGCCCCATTCTGTCCCCATAGTGTCCCCATAACGGCTTCATTCTGGCCCTATAACGGCCCCATTGTGTCCCCATTGTGTTCCCATAATGACCCCATAGTGGACCCATATGGCCCCATAATGTCCCCACTGTGTCCCCATAATGGCCCCATTATGTCCCCATTCTGTCCCCATTGTGCCCCCATTCTGGCCCCATGACGGCCCCATAATGACCCCATAGTTTCCCCATTGAGTCCCCATTGTGTCCCCACCCACACCCCCCCCGATGCCCCCCTCCCCCTCATCCCCCCCACCCCCCCACCCACCAATCCCCCCATTTCCCCCCACCCCCCCTATTCCCATGTCCCCCCCCACCCCAAATCCCCCCCATCCCATTTCCCCCCCCATCCCCACATCCCCTTTACCCCATGTCCCCCCCGTGCCCCCCCCATTTCCCTCACACCCCCCCCACCCCCATCTCCCCCCAATCCCCCCCACGCCCCCCCATACCCCCCCTTACCCCATATCCCCCCATCTCACGTCCCCCCCCTTATTTCCCCCATACCCCCCCATCCCCACGTCCCCCCTTCACCCCAATCCCCCCGTGTCCCCCCCACCCCACATCCCCCCATCCCTTTCCCCCCACATCCCCCTTACCCCATATCCCCCCATCTCATGCCCCCCTTATTTCCCCACGTCCCCCCTTCACCCCAATCCCCCCATATCCCCCCACCCCCCATCCCTATGCCCCCCCCCACCCCCATCTCCTCCTTTTCCCCCCCATGACCCCCTCACTCCACCCCCCACTACATGGGGGGGCCGAGCAGCCCCTCCCCACCCCCCCCCATTACCCCATATCCCCCCCATCCCCATTTCCCCCCTTACCCCATGTCCTCCCCCATGCCCCCCGATTTTCCCCACATCCCCCCCCCAAACCCCCCATATCCCCCACCATCACGCCTCCCCATTTCTTGCCCCCCCCCACACCCCCATCTCCCCCCTATCCCTCCATGTCCCCCCCACCCCCCAATCTCCCCATATCCCCTCACCCTCCCGCCACCCCCCTCATCCCCCCCCCAATTTCCCCCCCATCCCCCCCCCATTTCTATGTCCCCCCATCTCCCCCCATCCCACCCACCCTCCCAATGCCCATGTCCCCCCCACCCTCTTTTCCCCCCATCCCCCCCACCCCCCAATCCCCCCATATCCCCCCACTCCCCTACCCCCCTATTCCTATGACCCCCCCACCCCCCCCTTTCCCATACCCCCCTTCACCCCCACTCCCCCCATGTCCCCCCCACATCCCCCCCCTTACCCCACACCCCCCCAAATCCCCCCTTCTCCGTGTCCCCATTCACCCCCACTTCCCCCACGACCCCCCCACCCACACCCCCCCATTTCTATGTCCCCCCCATCTTCCCCCTATCTCCCCCATGTCCCCCCCACCCCCCCATGCCCATGTCCCTCCCCACCCTCATTTCCCCCCAATCCCCCCATATCCCCCCACCCCCTATTCCTATGTCCCCCATCTCCCCCCACATTTCCCCCACCCCCACATCCCCCTCCCCCCCATAACCCCCCCTTCACCCCACACCCCTCAAACCTCCCCTAAGTCCCCCCCATGTCCCCATTCAGCCCCACTCCCCCCATGACCCCCCACCCCACACCCCCCCATCCCTCCCCCCCCACTCCCAAATCCCCGAAGCCCCTCCCCACACTCCCCCCCCTTACCCCATATCCCCCCCATCCCCATGCCCCCCCTTACGCCACGTTACCCCCATGCCCCCCCCATTTTCCCCACATCACCCCCAAATCCCCCCATAACCCCCCCCCCACCTCCCCATTTCTTGCCCCCCCCACTCCCATGTCCCCCCTATCCCCCCCATGTTCCCCCAGCCCCCCCATCCCACCCACCCCCCCTATTCCCATGTCCCCCACCCACCCCAAATCCCCCCCATCCCATTTCCCCCCCATCCCCCCCACCCCCTATTCCTATGCCCCACATCTCCCCCCACGCCCCCCCCCCACACACCTCCCCCTCCCCCCCATACCCCCCTTCACCCCCCCACAGCCCCATGCCCCCCCCCCACCCTCAGACCCCCCTAAGTCCCCCCTTCCCCGTGTCCCCATTCGCCCCCACTCCCCCCACGACCCCCCCATCCCTCCCCCCCCACTCCCAAATCCCCGAAGCCCCTCCCCACACTCCCCCCCCCCTACCCCATATCTCCCCCCATCCCCATGCCCCCCCTTATGCCACGTCCCCCCCATGCCCCCCCCATGTTCCCCCAGCCCCCCCATCCCACCCACCCCCCCATGCCCATGTCTCCCCCCTCATTTCCCCCCCATCCCCCCCACCCCCCTATTCCTATGCCCCCCCATCTCCCCCCATGCCCCCCATCCCCACACATCCCCCTCCCCCCATAGCCCCCCCCTTCACCCCCCCTCCCATGTCCCCCCACATCCCCCCCTTACCCCACGCCCCCCCAGACCCCCCCTAAATCCCCCCCTTCCGAGTGTCCCCATTCACCCCCACTCCCCCACAACCCCCCACCCCCCATCCCCCCCATCCCTTTTCCCCCCCCCACCCCCATAGCCCCCCCTCCCCATGTCCCCCTTCTCCCCCACTCCCCCCGTGCCCCCCCCCATCCCATGTCCCCCCTCACCCAACACCCCCCCATCCCTTTTTCCCATTTCCTCGACCTCCCCCCCACCCCCCATCCCCATGCCCCCCCCACACCCCCATCTCCCCCCATCCCCCCCACATCCCCCCCCACGCCCCCCCCATCTCCCCCCATGTCCCCCCATCCCCACACCCCCCCCTCCATCCCCATACCCCCCCCTTCACCCCCACTCCCCCCATGTCCCCCCCATTTCTATGTCCCCCCCATCTCCCCCCATTTCCCCCCTATCCCCCCCATATCCCCCCACCCCCAACCCCCCCATTTCTATGTCCCCCCCCCATCTCCCCCCATCTCCCCCCTATCCTGCCCACATCCCCCCACCCCCAATCCCTCCATGTCCCCCCCACGCCCCCATCCTCCCCATCCCCCCCCCACCCCCTACTACACACGGGGGCCGAGCAGCCCCTCCCCACACTCCCCCCCCCTTCACCCCATACCCCCCCCCAACTGAAATCCCCCCCCCAGATCCCCCTTGTCCTGGTTCATCTCCAAGTTCCTTCGAGGAAACTACAGCAATGTCCCCCCCCCACCCCCACCCCCTACTGCATGAGGGGGCCGAGCAGCCCCTCCCCACACTCCCAGCCCCCCCCTCACCCCATTTCCCCCCCCCCCCCAACTGAAATCCCCCCCCCCAGATCCCCCTGGCCTGGTTCGTCTCCAAGTTCCTTCGAGGGAACTACGGCAACGCGGCCGTGTGGATCTCCCTGATCATCGGGCAGCCCATCGCCGTGCTCATGTACGTGCATGACTACTACGTGCTCAACTACGAGGGGGGGGGCAGCCCCTGATGGGGGCGGGGGGGGGGCAGCCGAGACCCCCCCCTCAGCTCCCCACCCCATCATAAGAACGACTCCCCCCCCCACCCAACAACAACAACAACCCCGGATCCGGAGACCCCCAGCACCGACTGATGAGTGAATGAATGAATGAATGAATGGGGGGGGGGCAGAGCCTGATTGAGGCTGGGGGGACGAACAGCCGAGACCCCCCCCTCACACACCCCCAACTCCCACAGCGACCCCCCCCCAAACAACCCCGGATCCGGAGACCCCCAGCACCGATTGGTGAATGAATGAATGAATGAATGAATGAATGAATGAATGAATGAATGAAGGGGGGGGGGGCAGAGCCTGATGGAGGCGGGGGGGGAGAACAGCCGAGACCCCCCCTCAGCTCCCCACCCCATCATAAGAACGACCCCCCTCCCCACCCAACAACAACCCCGGATCCGGAGGCCCCCAGCACCGATTGATGAATGAATGAATGAGGGGGGGGGGGCAGAGCCTGATGGGGATGGGGGAGGGGGCAGCCGAGACCCCCCCCTCAGGCCCCCCCAACACGACCCCCTCCCCCCCCCCAAACAACCGCGGATCCGGAGACCCCCGAGCACCGACTGATGAATGAATGAATGAGGGGGGGGCAGCGATGTGGGCTGGGGGGGGAACAGTTGAGACCCCCCCTCACCTCCTCTCCCCAACAAACCCCCTCCTTTCCCCCCCTCTAACCGGAGATCCCAAGAACCGATTGATGAATGAATAAGGGGGGGGGGGAGGGGAACGAATGATGGGGACGGGGGGGCGGCAGCTGAGACCCCCCCTCAGCCCTCCACCCCCATCACAAGAACAACCCCCCCCCCCCCCCCCCCCCCCCCCCAACAACAACCCCGGATCCGGAGACCCCGAGCATCGATTGATGAATGATTGAATGAATGAGTGAATGAATGGGGGGGAGAGGGGGAGGAACAGCCGTGAGCCCCCCCTCACAACCCCCCAACCCCCCCAACGACCCCCCCCCACTTCCCCTCCTCAAACAACCCCGGATCCAAAGACGCCCGAGCCCCAATTTATGAATGAATGAATGAAGGAATGAATGGAGGAATCGATGAATGAATGAATGAATGAATGAGTGCAGCAATCGATGAATGAATGAGCGCAGCAATCGATGAAGGAAGGAATCAACGAGCGGCGGCAGATCAATGCAATTCCCCACCCCGCCTGTAGGGGGCGCTCTGAGCCTCACTGCTGATAACGGCACTTTAAGGGACTGACCCCAATCCCCTCCCTCCGCCCCCCCCCAAAAAAAACCCCGCCCTTCCCCCCCCCCCCCGGTCCTCTTCAGCCACTTTTTAACCTTCTGTCCCATACAGAGTGATTAATTAAAGGGTTTCTCTTGTTTTCCAGTGGGGTGCGGCGTCTCCACTTTGGGATGTGGGGTCTCGAGTTTGGGATGTGGGGTCTCGAGTTTGGGATGTGGGGTCTCCACGTTGGGATATGGGGTCTGAAATCTGAGTTTAGGGTCTCCAGTTTGGGATGTGGGGTCTGAAGTTTGAGTTATGGGGTCTCCAGATTGGGATATTGGATCCCCAGTCTGAGTTATGGGGTCTCCACGTTGGGATATGGGGTCTGAAGTTTCGGATGTGGGGTCTCTACTTTCAGATATGGGGTCTCCACATTGGGATAGGGGGTCTAAAGTCTGAGTTTAGGGTCTCAGGTTTGGGATATGGGGTCTGAAGTCTGAGTTTAGGGTCTCAAGTTTGGGATATGGGGTCTCCAGTTTAAGTTATGGGATCTCCAGTTTGGGATATGGGATACCCAGTCCGAGTTATGGGGTCTCCAGTTTGGGATACGGGGTCTCCAGTCTGGGATATGAGATCTCCACGTTGGGATATGGGATCAGAAGTTCGAGTTTGGGGTCTCCAGCTTGGGATGTGGGGTGTCCAGTCTGGGATATGAGATCTCCACGTTGGGATATGGGATCAGAAGTTCGAGTTTGGGGTCTCCAGCTTGGGATGTGGGGTGTCCAGTCTGAGTTATGGGGTCTCCACTTTGGGATATGGGGTCTGAAGTCTGAGTTATGGGGTCTCCACTTTGGGATATGGGGTCTGAAGTCTGAGTTATGGGGTCCCCAGTTTGGGATGTGGGGTCTCAAGTCTAAGTTATAGGGTCACCATTTTGGGATGTGGGGTCTCAAGTCCGAGTTATGGGGTCTCCACATTGGGATGTGGGGTCTCCAGTTTGAGTTATGGGGTCTCCACTCAGGGATGTGGGGTTTCCAGTTTGGGATGTGGGGTTCCCAGTCTGAGTTATGGGGTCTCCACGTTAGGATATGGGGTCTCCACGTTGGAATGTGGGGTCTCCAATCTGAGTTTGGGGTCTCCACTTTGGGATATGGGGTCTCCAGTTTGGGATATGGAATCCCCTGTCCAAGTTATAGGGTCTCCACTTTGGCATATGGGATCTGAAGTCTGAGTTTGGGGCCTCCAGTTTGGGATGTGGGGTCTCCAGTTTAAGTTATGGGGTCTCAAGTTTGGGATGTGGGGTCTCCACGTTGGGATGTGGGGTGTCCAGTCTGGGATATGGGGTCTCCACATTGGGATATGGGATCGGAAGTTTGACTTTGGCGTCTCCAGTTTGGGATATGGGGTCTCCAGTCCGAGTTATGGGATCTCCAATTTGGGATATGGGTTCTCCACGTTGGAATGTGGGGTCTGAAGTTTGAGTTATGGGGTCTCCACGTTGGGATACAGGGTCTCCAGTCTGGGATATGGGGTCTCCATGTTGGCATATGGGATCTGAAGTCTGAGTTTGGGGTCTCCAGTTTGGGATATGGGATCCCCTGTCCAAGTTATGTGGTCTCCACTTAGGGATATGGGGTCTCCATGTTGGGCTATGGGGTCTCCAGTTTAAGTTATGGGGTCTCCAGTTCGGGATGTTCGGTCTCCACTCTGAGTTACGGGGTCCACGTGCACCAGTTCCTCTCGCACCGGTGCGGCCGGCCATTGTTCCTCCTGCTCGCCAGGTGGCGCTCGCAATTCTTATGAGCGCGTGTGTATGGCTAGACCGCCGCCGCTGCTGCCGTGCGCATGCGCGTTTGGATAGCACAGCGTCAATGCGCCTGCGCAGTGATAGGGCCGCGGGATTGGTTGGGGCTGTGGGTTCGGTGGGGGGCGTGGTTTTAAAGGGGCGTGGCTTAAAGGAGACCTGTTTTAAAGGAGGCGTGGCTTAAGGGGGTCTGACTTAAAGGAGCCTGTTGTAAAGGGGGCGTGGCTTTAGAATGGGGCGTGGCTTCAATGGATCGGACTTTAAAGGGGCGAGGCTTAAATGGGGGCGTGGCTTAAATGGGCGTGGCCTCCTGTGAACTTTGTGACCCTGAGGAGCGTCCCAGTGACACCAGTTATCCCAGTACAGCCCAGTGCTCCCAGTAGGGCCATACTGGTTACTGGGACCCACACAAACTTACTGGGACCAGGGCAGTTACTGGGACACGACTTCCTGGGACCATACTGGTTACTGGGAGCAGACCAGTTACTGGGACCATACTGGTTTGGGGATCATATGGTTGCTCCCTATGGCCCCAGTCCCAGTATGTCCCAGTATGTCCCAGTATGTCCCAGTCCCCCCCAGTCCCTCCCAGTTCCTCCCAGTGCCCCCAATCCCAGTATGTCCCAGTCCCTCCCAGTGCCCCCAATCCCAGTATGTCCCAGTCTCCCCCAGTCCGTCCCAGTGCCCCCAGTCCCAGTGTGTCCCAGTATGTCCCAATCCCCCCCAGTCCCTCCCAGTGCTCCCAGTGCCCCAATCCCAGTCCCCCCCAGTTCCTCCCAGTCCCTTCCAGTGCTCCCAGTGCCCCCAGTCCCAGTTCCTCTCAGTATGTCCCAGGCCCTCCCAGTGCTTCCAGTGCCCCCAGTCCCAGTCCCCCCCAGTCCCCCCCAGTCCCTCCCAGTGCCCCCAGTCCCAGTGTGTCCCAGTCCCCCCCAGTTCCTCCCAGTCCCTCCCAGTGCTCCCAGTGCCCCCAGTCCCAATCCCCCCCAGTCTCCCCCAGTCCCCCCAGTCCCTCCCAGTGCCCCCAGTCCCAGTCCCTCCCAATGCTCCCAGTTCCCCCAGTTCCAGTCCCCCCAGTCCCCCCCAGTCCCTCCCAGTGCCCCCAGTCCCAGTGTGTCCCAGTCCCCCCCAGTCTCTCCCAGTTGCTCCCAGTGCTCCCAGTGCCCCCAGTCCCAGTTCCTCTGAGTATGTCCCAGTCCCTCCCAGTGCTCCCAGTGCCCCCAGTCCCAGTCCCTCCCAATGCTCCCAGTGCCCCCAATCCCAGTCCCCCCCAGTCCCCCCCAGTCCCTCCCAGTGCCCCCAGTCCCAGTATATCCCAGTCCCCCCCAGTGCTCCCAGTGTCCCAATCCCAGTCCCCCCAGTCCCTCCCAGTCCCCCCAGTGCCCCCAGTCCCAGTGTGTCCCAGTACCAGGTCCGGGGGTGGGGTGGGGGTGTCACCGTGTGGCGGAGGGACAAAGGGACATTGAGGGGTGGCACAATGGGATCCTTGTGGGGTGGGACGGGGGGGCAAAGGGAGGGGACGGGGATGGGGGGAAGGGGGGATGTAGGGGGGGGGTGGTCCTATAAGGATTTGGGGTCCCTATAGGGTTGAGGGGGGGTCCCAGGTGTGCGTGTGGGGTTTTGGGACCCCCACTGGATGTCAGGGAGTCCCATATGGGATTTTGGGGTCCCTATAGGATATGGGGAGGTCCTATAAGGATTTGGGGTCCCTATAGGATTGAGGGGGAGTCCCAGATGTGGGTGTGGGGTTTTGGGACCCACAGAGGATGTTGGGGATCCCATATGGGATTTTAGGGTCCTTATAGGATGAGGGGGGGTCCTATATGGATTTGGAATCCCTATAGGATTGAGGGGCGGTCCCAGATGTGAGTGTAGGGTTTTAGGACCCCTATAGGATTGAGGGGGGGTCCCAGATATGGGTGTGGAGTTTTAGGACCCCCCCATAGGATGTCAGGGAGTCCCATATGGGATTTTGGGGTCCCTATGGAATATGGGGGGGTCCTATATGGATTTGGGGTCCCTATAGGATTGAGGGGGGTCCCAGATGTGGGTGTGGGGTTTTGGGGCCCCCATAGGATGTTGGGGATCCCATATGGGATTTTGGGGTACCTACAGGATTTGGGGGGTGTCCTGTATGGATTTGGAGTCCCTATAGGATTGAGGGGGGTCCCAGATGTGGGTGTGGGGTTTTAGGACCCCTATAGGATTGAGGGGGGGTCCGAGATAGAGGTGTGGGGTTTTGGGACTCCCATAGGATGTCAGGGAGTCCTATATGGGATTTTGGGATCCCTATAGGATATGGGGGGGTCTTATATGGATTTGGGGTCCCTATAAGATATGGGGTTGTCCTATATGGGTTTGGGGTGCCTATAGTGTTGAGGGGGATTCCAGATATAGGTGTGGGGTTTTTAAGGTCCCCATAGGATGTCAGGGACCCCATACGGGATTTTGGGGTCCCTATAGGATATGGGGGGGTCTATAAAGATTTGGGGTCCCCATGTGATGGTGAGGGTCCCAGATGTGAGTCCTATATGGGATTTTGAGGTCCCAGTAGGATGGGGGGGGGGGGGGGGATGGGGTTCTATAAGGATTTGGGGTCCCTATAGGATGGAGGGGGGGTCCCAGATGTAGGTGTGGGGTTTTGGGACCCCCATAGGAATTGAGGGAGACCCATATGGGATTTTAGGGTCCCTACAGGGTTTGGGGAGGCCCTATATAGGTTTGTGGTCCCCATAGAATTCAGGGGGGATCCCAGGTGTGGATGTGAGGTTTTGGGGCCCCCATAGGATGTCAGGGAGTCCTATATGGGATTTTGGGGTCCCTATAGGATATGGGGGGGTCCTATAAGGATTTGGGGTCCATATAGGATTGAGGGGGGGTCCCAAATGTGGGTGTGAGGTTTTGGGGCCCCCATAGGATGTCAGGGAGACCCATATGGGATTTTAGGCTCCCCATAGGATATGGGGAGGTCCTGTATGGATTTGGGGTCCCTATAGGATTGAGGGGGGGGGCCAGGTGTACATGTGAGGTTTTGGGGCCCCCATAGGATGTCAGGGATTTTAGGGTCCCAATAGGATATGGGGTTGTCCTATATGGGGTTGGGATCCCTATAGGATTGAGGGGGGTTCCATACGGGATTTTGGGGTTCCTACAGGATATGGGGTTGTCCTATATGGATTTGGGGTCCCTAAAGGGTTGAGGGGGGTCCCAGATAAGGGTGTGGGGTTTTTGAGGTCCCAATAGAATGGGGGGGGACCCTATATGGATTTGGGGTCCCTATAGGATTGACGGGGGGTCCCAGGTGTGGATGTGAGGTTTTGGGGCCTCCATAGGATGTCAGGGAGTCCTATATGGGATTTTAGGGTCCCTATAGGATATGGGGGTGTCCTATATGGATTTGCGGTCCCTATAGGATTGACAGGGGGTTCCAAATGTGGGTGTGAAGTTTTGGGATCCCCATAGGATGTTGGGGATCCCATATGGGATTTGGGGTCCCTATAGGATAAGGAGGGGTCCTATATGGACTTGGGGTCCCCATAGGACGTGGGGGGGTCCCATATGGGATTTGGGGTCCCATGGGAATGTGGGGGTCCCAGGTGTGGGTGTGGGGTTTTTAGGGTCCCATAGGATGTGTGGGGGGGGCCATATGTATTTGGGGTCCCTATAGGATGTGGGGGGGTCCCATATAGGATTTGGGATCCCGATATTATGTTGGGGGGGTCCCGGTTGGGGGGGTTGTGACGGGTCACGGATTTGGGTTTTTTTTTTGGGGGGGGTCGCAGCCCCACCTGCACATTTTTGGGATCCCCCCCCCCACGTTTGCGCTTTTTGGGGTCCCCCAATGTGTTTCTATGGGGGGGGGTCCCCCAAATGATCCGATGCGGGACTCCGTATCCCCCCCCCCGCCACCCCCACTCCTCCGGTCCCGCAGTGCCCCCCCTCCCCCCCCATCCCCTCCCCCCCCCCGATGCGGTCCCGCCCCGCAGCGCCCCCCCCCCGCCCCGCCCCCCCCCGCAGCGCTAAAACGGCCCCGAACGGCGGCCGAGCCGAGAACGGAGCGAGATGGAGAGGTGGGGGGGGGGGAGTCGAAGGGGGTCTTATGGGGAGATGGGGGGTTTCTATGGGATGGGGGGGGGAGTCCCTATGGGGAGATGGGGGAGTCCTATGGGGGGGGGGTCCCTATGGGGGCTGTGGGTGGGGGGGCCCTATGGAGCGGGGGGGGGAGGGGAATCCTATGGGGTGAGAGGGGGGGAGATGGGGGGTTTCTATGGGGTGAGGGGGGGGGTCCTATGGGGAGATGGGGGGGATCCTATGGGGCGGGGGGTTCCTATGGGGGGGTTGTATGGGATGATAGGGGCGTCCTATGGGGAGGTTTGGGGGTCCTATGGGGGGGGTGTCCTATGGGTAGATGGGGGGGTCCTATGGGGCTGTGGGTGGGGGGCCTATGGGGAGAAGGGGGGGTTATATGGGGTGATAGGGTCATCCTATGGGGAGATGGGGGGGTCTTATGGGGTGGGGGGGTCCTATGGGGAGTTGTGTTGTCCTATGGGGAAATGGGGGGGGGTCCTATGGGGCCGGGTCCTATGAGGAGATGGGGGGGGGGGGTCCTGTGGGGCGATAGGAGGGTCCTGTGGGGAGATGGGGGGTCCTATGGGGCGGGGGGGGGGGGATGGGGAGTCCTATGGAGTGAGAGGGGGATCTTATGGGGAGATGGGGGGTTTCTATGGGGTGGGGGGGGTGTTCTGTGGGGAGATGGGGGGGGGGTCCCTATGGGGAGATGGGGGAATCCTGTGGGGGGGGTCCCTATGGGGCTGTGGGTGAGGGGTCCCTATGGGGAGATGGGGTGGGGGGGAGTCCTATGGGGTGAGAGGGGGGTGTCCTATGGGGAGATGGGGGGGGGTCCCTATGGGGCTGTGGGTGGGGGGTCCTATGGGGAGATGAGGGGGTTATAGGGGGTGAAAGGGGCATCCTATGGGGAGGTGGGGGGGGTCCTATGGGGCCGGGTCCTATGAGGAGATGGGGGGAGGGGGTGTCCTATGGGGCGGGGTTTCCTATGGGGAGATGGGGGAGTCCCTATGGAGCGGAGGGGGAGGCATCCTATGGGGTGAGAGGGGGGTCTTATGGGGAGAAGGGGGGTTTCTATGGGGTGGGGGGAGTCTTATGGGGTGAAAGTTGGGGGGAGATGGGGGGTTTCTATGGGGTGATGGGGAGGGTCCTATGGGGGGGGTCCCTATGGGGCTGTGGGTGGGGCTCCCTATGGGGAGATGGGGAGTCCCTATGGGGAGATGAAGGGGGTCCTGTGGGGAGATGGGGGGGGAGTGCTGTGGGGCGGGATCCTATGGGGAGCTGGGGGGGTCGTATGGGGTGGTGGTGGGGGTTCCTATGGGGTGGGGGGTCCTATGGGGCAGTGGGGGATTCCTTTGGGGTGATGGGAAGGTCCTATGGGGAGCTGGGGGGGCTATGGGGAGATGGGGATTCCTATGGGGCAGGGAGGACCTATGGGGTGATGGGTGGGGGGTCCTATGGGGCAGGGGGGGGGTATCGGGTGATGGGGGGGTCCTATGGGGCCGGGGGGTCCTATGGGGAGACAGGTGGGGGTCCTGTGGGGAGTTTGGGGGGATGCTATGCGGAGGGGTCCTATGGAGCTGTGGGTGGGGGGTCCTGTGGGGTGATGGGGGGGGTCCTATGGGGTGGGGAGGGAAGCTATGGGGAGATGGGGTGCCTATAGGGTGGGGGTCCTATGGGGCTGTGGGTGGGGGGTCTTATAGGGCGATAGGAGGGTCCTATGGGGAGATGGGGGGGATCCTGTGGGGCAGGGGGGTCCTGTGGGGCAGGGGGGTCCTATGGGGAGACGGGCGGGGGTCCTATGGGGTCCTGGGGGGGTTCTTTGAGATGGCGGTTCCTATGGGGTGACTGGGGTGGGGGTCCTATGGGGCGGTGGGTGGGGGTTCTGTGGGGTTCTATGGGGCTGGGGGGGTCCTTTGGGGTTTGGGGTGGGGGGCTTCCTATGGGGCTGGGGGGGGATCCTATGGGGGTCCTATGGGGCTGGGGGGGGTCCTATGGGATCCTATGTGATGGGGAGGAGGTTCAGAGCTGTGGGGTCTGGGAGTTTTGTTATGGGGTTTAGGGACGTTGCTATGGGGTGTGAAGACATGGCTGTGGGGTTTGGGGTCAGAGCTATGGGGTTTGGGAACATCTGTGGGGTTTGGGGACTTCTATAGGGTGTGGGGACATCTGTGGGGTTTGGGAATGTCATATGGGGAGTGGGGACATGGCTGTGGGGTTTGGGGACATTGCTATAGGGTGTGGGTTCACCTCTATGGGGTTTGGGGACATGGCTGTGGGATTAGGGGACATCTGTGGGGTTTGGGACATCGCTATGGGGTTTGGGGAATCTGTGGGGTTGGGGACATCGCTATGGGGTTTGGGGACATTGTTATGAGATGTGGGTACACCTCTATGGGGTATGGAGACATGGCTATGGGGTTTGGGGACATCTGTGGGGTTGGGGAGAGTGTTATGGGGTTTGGAGACATGGCTGTGGGGTTTGGGGACATCTGTGGGTTTGGGGACACCTCTATAGGGTTTGGGGACATGGCTGTGGGGTTTGGGAACATCTGTGGGGTTTGGAAATGTCATATAGGGTTTGAGAACATGGCTGTGGGGTTGGGAACACAGCTGTGGGATTCGGGGACATCTGTGGGTTTGGGGACACCTCTATGGGTTTGGGGACACCTCTATAGGGTTTTGGGAACATGGCTGTGGGTTTGGGGACATGGCTATGGGGGTTGGGGACATGGCTATGGGGGTTGGGGACATCTGTGGGGTTTGGGGACACCTCTATGGGGTTTGGGGACATGGCTATGGGGTTTGGAGACATTGCTATGGGATGTGGGTATACCTCTATAGGATTTGGGGACTTCTATGGGGTTTGGGGACATCTGTGGGGTTGGGGACACCTCTATAGGGTTTGGGGACATCTGTGGGGTTTGGGGACATGGCTATGGGATTTGGAGACATTGCTACGGGGTGTGGGTACACCTCTATAGGGTTTGGGGGCATCTGTGGGGTTTGGGGGTTTCTATGGGGTTTGGAGACATGGCTGTGGGGTTTGAGGACGTGTGCGGTTTGGGGTCAGAGCTATGGGGTTTGGGGCAGTGCCCACCCCATTGTCCCGATGCGGGGCTCTGGCTGTGGGGTCCCCATGATGGGGTCCAGTTGTGGGGTCCCCAGTGATGAGGTCCAGCTTTGGGGTCCTGTGATGGGGTCCAGTTGTGGGGTCCCCAATGATGGGCTCCGACTGTAGGGTCTCCAGTGCTGGGGTCCAACTGTAGGGTTCCCCGTGATGGGGTCCGTCTGTGGGGTCCTGTGATGGGACCCAGTTGTGGGGTCCCCAGTGCTGGGGTCCAGTTGTGGGGTCCCCAGTGATTGGATCTGGCTGTGGGGTCCCCAGCGTTGGGGTCCAACTGTAGGGTTCCCCGTGATGGGGTCCATCTGTGGGGTCCTGTGATGAGGTCCAGTTGTGGGGTCCCCAATGATGGGCCCTGACTTTGGGGTCCCCAATGCTGGGGTCCATCTGTGGGGTCCTGTGATGGGGCCCAGTTGTGGGGTTCCCAATGATGGGCCAGGCTTTGAGGTCCCATGATGGGGTCTGGCTGTGGGGTCTCCAGTGCTGGGTCCAGTTGTGGGGTCCCCAATGATGGGGTCCAGCTGTGGGGTCTCCAGTGTTGGGACTCTGGCTGTGGGGTCCCCAGTGATGGGCCCTGACTTTGGGGTCCCCAATGCTGGGGTCCAACTGTGGGGTCCTGTGATGGGGCCCAGTTGTGGGGTCCCCAATGATGGGCCCTGGCTTTGGGGTCCCATGATGGGGTCCAGCTGTGGGGTCTCCAGTGTAGGGGACTCTGACTGTGGGGTCCCCAATGATGGGGTCCATCTGTGGGGTTCCCAATGATGGGCCAGGCTTTGGGGTCCCATGATGGGGTCTGGCTGTGGGGTCCCCAGTGATGGGGTCCAACTGTGGGGTCCTGTGATGGGGCCCGGTTGTGGGGTCCTCAATGTTGGGCCCTGGCTTTGGGGTCCCCAATGATGGGGTCCATCTGTGGGGTCCCTAATGCTGGGATTCTGGCTTTGGGGTCCCATGTTGGGGTCTGGCTGTGAGGTCCCTGATAATAGGGTTCAGCTATGGGGCCTGTGATGGAGTCCAGTTGTGGGGTCCCCAATGATGGGCCCTGGCTTTGGGGTCCCCAGTGCTGGGGTCCGGCTGTGGGGTCTCCCATGATGGGCTCCATCTGTGGGGTCCCCAATGCTGGAGCCCAGTTGTGGGGTCCTGTGATGGAGCCCAGTTGTGGGGTCCCCAGTGATGGGGTCCATCTGTGGGGTCCTTGATGATGGGATCCGTCTGTGGGGTCCCCAGTGATGGGGTCCATCTGTGGGGTCCTTGATGATGGGATCCATCTGTGGGGTTCCCAATGATGGGGTCCAGTTGTGGGGTCCCCAATGATGGGGTCCAGTTGTGGGGTTCCCAATGAGGGGCCTTGTCTGTGGGGTCCCTGATGATGGGGTCCATCTATGGGGTCCCCACCCGCCGCCCCCACCCCACAGGGTCCCCATGTTGGCGGCCGCCCTGCTGCTCCTCGTGGCCACCGCTGCGGCCGATGGTAAGGGGGAGAGTGGGGTGTGGGGTCGTGTGGGGTTGTGGGGTTGTGGGGTCGTGTGGGGTTGTTTAGGGTTGTGGGGTCGTGTGGGTTTGTTTAGGGTTGTGGGGTTGTGGGGTCATGTGCGGTTGTTTAGGGTTGTGGGATCATGTAGGGTCGTGTGGGGTTGTGGGGTCGTGTGGGGTTGTGGGGTTATGGAGCTGTGTAGGGTTGGGATTATGGGATCACTTGGGGCTGTGTGGGGTTGGGGTTGTGGGGCCATGTGAGGCCATGTGGGGCCATATGGGGCTTGTGGGGCAATGGGGCCATATGGGGCCATGTGGAACCGTGTGAGGCCATGTGAGGCATTGTGGGGCCATATGGGGCTTGTGGGGCCATATGGGGCTTTGTGGGGCCATATGGGACTTTGTGGGCCATATGGGGCCATATGGGGCCAATGTGAGGCCATGTGGGGCTTTGTGAGCCATATGGGGCCATATGGGGCCGTGTGGGGCAATGGGGCCATGTGGGGCCATATGGGGCTTTGTAGGGCAATGGGGCCATGGGGCAATGGGGCCATGTGGGGCCCTATGGGGCAATGGGGCCGTGTGGGGCCATATGGGGCTTTGTAGGGCAATGGGGCTTTGTAGGGCAATGGGGCTTTGTGGGGCAATGGGGCCATGGGGCAATGGGGCCATGTGGGGCCATAAGGGGCAATGGGGCCATAGAGGCAATGGGGCCATGTGGGGCCATATGGGGCTTTGTAGGGCAATGGGGCCATATGAGGCCATATGGGGCAATGGGGCCATAGGGCCATGTGAGGCTTTGTGGGGCCATATGGGGTCATATGGGGTGATATGGGGCAATGGGGCCATAGGGGCAATGAGGCCATGTGGGGCTTTGTGGGGTAATGGGGCTATGTGGGGCCATATGGGGCTATGTGGGGCAATGGCGCCATATGGGGCCATGTGAGGCCATGTGGGGCTTTGTGGGGCCATATGGGACCATATGGAGCCAGGTGGGGCCATGTGGAGCCATATGGGGCTTTGTAGGGCAATGGGGCCATATGGGGCCATGTGGGGCAATGGAGCCATATGGGGCCATAAGGGGCAATGGGGCCATAGAGGCAATGGGGCCATGTGGGGCCATATGGGGCTTTGTAGGGCAATGGGGCCATGTGGGGCCATATGGGGCAATGGGGCCATAGGGCCATGTGGGGCTTTGTGGGGCCATATGGGGTCATATGGGGTCATATGGGGCAATGGGGCCATAGGGGCAATGGGGCCATGTGGGGCTTTGTGGGGTAATGGGGCCATGTGGGGCCATGTGAGGCCATGTGGGGCCATGTGGGGCAATGGCACCATATGAGGCCATGTGGGGCCATATGAGGCTTTGTGGGGCCGTGTGGGGCCATATGGGGCCATGTGGGGCAATGGGGCCATATGGGGCCATATGGGGCCCCACAGCGCTTCCCCCCCCCGCAGCATCAACAAGCGCAGCGCTGCACGCCGTGACGTCGTCGGAGGGGCAGAGCTCAGGTGGGGCTCCGTCCCGATCCTTTGTGCCACCCCACAGCCCCCCCACAGCCCCCCCACAGCCACCCCACAGCCACCCCACAGCCACCCCACAACCACCCCACAGCCCCCCCACAGCTCCCTGCCCCCACCCACCCCACAACTGTGTCCTACAGAACCCATCGGCCCCGCTAAGCTGGAGGCGTCCGGAGAGAGTGAGTGGGGTGGGGGGATATGGGGCGGGGGGCTTTATGGGGTCAGTGGGGGGATGGGGGGGATATGGGGGGGTATATGGGAGGTATGGGGTCAGTGGGGGAAATGGGGGCTGTGGGGGATATGGGGGATATGGGGGGCTGTGAGGGTATGGGGGGGTGGGGGGGGTATGGGGGATATGGGAAATGTGGGGACAATGGGGATATAGGGATGTGGGGTTTTATGGGGTTTTATGGGGTTTTATGGGGTTTTATGGCGATATAGGGAGATACATGGGTTTATATGGGGATACATGGGTTTATATGGGGAGATATGGGGATATATGGGGTTATATGGGGATGTATGGGGATGTATGGGGTTATATGGGGATACATGGGGATATAGGGGGAGATATGGGATGTATGGGGATGTATGGGGTTATATGGGGTTATATGGGGATACGTGGGGATATAGGGGGAGATGTGGGAAGATATAGGGTTATATGGGAATATAGGGAGATATATGGGGTTATATGGGGAGATCTGGGGAGATATGGGGTTATATGGGGTTACACGGGGATTTATGGGGATATAGGGGGATATATGGGGATATAGGGGGATATATAGGGAGATCTGGGGATATATGGGGTTGTAGGAGGAGATATGGGGAGATATGGGGTTACATGGGGTTACACAGTGATATAGGGGGGTATATGATGTATATGGGGTTGTGGGGATATATGGGGAGATGGGGGCAGTGGGATGTGGGGGTGTGAGGATATGGGGTCAGACAGATATGGGGATGATGGGGACGTGGGGACGATGGGGACATTTGGGGGATATGTGGTGGAGGGCTCTGTCCCCGATGTCCGTCTGTCCCCAATGTCCGTCTGTCCCCATAGGTGACCTCAGCACCTCAGGGCAGCGCGTGGGCACAGGTAAGGGGCAGTGGGGCACTATGGGGTGTTTGGGGCACGGTGTGGGGTCACATTATGGGGGCGTGGGATGGGGTCACACTGTAAGGAAATGTGATGGGGTCACAGTATAGGATCACAGTGTAGGGTCACACTATGGGGTCATGGGATGGGGTCACACTGTAGGGTCATGTGGGGACACTGTGGGGTCACATGGGGACACTGGGGTCACATTGTAGGGTCATGGGATGGGGTCACAGTGTGGGGTCGTGGGATGGGGTCACAGTGTGGGGTCACGTGGGGACACCGTGGGGTCACATTGTAGGGTCATGGGATGGGGTCACAGTGTGGGGATGTGGGATGGGGTCACAGTGTGGGGTCACGTGGGGACACCGTGGGGTCACATTGTAGGGTCATGGGATGGGGTCAAGGTGTGGGATCACATTTTGGGGTCATGGGATGGGGTCACACTGTAAGGAAATGGGATGGGGTCACGGTGTGGGGTCACAGTGTAGGGTCACATTATGGGGTCATGGGATGGGGTCACACTGTAGGGTCATGTGGGGACACTGTGGGGTCACATGGGGACACTGGGGTCACATTGTAGGGTCATGGGATGGGGTCACAGTGTGGGGTCACAGTGTGGGGACACAGGGGTTGTGATGGGGATATTGGGTTGGGGTCACAGTGTGGGGTCGCATTGTGGGGTCGTGAGATGGGGTCACATCGTAGGGATGTGGGATGGGGTCACAGTGTGGGGTCACAGTGTGGGGTCGTGGGATGGGGTCACATTGTAGGGATATGGGTTGGGGTCACATTGTGGGGTCACATTATGGGGTCATGAGATGGGGTCATGTGGGGACGATACGGTCACATTGTAGGGTCTTGGGATGGGGTCACGGTGTGGGGTCACAGTGTGGGGTCGTGGGATGGAGTCACATTGTAGGGATGTGGGATGGGGTCACAGTGTGGGGTCACAGTGTGGGGTCGTGGGATGGGGTCATGGTGTGGGGTCACAGTGTGGGGTCGTGGGATGGGGTCATATTGTAGGGACGTGGGATGGGGTCACAGTGTGGGGTCGCATTGCGGGGTCATGGGATGGGGTCACATTGTAGGGATATGGGGTGGGGTTGCAGTGTGGGGTCATGAGATGGGGTCACGTGTGGGGTCACGTGGGGACGATAGGGTCACAGTGTGGGGTCATGGGATGGGGTCACGGTGTGGGGTCACAGTGTGGGGTCGTGGGATGGGGTCACATCGTAGGGATGTGGGATGGGGTCACAGTGTGGGGATATGGGATGGAGTCACAGTGTGGGGTTGTGGGGCTGCAATGCAGTGTGATGAGGTGGGGCTGCAGTGTGAGATTGCAGGGCAGGGCTGTGATGCAAGGTTGCAACGCAAGGATGCGGTGCAGGGTTGCAGAGGGTGGTTGCAGTGTGGGGTTGCAGCACAGGGTTGCAATGGAGGGTTGCAGCAGCAGGTCGCAAAGCAGAGTTGCAATGCAGGCTTCCAACGGAGGGTTGCAGTGCAGGGTTGTAATGCAAGATTGCTGTGCAGGGTTGCAAAGGAGAGCTGCAGTGCAGGGTTGCAGTGCAGGGTTGCAATGGTGGGCCGCAATGTGGGATTGCAATGCAGATTTGCAGTGTAGGGTTGCAGTGTGGGGTTGCAATGCAGAGCTGCAATGCAGGGTTGCAATGGAGGGTTGCAAAGCAGAGTTGCAATGCGGGCTTCCAGCAGAGCATTGCAGTGCATGGTTGCAATGCAATGCGGTGCGGGGTTGCAGTGCGGGGTTGCAATGGTGGGCCACAATGTGGGGTTGCAATGCAGAGCTGCAGTGCAGGGTTGCAATGGAGACTCACTGTGAGGTTGCAATGCAGGGTTGCAATGCGGGGTTTCAATGCAGATCTGCAATGCAGGGTTGCAATACAGTGTGGGGTTGTAATGCAGGGTTGCGGTGCAGGTTAGTAGCATGGGGTTGCAGTGTGGGGTTGCAATGCAGAGCTGCAATGCAGGGTCACAGTATGGGGTTGCAGTGCAGGTTTGCTGTGTGGGGTTGCAATACAGGTTTGCTGTGTGGGGTCACAGTGTAGGGTTGCAATGCAGGGTTGCAATGCAGGGTTGCAATGCAGGGTTGCAGTGTGGGGTTGCAAAACAGGTTGGCAGTGTGGGATTGCAATGCAGAGCTGCAATGCAGAGCTGCAATGCAAGGTCACAGTATGGGGTTGCAGTGCAGGGTTGTAATGCAGGGTTGCAATACAGGTTTGCAGTGTGGGGTTGCAAAACAGGTTAGCAGTGTGAGATTGCAATGCAGAGCTGCAATGCAGGATCACAGTATGGGGTTGCAGTGCAGGGTTGCAGTGCGGGGTTGCAGTGCAGGGTTGCAGTGTGAGGTTGCAAAACAGGTTAGCAGTGTGGGATTGCAATGCAGAGCTGCAATGCAGAGATGCAATGCAAGGTCACAATATGGGGTTGCAGTGCAGGGTTGCAATGCAGGATTGCAGTGTGGAGTTGCAATACAGGTTAGCAGTGTGGGATTGTAATGCAGAGCTGCAATGCAGAAATGCAATGCAGAGTCACAGTATGGGGTTGCAGTGCAGGGTTGCACTGTGAGGTTGCAATACAGGGTTGCAGTGCGGGATTGCAGTTCAGGGTTGCAATACAGGTTAGCAGTGTAGGGTTGCAATGCAGGGTTGCAATGCAGGGTTGCAATGCAGAGCTGCAATGCAAGGACACAGTATGGGGTTGCAGTGCAGGGTTGCAGTGCAGGGTTGCAATACAAGTTAGCAGTGTGAGGTTGCAATGCAGGGCTGCAATGCAGGGCTGCAATGCAGGGTTACAATGCAGAGCTGCAGTGCAGGGTGGCAGTGTGGGCCGTCCCCATGCCCCCCCCATGCTGTCCCCCCCCCTCCAGGTGTCACCGCCGTCGGCTTTGAGCCCCCGGAGCCCCCCGGCAGCGACTCCTCTTCCTCCTCCTCCTCCTCCTCCTCCTCCATGGACGGCCCCAACAGCGCTGGGGAAGCGCGGGGCGGTGAGAGGGGGGGGGGGGCAGGGGGGGTTGGGGTACGGGGGGTGTGGGGGGGGGTGGGGGGGGTATGGAGGGTCAGCGGGGGGCTGTGGGGGGGGCTATGGGGAGCCATGTGTGTGGGGGGGGCATGGGGCTATGAGGGGGGCATGGGGGGGCATGGGGGGTTTGGGCTATTGGGGGTATGGGGGGCTATGGAGGGTCATCGGGGGGCTGTGGGGGGGGCTATGGGGAGACGTGGGGGGGGGGCATGGGGCTATGAAGGGGGCGTGGAGGAGTATGGGGGGGACATGAGGGGTGGGGGTATGGAGGGCTGTGGGGGGGGCTATGGAGGGTCATTGGGGGGGCTGTGGGGGGGCTATGGGGAGCCATGTGTGTGGGGGGGCATGGGGCTATGAGGGGGGCATGGGGGGGGGAACATGGGGGTTGGGCTATGGGGGGTATGGGAGGGTATGGGGGGGCTATGGAGGGTCATCGGGGGGCTGTGGGGGGGGTTATGGGGAGTTGTGGGTGTGGGGGGAGGCATGGGGCTATGGGGGGGCATGGAGGAGTATGGGGGGGACATGGGGGGTGGGGCTATGGAGGGCCGTGGGGGGGCTATGGAGGGTCATTGGGGGGGCTGTGGGGGGGCTATGCGGAGCCGTGTGTGTGGGGGGGGCATGGGGCTATGTAGGGGTCATGGGGGGGCATGGGGGGTTTGGGCTATTGAGGGTATGGGGGGCTATGGAGGGTCATTGGGGGGCTGTGGGGGGGGCTACGGGGAGCTGTGTGTGGGGGGGGGGGGCTATGGGGCTATGAGGGGGGCATGGAGGAGTATGGGGGACACATGGGGGGTGGGGGATGGGGGGCTTTGGGGGGGCTATGGAAGGTCATCAGGGGGGCTGTGGGGGGGGGCATGGGGCTATGAGGGGGGCATGGAGGAGTATGGGGGGCACATGGGGGGTTGGGCTGTGGGGGGTGTGGGGGGGCTATGGAAGGTCATCAGGGGGGCTGTGGGGGGGGCTATGGGGGTGATTGTCTGTCATGGGGGGGGCTTGGGTGAGTGTAGGGGGACGTGGGGGTGCTGTGGGTGGGCTATGGGGGGCTACGGAGGGTCATTGGGGGGGCCGTGGGGGGGGGGCTATGGGGAACCATGAGGGTGCGGGGGGGGACGTGGGTCTCTGTGGGGGTCGTGGGGGGGGGTGTAGGGAGGTCATGGAGGTTCATTGAGGGAAAACGGGGGGGGGGACACGTGGGCAATATGGGGGGCATGGATGGTCATGGGGGGGGCAGAGGGAAGCTGTGGGGAGTCACAGGGAGTTGTGGGGGGTGGGGGGGGCTATGGGGAATCGTGGGGGGGTTGGGGGTGTGGATGGGACGTGGGTGGTCATGGGGGGGTCGTGGGGAGGGCTGTGGGTGGGTGGGCTGTGGGGAGTCATGCAGGCATGGGGGGGTCGTGGGGGGGGCTCTGGGGGTCATAGGGGTAGCATAGGGGATCTGTGGGGAGGACATGGGGGGGCTATAGGGGGGGATTGTAGGGGGGGGTCCTGGGGGGTGAAGGGGGCTGTGTATAGGCTAGGGGGAAGGGGGGGGTATTGAGTAGAGTAGGGGGGTCATGGGGGGGTCATGGGGGGGTTATGGGGTGGCACAGAGGGGCTCTGGGGGGGCCGTGAGGGGGTTATGGGGGGTGTGGGGGGGATATGGGTGGGCTATGGAGAGTCATAGGGGGCGCGGGGGGGGGAGGGGGGGGACACATGGGTGGTTGTGGGGAGGGGTGTGAAGGGGGTTGTGGGGGGGGACATGGGAAGTGATTAGGGGCATGGGGTGGACACGGGGAATGGGGGCTATGGGGGGGCCATGGGGGGGCTGTGAGGACCCCCCCCTCCAACGCTGAACCCCCCCCCCCATAGCCCCCCTGATCGACGTGCCGGCCCCAGAGCACGAATCGGAGGAGGGTGAGGATTTTGGGGGGGGGGGGGGGTCTCCAAAATCCAGAAGTGTGGCATGAATGGCATGAAGGGCTGCATCAGTTATTTGGGGGGGGGGGGGGGTGACCAAATTATTGGGGAGGGGCTTCATTTTTGGGTGGGGGTGTCACACAGAATGGGGGGGGGAACAGACATCAGAGGGTGTCCCATAAGGGTGGGCGTATGGGGGAGGGGGGGGGGTGTCCCATTTGTGGGGGTGCCCCAAAATCTGGAGGTGTGTGGTGTTACCAGGGGGGGGGGGGCGTTCCGCACTGGGGGGGTGGGGGGGCTCCCAATTAGCAGAAGGGGGGTCCCAATTAATGGGGGGGGGGGGGGGCACCGTCCTACAGGATTGGAGCACGACGTGGACTCGGAGGAGGCGTTGGCATCCCAAGGTGATGTGGGGCTGTGAAAGGGGGGGGGAAGCACAGGGGGAAGGGGGGGGGAATGGGGCTGACGCTGCCCCCCCCCTCCCTTCATCCCCCCCCCCAGGACTCTGATCCATCCCAGCACCACTGGAACCGAACCCTCCTGGGATGCGCCCCCCCCGCCCCCCCCCCAATGACCCCAAGGCACAGAGCCGGGTTGGGGGGCTGTGGGGGTGGCCGGACCCCTCCACGCAGCCCTGGGGGAGGGGGGACCCTCTGTGCCCCCCCCCTCCCCAAACCCCCCCGGGCTCATTTGTGTGTCCCCCCCCCGCACCCCAGCTAATAAAGGTCCCTTCACTTGCAGCCACGTCCGTGTTGTTGTTTGGGGGTCAGGGTGGGGGGCGCGGGGGGGGACATGGGGTCAGGGTGTGTGTGTGGGGGGGGGGGGGATATGGGTTGGTGGGTGTCACCACATCCCACATGGATGTCACCTCCATGGCCCCCATCCCCAGCTGATGTCACCTCCATGGTCCCCATCCCCAGCTCTTGGTCAGTGTCATCTCCATTGTCCCCATTCCCATGAATGTCATCACGCTGGTCCCCATCCTCAGCCAATGTCACCTTCATGGCCCCCACCCAGCTGATGTCACTTCCATGGTCTCCATTCCCAGCTCTTGGTCAGTGTCACCTCCATTGTCCCCACCCCCAGGCGATGCCATCTCCATGGTCCCCATCTCTGTGCAGTGTCACCTCCATGGTCCCCATCCCCATGAATGTCACCACTGTGGTCTCCACCCTCAGTCAATGTCACCTCCATTGTCCCCATCTCTAGATGATGTCACCTCCATGGTCCCATTCCCAGCTCTTGGTCACTGTCACCTCCATTCTCCCCACCCCCATGAATGTCACCACTCTGGTCCCCACCCTCACTCAGTGTCACCTCCATGGTCCCCATCCCCAGCTGATGTCACCTCCGCAGTCCTCAGCCTCAGCCTTTGGCCAGTGTCACCACCGTGGTCCTCATCCCCAGCTGATGTCACCTCTATGATCCCCATCTCCACGTGGTGTCACCTCCATGGTCCCCATCCCCAGATGATGTCACCTCCGTGCTTCCCATCCCCACATGATGTCACTTCCACAGTCCTCACGCCCACGAGATGTCACCCCTCATTCCCCATCCCCAGTCAATGTCACCTCCACGGTCCCCACCCCCAGATGATGTCACCTCCATGGCCTACGCCCCCAGCCCTTGGTCAGTGTCACCTCCATTGTCCTGACCCCCAGGTGATGCCATCACCATGTTCCCCATCCCCATGCAGTGTCACCTCCATCGTCCCCACTCCCATGAATGTCACAACTCTGGTCCCTACCCTCAGTCAGTGTCACCTCCATGGTCCCCATCTCCACGTGATGTCAACACTGTGGTCCCAATGTCCACACAATGTCACCACTGTGGTCCCCACCTCCATGAGATGTCACCATCACTGTCCCCTTCCCCATGAGATGTCACCTTCATGGTCCCCGTCCCCAGATGATGTCACCTCCATGGTCCCATTCCCAGCCCTTGGTCACTGCCACCTCCATTGTCCCCACCCCCAGGTGATGCCATCTCCATGGTCCCCATCCCCATGCAGTGTCACCTCCATTGTCCCCATTCCCATGAGATGTCAGCACTGTGGCCCCCAACCTCAGTCAATGTCACCTCCATTGTCCCCATTCCCAGCCCTTGGTCACTGTCACCTCCATTGTCCTGACCCCCAGGTGATGCCGTCACCATGGTCCCCATCTCCATGCAGTGTCACCTCCATTGTCCCCATTCCCATGAGATGTCACCTCCACGGTCCCCATCCTCAGTCAATGTCACCTCCATGGTCCCCATCCCCAGCTCTCGGTCAATGTCACAACCATTGTCTCCACCCCCAGCTGATGTCACTGCTGTGGTCCCCATCCTCAGATGATGTCACCTCCATGGTCCCCCTCTTCAGCCCTTGCTCAGTGTCACCTCCATTGTCCCCATCCCCATGAGATGTCACCACTGTGGTTCCCACCCGCAGTCAATGTCACCTCCGTGGTCCCCACCCCCAGCTGATGTCACCTCCATGGTCTCCCTCTCCAGTCCTTGCTCAATGTCACCACTATGGTGACACCACTGGTGACCAACATCATCACCATGGTCAGTCCCCATCCCCATGAGATGTCACCACTGTGGTTCCCACCCTCAGCCAATGTCATCTCCATGGTCCCCATCCCCAGGTGATGTCACCTCTGTGGCCAGTCCTTGCTCAATGTCACCACTATGGCCACACCGCTGGTGACCAACATCATCACCATGGTGACTGCAGTCCCCATCCCCAGAAAATGTCACCTCCATTGTCCCCATTCCCATGGGATGTCACCTCCATGATCCCCATCTCCATGGGATGTCACCACTGTGGTCCCCCTCCCCATGAGATGTCACCTCCACGGGCCCCATCCCCAGCTCTCGGTCAATGTCACAACCATTGTCTCCATCCCCACGAGATGTCACCATTGTGGTCCCCACCCCCAGCTGATGTCACCTCCATGGTCTCCCTCTTCAGTCCTTGCTCAATGTCACCACTAAGGCCACACCGTTGGTGACCAACATCATCACCATGGTGACCGCAGTCCCCATCCCCAGGCGATGTCACCTCCACAGTCCTCACCTTCACTCCTTGGTCGGTGTCACCGCCGCAGTCCCCGTCCCCGTGTAATGTCACCTCCACGCTCCCCACCTCCATCAATGTCACCACTGTGGCACTCAGCCCACCCCAATGCAGCTCCAGCTGTGGGGACACAGTGGTGACTCTGGGGGCGGTGGGATGGGGTCAGAGTGGGACCCCCAGAGTGGGAACCCAAGAGTGGGAACTCCAGAAGTGGGACCCCCAGAGTGGGAACTCTGAAAGTGGGACCCCCAGAGTGGGAACCCTGAAAGTGGGACTGTAAAGTGGGACCACCAGAGTGGGAACCCCAAAAGTGGGACCCCCAGAGTGGGAACCCAAGAGTGGGACCGCAAAGTGGGACCCTCAGAGTGGGACCTGAGTGAGGGAGAAATGGGGGTCAGCGTGGGAAACCCCCCAGTGCGGGGAAACCGTGGGCACTGCGGGATCGGTTCCATTCTGGTTCCATTCTGGTTCCATTCTGGTTCCATTCTGGTTCCATTCTGGTTCCATTGCACTGCGGGATCAGTTTTATACTGGTTCCATTTTGGTTCCATTGCACTGCAGGATCGGTTCTGGTTTGGGTCCACTGCACTGTGGGATCGGTTCCATTTCAGTTCCATTGCACTGTGGGATCGGTTCCGTTTTGGTTCCATTGCACTGTGGGATCGGTTCTGCTGCAGTATGGGATCGATTCCACTTTGGTTCCATTGCAGTATGGGATCAGTTCCATTTTATGTCCATTGCAGTGTGGGATCAGTTCTGCTGCAGTGTGGGATTGGTTCCATTTTGGGTCTATTGCACTGTGGGATCAGTTCTGCTACAGTATGGGATCAGTTCCATTTTGGGTCCATTGCACTGCAGGATCGGTTCTGCTTTGTGTCCATTGCACTGTGGGATCGGTTCCGCTGCAGTGCGGGATCGGTTCTGTTTTGGGTCCACTGCAGTGTGGGATCGATTCCGCTGCAGTGCGGGATCGGTTCTGTTTTGGGTCCATTGCACTGTGGGATCGGTTCCGCTGAAGTATGGGATTGGTTCCATTTTGGGTCCATTGCACTGCAGGATTGGTTCCATTTTGGTTCCTGAGTGTGGGATCAGTTCCACTTTGGTTTCATGGCAGTGTGGGATGGGTTCTACTTTGGGTCCATGGCAGTGTGGGATCGGTTCCGCTGCAGTGTGGGATGGGTTCCCCTTTGGGTCCATGGCAGTGCAGGACGGGTTCCGCCGCAGTGCAGGACGGGTCCCACTGGAGCTGCCCGCACACAAAGGCCAGCCGTTCGCAGTGCGTTGGTTTCATATATATTTGTACATAGAGATTTATATAGATTTCTATCGATAGAAGTGGGTTCTCCTCTCATGTAAAAATCCAAAATACAGTTTTTACTATTAACAATCAGAAGTGTCAATGTACAAAGTTTGACTGCGAAGCCAAAGGGGAACGGAACCGAAGGAACCGAAGGAAACGCAGAGCCGAGAGGGAAAGAAAACGGAACGGCTCCGGGATCGTCGCGTGGCACCGAGCAACCAGGACCCAGCACACCAGAACCCACCAACCAGGACCCGGCCCAACAGCACTGACCAACCAGGACCTGACCCACCAGCACTGACCCAACCAGGACCCAGCCAACCAGCACTGACCTACCAGGACCTGGCCCATCAGCACTGACCTACCAGGACCCGGCCCACCGGCACTGACCTACCAGGACCTGATCCATCAGCACTGACCAACCAGGACTGAACCCACCAGCATTGACCAACCAGGACCCAGCACACCAGAACCCACCAACCAGGACCCGGCCCAACAGCACTGACCAACCAGGACCTGACCCACCAGCACTGACCAACCAGGACCCGACCCACCAGCACTGACCAACCAGGACCCAACACACCAGTACCAACCAACCAGGACCCGACACACTGGCACCGAGCAACCAGGATCCAGCCCAGCAACACTGACCTACCAGGACCTGGCCCATCAGCACCGAACAACCAGGACCCGACCCACCGGCACTGACAACCAGGACCTGGCCCATCAGCACTGACCAACCAGGATCCAACCCACCAGCACTGATCCAACCAGGACCCGACCCACCAGGACAGACCAACCAGGACCTGGCCCACTGGCACCAACCAACCAGGACCCGACCTATCAGCACTGACCAACCAGGACCCAGCCAACCAACAATGACCCAACCAGGACCTGGCTCATTGGCACTGACCAACCAGGACCTGACGCGCTGGCACTGTGAGCACCGTGCTGTGGGTTGGAGCTGCTGGTGCTGGCACAGCGCTGACAGGACCTGGCTGCCCAGATCACCACCTCCCAGCCCACTGATCTCTGCCCCACTGATCCCTGCCCCAGTGATGCCCACCCCATTCATCCCTGCCCCACTGATGCCCATCCCACTGATCCCTGC
The DNA here is from genome assembly GCF_987193195.1 of Phasianus colchicus. Classification (NCBI taxonomy): domain Eukaryota; kingdom Metazoa; phylum Chordata; class Aves; order Galliformes; family Phasianidae; genus Phasianus; species Phasianus colchicus. The sequence goes on from NC_143438.1 coordinate 95,216,303, forward strand.
CCCAGTGATGCCCATCCCACTGATCCCTGCCCACTGATGCTGGTTTCACCACTACCAATCCTACTGATTCCCAGTTCACCACTGCCCACCCCAATGATGTCCCATCAACACTCATCCCACTGACACCAGTTCACCAGTTCCCACCCCACTGATGTCCCGACCGCTGACACACGTCCCACTGATGCCCATCCCGTTGACGCCCGGCCCACTGACACCAGGTTCACCAGCACCCGGCCCACTGATGCCCAGTTCTCCAGTTTCCAGCCCACTGATGCCCAGTTCACCAGTTTCCAGCCCATCGATGCCCCGTCCATTGAGGCCCACTCCATCACTGCCTGGCCCAGTTCTTCCCAGTCCATCAGTACCTGACCCACTGATTCCCAGTTCACCAGTGCCAGCCCACTGATTCCCAGTTCAGGAGTGCCAACCCATGGAACCCCATCCACTGATTCCTAGTTCAGCAGTGCCAGCCCATTGATTCCCAGTTTACCAGTGCCAGCCCACAGAACCCCATCCACTGATGCCCACTCCTCCGCTGCCTGGCCCAGTTCTTCCCAGTCCATCAGTTCCCAGCCCATTGATTCCCAGTTCACCAGTGCCAGCCCATCCATGCCCAGTTCACCCCATCCACTGATGCCCGCTCCATCACCACTCAGCCCATTCTTCCCAGTCCATCACTTCCCAACCAACTGACTCCCAGTTCAGCAGTGCCAGCCCACAGAACCCCATCCATTGATGCCCACTCCACCGCTGCCCGGCCCAGTTCTTCCCAGTCCATCAGTTCCCAGTCCACCAGTGCCAACCCACTGATTCCCAGTTCACCAGGGCCAGCTCATTGATTCCCAGTTCATTAGTGCCAGCCCACTGATGCCCAGTCCACCAGTGCCAGCCCACATAACCCCATCCACTGATGCCCACTCCTCTGCTGCCCAGCCCAGTTCTTCCCAGTCCATCAGTTCCCAGTCCACTGGTGCCCAGTTCACCAGTGCCAACCCACTGGTGCCCAGTCCATCAGTTCCCAGCCCACTGATTCCCAGTCCACCAGTGCGCCAGTCCATTGATGCCCAGTCCACCAGTGCCAGCCCAGTTCTTCCCAGTCCATCGGTTCCCAGCCCACTGGTGCCCAGTTCAGCAGTGCCAGCCCACAGAACCCCATCCACTGATTCCCAGTTCAGCAGTGCCAGCCCAGTTCTTCCCAGTCCCTCAGTTCCCAGCCCACCGATTCCCAGTTCAGCAGTGCCAGCCCACAGAACCCCACCCACTGGTGCCCACTCCTCCGCTGCCCGGCCCAGTGCTCCCCAGTCCGTCAATGCAGTCCATCAGCGCCCGCCCCACGGACGCCGCCCCACGGACAGACGGACGGCCGTCGTGGCTGCAGGGCAGGGGGCCGCGGTCTCTCTGCCCGCTCTCCGCTCCGCCGGGTTTCGGGGGGCTGTGGGGGGGGGAGGTGGGGGTCCTCCCGCACCTCTCAGCCCCGCCGAGCGCCGGCCCGGAGAGGCACCGGCTGGAACCTAAGGCGGGTTTGGCGTCAGCTCGTTAAGCACACACTAATGAGATCCTGGCGGCGGCCGGGGGAAGCGGACGTGGATCGGAGGGTGCCGAGAGCTGCCGATGTCTGCGCGAAGCGGGGGAGCCGCAGGTCCCTTTCGGGCGCAGCCTTCCTCTTCCTCTTCCTTTTCCTCTTCCTCCTCTCTTCCGCCCTCGGCCCCGGCCTTAGGACACGGCGGGGTCCTTGGGTTTGGGCTGCTCGGTCCCGGACAGGAGGGAGATGGTGGGGTCCTCGCCGTACTCGTCCCCGTCGGTGAAGTAGGAGCCCTCGCCCAACTCGAAGAAGATGGGCAGGTCGCCGCCGCCCACGTCCACCGCGCTCGAGTCCACCAGGAAAAGGGGCTGAGCCGTGTAGTGCACCAGCTGCTTCCCTGCAACGCAGCACCGCGTGGGACGGGGCGGGGGGTGGGGGTGGGATGGGGGGGTGGGGATTAATGGGATGGAAAGGTGAGGATGGGATGGGGAGGATGAGATGGGATGAGGAGTAGAGATGGGATGGGGAAGTGAGCATTAATGGGATGGCGAGGTGGAGATGGGATGGGGAAGTGGGCATTAATGGGATGGGGAAGTGGGGATGATGTGGGGAGGTGGGGATTGGATGGAGAGGTGAGGATGGGATGGGGAGGTGGAGATGGGATGAGGAGTAGAGATGGGATGGGGAAGTGAGCATTAATGGGATGGGGAGGTGGGGATGGGATGGGGAGGTGGGGATGGATGGAGAGGTGGAGAGGGGATGGGGAGGTTGAGATGGGATGGGGAAGTGGGCATTAATGGGATGGGGAGGTGGGGATTATTGGGATGGGGAGGTGATGATGGGATGAGGAGGTGGGGATTAATGGGATGGAGAGGTGAGGATTAATGGGAGGGGGAGGTGGGAATGGGATGGGGAGGTGGGCATTAATAGGATGGGGAGGTGGGGATTAATGGGATGGGGGGATGGGGATGGGATGGGGAGGTGGGGATGATGTGGGGAAGGGGATGGGATGGGGAGGGGATGATGTGAGGAGGTGGAGATGGGATGGGGAGGTGGGGATGGTGGGGATGGGATGGAGAGGTGGGCATGATGTGGGAAGTGGGGATTAGTGGGATGGGGAGGTGGGGATGGGATGGAGAGGTGAGGTTGGGATGGGGAGGTGGGCATGATGTGGGAAGGCAGGATTAATGGGATGGGGAGGTGGAGATGGGATGGGGAGGTGAGGATGGGATGGAGAGGTGAGGATGGGATGGGGAGGAGGGGATTGATAGGATGGAGAGGTGGGGATAGGATGAGGAGGTGGGCATGATGTGGGAAGGGGGGATTAATGAGATGGGGAGGTGGGCATTAATCTGCATCTGGGCATTAATGGGATGTGGAGGAGGGGATGATGTGGGGAGGTGGGCAGGATGTTGGGATGTGGGGTTGGGAGAGGGAGGTGGGGATTAATGGAATGAGGAGGTAGAGATGGGATGGGGAATTGGGGATGATGTGGGGAGGTGGGGATTAATGGGAAGGGAGGTGGAGATGGGATGGGGAGGTGGAGATGGGATGGGGAGGTGGGGATGATGTGGGGAGGTGGGAATGCCATGGGAAGGTGGGAATGATGCTGGGAGATTGGAATGAGATGAGGACGATACGTGGAGATGGGGATGATGCAGGCAGATGGGAATGCCATGGGGAGGTGGGGAGGTTGCAGGGAGATGGGGATGATGTGGGCAGATGGAGATGGCATGGGGAGATGAGGATGATATGGGGAGATGGGGGTGATGAGGAGAGCCAGGAATGTTGTGCGGAGGTTGGAATGTTGCTGGGAACTGGGAATGCCATGGGGGGGTGGGATGTGGTACGACTGGGATGATGTGGGGAGGTGAGGATGACACGGGGAGATGGGGATGATGTGGGGAGATGATGGGAATGCCATGGGGGGGTGGGATGCCATGGGGAGGAGGTGAGATGTGGGAAGACTGGATTGATATGGGGAGCTGGGGATGATGTGGGGAGTTGGGATTACCATGGAGAGGTGGGAATGGCGCTGGAAACTGGGAATGCCATGGGAAACTGGGGATGTCATGGAGAGGTGGGGATGATGGGGGGAGATGGGAATGCCATGGGGAGGTGGGGATGCCATGGGGGGGTGGGGATGCCATGGGGAGGAGGGGGGGAATGCTGCTGGGAATGCCAGAGGGAGGTGGGAATGCCATGGGGAGGTAGGGATGCTGCTGGGAATGCCATGGAGGGGTGGGTATGCCATGGGGGGGTGGGGATGCCATGGAGGATGGGATGCTATGGTGGGGTGGGGATGCCATGGGGGGGTGGGGATGCTGCTGGGAATGCCAGAGGGAGGTGGGGATGCCATGGGGGGATGGCAGCACTGCTGCAGGGACGGAGCGCTCGCCGTCTGCCCTCGCAGGAAGGGAACACCACCCCTGTGGGTGCTGGGGTGCAACGTGACGCGTCCAAAGCTCTCCCTGGGCAGAGCCGTGTCCCTGTAGCACTGCAGCACCACGTACCTGTGTCTGCTGCTCCGGCCTCGGCCTCGGAGGGCTTCTGCTGCTCCTGCGACGAGAGCAAGTCCTGGATCTGCAGGGAGAGGAGCGGGGTGGTCAGGGCACGATGCAAACCCGCAGATGCATCCGTGCCAGAGCCACCGAGCAGGGATTTCAGTGTGTGCAAAGCAATCTGACCCTGCATCGCTGCAATCTGACCTTGCATTGCTGCAATCTGACCCTGCACTGCTGCAATCTGCCCCTGCACTGCTGCAATTGACCCTGCATCACTGCAATCTGCCCCTGCATTGCTGCAATCTGCCCCTGCACGACTGCAATCTGACCCCGCATCGCTGTAATGTGACCCTGCATCGCTACAATCTGTCCATGCATTGCTGCAACTTGAGCCTGCACAGCTGCGATCTGCATTGCTGCAATCTGTCCATGCATTGCTGCCATCTGCCCCTGCACTGCTGCAATCTGACCCTGCATTGCTGTAATCTGACCATGCACAGCTGCAATCTGACCTTGCATTGCTGCAATCTGACCCTGCATCGTTGCAATCTGACCATGCACAGCTGCAATCTGACCCTGCACCACTGTAATGTGACCATGCATTGCTGCAACCTGCCCCTGCATTGCTGCAACCTGACCCTGAACCACTGCAATGTGACCCTGCATTACTGCAACCTGTCACTGCATTGCTGCAATCTGACCCCACATTGCTGCCATCTGACCTTGCACTGCTGCAATCTGCCTCTGCATTGCTGCAACCAGCACCTGTACTTTTGCAACCTGCTTCTGCACTGCTGCAATCTGTCTCAGTGCTGCTGCGATCTGCCTCTGTACAACTGCGACCTGCACCACTGCAACCTGCACCTCCAGCACTGCAACCTGCATCTGTACAACTCCAACCTACCTCTGCACTGCTGCAATCCGCATCTGCACTGCTGCAATTTGCATCTGCACTACTGCAATCTGCCCCTGTGCAACTGGAAACCACCTCTATCAACACAACCTGCCCCTGCACTGCTGCAACCTGCATCTGCACTGCTGCAATCTGCTTCTGTACAACTGGAAACTGCCTCCACCATTGCAACCTGCCTCTGCACTGCTGCAATCTGCCCTTGTACTGCTGCAATCTGCATCTGCACTGCTGCAACCTGCATCTGCACTGCTGCAACCTGCCTCCGTACAACTGAAAACTGCTTCTACCATTGCAACCTGCCCCTGCACTGCTGCAACCTGCCTCTGTACAACTGGAAACCGCCTCCAGCACTGCAACCTGCCTCTGCACTGCTGCAATCTCATCCTGTAACACTGCAATCTGCCCCTGCACTGCTGCAATCTGCATCTGCACTGCTGCAATCTGCATCTGTCCTGCTGCAATCTGCCTCTGTACGACTGGAAACCGCCTCCAGCACTGCAACCTGCCTCTGCACTGCTGCAACCTGCCTCTGTGCAACTGGAAACCGCCTCTATCAACACAACCTGCCCCTGTCCTGCTGCAATCTGCTTCTGTCCAAATGGAAATTGCCTCTACCACTGCAATCTGCCCCTGCACTGCTGCAACCTGCCTCTGTGCAACTGGAAACTGCTTCTACCATTGCAACCTGCCCCTGCACTGCTGCAACCTGCCTCTGTACAACTGGAAACCACCTCTATCAACACAACCTGCCCCTGCACTGCTGCAATCAGATCCTGTAACGCTGCAACCCGCATCTGCACAACTGCAAGCCGCCCCTGCACCGCTGCAGCCCCCAGCACACCACGCTTGTGCTTCCCGTTTTGCAAACCCCTCTGAGCCATTTCCTGCCTGCTGGAGCTGCAAAGGGACCCCAGTGCACCGCGCTGTGACTCACGCTGGCGAGGCTGCTGTCCAGGTCGGGGAGGTTCATATCCGTCACCGTCATCGAAGGGCTGAAGAGCTGCAAAAAGAGCAGCGGTGTTGGGGCCGGGGAGCGGAGAGAGGGACATTTGGGGGGGGGTGGGGGGGGGAAGGGAGGAAAGGTGGTGCTGGGATGAGGGGGAGGCCTATGGGGACGCAGCACTCACGTCCAGCAGGGCGCTGGTGTCCACGCTGAAGCCGTGCGTGGTCAGCATGGTCTGCAGGTTGTCCAGGTTGGAGTCGATGGTGTCCAGGTGGTCGTTGAGCTCGTTCCTGGGCGCGGGGAGGAGGACAGTGAGCCACACCGTCACACAACGGCCTGGCTTGGAAAGGATCACCGAGTTCCAAGCCCCTGCTGGGTGCCGGGTCAGCAGCTATCAGAACCAGGCTGCCCTGAGAACCCACAGGGTGTCCTAAGGATCCAGGGGGTCATAGGTATCCTTAGGGTGCCACAGGGACCCACAGGTGCCATAGGGATCCATAGGTTCTATAGAGATTCATAGGGTGCCATAAGGATCCTAAGGTGCCATAGGGACCCATAGGTGCCATAGGGATCCATAGGTTCTATAGAGATTCATAAGGTGCCATAAGGATCCAGGGGGTCATAGGTATCCTTAGGGTGCCACAGGGACCCATAGGTGCCATAGGGATCCATAGGTTCTATAGAGATTCATAGGGTGCCATAGGGATCCATAGGTGCTATAGAGATTCATAGGGTGACCTAAGGATCCAGGGGATCATAGGTATCCTTAGGGTGCCACAGGGACCCATAGGGTGCCATAGGGATCCACAGGTGCTATAGAGATCCATAGGGCGACATAAGGATCCATAGGGTGCCACAGGGACCCATAGGGTGCCATAGGGATCCATAGGTGCTATAGAGATTCATAGGGTGACCTAAGGATCCAGGGGACCATAGGTATCCTTAGGGTGCCACAGGAACCCATAGGGTGCCATAGGGATCCACAGGTGCTATGGAGATTCATTGGGTACCATCAGGATCCAGGGGGTCATAGGTATCCTTAGGGTGCCATAGGGACCCATAGGGTGCCATAGGGACCCATAGGGTGCCATAGGGATCCACAGGTGCTATAGAGATTCATAGGGTGCCATAAGGATCCATAGGGTGCCATAGGGATTCACAGGGTGCCATAAGGATCCAGAGGTGCTATAGAGCGTCACAGGGTGCCATCAGGATCCAGGGTGTCATAGGTATCCATAGGATGCCATAGGGAATCCATAGGGTGCCACAGGGATCCATAGGGTGCCATAGGGATCACATAGGGTGCCATAGGGATTCACAGGGTGCCGTAGGGAACCATAAGAATCCTTAGGGTGCCATAAGGATCCATAGGGTGCCACACGAATTCAGAGGGTGTCATAGGGATCCTTAGGGTGCCATAGAGATCCATAGGGAGCCATAAAGATCCATAGAGTGCCATACGGATCCATAGGGTGCCATAGGGGTCCATAGGGTGCCATAAGGATCCATAGGGTGCCATAAGGATCTACAAGGTGCCACAGGGATCTATAGGGCACCATAGGGATTCATAGGGTGCCACCAACATCCAAGCAGTGCTTTTTGGTGAAGTCCCCCCTGGGCCAGCACCTCCATCAGCTGCTTTATCAGTCCCAGCAGAGGGCAGATTGGGGGCAGATGTGGGGAAATCCTTCACCCAGAGGCGGTGCAGCCCCAGCACTGCTGCCTGGAGCTGTGGGTGCCCCATCCCTGAGGTGCCCGAGGCTGTGGGGGGGTCCTGGGCAGCCTGAGCTGGGGGGCAGCCAGCCCATGGCAGAGGTGGGGCTGGGGGGTCCTTCCATCCCAACCATTGTATGGTTGTGTGATCTGTAAGGACCCTTCCAACCCAACCATTCTGCGGTTGTGTGATCTGTAAGGACCCTTCCAACCCAACCATTGTATGGTTGTGTGATCTGTAAGGACCCTTCCAACCCAACCACTCTGTGGTTGTGTGATCTGTAAGGACCCTTCCAACCCAACCATTCTATGGTTGTGTGATCTGTAAGGACCCTTCCAACCCAACCCATTCTATGGTTGTGTGATCTGTAAGGACCCTTCCAACCCAACCACTGCATGGTTCTGTGATCTGTAAGGACCCTTCCAACCCAACCATGCTATCTCTATGATCTGTAAGGATCCTTCTAAGCAAACTATTCAGTGGCTCTATGATCTTTAAGGACCTTTCCAACACAACCATACTATGTCTGTACAACCTTTAAGGGTCCTTCCAACCCAACCCATTTCATACCTCTATAATCTTTAAGGACCTTTCCAATCCAACCATTCTGTGGTTGTGTGACCTGTAAGAACCTTTCCAACCCAACCAGACTGTGTCACTATGATCTTGAAGGACCTCTCCAACACAATTGTACTATGTCTCTACAATCTTTAAGGGCCCTTCCAATTCAACCATTCTATTTCGCTATGACCTTTAAGATGCCTTCCAACCCTATCACACTATGTCTCTGTGATCTGTAAGGACCCTTCGAATGCAATCATCCCATGGCTCTATGACCTGCAAGCACCTTTCCAACCCAAACATTTTGTTGTTCCATGTTCTGTGATCTTTAAAGACCCTTCCAACCCAACGATTCCATGGCTCTATGATCCTTAAGGACCTTTTCAACTCAACCATTCCACGGTTCTATGACCTTTCTAGACCCTTCCAACACAACCCAACCCACTCTATTGCACTATGAGCTTTAAGGACCTTTCCAACCCACCCCATGTCTCTATGCTCTTTAAGGACCCTTCCACCCCAACTCATTCCCCACTTCTATAAAACTTTAAGGACCCCTTGAACTCAACCCATCCTATGTCTCTATGATATTCAAGGAGGATTCTAACCCAACCATCCAATGTCTCTGTTCCATTCCACACATCCCATGGCTTTATGACCTTTAAGGACCCTTCCAACCCACACATCCCATGGCTCTACGACACTTAAGGACCCTTCCAGCCCATCCCATGCATCTATGATCTTTAAGGACCCTCCCAACTCAATCATCCCATGGCTTTATGACCTTGAAGGACCCTCCCAACCCAATCATCCCATGGCTCTATGACATTTAAGGACCCTTCCAGCCCATCCTGTGCATCTATGATCTGTAAGGATCCTTCCAACCCAATCATCCCATGGCTCTATGACTAACAACCTTTCCAACCCAACCCATCCCATGCATCTATGATCTGTAATCATCCCAACCCAATCCCCAACCATCCCATGGCTCTATGACCTTGAAGGACCCTTCCAACCCACACATCCCATAGCTCTACGACCTTTAAGGACCCTTCCAGCCCATCCCATGCATCTACGATCTTTAAGAACCCTCCCAACCCAACCATTCCATGGCTCTGTGACCTTGAAGGACCCTTCCAACCCATCCCATGCCTCTATGCTCTGACCCTTCCAACCCAACCACCCCTATGGTTTTACCTGCAGTGACACACAAGAAAAAGACCAGAAACACCGCAGGCACAGCCTGACCCAGCGCCCACTGCGCCCCTCACCCACTCCTTGGGTTCCCATCCCCACCCCCCCAGCACACGGGATGCATCCCTCGTGCTCTCCCTGCTCCCTGGCAGCGCTGTGCCCACACAGAGCAGCTTTTGTTCCCCTCTCTCCTTCTCTTTCCCGACACCCCACATCCCGACAGCGCGACGACGGAGCTGCCTCGCACCGCCGGCCCCGACTCAGCCAGCAGCCAGCAGCCCGTGCTCAGCGCCTCGCGATGCGGCCTCATCCCCATGCGCAGTGCTTCTCATTAAGGAGAAACCTCGTTAGGGCAGCGGCACCTCGGGGCTGCCATTCCCACGGCCAGGAGTGGAGCAGTAGAGATGTGCGCCCTGCCAGGACCTGAGCAGTAAAGCTTTGAGCCCTGCCAGGACCTGAGCACATGGACACACAGACACATCCCTGCTGCACTGCACAGACACACGGACGCAAGGACACATCCCTGCTGCATTCACTGGACACATGGACATACAGGCACACGGACACATGGACACACAGACACATCCCTGCTGCACTGCCCAGACACACAGACACACAGACACACAAGCACACAGACAAACAGACACACACACAAACAGACACATCCCTGCTGCACTGCACAGACACACAGACACACAGACACATCCCTGCTGCATTCACTGGATACATGGACCCAACCCTGCTGCACTGTACGGACACACGGACACATGGACACACTGACCCAACTATGCTGCACTGCATGGACACACGGACACACAGACACACGGACACATCCCTGCAGCTCTGCTCGGACACACAGACCCAACTATGCTGCACTGCATGGACACACAGACACATGGACACACGGACACCTCCCTGCTGCTCTGCACAGACACACAGACACACGGACACATGGACACATGGACACACGGACATACAGACACACAGACACATCCCTGCAGCTCTGCTCGGACACACAGACTCAACTATGCTGCACTACATGGACACACGGACACATCCCTGCTGTACTGCATGGACACACAGACACACGGACACACGGACACACAGACACACGGACACACGGACACACGGACACACGGACTCTGCACACATGGAGCTGCCTTCAGCTCCAGCTCAATTCCCTCCACCAAAGGCTGCCCTGCGGCTCTGATACCAAGCGGGGGGCTTCAATACCAACCAAGGCGGGGCTTCAATCCCACCCTGGGCTTCAATCCCAGCCCAGGGGGCTTCAATACCAACCGAGGGGGGGCTTCAATCCCTCCCCAGGGGCTTCAATCCCACCCTGGGGAGCTTCAATCCCACCCCAGGGGGCTTCAATCCCACCCCAGGGGGCTTCAATCCCATCCCAGGGGGCTTCAATCCTACCCCAGGGGGTTTCAATCCCATCCTGGGGGCTTTAATACCAAGCGGGGGGCTTCAATCCCATCCCAGGGGGCTTCAATCCCAGCCAGGGGATTTCAATCCCACCCTGGGGGCATCAAACCACCCCGGGGGACTTCAATACCATCCTGGGGGCTTCAATCCCACCCCAGGGGGTTTCAATCCTATCCCGGGGGCTTCAGTCCCATACCAGGGGGCTTCAATCCCACCCCGGGGGCTCAGTGCCCCTCAATACGAGGGTCTTGTGCTCCCTGTGTGATAACAGTGTTGCTGTGGCTGCCGGTGCCCCGGGGTCATCCCATAAAGCAGCTGCCACCAGCCAACACCTCCCTAATTACTGCATCCCAGTAGGGCAGGAATGTGGCAGCAGCCCCTGGGGGGACATGGGGGGGGGGGGGGGGGGCTCTATGATCTTTAAGGACCCGTCCAACCCAGCTGTGCTGCTGTGATCTTTAAGGACCCTTCCAACCCAACCATTCAGTGGCTCTATGACCTTTAAGGACCCGTCCGACACAGCCATGCTGCTGTGATCTTTAAGGACCATTCCAACCCAACTATTCCACAGCTTTATGATCTTTAAGGACCCTTCTAACTCAACCATTCAGTGGTTATATGATCTGCAAGGACCCTTCCAACTCAACCACACTGAGGTTCTGTGATCTTTAAGGACCCTTACAACCCAACTATTTCATGGCTCTATGATCTTTCAGGACCAGCCAATTCAACCCCTTCTTTGATGACCTTTAAGGACCCTTCCAACCCAACCATCTCAATGCTCTACCATCCTCAAGGTCCCTTCTAACCCAACCATGCCACGACTCCATGATTTGAAGAACCCTTCCGACTCCACCATTCAGTGGCTCTATGATCTTCAAGGTCCCTTCCAGCTCAATCACTCCATCACTCTATGATCTTCCAGGACCTTCTCAACCCAACCCTTTCTAGGATGACCTTCAAGGTCCCTTCCAACCCAACCATCATGGCTCTACCATCTTCAAGGTCCCTTCCAACCCAACCACTCCATCACTCTATGATTTCTCAGGACCCTCTCAACCCAACCCTTTCTATGATGACCTCCAAGTTCCCTTCCAACCCAACCATCATAGCTCTACCATCTTCAAGGTCCCTTCCAACCCAGCCATCCCATGGCTCCATGATCTTCAAGGTCCCTTCCAACCCAACCATCCCATGGCTCAACCATCTTCAAGGTTCCTTCCAACCCAACCATCCCATGGCTCAACCATCTTCAAGGTTCCTCCCAACCCCACCCATTTTCTGATTCTATTATCCTACAAAACATCCACCTCTACACCAATGACTGCAGCTCCCCGAGCACCCAGAGCTCAGGAATGGGGGCACTCACTTGTCGAGGCAGGCAACGCTGAGGCACTTTTCCTGGGGCTGAGGCTGCGCGGTGCTGTTGCCGGCCGCGGCGGTCGTGGTGCTGGGCTCATTCTCCTGCAGGATGGAGTCGATGAAGGTGGAGGGAGACAGAGGGGTTTCGACAGCGGGGGGGTTCCCTGGGCTGGCCTCCTCTACCTTGGGGCTGCGGGAGGGGCTGGGGGGCTCCTCTTTGATGCGGACCACAGGGCTGCTCCTGGGGGAAAGAGAGAGGAGGGTGAGGATCTCGCACGCGTGGCTTCTGGGTGTGCTTCCACACAACCAGGCAGAAATCCTGTGCGTACAAAGCCTCGAGGCAGCCACAGAGATGAGGTTGAAACCATTCCCAAATGTTTCTTCTTCCTCGACTCTGATCCTAACCAGCTCCCCTGATGCGGCTTTTTCTGCATCTCCCATCTGGTTCAGCTCCCCCAGCACACCAGAGTTCTGCACTACTGGCTGTTCTGGTTGACCATCAGACAGCCAACACTTGACCAGTGGTTGACAGGTTGCCAATCATTGACCAACAGTCTACCAGTAGTAGACAGACAGCTGACTGATGATTGACCAATGGCTGAATGACTGTTAACCAATGGTTGATCGCTGGTTGACTGACAGTTGACTAATGGTTAACCAATGGTTGACCATCTGGTTGACCAACAGTTGACCAATGGTTGACCAATGGCTGACCAGCAGTTGACTGACAGCTGACCAATGGCTGAACACTGGTTGGCTGACAGTTGACTAATGGTTGACCAACAGTTGACTAATGGCTGATCAACAGTTGACCAACAGTTGACTAATGACTGACCAATAGTTGACCAGTGGTTGAACAACAGTTGCCTAATGGTTGACCAATGGATGACCAGCAGTTTACTGACAGCTGACCAATGTCAGTTGACCAATGGCTGAACACTGGTTGACTGACAGTTGACTGATGGTTGACAAATAGTTGACCATCTGGTTGACCAACAGTTGCCTAGTGGATGACCGATTGATCACCATCTGGTTGACCAACAGCTGACTAATGATTGACCAATGGTTGACCAGTGGTTGACCAGTGGTTGACTGACAGCTGACCAATGGCTAAATGACAGTTAACCAATGGCTGATCACTGGTTAACTGACAGTTGACTAATGGTTGACCAATAGTTGACCAGTGGTTGACCTGCAGTTGACCAACAGTTGATTAATGGTTGACTGGTAGTTAACCAATGGCTGATCGATGGTTGACCAACAGTTGAATAACGGCTGACCAACAGTTGACCAATGCTTGACAAAGAGCTGACCAACAGCTGATCAGTAGTTGACCATCTGATCAATGGCTGACCAAACTGATGCTGCTCAGTGCCCCACAGGCACTTCTGGACACGGGGAGGAGGTGGTGGTTGGATTATTTTTACCAGTGCAGTTAAAAGCAAGCAGCTTTTGATGCAGCCCTGCTGTAAATGGTGCGGCAGCACTGTACAGCACGTGCACACCCCCTTTCTCAACATCCCCACCTGGACTTGCACGGCACAGCCACCACCGTGCCAAGAGATGTTATGGGAAGGGAAGGTGGCTCCTCTGGTCAGCCCTCATTGCTGGATGGAAACCAAGCTCAGTGGTTTGGGGTGGAAGAGGCTCAATCAGCAACAACAAAGAGCATGAAAAGGCCCATTTAGCAAACATGTGGTCTGTATTTCAGTGTGAGCGTTCCTAGCAGGGGGTATTAAGGCAATAAATGGCATCTGTGGGTGATTCAGTGCCTCAGGGGAAGTGCCAGTGCCAGAAATAACCCATTAAAGAGGAGGGGAAAAAAACAGACCACAACGTGACAAAGAAAGATGGGCCCACAAGGCTCAGCTCAACAGCCCCTGGTGCTTCATGGGAGTGGGGCCACGGGAGGAACAGCAGCACTGGGGGTATTGGGAGGGGCTTTGGCCATCCCAGAGATGGGGGCAGGGGTGCACGAGTGGCTTCCTCGAGGTTCTGGGTCCGTCTTTGTTGTTCTTCCAGTGATGCTGGACTAAAAAAGGAGCTGCTGTAACATGGCACCATGGAAGAGGTTGGGCAGGAAAAGGGTCCTGAGAGACCACAGAGACACAGAGTCACAGAGCGGGTTGGGTTGGAAGGGTCCTGGAAGATCACAGAACCACAACACGGCTGGGTCGGAGGGAACCCCCAGCCCCACTGCCGTGCCCAGAAATGGGAGACAACGCAGTGGGCACAAACTGGAGCCTGGGGAGCTCCATCTGAACGCGAGGGCGCCCAGAGGTGACCCCCAGGGAGAGCACAGGCTCCCAGCAGCACAGAGCTGCCCGCTCACCTCTCATCCAGGCTGCCGCTGGGAGATGCCGAAGGGCTGGACTGGGCCAGCTCCGTCACGTCCGAGATGATGGGACCAGAGTTGGTCGATGAATCCGGGGAGTAGATGTTGGAGCCGCTGTATGCTGGGGAGGAAGCCTGAAATGACAAGGGCAGCACGTTTTCTTGGAAATAGGAAAACATTCAAATACCAGATTCCTTTCCTGGACCACTCAGCACTTGGACTTTTCGAAGCTCTGACTTGAAGCTTTCCCCTCCCACTCAGCACCTCCACTTTTATGCTTCCAGGAAAGCTGGAATTTGTATGGTGAGGATCGATAGATGGACAAAATTGGACCAGGAAACCTTTAAAGGTCCCTTCCAATTCAAAAGATTCTACGATTCCATGGAACAGAAGTTGTAGGAAATACAAGATTTCCACTCCAGAAACGGCCAATGGGAAATGGCTGCATTTCGCTATCAGTCTTGCTAAGAAGCAGAACGACTCGAGGAGCTGAAATGAACACAGATGACGTCTGCACTCTGTGCATCTGCCGCCTCCAGATGAGAAGTCGGATGGAGATGGTTCACAGAGAGCAGCACTGAATGGGTGATGGGTCAACGGATGGGGACTGGTTACGGAGGTGTCCCAGGGCATCGGGGGGAGACGGTTGGAGATGGTACACAGAGAATGGTGGTGGATGGCTCAGAGGGTCAAGGGATGGAGATCAGCAACAGTGGTGCAAGGAGAAAGTGGTGGTGGATGGCTCACTGGGTCAATGAAAAGGGTTTGGTGACAGCAGTGTCCCTCTGGGGACCGGGGAGATGGTTGGAGATGGTACAGAGAATGGTGGTGATGGCTCAGTGGGCCAATGGACAGAGATCAGTGACAGTGCTGTCACCCAGGGGACAGAGGGAGATGGCTGGAGGTGGCACACGAAGAGTGGTGGTGGATGGCTCAGAGGGTTAAAGGATGAGGATTGGTGACAGCGGTGTCCCTCAGGGGACGGGCGGAGATGGTTGGAGATGGTTCACAAAGAATGGCAGTGGACGGGTCAACGGCTCAAGGGATGGGGGTCGACGACAATGGTGTCCCCCAGGGTACAGTGGGAGATGGCTGGAGGTCAAATGCAGAGAGTGGTGGCAGATGGCTCAGTGGGTCAAAGGATGGGGATTGGTGACAGCGGTGTCCCTCAGGGGACAGTGGGAGATGGCTGGAGATGGCAAGCAGAGAGCGGTGCCGGATGGCTCAGCGGGTCAGTGATGGGGACTGGTGAGGGTGGTGTCCCCCAGGGGGCGGGGGACTCTTCAACCCCTGTATCAATGGCATGGGAGAGGGATTTACTGCACCCTCAGTGAGCAGACGGCCCCCAGCGGAGCAGTGCGGTGATCCAACAGAGGAGTTGGAGCAGATGGCCTTTAGAAGTCCCTTCCAACTCCAAATAATTCTGTGGTCCTACGATCCCAGCTGACAGCAGCCAACGCGAGGTGGGGAGCACGGAGATGCTCAGCAGCCGCTCCTCAGGGCCGCGGGCGTGGGGCTGCCCCGCTGTGGTCCCAGGCACTGGGATCCTCCTTCCCAGGCGATGGATCCCATCGGGACACAGCGCGCAGGGAGGCGGGCAGCCCACCCACAGCCACGTGGGAACGCTCTGCTGTGCCTTTGTTCTATCTGACCGGCATCACAGCGGCGCTGGATCGTCGCACTCCTTGGCAGAGTGCTCCGAACGCCACCCAGCCAGCTCTGGCAGAACAGTGCGCGTGTCCCGGGCTGAGAAAGGAGGGACCAGCTGCGTTTCTCATCACTGGAACAGCTCCCAGAGGTTCTGTGTGAGCGTTTGCTGCATGAAGAACGGCGCTTTGAAAGCGGAGATCACAGGAGCTGGAAGGGGAACACAGAGCTGCCGCGGGCAGCGTGATGGCAGAGCTCGTGAGCACGGCCGGAGGGTTGGGGTCAGCGGGAAACGCTCCAGGAGCACCGCAGCCCCAGCGGTGCCTGACCTCGGGAGGCAGAGCTCGGTGCAGAGCAGGCAGGGGCTGCCATGTGCCATGGGGGATGGTTTCATTTGGTGCAAGGAAAACTCGGCCACGCAGCAGACAGGTCTCAGGTGAGGCAGGCGGGGCTGCCGGGTGGGGAGGGGCCCAGGATGCTGGTGCTGCAGGGCTCACACAACACGCAGGAGCTGAGCCCGTTCCTCCTGCGCTGCTCCTCCTGCGCTGCGTGCTGGCAGAGCCCCGCGGATCTCCTCCCCTCTCCTTCCTCTGCCTCTGCTCTGAGCTGTTCTGACGCGTGCTGCCCCACGGCCCTCCTCTGCTGTGGGGTGGGTGCTCCACCACCCCACCCCGTGGGCTCCTGGTGTGACCCACGGAAAGCTGGCTTCCTGTGGGAGCCGTGCTGATTACACACAGCCACCTATTAACCAGGAAGGACCCTTCCAACCCAATACTTCGACGGTTCTACGATCTTGAAGGACCCTTCCAACACAACCATGCTGTGTCTCTATGATCTTTAAAGACCCTTCCCACCCAACCATTCCATGATTCTACAATCTTTAAGGACCTTTCCAACCCAACTACCCATGTCTCCATAACCTCGAAGGACCCTTCCAACCCAACCATATTATGTCACTATGATCTTTAAGGACACTTCCAACCCAACCATACTATGTCACTATGATCTTTAAGGACACTTCCAACCCAACCATACGACGTCACTATGATCTTTAAGGACCCTTCCAACCCAACCATACTATGTCACTATGACCTTTAAGGACCCTTCCAACCCAACCATACTACGTCACTATGATCTTTAAAGACCCTTCCGACCCAACCATTCCATGGTTCTACAATCTTCAAGGACCTTCCAACCCATTCCATTCTATGATCCTATGGCTCTTTGAACTTTAAGGACCCTTCCAACCCAACCATCCCATGTCTCCATAACCTCGAAGGACCCTTCCAACCCAACCATATTATGTCACTATGATCTTTAAGGACACTTCCAACCCAACCATACTATGTCACTATGATCTTTAAGGACACTTCCAACCCAACCATACGACGTCACTATGATCTTTAAGGACCCTTCCAACCCAACCATACTATGTCACTATGACCTTTAAGGACCCTTCCAACCCAACCATACTACGTCACTATGATCTTTAAAGACCCTTCCGACCCAACCATTCCATGGTTCTACAATCTTCAAGGACCTTCCAACCCATTCCATTCTATGATCCTATGGCTCTTTGAACTTTAAGGACCCTTCCAACCCAACCATCCCATGTCTCCATAACCTTGAAGGACCCTTCCAACCCAACCATACTATGTTACTATGACCTTTAAAGACCCTTCCAACCCAACCATACTGTGTTACTATGATCTTTAAGGACCCTTCCAACCCAATCATACTATGTCATTATGACCTTTAAAGACCCTTCCAACCCAACCATACTACGTCACTATGACCTTTAAAGACCCTTCTGACCCAACCATTCCATGGTTCTACAATCTTCAAGGACCTTCCAACCCAATCCATTCTATGATCCTATGATTCTTTGAACTTTAAGGACCCTCCCAACCCAACCATACTATGTCATTATGACCTTTAAGGACCCTTCCGGCCCAACCATCCCATGTCACTATGACCTTGAAGGACCCTTCCAACCCAACCATACTATGTTACTATGACCTTTAAGGACCCTTCCAACCCAACCATTGCATGGCTCTGTGACCTTTAAGGAATCACACATCCAATTTACTTTGAGATAAATCCAAAGCAAAGGTCAAATCAGCAGAGGGAAGCAGAGCAGCACCACTGCCCCACCTCAGCTGCTGGTCGGATTGGGTGCCTCTTGCTCGCTCAGTGACCCAAAGCCCGGTCCCATCAGAACCTTCTGGAGAACTGCTGGGTTCCAGGGGTACCTCACACCTGTCCGTGCTCAGGGGACATCTGAGATCTATCCTCACAGATGTGCTTCAATGAGCTGCTCAGGGAGCTGGACCCGGTCACCCTAGAGGTCCCTTCTGTCCTGCCCTGCTCTATTCTGTTTGGATTCATCCTATCTTGTTCTGTTCTGTTCTATCCTGTTCTATTCTGTTCTGTCCTGCCCTGCTCTATTCTGTTTGGATTCATCCTATCTTGTTCCGACCTATTCTGTTCTATTCTGTTCTGTCCTGCCCTGCTCTATTCTGTTTGGATTCATTCTATCTTGTTCTGTTCTGGTCTATCCTGTTCTATTCTGTTCTGTTCCATTCTGTTCTATCTTATTCTGTTCTATCTTATTGTGTTCTGTTCTATCCTGCTCTGTTCTGTTCTATCCTGTTCTATTCTGTTCTATCTTATTCTGTTCTATTCTGTTCTGTTGTTCTATCCTGTTCTGACCTGTTCTATTTTATTCTGTTCTATTCTGCTCTGTTCTATTCTGTTCTGTTCTGTCATATCTTATTCTGCTCTGTTCTGTTCCATTCTGTTCTGTTCTATCCTGTTCCGTTCTATCCTGTTCTATCCTGTTCCGTTCTATCCTGTTCTATCCTGTTCTATTCTGTTCTGTTCCATCCTGTTAAGCTCTGTTCTGCTTGGTTCTATTCTGTTCTGATCCACTCCGTTCTGCTCTATCTTGTTCTATTCTGCTCTGATGTACTCCGTGCTGCCCTACCCTGCTCTGTTCTATGCTGTTCTTATTTATTCTGTTCTGATCTACCCTACTCCATTCTATTCTGCTCTATTCTCTCCTTCTCTGCTCCCTCCAGCTCTGTTTCAGAATCACAGAATCACAGAACGGCCCAGGTTGGAAGAGACCCCAAGGATGACGAAGCTCCAACCCCCACCACAGGCAGGGCCACCAACCTCCACATTTCACAGCAGCCCAGGCTGCCCAGGGCCCCATCCAACCTGGCCTCCAACACCTCAGGGATGGACGGGGCACCCACAGCTCTGGGCAGCTGTTCCAGCACCTCACCGCTCTCTCTGAAGACCTTTCTCTCTGTAAAGAACTGCCCCCTGCCAGCTGCCAGCTCTCCCATAGGAAATCCCAGCGGGATCCCCCCCAGGGTGCTGTGCCTCCCCTCCTCCCCGCTCACTTACTGCGTATGGGGACGAGCCGTGGACGTGCTCCAGGGAGTACTGGCGGCTGTATTTCGGCATGGAATGGGCTGAACTGCTGTCGTTCAACATCAGGGGGCTGCAAGAGAGTCCCAAACACCGCGGGGTCACCGCGCCGCTGGCATCCAACACTGCCCAGCACCGCGGGGGTACGGCGGGGGGGAGCCTGGGGGGGATGCGATGGGAAGGGGGTGGAGCAGAGACAGACGGGGGTGTTAAGGATCAGAGGGGAGAAGTGGGTGTGCTGCAGCACCATCCTGGGGCAGAAACACTAATGGTTAATGTCTAATTAATCTGGAAGTGGTGATAACCTCCGAGGGGCCTCCAGAATAATTAGTGGGGGGGGAATCCCCAGCACAGAGTCATGCAATCAGCAGGGAAAGGATCCCCCAGCAGCACAGTAATGCAATCAGCAGGGAAAGGATCCCCCCAGCAGCAGGGATCCCCCAGCAGGAGGACAGGAGAGGAGAGGAGAGGAGAGGAGAGGAGAGGAGAGGAGAGGAGAGGAGAGGAGAGGAGAGGAGAGGAGAGGAGAGGAGAGGAGAGGAGAGGAGAGGAGAGGAGAGGAGAGGAGAGGAGAGGAGAGGAGAGGAGAGGAGAGGAGAGGAGAGGAGAGGAGAGGAGAGGAGAGGAGAGGAGAGGAGAGGGGAGGGGAGGGGAGGGGAGGGGAGAGGAAGGGAGGGGAGGGGAGGGGAGGGGAGGGGAGGGGAGGGGAGGGGAGGGGAGGGGAGGGGAGGGGAGGGGAGGGGAGGGGAGGGGAGGGGAGGGGAGGGGAGGGGAGGGGAGGGGAGGGGAGGGGAGGGGAGAAATAAGGCTTGTAGTGTCATGCAATCAGCAGGGAAAGGATCCCCTCAGCACAGTGGAAGACAGGTTTGGTGATTCTGGGGGGGGTGTCCCAGCAGGTCAGTTCTGATGGCCCCGTGGTTCTCTTTCAGCCTAATGACAAAGAATGCCACGATGGGGACAGGATGCTGTGCTGGTAGAGCAGGATGAAGGACGCTCTGCATCCTGTGGGCTCACCAACCCTTCTGGCTCCCATCCCAGAGCAGAGTCAGGGAGGATTTGGAGGCTCACACGACCCCAGGGACAGCCCTACCCCACTGTCAAGGCTGCTACAGGAGACAGAGACCTGGGGGACCCTCTGTGCTGATCCTCTCTGTTCTCAGACAGGGAACCTTTATTGGGAGGTAGAAATGCAGACTTACATCTTCCTCTTCACCCCAAGGATGCGGTTGGATTGCACCAATGAAATCAAAAACTGGATGAGCTGTGAGGAGAGAAAAAGGAAAAGCTGTTGGGACACACGGAGTGACTCAGATTAAGGCACAGATGGAAACAGCTGTGGGGTGATGCAAAGCTTTGGGGAGGGGCTGCTGTCCAGAGAGCCGTGCTGCCACCCGGCCGTTCCAGGGCACACCGAGGGCCGGGTGAGGAGGAACCTGGTGGGCTGCAGCACGGGCACTGCAGGTCCTGAGCCCAGGAAGAACAGCTGCATGGACCGGTCCAGGTTGGGGCTGAGCTGCTGGGGAGGAGCTCTGCCAAAGGGCCTGGGGGTCCTGGTGGGCAACGGTTGGCCAACAGTTGACCAGTGGTTGGGCAGTGGTTGACCAACAACTGACCCAATGGTTGACCAATGGTTGGGCAGTGGTTGACCACTGATTGACCAATGGTTGACCAATGGTTGGGCAGTAGTTGATCAGTGGTTGACCAATGATTGACAAATGGTTGGGCAGTGGTTGACCAGTGGTTGGGCAGTGGTTGACCAATGGTTGACCAATGGTTGGGCAGTGGTTGACCTCTGATTGACAAATGGTTGGACAGTGGTTGACCAATAGTTGGGCAGTGGTTGACCAGTGGTTGACCAATGGTTGGGCAGTGATTGACTAATGGTTGACCAGAAGCTGACCATGAGCCATCAGTGAGCCCTGGTAGCCAGCAGGGCAGGGAGGTGCTGCTCCCCTCTGCTCTGCCCTGCAGGGCGCTGCTGGAGCACTGCGCCCGGTGCTGGGCTCCCAGTTCAGGGCAGACTGGGAGCTGCTGGGAGAGCCCAGCGGGGGGTGCGGAGATGGGGGGGACCTGGAGCCCCTCCTGGTGGGGACAGGCTGAGAGCCCCGGGGCTGTGCGCTGGGGGAGGGAAGGCTGGGAGGGGTCTGAGCAGCGCTGATGGGTATTTGAAGGGCAGGAGGAGGGGGCCGGGCTCTGCTGGGTGCTGCCCAGTGCCAGGACGAGGGGCACTGGACACACACCGGAGCCCAGGGAGCCCCATCTGAACAGGACATGGCTCCCAGCTGAGCTCTGCCCCACAACCCAGCCCTCTCTGTTGCATTTCCAGAACCCCCCCCCCCCGTGCATGGGATCACAGCAGCTGCCGAGCCCTCGCTGCGCTTTGGGCTTTACCTTGTTGACCACCTTCTGCTGCTGCGCGTGCTTCTGCCTCAGGCTGGCCACCTCCCTCCACAGCGCCTCGTTCTCGCTGCAAGGGAAGCAAAAATCTGCTGAGAACAAATGCAGCACAGAACGGTGAATTCTGCAAACCAAAAGCACGGGAGAGATGGGCAGGAAGGTGCAGTGCTTCCTCTTCTTCTCCAGGCTCCTCCAGACGCCAGGAGCGGGTGCACGGAGTGCTTTAAGAGAGTCACGTTGATGTGACGGCAGCACTGCTGTGACCTCAGCTGTTACACACTGACCCACAAGTAAGTCGTCCATTTTCAGCCTTTTTTGCCCCAGTCTCGTGTCAGTTTCAAGGCTGAGCCCCCAATTCTCTGCCAGTTTCCCCTGCGCCCCATCCCTGGAGGTGCTCAGGGTTGTTTGGGCAGCCAGCCCACGGGAGATCAAATCACAGTCAGTAAGGTTGGAAGAGACCTCTAGGATCCTCCAGCCCAACCCCAACTCACCCCATCTAAATAGACACTAAATAGATCCATTCAGGTTGGAAAAGACCTCCCAGATCCCCAAGTCCAACCCCGACCCCATCCCCACTGTGATCCTAATCAGAACCACAGAGTCGTTAAGGTTGGAAGAGATCTCCAAGACCCCCAGTCCAACCCCAACCCACCCCATTATGAACTAAATAGACCCACAGAGCCATTCAGGTCGGAAGAGACCTTTGAGATCCCCAAGCCCAACCCCAACCGACCCCCACCATAATCCTAAATAGGACCATAAAGTCATTAAGGTTGGAAGAGACCCCCAGGATCACCCAGCCCAACCCCAACCCACCGCACTGTGACCCTAAATAGAACCAAGGCGTTATTAAGGTATGAAGATGTCTCCAAGATCCCCCAGTCCAACCCCAATCCACCCCCACCGTGACCCTAAACAGAACCACGGAGTCATTAAGCTTGGAAGAGACCCCCCAGGACCCCCCACTGCAACCCCACCCCACCCCTACCGTGCCCACAGCCATGTCCCCATGTGCCCCATCCCCACAGTTCTGGAACACCTCCAGGGATGGTGACCCCACCACCTCCCCACGCAGCCCATGCCGATGCATCGCAGCTCTTTTTGGGAAGGAATGTTCCCTAATGTCCAACCTGACCCCCCCAGGTGCAAGGAGGGGCCATCCCCTCTCATCCCACTGCTGCTCCCCGGGAGCAGAGCCGACCCCCCCTCACCACAACGTCCTTCCAGCAGCTGTAGGGAGCGATGAGCTCTCCGCAGAGCTGCCTATGGGGCAGTGCTATGGGGCTGAGGCTGGGTGGGCTTCAATCTCCCCTCCACCCCAAACCTTCCTGCGCCTCTGGGATCCCATCCGACCCTCCCACCCCTCTGGGACCACGCATCCCCCAAAAGCTGATCCCATCACACCTCCCAGCTCGCAGCACTTTGGAGCAGAGGACTGTCCAAGGACCCACCCAACTCCCTGCTGCCCAGAGAGGCTGTGGATGCCCCGTCCATCCCTGGAGGTGTTGGAGGCCAGGCTGGATGGGGCCCTGGGCAGCCTGGGCTGCTGTGAAATGTGGAGGTTGGTGGCCCTGCCTGTGGTGGGGGTTGGAGCTTCGTGACCCTTGAGGTCCCTTCCAACCCGGGCCGTTCTGTGATTCCAACCTCAGCCATTCCGTGGGCTCCCTTCCAACCAAACCCTTCTATCATCCCAACCTCAGCCACTCTGCGACCCTACAGAAGGATACAGAAGGGTTCGTGATCCTGGAGGTCCCTTCCAACCCAACCCTTCTGTGATTCTGTGACTCCATCAATTCTACCGCTCAAAACCCATTTTTTTGGGGGGGAGGGGAGGGAGAGGGCCCCGACCCAGAGCTGCTTTTTGGAAGCGCTGAGGACCCCCACAGTCCTTCCAGGAGCGCAGGAGGGCCGCGGGGCACAGCTGCAGCAATTACTGCGGGCAGCAGCGGGCAATGAGCCGAGCAGCGCACACCTGAACCGCTGCACGGGGCAGCAGCGAGGCTCATTAGGGGCCATGCAGGAGCAGCTGGGCCAGCAGCCCCCAGGGCTGCACCCAGCCGTCACGCTTTGCACAGCTCCGCTCCGCGGGGCAATTAAACGGCGCGGAGCTGGAGAGGGGGGGTCCAAAGGGGTTGGATGAGGAGTTGTTAGAAGGGGTGCGCAGCGCTCGGTCAGGGGAAACGAGGGGAGATGGGGCTGCTGTGCAGATGGGGCTCGGAAAGAGCAGCTCTGCGGGGACACGGGGACACGCATGGCAGTGCTGACGGGGGGACGGTGCTGGTGGTGTGGGGACACACGGACACAGCACAGTGCTGGGGACACGGGGACAGTGCTGGGGACATGGGGACACAGGGCCGCAGCACAGTCCTGGGGACATGGGGACATAAAGCCACAGCACAGTGCTGGGGACATGGGGACAGTGCTGGTAGTGCGGGGACACATGGACACAGCACAGTGCTGGGGACATGGGGACAGTGCTGGGGACACAGGGACACACGGCCACAGCACAGTGCTGGGGACATGGGGACAGTGCTGGTGGCGTGGGGACACATGAACACAGCACAGTGCTGGGGACATGGGGACAGTGCTGGGGACATGGGGACACAGGGCCACAGCACAGTGCTGGTGACACGGGGACAGTGCTGGGGACACAGGGACACACGGCCACAGCACAGTGCTGGGGACACGGGGACAGTATTGGTGACATGGGGACACACGGCCACAGGACAGTGCTGGTGACATGGGGACAGTGCTGGGGACATGAGGACACAGCCACAGCACAGTGCTGGTGACACGGGGACAGTGCTGGGGACACAGGGACACATGGCCACAGCACAGTGCTGGGGACACGGGGACAGTGCTGGGGACATGGGGACACAGGGCCACAGCACAGTGCTGGGGACATGGGGACAGTGTTGGTGACATGGGGACACATGGACACAGCACAGTGCTGGGGACATGGGGACGATGCTGGTGACCCGGGGACACACGGCCACAGCACAGTGCTGGGGACATGGGGACAGTGCTGGTAGTGCGGGGACACACGGCCACAGCACAGTGCTGGGGACACGGGGACAGTATTGGTGACATGGGGACACACGGCCACAGGACAGTGCTGGGGACATGGGGACACAGGGCCACAGCACAGTGCTGGTGGCATGGGGAAACATGGACACAGCACAGTGCTGGGGACACGGGGACAGTGCTGGTGACATAGGGACACAGGGCCACAGCACAGCGCTGGGGACATGGGGACATAAAGCCACAGCACAGTGCTGGGGACATGGGGACAATGCTGGTGACCCGGGGACACACGGCCGCCGCACAGAAGCCCAGACACGGGAGCAGTGCTGCTGACCCACCGCCCCATCACCCCCCCCCCCAGCCGTGCCGTTATCAGCCCGCCCCATTATCTCCGCAGCCCCCATCCCGTTATCTGCCCGGCCCAGCGGCGCTGCTCGTTTATCACGGCGCAGCTCATGCAAATCAGCGCTAATTGCAGGACGGCCGAGGAGCGGCTGCCGCTCCCGCTGCAGATAACGTGGCTGCGGCTGAGAGGCGGCTCCGCTTCGCAGCCGGCCGGCCCTCGGCTGAGCGCCTCTTCGCAATCCCTTCATTTGCAATTAAAAAGAAAACGCGGCGTTGCAAAACCGCTGCGCTCCCAGCAGCGGGGCTGCGCTGCGGACGCGGGGCTTTTATGGAAGGCCGTGAGCGGCACCCAGCCCCGGGCAGGGGTACGGCAGGGCTCCTTCCAACCCGGCCGAGCTGTGCTTCAGCCCGGAACGACCCTCCCAACCCGAGTCAACCATTCCACGACTACATGACCTTTAGGGACCCTCCCAACACCACCACTCTGTGGTTCTGTGATCGTTAAGGACCCTTTCAACCCAGTAGAGCTGTGCTTCTGCAGCCCAAAACGACCTTTTCAACACAACTCAACCATTCCACGACTACATGACCTTTAAGGACCCTCCCAACACCACCATTCTGTGGTTTTGTGATCTTTAAGGACCCTTTCAACCCAACCACGCTGTGCTTCTACATCCTGAAATGACCCTTCCAACCAACTCAACCTATGACCTTTAAGGACACTCCCAACGCCACCATTCTCTGGCTTTATGATCTTTAAGGACCCTTCCAACCCAGCTGAGCTGTGCTTCTGCAGCCCAAAACAACCTTTCCAACCCAACTCAACCATTCCACGGCTCTATGACCTTTAGGGACCCTCCCAACACCACCACTCTCTGGTTTTCTGATCGTTAAGGACCCTTCTAACTCAACCATGCTGCGCTTCTACATCCTGAAATGACCTTTCCAACACAACTCAACCTATGATCTTTAAGGACCCTTCCAACACCACCATTCTGTGGTTTTGTGATCTTTAAGGACCCTTCCAACACCACCACTCTGTGGTTTTGTGATCTTTAAAGACCCTCCAAACAACACCATAATGTGGTTCGGTGGTTCTGTAATCTTTAAGGACCCTTCCAACCCAGCCATGCTGTGCTTCTACAGCTCTAAAAGGACCCTTCCAACCCAAATGTGCTGTGATTCTACAACTCTAAAGGACCTTCCAACCCAACTCAACCATTCCATAGCTCTATGATCTTTCAGGACCCTCCCAACACAACCATTCTGTAGGTCTGTGATCTTTAAGGACCCTTCCAAACCAGCCATCCCATGATTTTATGATCTTTAAGGACTCTCTCAATCTAACCCTTCCATGGCCCTATGATCTTCAAGGACCCTCCCAGCTGAACCTATTCTGTGGTTCTACAGTTCTGAAGAACCCTTCCCCCCCAACCCAACCCAACCCAACCATCGCACAGCTCTATGACCTTCAAGGACCCTCTCTACCCAGCCCATTCTATGGCTCTACGATCTTTAAGGACCCTTCCACTCCAACCATTCTGTGGTTCCACAATTCTAATAAAGGACTCTTCCAACCCAACTCAACCATCTCATGGCTCTATGATCTGTAAGGACCTTTCCAATCCAACCATTCTGTGGTTCTACAGTTCTGAAGGACTGTTCCAACCCAACTCAACCATCTCGTGGCTCCATGATCTGTAAGGACCCTTCCAACCCAACTCAACCATCTCGTGGCTCCATGATCTGTAAGGACCCTTCCAACCCAATCCAACCATCTTGTGGCTCTGTGATCTGTAAGGACCCTTCGAACCCAATCCAACCATCTTGTGGCTCTATGATCTGTAAGGACTCTTCCAACCCAATCCAACCATCCCACAGCTCTCTGATCTTCCAGGACCCCTCCAACCCACCCACCCCACAGTTCCATGACCTAAAAGACTCCTTCCAGCCCAACCCCTTCTACAGTTCCATGGTTTTACGCAGCAGACAGATACCAGAAGCAAACACGACACAGCAGAACAGCACAGGACGGCCCCGTGCTGCGGCTGTGAGCCTCCCAGCATCAGATCTACGGGCACCGAGGGTCCCAGCGCAGCACAGCCAGAAGACAAAGCGTGGGCACAGCACCTCTCCCCCTCCCCTGATCCGGAGGCATCAGCTGAAGCCAGCAGCTGGTGGATTCAATGCACACAAAAGGCCGCCGCTCCCCAGGCACCTGTAATTGAGATGCAGAGCCGCCGCTGCCTCCCAGGGGTCGTGGGACAAAGTCAGGCCAGGAAAACAAATCGGAGGAGTGCAACAATGGCACCGTGGCCGGGAGCAGTCCGGGAGCATCAGCTCCACGCCCCGCTGGTTTTTAAGCCCTTGCTCCACTATCCTGTAACCTCTGTACGCAGCTGAATCCCAACTCAGCCCCTTCCCACAAAATCTGACCCCAATTTGCCCAACCCAACAACCCAACATCGCTGCCTCGATGCCTGAGCTGACAGCTCCTGGAGCATGGGGTCCAAAGGGATGTGCTCCATGACATGCAATGTCGTAGGCACAAGGACAGGGTCAGGGTGGGGTCTGGGGCACAAGGATGGGGCACAAGGATGGGGCCAGGGCACAAGGATGGGGTCAGGGCACAAGGACAGGGCTCCAGGCACAAGGACAGAGTCAGGACACGGCTTGGGGCACAAGGACAGGTCAGAATGGGGCTTGGGGCACAATGACAGGATCAGAATGGGGCTTGGGGCACAAGGATGAGGCTTAGGGCAAAAGGACGGGGTCAGAACAGGGCTCAGGGCACAAGGACACAGGGCTGAGGGCATAAGGATGGGGCTCAGAGCACAAGTACAGGGTCAGAGTGGGGCTTGGGGCACAAGGATGGGGCAAAAGGATGGGGTCAGGACTGAGCTCAGGGCACAACAATGAGATTGGGGGCACAAGGACAGTGTCAGGACTGGGCTCAGGACACAAGCATGGGGTTCAGGACACAAGGACAGTGTGAGGACTGGGCTCAGGGTACAAGGATGGGGTTTGAGGCACAAGGACAAGGTCAGAACAGGGCTTGGGGCACAAGGATAGGGCTCAGGGCACAAGGATGGGATTTGGGGCACAAGGATGGGGTCAGGATGGGGCTTGGGACACAAGGATGGGGTCAGGACTGCACTCAGGGCACAAGGATGGGGCTGAGGGCAGAAGGATGGGGTCAGGACTGGGCTGAGGGTAAAAGGATGGGGCTGAGGGCACAAGGATGGGGTTTGGGGAACAAGGACAGGGTCAGGACTGGGCTCAGGGCACAAGGATGGAGCTTGGAGCACAGGATGGGGTCAGAACAGGGGATGGGGCACAAAGATGCGGCTCGGGACACTAGGACAGGGTCAGGATGGGGCTGAGAGCAGAAGGATGGGGTCAGGACTGGGCTGAGGGCAAAAGGATGGGGCTGAGGGCAGAAGGATGGGGTTGATGGCAGAAGGATGGGGCTGAGGGCACAAGGATGGGGCTGAGGGCAGAAGGATGGGGTTAATGGCAGAAGGATGGGGTTAATGGCAGAAGGACGGGGCTGAGGGCACAAGGATGGGGCTGAGGGCAGAAGGATGGGGCTGAGGGCACAAGGATGGGGCTGAGGGCAGAAGGATGGGGCTGAGGGCAGAAGGATGGGGCTGAGGGCAGAAGGATGGGGCTGAGGGCACAAGGATGGGGCTGAGGGCAGAAGGATGGGGCTGAGGGCAGAAGGACGGGGCTGAGGGCAGAAGGATGGGGCTGAGGGCAGAAGGATGGGGTTGATGGCACAAGGATGGGGTTGATGGCACAAGGACGGGGCTGAGGGCACAAGGATGGGGCTGAGGGCACAAGGATGGGGCTGAGGGCAGAAGGACGGGGCTGAGGGCAGAAGGACGGGTGGATGTGTTGGAGCACAGTGCCACGGAGCGGCGCATCCCCGCAGTGCCGCAGTGCCAGCTGTCGGGGGAAGCAGCTGCTGCGGCTCGCACTAAATCAGCCGCCAGCCCGAAAAGCGGCCGCGCGTCGCGGCTGCGCTGCCATCAATCATCGGCCTCCAGCGGGTCCCACCTTCGGGGGACGATGTGGGAAACGCATCGTGTGGGAAACGCATTGTGTGGGAAAGCGCCGAACGGCTGCGAATGGCACATCTGAGAGCCGGGCCGCGGCTCGTTAACGACGGCCCCAGCGCAGAGATCAGCTGCGTTCTGCTGACTAAACGAGGCTGCGCACCCAGCGCATCCATCAGCGCCCATCAGCACCGCTCCTGCCCTCCTTCTGTCACTGCTGAGCACTGAGGATGCAGCACCTCGCCGCGGGCCGCAAGGACGCAGCCGGGGCAAGGAGAGCTGAGACACCGGAGCAGGGATCTCTGCCTTTTATCCTTAGCTCTGCATTCTGCTTCTCACTGCTGCTGCAAAAAGCGGCTGTTGCATCTGCGGCACCACGCTCTGCACGCCCGGCTCCCACAGTGCACGGCTCCCTTTTCTGTCCAAGCAAGCTGTGGGTGCACTGCAAGTCAGCCCATGGCATGGGCACAGGGACAGGGCGGGCTGGGGTTGGGATGGGGATCCTGGAGGTCTCTTCCGACCTTAATGGCTCTGTGGTTCTATTTAGGGTCATGGTGGGGGTGGGGTGAGGTTGGGCTGGGGTTGGAGGCATCTTGCAGCCTTAATGACTCTGTGGTTCATAATTAGGGTCTCAGTGGGGATGGGTTGGGGTTGGACTCAATGAACTCAAAGGTCTCTTCCAACCTTAACAACTCTGATTCCGTATGGTTCTGCCCAGTTTGTCAGTATAAAATTTTTAATACATGTAAAGATAATGACTAAAGAGTTGTAACCACCTTTGTTCTCAAGTTCACAAGAAAAAAAAAAAGATCTATTTATTTTGTTAGGGTTCAAAAAACCACCACCTGAACACCATACCCAAAGACTGAGGGAAAAACCAGCACCACGCAGCAGCAAGTTTAATAATGGCTGGCCTAGGGTTAGCAGAATTCCTGGCCCTGGTGCTAACACTTCATAGAACCATGGGATGGTTGGGTTGGAAGGGTCCTTACAGATCATAGAGCCATGGGATGGTTGGGTTGGAAGGGTCCTTACAGATCACAGAACCATGGGATGGTTTGGTTGGAAGGGTCCTTACAGATCATAGAGCCATGGGATGGTTGGGTTGGAAGGGTCCTTACAGATCACAGAACCATGGGATGGTTTGGTTGGAAGGGTCCTTACAGATCATAGAGCCATGGGATGGTTGGGTTGGAAGGGTCCTTACAGATCACAGAACCATGGGATGGTTTGGTTGGAAGGGTCCTTACAGATCAGAGAACCATGGGATGGTTGGGTTGGAAGGGTCCTTACAGATCATAGAGCCATGGGATGGTTGGGCTGGAAGGGTCCTTACAGATCATAGAGCCATGGGATGGTTGGGTTGGAAGGGTCCTTACAGATCATGTCATTCCATCCCCATGATGGACAGGCTCCCAACCACTAAATCATGCACCAGAACAAGTTCATAGAATCACAAAGATTGGAGAAGACCTCCAAGATCCCCAGGCCCAACCCAGCCCCACTGACCTGTCCCGTCCTCAGGTGCCAAATCTCAGGGATCTCAAACACCTCCGGGGACGACGACCCAGCAGCTCCCAGCACAGCCCACACCCACGCATCACCGCTTTCGGAGAAGAAACTTCCCCATATCCGACCTGAAGCTGCCCAGGGCTCCATCCAACCTGACCTTCCCCGTGCATTTGCTGTCGCTAAATTTCCAGCAACCAAAATCCAACCAGGAGACCCATGGTGCTCTGTAAGGACTTCATCTTTCGAATCCACTGATGCTGCAGAAATCAGCAGAGCATTTGGAGAAGCGCCGATCTGACAGTGATGGAGGGCAACTTCCCAGCCCCAACCTGATGCCATTTTGTTTGGCACCTGCACCCCACAGCCTGCAGGCACTGCCCAGGCCCACAAACCCCACACAGCCAACATCGTGCCGCAGAAGCCAGAAGGAGGAATGGGAGCCGCCAGCTGGCTCGAGTTCTTTTAGCATCGTTAGCTCGGGCTGCAGCAATAATTAATTTCAGATTCAGATCGCCGCGCTGAAAAACGAGCGCTCTCCAGGTCTTTAACCTCTGCTTTGGAATGCCCCATAAAACTGACTTCAGATGATCTCAAGCAGTGACTCAGCTCATAAAAAGCAGCAGCGGAGATAAAATGCACAGATCCCACGCTGTACGCAGCATCACGGGCCATCAGCGCCATTTTAGGCTCAAGCTGATGGTTGACTCCCAGCCAGCGCGGCTCCCCAGGGCTGGGCTGGTCCTCCGTGCAGGAAGGCTGTCAAACAACACACAGCAATTGTCCCATTTAGGGGTCACGGAAGCAGGGAGCGTGGTCACGGTGTGGGGCTGGAAGAGCCCCAGTTCAGCCAATGAAGTCAGGCTGGGAGAAAAATGGAGAGCAGTGCATTCCGATTGGGGATGGATGGAATTCCAAGCACTTCTCTTTTTTGGTTCCTGGGGAGAATTTGGTTGTACAGTGTTCCTTCCATTAAATCAGACTTAGTGGTAGCTGGGTTCCAGGAGCCTCACTGCCCTGAGCGTAGGTTGGGTTGGAAGGTCCTTAAAGATCCTACAGCCATGGGATGGTTGGGTTGGAAGGTCCTTAAAGATCCTACAGCCATGGGATGGTTGGGTTGGAAGGGTCCTTAAAGATCCTACTGTCATGGGATGGTTGGGTTGGAAGGGTCCTTAAAGATCCTACAGCCGTGGGATGGTTGGGTTGGAAGGGTCCTTAAAGATTGTAAGAGAACTAATTGTTTGGGCTGGATGACTCCTTAATGATAATAAAGCCATGGGATAGTTGGATTGGAGAAGTCTTTGAAGATCATAGAGCCACAGAACGGTTGGGTTGGAAGGTCCTTAAAGATCCTACAGCCATGGGATGGTTGGGTTGGAAGGTCCTTAAAGATCCTACAGCCATGGGATGGTTAGGTTGGAAGGTCCTTAAAGATCATCCAGTTCCAACTCCCCTTCCTCTGCCAAAGCAGCGCCACCTCCGTTCTGAAGCAGCAGATGACCACACTGATAGCACACCTGCACAAAGGCTTTAATTTCTTTAATTTCCTTTAATTGAAAGGAGCAGCACATCGGGCAGTGACCCCCCCCACCCCCAGCTCTTCGCTGGGAGCAGCACCGGGGAACATCTGTGCCAACAGAGGGTCCCCCCTCCAGACCTGGCCCAGGTACGGAGCTCAGATGAGGCTGCAGCCGGTGCTCAATCCCTTACATCAGTGCAGCACACAGGACGGGCGACGGAAGCCCCACTAACAGCACAGCTGCTAACGATTGTTGCAAGCACAAACGTTCTCACTGCCAGCTCCTGAGCTCCTGCAATCCCAGCCCTCAGCCTCTGCCGCACTACGAGAGCTCCTCCTCACACATTTTTAAAAGGAAATTCAGCAACGCAGCAAAATCATAAACTGCCATTTCCAGAGGGGGACTGCTGAGCTGCAAAGCACAGCCCCACAGAAGCGCTCGGTGCAGATGCTCAGCAACAGAGCTGCTGTTAATCCCCAAACCGCTCCTCTCAGGAGGGAACAGCTGGTTAAGAGCAGCACGGCGGAGCACGCAGGCTCCTGAACCAGAGCACCAATGCTGCCCAGCTGCCCGACCCAGTGCACAGAGCCTGAGTGTGCGGCTGCTCCTTGGGGCTCCTCCCACTTGTCCTGATCCCAGCACCCAGATCTCCTAATGGGCACCCAAGTACTTCTGATAGGCTCCTGAGAGCTTCTGATGGGCTCCTGGGAATTTCCATGGGCTCCTGGGAACTTCTCATGGGCTCCAGAGTGCTTCTTGGCAAAAGGGCTCAATGCTGGACAAGAGTATTCACAGACAATCGTTGGACAAGAGTTGGTCAACCAATGGTCAACTGTTGGTCAACCGTTGATCAATTATTAGTCAACCACTGGTCAACTGTTACTCAACTGTTGGTCAATCATTAGTCAACCACTGGTCAACTGTTGGCCAACCGTTGCCCACCAGGACCCCCAGGCCCTTTGGCAGAGCTCCTCCCCAGCAGCTCAGCCCCAACCTGGACCGGTCCATGCAGCTGTTCTTCCTGGGCTCAGGACCTGCAGTGCCCGTGCTGCAGCCCACCAGGTTCCTCCTCACCCGGCCCTCGGTGCGCCCGGATGGCAGCACGGCTTTCTGCAGCCCCTCCCCCAGTTTGGCAATGCAGCAGCAGCACGCAGCTGCACACCTGCAGGCACGACACATGGGGCATGACAGACTTGTAAAGCACGGTGCAAAACAGAAAGTATCTGGGCAGCAGTTTCACAAGGGATCTCGTTACGAGCTTTACGCTGCTGCTGCACGCACCGAGCCTCACTTTTTCCACTGCCATTCAATCGGAGCTCTTAATGCTGGTGCACGGGATGCCATCATGCTCCCAAAGCTATGGAGGAAAAGGAAGAGGGAAGCAGGGCTGTGCGTTCCAGCCGTGCTGGGACAGAGCTGTGCTCCCACATCACCCCCAGCAGCACCGGAGCAGAGCAGTGCAGCCCTGCGGTGCCGGCACGCAGCGAGCGCCTCGTTGGCTCCGTCGTGGCCCAGCACTGCGCTCCCCTCACCCAACGCTGATGGATTCCATCTTCTCAACAAATGCTCCACTGCAAACGCCGTCCCCCGGGCTCAGTGATGGATCTGTTGCTTTTGGAACTCCGAACCCATAAAGTTCCAAGGGTCGGAGTTATTTGCTATGATTTACGGGGGGTTTGCGTGCGGTAAACTAATTGCGGTGGAGAGGAACTGCGCTGAGCACAGCCAAGTTCTCGTGTCTGCTGCGATTTATTCGCACCAAGGGAAATGCTCACTCTGAGCTTTGTGGGAGCCGGGGCCTCATGGAGCACCAGGGTCTCGTTGGCACAGCACCGCTGGGAGGAATTGCGCTCGGGTCCCGCAGAGCCAACACCAAATGGTCCCCAAAGGAGGAGTGGGGAAACCCATCAAGCAGGTGCAGAGCCAGCAGCTCCTGGGCATGAATCCTTTCCAGGCCGTTCTGCTCCCAGGGAGCAGTGATGGGATGAGAGGGGATGGCCTCACAGTGCACCCAGGGGAGGGTCAGCCTGGAGATTAGGAAAAGCTTCTCTGAAAGAGCAGTGATGTGTTGGCATGGGCTGCCCAGGGAGTTGGAGAGTCCCCATCCCTGGAGGAGACCCAGAAGAGTGGGGATGGGGCACGTGGGGATGTGGTGGTGGGCAGAGCAGGGTGGGCTGGGCTGGGGGATCTTGGAGGTCTTTTCCATCCTCACTGATTCTGCGATTCTACTAAGATCTACAGCAGACACCTGCTGATAAAAGGATGCCCAGGTCTCCTTCTGGGCTGGCAGTGATCACAGAACCACAGGACCACCGAATCACAGAATGGGTTGGCTTGGGTGGGTCCTTAAAGATCATAGAGACATAGGAGGTTGGGTTGGAAAGGTCCTAAATGATCACAGAGCCGTGGGACGGTCAGGTTAGGAGCGTCCTTAAAGGTCATCATAAGAAGGGGTTGCGCTGGGAGGGTCCTGAAAGATTACAGAGCCATGGAAGGGATGGGTGGGAAGGGTCCTTAAAGGTCACAGACCCACAGGATGGGTTGAGTTGGAAGAGAACTTAAAGGGCACAGAAGCACAGCACAGTGGATTGGAAGGGACCCCCCAGCCCCACCCCTGCCGTGGGCTGGCTGCCCCCCAGCTCAGGCTGCCCAGAACCCACCCACAGCCTCGGGCACCTCAGGGATGGGGCACCCACAGCTCCGGGCAGCAGTGCTGGGGCTGCACCACCCCGAGGCACAGCCGGGTGCCAGCTCCATGCTCCTCCTGCACAGAACTGCTCGGGCCAGGACCCGCTGCATTCGCTCCTCCATCCCCAGGAGTGAACTGGAAGGATGGGGAAGCTGTGACGCACCGCAGCCCTCGGAGCCAGAAGGCTGAGAGGCCGTAGGGAGCACTAAAACCCTCCCTAAAGCTCCTGGCCGTTCCATTTGTTCCACTTGTGGCAGGCGTGCCTTTTTTCTCCATCTCGTACATATGTTGTTTTTACTTTCTATCTCCAGAGACCCATAAAGGCTCTGGAAGAAGACCAAGGATTTGCATTTTCCAAGAGAGCAGCAAAAAAAAAAAAACAACAAAAAAAAAACCCCAAGAAAAAACAAACCCAGAAACTAAAACACCAAAAGCCACAAGGACACATCTGAGCCACAGCAGGAAACTCCCAGAGCAGCTCCCAGCCCACGTGCACCTCAATGCTATGGGATCTCCCTGTGAGACGGGACACGCCGCGCTCATTAAGCTCCTTCTATTAAGCCAACAGAGAGGCTTAATAGAAAGGACAGCTGGGGAGCAGCTGAGGGGAGCCCCGTCCGCTCCAAATGCACCTCTGGGTGAGGAGAAAGGATTCAGAACAGAGCTCCAGGCACCAGGAAAGGCTCTGTGCTGCTGGCATCGTTGTTACACAGAGCTCTCACCGCACCAGGGAGCACAGAGCAGTGCACACGTGTGCACATACATGTGCACATATGTAGCCACAGGGCTATAGGCACAGTGCACACACATGTTGCTGCACACGCTGCACGTGTATGTTGAACACAGAGCCATGGAATGGTTTTGAGTTGGGTTGGAAGGGTCTTTAAAGACAAAAGGGCCGTGGGTGGGTTGGGTTGGAAGGGTCCCTAAAGGTCACAGTGACATAGTATGGGTTGGAAGGGTCTTAAAGGTCACAGAGCCATGGAATGGTTGGGTTGGAAGGGTCCTTAAAGGTCATAGAGCCATGGAATGGCTGGGTTGGAAGGGTCCTTAAAGGTCATAGAGCCATGGAATGGCTGGGTTGGAAGGGTCCTTAAAGGTCACAGCAACATAGTATGGGTTGGAAGGGTCCTTAAAGATCACAGAGCCATGGAATGGTTGGGTTGGAAGGGTCCTTAAAGGTCATAGAGCCATGGAATGGCTGGGTTGGAAGGGTCCTTAAAGGTCATAGAGGTATGGAATGAGTTGGGTTGGAAGGGTTCTTACAGATCACAGAAAATAGAATGATTGGGTTCAAAATGTCCTTAAAGATCACAGAGCCATGGATTGGTTAGGTTGGAAGAGTCTTTAAAGATCACTGTGACACAGCACACATTGGGTTGGAAGGGTCCTCAAAGATCACAGAGCCTTGGAATGGTTGGGTTGGGAGGGTCCTTAAAGGTCACAGAGCCTTGGAATGGTTCAGTTGGGAGGGTCCTTAAAGACTGTAGAGCCATGGAATGGTTGGGTTGGAAGGGTCCTTACAGATTGTAGAGCCATGGAATGGTTGGGTTGGAAGGGTCCTTACAGATTGTAGAGCCATGGAATGGTTGGGTTGGAAGGGTCCTTACAGATTGTAGAGCCATGGAATGGTTGGGTCTTTAAGCGACAGGTGCAGCTGATGCTCTGAGAACAACGTGGACCCAGAACCAACCCAAAGGGAGCTGGATGGAGCACAGCTCCAGAGGCAAGAAGGAAATATTCAGCAGAAATGGAAGGTGGGAGGAGGGCTCCTGGGGATGCATCGTGGAGAACCCAGCATCCCAGGCACAGTGCACAGAAGCTAATAGGGGAGAGGGGGAAAATTAAAGGCAATGGGACACGAGCTCCAAAACTGCATTTATTGAGAGATGGAGAACTGGCAGAAGGATGGAAAAAACACCCACAGCACCAAGGGGCTGATGAGCTTTTAGACAAGCGTGGAACGTTTCTCACGCAGTGGTGAATGGAGCCGTGCTGCCTGCTTGGAGGGGCTGAGAGCTCAGTGCTGCCAGCAGAGCTCAGAGAACCACGGTGTCCACCTCGAGGTCTGCAGATGAGCATCGTTAACAACGCTCGTGTTTGCTGCAGCAACAGCCGGGGCAGCGGGCAGAAGCACTGCAGCAGACCCAAGGCAGCGGGGGATGCGTGCAGCCTTGAGCCTGGGCTCGTGGCTCCATGGGACCGCAGAGGGCACAGAAAGAGGGCGTGCAGAATGCCCTGGGAGCACAGAAAGCACTGAGGTCCCCCCAGCTCCACGTGAAGTGACCTATGACTTTAGGGACGGCTCCATGTGAGGGTCCCCTTCGATCCCCACCAGGTGAGAACCTCAGCAAAGCTGAGGGTGGAAGCAGCCGCTTCTGCAGCCTGCAGAATGGGACTGTGCAAAAACGATGGTGTGGATGGAGAAGCTGGGCAGAAATCAGCGATGGGACGAGAGGGAATGGCCTCAAGGGGTGGCAGGGGAGGTTCAGGTTGGATGTTAGGAGAAATTTCTTCTCTGAAAGGGCTGCCAGGTGCCCGGGGAGGTGGCGGAGTCACCGTCTGTTGTGCTGTTGTACTGCAGGACACGGTTTAGTGGGGAAATATTGGTGGTGGGTGGGCAGTTTGACTGGATGATCTTGGAGGACTTTTCCAACCATGATGATTCTGTGCAATTAAACTTGCTGCTGGATGGTGCTCTCCAATTCATGGGCAGGTACACAGTGGGAAAAAAGACCCCGAAAAACAGCTTTAACCTAAAAAGTATAAAGCATTGCGCAAGGGAATCGGACACCGCAGCCCCACCTGATCAGCTCTGAAGGGTTCCTCAGGTTCAGGCAACCCCACAGGTCTCAGTGCAGGCCTACAGCTGGTGGTACACAGCTCCCGCTCCCTGGGAGGAGAGCTCCTCCTGCACGGCCCAAAAGTTCTCACGAGGTGACATTTGTGACACGATGAAACTCTTCTGTACCAACACCACGAGGGAAAAAATCACAGAAGGGCAGCAAAGGTGCTGCAATCATAGAGCGATGCATGGAACCACAGGATGGGCGGCTTGGAAGGGACCTTAAAGGTCATGGAGAACAGAATAGTTGGTTGGAAGGGTCCTTAAAGGTCGTAGAGCTGTGGAATAGGTTGCTGGGTTTGAAGGGTCCTTAAAGGTCGTAGAGAACAGAATGGTTGGGGTGGAAGGGTCCTTAAAGGTCATAGAGCTGTGGATCTTTAAAGTTCTTAAACGGTTATGAGATGGCGGGGGTGGAAGGGTCCTTAAAGATTACAGAACCATGGAATAGGTTGGGTTGGAAGGGTCCTTAAAGATCACAGATCATAGAGCCATGGAATGGCTGTCTTGAAATGGTTCTAAGGAGATCACAGAACCATAGAATGGTTGGGTTGGGTTGGGTTGGGTTGGGTTGGGTTGGAAGGGTCCTTACAGATCACACAACCACAACACAGTGGGTTGGATTGGAAGGGTCCTTACAGATCACACAACCACAACACAGTTGGGTTGGATTGGAAGGGTCCTTACAGATCACAAAACCACAACACAGTTGGGTTGGATTGGAAGGGTCCTTACAGATCACACAACCACAACACAGTGGGTTGGATTGGAAGGGTCCTTACAGATCACACAACCACAACACAGTTGGGTTGGATTGGAAGGGTCCTTACAGATCACAAAACCACAACACAGTTGGGTTGGATTGGAAGGGTCCTTACAGATCACACAACCACAACACAGTGGGTTGGATTGGAAGGGTCCTTACAGATCACACAACCACAACACAGTTGGGTTGGATTGGAAGGGTCCTTACAGATCACAAAACCACAACACAGTTGGGTTGGATTGGAAGGGTCCTTACAGATCACACAACCACAACACAGTTGGGTTGGATTGGAAGGGTCCTTACAGATCACACAACCACAACACAGTTGGGTTGGACTGGAAGGGTCCTTACAGATCACACAACCACAACACAGTGGGTTGGAAGGACCCCCCAGCCCCACCCCTGCCATGGGCTGGCTGCCCCGCAGCTCAGGCTGCCCAGGGCCCACCCACAGCCTGGGGCACCTCCAGGGATGGGGCACCCACAGCTCCGGGCAGCAGTGCTGGGGCTCATCACCTTTGTGACGAATTTCTTTAGGGGAAGGCAGCACTCCTGGAGGCCTTGAAATCACCTGCTCTGCCTCCAGCCCAGTGCAAGAACTCCCAGTGAGGCACACAGCCAGAATCTAACTGGGTGTGAGAGGACAAGGGCCTGGAGGAGGACTGCAGGAACAGAAGGACAGCAGACATGATCCGAAATGACCCGAACACCCCAGTGCAGCAGAGGACGGAACAGTTACACTTTGTGAGAGGGAGACAAAACAAATCCACAAAAGAAACGCACAAGGGCAAAATCCAGCATCGTGCATCGCCCAAAACGCCAGACCAAAACCAGGGGGGCACAGAAGGACACCCCTGAAGGCCTCACCACCACTGCAATGTCTCAGAGCAGAGCTGCACTCCTTCACCCTGTGTTTGGGATTGCATTCTGGCTGCAAACAGGACATCGCCAACGGGCTCTGATGGTGCTCAGCAGGTCCCCGCAGCACCGCCCCTCTTCCTGCCCCAAACCCAACGTGTGGAGGAAGGAAAGCATGGAGCAAACGGTGAGATTTCTGCCACCCCTCCCCACATACATACTGCTTCATGGCTATCAGCTTGGAGTCCATGCTCTCCTGCTTTCCTTTCATCACCTGGATGTCGGTCAGCAGCTTGGTGACGTTGTCTTGCCGCACCTTGATGTCCTCGTTCTTTATGCTGGACACCTGGGGCAGAAAGGCAGACATCAGCAATGCCTCCTTGCTACAAAACGGCTCAGACTGCAAAATCCCTCTCCCCTCTTCATATCTCCACATCCACAGCAGGGCACATTGCACCAAGGGATGAAAACCAACCACCAACAATGCAAACAGCAGGGAAATCACTGCTCGCAAACACCAGACTCTATCGCAGCCTAAAAGTAACACGCTTTGGGAAGCACTCAGGTGAAACTGAAGGTCTGCACAAGAGCTGTTTGCAGGGTGCAGCCCTTCAGGTGGGTGAGACGTGTCTGTCTATGACAACCCTAAAGCTGACACCAGCCATGAAGTTGGGGGTGCAGTCATTCACACTGCAAGCAGGGACCAACATCCCTGTGTGCCTGCAAAGTCTCCGCTGCAACGCAGCCAAAGAACGGCGGCCTCAGCAATTAAGAAGTCATCAGCTGGCTTGGGAAGGAAAGCTGGGACAGCAGGGGCACCGCCAGAGCCGCTGAGGAGCAGACACTGAGCACAGGGATCTGTTTTTCTGATGAAACCCTCAGGAGATGCTGAGATGCACACAGATCTGCCGCGCTGGGGCTGATGTGTCAGCCTGCCCACTGCTGCTCCATGTGAGCCGTGGGTTAGAATGATGGAAATACACCTCTCCAGCCCACACGTCAGCACTGGGAAATCGACCTGGAAGGTCCTTCTGTGTCTCTGGAGCTGTCGGTGCCCAGCAGGGCCTTCAGGACACAGCTGGTGGCAGTTCTGCAGTTTGGGAAACAGGGGCAGCTGCAAGGCATAGCCGTGAGCCCAAAGGGAAATGCCCAAACCCGTGCTTGGGACACACGATGCCAACACGTCGTTAACAGTGCAGGCACTCATCCTTCCTTTTCCTCCGTGTGCAGACAGCATTATCCTTCAAAGCCCTTTAAGCAAGGACAGCAGCTCAGCCTGTGGCCGCTCGCCCTCCTGCCGCAAGGTCTGTTCCTCTGCAGCCCCTTCAGACACAGCAAGCTTCCCTCTGCCAAGCCAACCCAAGCAGGCGCTGCTTGTCTGGAGGAAATGGAAACGAGGACTGCTCTCACTGCTGACCCCACAGTCTGGTCTGCAGGGCAGCACGCTGGTGGGAGACAGCGGGGGACCCCCACAATGAACCCAACGCTGACATCAGTGGGAAAAGGTCCCCAAACCAAAGGGAAGAGCTCCAGGACAGGAATGCAGCCGAGCAGCACTGCAGCTCGCAGCCGGGCAGCAAGAAGAGCTGCTGGCAGCGTAAAGCAATGATGCTGGGGACCAGCAGCCCTTGCAGCACCTGATGCTGGTTCAGCAGCTCACCCAGAGCCTGAGCCTGTCCCGAGGGACCTGCAGCACACACTTACGCTGGTGACTTTCCTCTTGATGTTCTCCAGGAGGTGCTCCTGGCCACGGATGAAGTAGGGGTGCTGGAACTCAGTGTCGTCCTTCTCTGGCTTCACCAGCCCTCCCTGCTCGATGTGCACGACCTTCCGGAAGCCATCTGAAAACCAAACAGGGGAAGGCTTGAAGGTTAAACGTGGGTTCAGAAAGCAGACGGGAGCACAGGGCGCCCTCGTCTGCTTCAATACGCAGTGCTGTCACCACCGTGCTCCTTTCAAACAGATCTCACCCCTAAAATGTGATGCGAAACACAAAGCTCCACTCTCCCCAAACCCAGTTCTGCTGCTGGCAGCACAGGTCAGCACGAGGAAAGGCTGAAAATGCTGGCACTGAAGGGGGAGCTGAAATCAACCTTCCTGCCCCCCAGTCGCAGCCCCGGGTCTGCAGGAAACCACCCAGCAGCACCCAGCATTCAGCACACGCTCCCTCCCAGCCCCTGAGCTCATCACCGCTTCTGTTTACTGGGGGCACTTCTGAGAGCCATCAGCTATGTGCTAAATCTTCCCTCCTCCAACTTTAAACCATTCCCTTGTCCTGCTGCCATCTCCCCTTCCCAAGAGCTGACTCCCCTGCTGTCTGTAGGCTCCCTTGAGGTGCTGAAGGCTGCACTGATTCACCCCGCAGCTTCTCTTCTCCATGCTGAACGAGCCCAGCTCCCTCAGCCTGTCTTTGTACGGAGGTGCTGCAGCCCTGCTCATCTCTGTGGCTCCTCTGGCCCCTCTCCAACAGCTCCCTGTCCTTCTTGTCCTGGGGGCTCCAGCCCTGGACGCAGTGCTGCAGACGGGGCCTCACGAGAGCAGAGCAGAGAGGGACGATCACCTCCCTGTCCCTGCTGCCACCCCTCTGCCGATGGAGCCCAGGATCCCATTTGCTCTCCGAGCTGCAGGAGCACACTGCTGCCTCACGTTCAGATTTTCACCCACCAGGACCCCCAGCTCCTTCTCCGCAGGGCTGCTCTCCAGGCCCGCTCCTTCCAGTCTGTAT
Source organism: Phasianus colchicus (assembly GCF_987193195.1). Lineage (NCBI taxonomy): Eukaryota > Metazoa > Chordata > Aves > Galliformes > Phasianidae > Phasianus > Phasianus colchicus. The sequence continues at coordinate 95,258,603 of NC_143438.1, forward strand.
GGATGCCTGGGATTCCTCCGGCCCCAGTGCCAAACCTCACACTTTGCTGTGCTGAACCTCATCAGGTTCACCACTTTCAATCCCAGTAACGACATTATCAGCACTTTGGGATTATCAGCACTTCAGGATCAGTCCCTGCGTGCCACATCTCCACAGTTCAGAACCTCCAGAGCTGGTGACCCCACCGCCCCCCTGGGCAGCCCACGCCAAGGTCTGACGGCTCTTTGGGAGAAGGAATCGTTCCTCTTCCCCAAGCTGAGATCCAAGAGCCTGGTTCAAAGCAGGAAGGCCGTTAGGAGACCAAGACTCTCAACGCCTTCAGAAAGATCTCAGCTCCATTTCTGATCCTGACACGCATTTCCCAGAAAGGCACTGTTGGAAAGTTTCGCTCCATCTTAGTTTGGAAGAGGCTGCACCTGCAGGGCTGTGCTCTGGGGGCAGCGCAGAGATGGGGATCCAGAGGAGGGCAAGGAGATGCTCGTACAGCACCTCCACATGGGGACAGGCTGACAGCTGGGCTGCAGCCCGGGGAGGAGGAGGCTCTGAGACCTCACTGCAGCCTCCCAGAGCTTACAGGGAGCCCAGAAACAGGAGGAGAGCGATGTAGAAGAGCAGTGATGGGACCAAAGGGAACAGCTTTAAGCTCAAAGGGGAGACGTGGGGGCAGATGTGGGGAAATCCTTCACCCAGAGGCGGTGCAGCCCCAGCACTGCTGCCCGGAGCTGTGGGTGCCCCATCCCTGGAGGTGCCCGAGGCCGTGGGTGGGGACCTGGCAGCCCGCAGCTTTGCGGTGCTGTTTGTCAGCCCACAGCTGGGCTGGAATAAAAGCCCCCCACGCTCCCAGCAGTGAGCCATGCAGAGATGTGACGTCACACCGTGGGATGAGCCGGGGTTCGGCCATCCGAGGGATCCTCAGAGTGCAAAGGGCCCTGCAGAAATGCCCCGCAGCCCTCAAGGTGCTGACAGACAATGAAAATATCAGCCCCTGCTACAGCTGAACGCTTCCAAGGCCACATCTGGAGACCAGGGCTGATCTCCAGCAGGGCCGCTCCGAAGGCGGCCTTTGTGCACAGAAATTTGCCGTGCAGTTTGGGCAAAGCCCCTCTCTTCCAGCACAGGATGAGCAGAGTGGGGACAAACCCTGAACTGCTCCCATGTTTGGACACACAGACCTCGCCTCCCCCAGCTTTATGTGAGCTGAAATGCTCAAACCCAGCACAAGCTGACAGATCTCCCTTACAGCTTCCCTTCCTTAATGCAGAGTGGGAAGAGCTGGATCACATTGAAGCACAGCCTCAACACACATGCAAAAAAAGAATTAGGAACACCTGAAGGTGGTGGTTACGTTTCCTCATTTGCAACGCAGGACCCCAAATCCAGCGTGCCAACACCAAAACGTCACGTCATGCAGTCACCCCAGTGAGGCAAAGGACACAAAGATCATGGGATCGTGGAACCACTGAGGTTGGAAGGGGGTTCTGAGATCCCTGAGTCCAACCCCAACCCATCAGGGCTGTAGGTGGGCCCTGGGCAGCCTGAGCTGAGGGGGGCACCCAGCCCAGGGCAGGGGTGGGGCTGGGGGGTCCCATCCAGCCCAACTGTGCTGTGATTCCATGGCTCTGTGATCTTTAAGGACCCTTCCAACCCAACTATTCCATGGCTCTGTGATCTGTAAGGACCCTTCCAACCCAACCATTCCATGGCTCTGTGATCTTTAAGGACCGTTCCAATCCAATCACCACATGGTTCTATGATCTGTAAGGATCCTTCCAATACCATCCCATGACTCTGTTCCTTCCAACCCAACACAATCATCCCATGGCTCTATGATCTTTAAGGACCCTCTCAACCCAACCATCTCATGGCACCACAATCTTTCAGGTCCCTTCCAACCCAACCATTCCATGTCTCTATGATCTGTAAGGACCCTTCCAGCCCAACCCAACCACTCTGTGTCTCTGCTATCTTTATGGACCCTTCCAACACAACCATTCCACAGCTGCATGATCTTTAAGGACCCTTCCAACCCAACTCAAGCACCCTTCCAACCCAACCCATCCGTGATCCCATGATGACACAGAGCCAGTCCAGCATCACCCCTGGTCTCCTGGCAGGGTTTGATATTTGGGCACCCTGTCCTCAGCTCCAAGGGGAGGTGGAATCCCTCATTCCCTGATAACTCTCAACACTTCTCAGAGGACAGATGCAAACCAGTGCCACTCCTCGCCTACACACATGCACCATTCAAAAGACAAGCAAAGTCTGGTGGGAGATGCTCTGCAGCAAAAGGCCAGTGCCATCACACACCGTGCACAGCAGTAACTCCTTCAGGATGTGACTTGCTCTGTGCATTGCACTCAGTGATAAATTCAATGCTGCATTTCAGCCCAGATGCAACAGAGTCAGTGCGGAACGGAATGCAGATGACTGAAAGCTGGAAAACAGCCCAGCAGAATCAAAACCAGGTCTGGTTACTCTTAGGGGGAAGAAAAAAGGAAAAAAAATAATAAAGATGATTGAAGAGAGGATATCAAGTTGTGGCAGCAGAGTTTAGACTGGATATCAAGAATAACTTCTTTATGCAAAGGGCAGCTGGGTTGGGGAGGTGGGGGAGTCCCCACCCCTGCAGGGATTTTGGAGACGCATGGACGTGGCACTGAGGGACGGGGTTTAGAGGTGGATGTGTTAAGTCATGGTTGGATGCTGTGATCTTAAAGGCCTTTCCCAACCTCAGTGATTCCCTGATGCCTTCAAAGACACAAAGATTCAAAGAAAAAAGGACTGTGTCTCTTCTTTATGATTTCCCCAGCAATGAGGAAAGAAGTTGTTTGCTGTGAGAGCGGTGAGGTGCTGGAACAGCTGCCCAGAGAGGCTGTGGGTGCCCCGTCCATCCCTGAGGTGTTCAGGGCCAGGTTGGATGGGGCCCTGGGCAGCCTGGGCTGGTATTAAATATGGAGGTTGGTGGCCCTGCATGTGGCAGGAGTTTGGGGATTCATGATCCCTGGGGTCCTTTTCAACCCAGGCCCACCGTGATGTAGAAGGTGTGAATAGTAGCAGGGACAGCTCGGGTCAGACAATCACCATCCCTATGGTAAAAGCATTCCCTGAAGGAAAAGAATCACAGGATCACCAAGGTTGGAAAGGACCTCCAAGATCACCTGGTCCAAATGTCCACCCACCACTCCCCACTAACCACTGCTGTCCCTCAGTACAACACAAAAATGTTCCCTGGACACCTCCAGGGATGGGGATTCCACCACCACCTCCCTGGGCAGCCCATGCCAGTGCTGGATCACCCTTTGAGAGGAGTTTTTCCCAATGTCCAACCTGAATGTCCCCTGGCACAACCTGAGGCCATTCCTCTAGCCCTATCACTGCTACAGGGGAGACGAGGCCGACCCCCACCTCACCACAACCCTCCTTCAGGCAGTTGTAGAGAGCAATAATGGCTCCCCTGAGCTCCTCTTCTCCACACTGAACCATCTCAGTTCCCTCAGCTGCTCACCTTAAGGTGCTCCCGACCCCTCACAGCTCAGCTGCCCTTCTCTGGATGCACTCCATGTCCTTCTTGTACCGAGGGGCCCAACGCCGAGCACAGCACTGAGGTGTGCTCCCATCAATGCTGAGTGCAGAGATGATCACTTCCCTGCTCCTGCTGCTGCACTGCTGCTGGCACAAGCAGGGATGCTGTTGGCCTCCTTGGCCACCTGGGCACAATACTGGCTCGCATTCAGCCGAGCACTGACCAGCACACACCCCAGGTCCATTTCCCCCATGCAGCCTTCCAGCCACTCTGCCCAAGCCTGCAGCGTCACCGGGGGCTGGTGTGGCCAAAGTGCAGGACCCAGAGCTCAGCCCTGCTGGACTTCATCCCACCGACCTCAGCCCAGCGATCCAATATGTCCAGGTCCCCTTGTAGGGCCTTCCTACCCTGGGCAGATCAATGCTTCCCCACTGCAAACTGCCTGAGGGTGCACCCAATGCCCACAGCCAAATCACGAATAACGACACTGGACAGGATGGCCCCCAGTACTGATCCCCTGGGAACAGCACCCATGTCCGGCTGCCGGCTGGATGTGACTCCATTCACCATCACTGCCTGGGCCCAGCCACCCAGCCAGCAATCTACCCAGCCACGAGTGCACCTGCCCAAGCCGTGGGCTGAATCTCATCTCACCGCTGGAGGCTTAGAAAGCCCAGGTGAGGCACAACGCCATCAGAGCAGCCCAGAGATGGTGGCACCTGACTCAAAGGACCGAGATCCTTCCAGCCCTGCTCTGACCGCTGCAGCTCTGACAGGAAGAAAGTTAAGTGCTGCTGAGAAGTGCAAGTTCAGTCAGTGTCTGCTTTACATAACGCTGACCGCAACATCCCCTGAAGGAAGCAGGCAGAAAATGAACAAGCTGTTGTGCGTGGCAGCTCAGTCCAGCTGGACGCGTTCCAGGCGAGTTCCTCCTTCATTGCAGGGCTGGCAGCTAATGACAGCGAGCACAAAGCAGGCACTGAGAGCTCCCCATCTAATAATCGGGGCTGCGGAGATGAAAGAAGTCCGACAGCTCTTTTCATCCAGCACAAGTTTGCAGTGCTGTCGATCCCATCAGTCGACCTTCGACTTCCCGCTGGCTCCCCAAAACTGAATGGGTCGCAAAGGCAGCAAACGCTCCCTGGGTTAAAGCCTGGCACCTCACTGCAGCTCTGAGCCCCACGGGCTGCCCCAGTACTCACACATGTTGAGCTGCCGCACGAAGCTGGCCATGTTGTTGTGCTTGAAGTACTTCGGGAGCACCTCCTTGGCAAACTGTCCTTGGTCAAACACATGGAAGCTGTTTCCACTCTGTGCAAAACAAAACAGAACACAGCATCATCAACCATGATTACAACAGGAAGGGTGGCAAGGATTGGAACTGGATGGGGCTGATGGTCATGGTTGGGTTCCTACCCAACCCATCCTGTGGTTCTATGAGGCCTTCCCTTCCCTTCCCTTCCCTTCCCTTCCCTTCCCTTCCCTTCCCTCCCCTTCCCTTCCCAGACATCAGCCCCAGGTTTCTGTAGGACACGTAAGGGTCCCACCTCCTGAAGCCCCTCAGCTGCAGTTCATCAGCTTGGGAGTCGTTATCACCTGAGCAATGCAAGATCACCAGGGATGGAGATCAGCTCCAGACAACATCCACGTTCACCGTGCTGCTGCCAGGACCTGAACAGGGCAGTGGCCGTGCTGCTGGGCACCAGGCTGGGGCATGGGGTTTGGGTAGGGGCATGGGGCTTAGGTATGGGGCTGGGGCATGGAACTTGGGTATAGGACGTGGGTATGGGGCTTAGATATGGGACTTTGGCATGGAGCTTGGGTATGGGAATTGTGCATAGACTTTGGGTACAGAGCTTGGGTATGGGAACTTTGGGTATGGGAAGTGGGTGTGGAGCTTGGGTATGGGATTTGGCTGCATGACTTTGGCACGGAGCTTGGGTATGAAGCTGTGTATGGGACATGGCTATGGGGTTTGGGCATGGGACTTTGGCATATGGAGCTGAAATACATCCCAGTTCATTGGAGGAGGGTTGGACTTGATGACCTTCAAAGGTCCCTTCCAACTCTAAAGATTCTGTGATTCTATGGGACTCAGACATGGAGCCCAGGCATGGGGGTTGGGTAAAGGACCTGGGCATGGGGTTTGCGTAAGGAATTACTTGGTCATGGAGCTTGGATATGAAAATCATAGAACCACAGAATGGCCAGGGTTAGAAGGGACCTCAAGGATCATGAAGCTCCAGTCCCCCCTAGCACACACAGGGCCACCAACCTCTGCACCTAATGCTGGACCAGGCTGCCCAGGGCCCCATCCAACCTGGCCCTGAACACCTCCAGGGATGGACGGGGCATCCACAGCCTCTCTGGGCAGCTGTTCCAGCACCTCACCGCTCTCACAGCAAACAACTTCCCCCGATATCCAGCATGGGGAGTGGATAAAGGACCTGGGCGTGGGGTTTGGGTAAGGAATTACTTCGGCACGGAGCTGGGTACAGGACTTGGGCATGGAGCCAGGTGTGGGGCTCGGGCACAAAGTGTGGGGCACAAAGTGTGGGGCACACGGCTGGAGCTCGGGCAGCAGCAACACCTGCCTGTCCCACGAGCTGCCAGCCCCGAGCTGCCACCGAGCTGCTCGGCAGCACGACCAGCACAGCACCATTCCCTGGGGCTGCAGTACAGCCGGGGAGGTTAAACGTGCTCTGAAGATGACATCCCAAATTGCACAACTAGCAAATCTGTTAATCCCGCTGCTTGTCCCAATTAGCTGTTTCCAGCAACAGCCAACGCTCTCCTGAGCTAATTAAGACGAGCCGGGCAGGCTGAGCGGAAATGCCAACATCTGTGAGCAAATTAAAGCAATTCCACACGCTGCCAGTCTCCGTGCATGGGCCCGGGGCAGAGCAGGGCAGCAGAGGATGGGCCTGCATCCCCACTGCTCTGACCCCACAGCCCACGGACAGACAGGTGCTGCCAGAGCTCCGAGCAGAGCAGCTCACAGCAGGAGCCAGCAGGGCTGTCCCAGCCAGCACAGCCACAGGATCACAGCACAGCTCGGGCTGTGCCATTGATAAGGGGGTGAAAGAGCACTGCTTCCCAATGGGGGACACCACTCACAGAATCACAGAACGGCCAGGGTTGGAAGGGACCTCAAGGATCATGAATCTCAAACCCCCCTGCCACACGCAGGGCCACCAACCATCCCACCTAATGCTAGACCAGGCTGCCCAGGGCCCCATCCAACCTGGCCTTGAACACCTCCAGGGATGGACGGGGCATCCACAGCCTCTCTGGGCAGCTGTTCCAGCACCTCACCACTCTCTCTGTAAAGAATTTCCCCCTGACGTCCAACCTCAATCTCCCTTCCCTCAGCTTAAAACCATTTCCCCTTGTCCTGCTGTCACTCACCCTTTCCAAGAGTTGATTCCCCTCCTGTCTGTAGGCTCCCTTTAGGTACTGAAAGGCTGCAATGATTCACCCCACAGCCTTCTTTTCTCCATGCTGAACAAGCCCAGCTCCCTCAGCCTGTCCTCATAGGGGAGGTGCTCCAGTCCCCTGCTCATCTCTGTGGCCCTCCTCTGGACCCTCTCCAACAGCTCCCTGTCTTGTACTGGGGGCTCCACACTTGGACGCAGTAACACCCCAGACACGGAGCTGCTGACCACCGCCTGTGCCCAGCCACCCCATTCCCCATCCCCTGGACTGTCCGCCCTCCAAATCCATGCTGCTCCAACTCAGGGCTGAGCACGCGGTGCAGGACTGCAGCACGAGCCCAGGTACACAACAGCAGCTGCCCTGAGCACAGGTGTCATCACCGTGACCCCACATCCAGTGGCCCGGAGCCCACCCCACTCAGTCTCAGATCCGCAGTGCCATTGGATGAAGCACGGTTCCCAGCAGCTTTCTGGCACGCCGACAGGAGCTGTGCTGTCACTACGAGCATCTGCAAAGCAGCAGCAGAAGGGATTTTCATTCTGGCAGAGCCACACGAGAGCTCCAAACGCATTCCACAACCCGGGTTTTGTTCCACGATGCAGAGCTGATGCTGTCCCACCGAGCCCGACGGTGCCAGCACAGCACTGACCATAAAGAACCGGGACTACACACACACCAGGCTGCACAACTGCACCTGCCCACACCAAACCCAGGTGGGTTGATTAAAAGTTGGCACTGGGGCTGGCTGGCTGCCAGCTGAGTTGGGCTGCTCCTGCAGAAACCCTCCAGTGCTCCAGCGTTTGCTTTCAAGGAGGCTCTCCACCACCCCCACCACGGTGCTGCACCGCACTGCTCCTGCTTGCTGCTTCTGCTGCTGCCCCACCACGAGGATCACAGAACGCTGGGCTGGCAGAGCCCTCTCAGCTCCGCTGCTCCTGCAGGGCCGCCCCACAGCACGAGTCTGGGGCACAGCCGTGACAGTGCCAGGGGACTCTGGTGTCTGTTTGGGCTGGGAACACGCCGGCCTTGTCTGAAAGAGAGAATGAGGGGAGGCGGCCTCACACTGCACCCAGGGAAGGGTCAGGTTGGAGGGTAGGAAACATTTCTCTTCCAAACACGGTGATGCATCAGCACGAACTGCCCAGGGAGGGGTGGGGGTCACCAACCCAGAACTGTGGGGATGTGGCACCTGGGGACGCGGCGGTGGTGGGGGTGACGGGATGGGTCAGACTTGGGGATCCTGGAGGTCTCTTCTATCATTAATGAATCCATAATTCTATGGTTCTAATCAAAAAGGTCAAAACAAATGCTTCCACCGAGAGGCAGCTCCAGCTGAGCCCAGGAGGCAGCCAGCACCCACAGCACCCACAGCACCCACAGCACCCACAGCGCCCACAGCACCCACAGCGCCCACAGCGCCCACAGCACCCACAGCACCCACAGCACCCACAGCGCCCACAGCGCCCACAGCACCCACAGCACCCACAGCACCCACAGCGCCCACAGCGCCCACAGCACCCACAGCACCCACAGCGCCCACAGCACCCAGCGCCCAGCTCAGAGCTGAAGGGAAGCTGGAAGAGCACGAGGTCCCCAGCACACCAGTGGAAGTTTACAGCAGACCAGCCCTAATTAAACCATCCGTAAGTGGCACACGATCATTGTCAATGTTAGAAAGAACGCAGCCCTGAGCCAGCACGACCACCTCGCTTCTGTGATTGCAGCCCACGAGGCTGCCTGGGCTCTTCTGGGCAGCACCCCAAGTCCGTGCCACGCTGGCATCCCAAATCCATGCAACACTGGCATCCCAAGACTTTCATGCTGCACTGGCACCCCAAGCCCTTGCAAAACTGGGACTTCAAGTCCTTACCACATTGGCATCCCAAGTCTTTGCCACATTGGCATCCCAAGTCCTCGCCAAATTGGCACCCCAAGTCTTTGCCACATTGGGATCCCAAGTCTTCACCATCTTGGCATCCCAAGTCTTTGCCACGTTAGCACCCCAAGCCTTTACCACCTTGGCATCCCAAGTCCTTGCCAAATTGACATCTCAAGTCCTTGCCAAACTGGCATCCCAGGACTTTGCCACATTGGCACCCCAAGTCTTTGCCACCTTGGCATCCCAAGTCCTTGCCACAATGGCATCCCAAGTCTTTGCCACATTGGCACCCCAAGCCCTCGCCCATTGGCATCCCAATTCTTCACTGTGCCCAACAGCACTCGGGGAAACGTCTCCCATGGCCCCACAAAGTCTGCCCCGAGATCCCCGGGCTGCAGTCTGCTCCCCCAGGCAGAGCAGCCCCTGCAGATCAGCTTTGTCTCTGTCAGCCCCCTCCAAATTCCTGCACTAATCCCCATCCTCTCCAGTTTCAGTTACAATTTTCCACATGGCAGAGTATCAAAAGCTTTGCTGAACTCCGGCTACATTGGATCTGCCCCACGTCTTTCATCCAGGAGAGGATTTTGTGCTCAGAGGAGAGGTGAGGACGTGGATGGGTTTCTGTTAAATCTCTCTTTTATCTCCTTTCCATTTAGCCGTATGGCTCCAGTTGCTCTTTAGGATCACTTCCAAAGCATTCCAGCCCACCAAGTTGAGCTCTGACAACAGCACCTCTCACACAGTCAGTGCACAGAGCAGCTGAGCACTTCCCTGGGGGTGACCCAGAGGGGCACAACGAGGGGGCTGCTGCTCCAGCACCCATTCCCCCCCCATGCTATGGGGCGCAGACACAAGGACCAGAGCTCACAAGGCACGTGCCTACGTGGCACAGAACTGACACCATCAGCAGCAGTGGTCACACTGCTGTACGCACAGACACGATGATTCCAGAGTAAAAATAATTGGAGTGGGCCAATATGGCTAAAAAAAAAAGAAAAAAAAGTTTGTAGCAGGATTGAAGTCGCTCCTTTGCTGTGGGATCCAAGCTGATGTGCTCACTGCACAGCCTCCGGGGTCCCTTCCTGTGCCCAATCCCAAATAAAGGACAATAAAGGACAATAAAGTCTTCTTCTGACCGGGAATGGGGAGTGATGGCCTTGTTGGGGTGCGAGAACTCAGCAGGCTCCACCATGGATGGCGTGGGCAGGCAGCACAGCAATGATGATGGAAAACGAAACAGAACTCACTCATCTGATTTTGTCATAGAATGGGGGGGGTTGGAAAGGCCCTCACAGATCCTAGGGCCATGGGGTGGTTGGGTTGGAAGGGTCCTTAAAGACCACAGAGCCATGGAATGGCAGGATTAGAAGGGTCCTTACAGATCGCAGTGCCTTGGGATAGGTTGGAGGGGCTCTTGCAGATCACAGACCCATGGGATGATTGTGATGGAAGCATCCTTAAAAATCATAGAGGCATGGTATGATAGGTTTGGAAGGGATCTTAAAGATCATAGTGACGTAGAACGGTTGGATTGGAAGGGTCCTTAAAGATTATAGAGGTATGAAATGGGTTGGGTTGGAAGGGCCCTTAAAGGTTGTACAGACATAGTATGGTTGTGTGGAGAGGTCCTTAAAGATCAGAGACCAATGAATAGTTGGCTTAGAAGGATCCTTACAGATCTTAGAGATAGCATGGTTGGGTTGGAAGGGTCCTTACAGATCACACAACCACAGAAGGTTGGGTTGGAAGGGTCCTTACAGATCACAGAACCATACAATGGTTGGGTTGGAAGGGTCCTTACAGATCACACAACCACAGAATGGTTGGGTTGGAAGGGTCCTTACAGATCACACAACCATACAATGGTTGGGATGGAAGGACCCCCCAGCCCCACCTCTGCCATGGGCTGGCTGCCCCCCAGCTCAGGCTGCCCAGGACCCACCCACAGCCTGGGGCACCTCCAGGGATGGGGCACCCACAGCTCCGGGCAGCAGTGCTGGGGCTGCACCGCCTCTGGGTGAAGGATTTCCCCACATCTGCCCCCAATCTGCCCTCCTTCAGGTTAAGCCATTCCCCCGTGTCCTGTCACTATCACCTGTCCATGTAAAAGAGAGGACAGTGAGAAGCCAAACCCTCTGTGATGCCGGACGTTCAGACCTCACCAGCCCCACTCCGCTTCTTCCCCAGTGCCTCAGGGCTCCAGCACCACTCAGTGCCACGGGGGGCAAATCTGACCCCCCAAGGGGTGAACTGACCCTGGGGGAGAAGAGGTGGAAGCTGAGCTTTGGCACCTTTGTAGCCCAGACGATGCTCCAGGCCCCCCACTCCCATCGCCACCGCGCTGCAGGACGCAGCAGGAACCCTTCCAAAATTCAGACAGCAGAGCAGCTCCTGCCTTCAGCAAACAGCTTCCCCTGCTTTCCAGCAGCTGTAAGTCCTTCTACGAGGAGGAAAGCTGCAGAAGCCTTCTTGCTGGCTTTGCACACCCTTGTGGCGTGAGCTCCCTCACGCGGCACTGAAAGGAGAGACCACCCCGCACCCACCGGGGTGGGCAGCAGCTGTGACTCAGCTGGGCTGAGAGCTGGGCAGGTAATGAAACAAAGGCAGCGACAGCAGCGGCTGCTGCAGTTTGGGGTTTTGTTTTTGGTTTTTTTTTTTCCTTTCAAATTTACTGTTTAAATGGGGATGGCGCAGCTCGAAGTTTAAATCTCATCGTCGCTGTTACGCAGCGCTTGCCAGCAGTCGGGTGAGATGAGAGGGAGCTGATAAACAGGAGGAGAGTGGCTGCGAGTGGGCAGGGAGTGACAGGACGTGGGGGAATGGATTTCAGCTCAAAGAGGGCAGATTTGGGGTCAGACGTGGGGAAATCCTTCACCCAGAGGCGGTGCAGCCCCAGCACTGCTGCCCGGAGCTGTGGGTGCCCCATCCCTGAGGTGCCCGAGGCTGTGGGGGGGCTCTGGGCAGCCTGAGCTGGGGGGCAGCCAGCCCATAGCAGGGGTGGGGCTGGGGGGTCCCTTCCAACCCAACCATTGTATGGTTCTACTGTCGTTGAGGACCCTTCCAATCCAATCATTCCACGGCTCTAAGACTTTTAAAGACCCTTCCAACCCAACCATCCCATGGCTACAAGACCTTGAAGGACCCTTCCAACCCACTCCATTCCATGCCTCTCTGATCTTCAAGGACCCTTCCAACCCAACCATTCCATGGTTCTATGACTTTTAAGAACACTTCCATTCCAACCCATTCCACAGCTCTGTGATCTTCAAGGACCCTTCCAACTCATTCCATAGCTCTATGAACTTTAATGACCCTTCCAACCCAACACATTCTGTAACTCTTCTGCTCTATGATCTTTATGGACACTTTTCCTATCCAACACACTTCATGATGTCATGCTACAGCTGCTCCTTTTTTTGTGTCAACATTACTGGAAGAAAAGCAGAAACGGACCCAGAACCCCGAGGAACCCACTTCTAGCTCCACCTGGAGAGCAACAAGGGTATTTCCAAGGCACGACCTGCCCTTCCCATCTCTGCAGCAGACCTCGTGCCATCAGCCCCATGCAGGGACACAACTTCTGGTGGCAGCTGCCCCGGCCCCTTGGGAAGCACTGCTGCGCTGCAGGGGGCAGACAGGGGCTGGGGGCTGCTCCTGGGCATGGCCAGCTGCCCTGGGTGTGGGGCTGGGGGCCCCGGGACCCAAACATGGGAAGGCTGCAGTCAAAGGAGAGAGCTGTGGGCTCAAAGGGCAGAGCTTCCAAAGGGGATCAAAGAATGGCTTCGGTTGGAAGGGAGCTTAAAGATCTCAAAGTCCCAGAACCACAGGGGATGAAAGGGACCTCTGGAGCTCCCCCAACCCAACGCAACCCCCTCCTCCCACCCCCCACCCTCCAGACACCCATCAGCGCTGCTCAGACCCCTCCCAGCCTTCTCTCCCCCAGCGCACAGCCCCGGGGCTCTCAGCCTGTCCCCACCAGGAGGGGCTCCAGGTCCCCCCCATCTCCGCACCCCCCGCTGGGCTCTCCCAGCAGCTCCCAGTCTGCCCTGAACTGGGAGCCCAGCACCGGGCGCAGTGCTCCAGCAGCGCCCTGCAGGGCAGAGCAGAGGGGAGCAGCACCTCCCTGCCCTGCTGGCTGCACTCTGGCAATGCACCACAGGGTTCCACTGGCCCTCTTGGCCTCCAGGACTCATTGCTTTCTTGCCTCAGGGTGTGCAGCATGTGGGAGCAGCACAAGGGCGACAGCTGTGGGCTCTGCTCCAGGATCACTGCAGGCAGACGGCAGCAGCACTCAGCGATTTCCTGGGCACATCCCTGGCTCAGCAAAAGGAGCTGCTGGTTTATTTCATGTCCTCTGCTTATTTCACGTCCTCTGCTCCCCCCCTCTGTCTGAGAGCACGAATGGACAGGCTGCTGCCTGATGCTGCCACATCAGAGCATCGCTGTCAGCAGATCAGCGCCCCTCAGGTTTGTTTTCTGTATCACCTTTGGGTGCAAACCAGGCCAAGCCCTGGGGCTGCTATCCTTGGAGCTGCTGCAGCCCCTCTGCCCCCCACAAGGCCCCCCGTGCTGCGGTGCTGACAGCAGGCTGCCCTGTGCTGGCAGCTCCGTCGCACCGCAGACAAACACACACTGTGCCACCCTGAGCTCAGCGATTTCCCCACCCGGGCTGCTGGGCAGGAGGGGCTCCACTGGATGCTGGGTGCCACGGCTCCTCCAGGCTCAGCCCAAAGAAAAAATAAAGAGTAGAACTTAAGGATTGAGATAAAACCATTTCCTGAGGCAGAAAAAGGAAAGATAGTATCTCCAAGGAGGTTCAGGTTGCCCAAGGAGGCTGTGGATGCCCCATCCCTGCAGGCATTTGAGGCCAGGCTGGATGTGGCTCTGGGCAGCCTGGGCTGCTGGCTGGCAACCCTGCACACAGCAGGGGGTTGGAACTGATGAGCATTGTGCTCCTTTGCAACCCAGGCCATCCTGTGATTCTGTGATAATAACAGAGGTCTCTATTTACCAAATGATGCACAGCACATTTCTCACTGCTCACTGACTGACACACAGCCCCTGAGCAATAGCTGATTCCCCCTTGGTCAGCTCTCCCCGGATTATAAGTTTCTATGATTCCATACATTACTTGAAGGGCACCTACAGGAAAGCTGGGCAGGGACTCTTCATAAGGGAAAATAGTGATGAAACAAGAGCAAATGGCTTTAAACAGGAAGAGATTTAGATTAGACCTTAAGGAGAAATTCTTTACTGTGAGGGTGGTGAGACACTGGAACAGGCTGCCCAGCGAGGCTGTGGATGTTCCCTCCCTGGAGACATTCAAGGCCAGGCTGGATGGGGCCGTGAGCAACTTGGCCTGGTGGGAGGTGTCCCTGCTTATTGTAGGGGGATGGAACTTAAAGGTCCCTTCCAACCCAAACCATTCTGTGATTCTGTAATCTTAAAGGTGCCTTCCAACTCAAATCATTCCGTGATTCTATGACCTCTGAGGTCCCTTCCAAGCCAACCATCCCATGGCTCTAGGATCTATCAGGACCCTTCAAACCCAGCCATTCCACAGCTCTGATCCATAAGGACTCTTCCAAGCCAATGATTCTATGGCTCTATGCTCTTTAAGGACCCTTCTAACCCAACCATTCCACAGCTCCATGATGCTTAAGAATAATTTCAACCCAATGCATTCTACCAGTCCATGGCTCTACGACCTCCCAGTACACTCCCAATCCATTCTAAGCTTCTACGACCTCTCAGGATCCTTCTAACCCAACCATTCAATTGCTCTATGATCTTCAAGGACCCTTCCGACCCAATCATTCCATGGCTCTATGATCTTCAAAGACTCTTCCAACCCAATATTCTGTGGTGACCTTTCAGGATCCTTCTAACCTAACCATTCAATTGCTCTATGCTCTATAAGAATCCTTCCAACCCAATCATTCCATGGCTCTATGACCTCCCAGTACACTCCCAATCCATTCTAAGCTTCTATGACCTCTCAGGATCCTTCTAACCCAACCATTCAATTGCTCTATGATCTTCAAGGACCCTTCCAACCTAACCATCCCACCTCCCTATGATCTATAAGGACTCTTCCAACCCAATCCAACCCAACCATTCCCTGGCTCTATGATCTTTAAGAACCCTTCCAACCCAACCACTCTATGACTCTACAAAGACTATGACCTCCAGAGCTGCCTGCTGGGCAGAACAAAGCTTTCCAACCAACAGCACCAGCAGAAGCTGTCAATGCAGAGCACCCACACGGCTCCCTCCCCAAAGCACCTCCTGAGCTCCGGAGTTTGTCACAGCACCCAACTGCCTCCATCTCAGCAGCACCGCAGCCCCCAGCTGCCCTCCCCGGCCCTGCTGACACGAGGCAGGTCCAGTCCCTGCAGCTCAGTTCAGCAGAACACCCAGACAGACACACAGCCCACGGAGGACAGGGCAAAGCACCAGCTCAGCACACGATCCATCCCCGCGAGGCACAGCTCCGCGCTCCAGCAGCTGCTGATGCTGCACGAGGCCTCCGCACGCCTCGGGGAGGGAGGTGAAGCCAGCAAACCTCACCCATCAATTAGCCCTCAATTAGCCACGCTGTTTGTATCCCAAAAATGTTGCTCAGAACCCAGGAACCCGCTGCTGTTAAGTGGCCCCGGCGCTCCCAGCAAAGCAGCGCCAGGGCTGCCCAGGGCAGCGGTTACACACAGAGCTCATCCGACAGGAATCCAACCTCCTTCCGCTCCTCTTCAGCTGTCCAACGGTTCTGGCTGTGCTCCGTGGCAGCGGGACTGCTGACATCACAGCTGCATGCTGCACTGGGGACAGCCTCTCTCTTACAGTCGCTGCCCCTGAATTGCACTGTCTCTCTTCTTGAGAAAGACTGACTCTAAACAAGGAAAACGCATCAATAGCCGCGAGCCCTTCAGAAAACACAGCCCCAAAGCTCATCTCTGCAGGACTAATTAATCCAAGTCTATGGCGGGTGCTCCTGGCCATGGAAGGGGCTGGGACCGGTGGGCTTTAAGGTCCGTCCCCACCCAAAGCTCTCCGTGATGCTGAGAGCCCATAAATGGCTCTGAAGTGCTCTGCCCTCCACACCCGGGGGGAAATGGGATCTGCAGAGATGAGAGGAGTTCCCACAACGAGAAAGTTACTAAAAGAGTGTCAAGGAATCACGGAGTGTGAAGGCCTCACCTTCAAAGAAACTGAACTAGAAGGTTATGTACATACACATACATTTCCTTCCCTGCTTTCTGCTGATGCACCTCTCCTTCCTGACAGCACTTACGGTATTCCTGCTGCTACAGCTTGCTCCTTCCACCTCCTGCTGGAGGAAACTCAAAGAGAGGAATTAACCACCGGCCAGCAAAAAAGGTGCAGGAAGAAGGGAGGTAGGAAATGAGAGAAGAGCAAACAGCACAGCGAGAAACGCAGACACGGCGCGAGGATTCATCTCCTGCTCCATCCCAAGAGGGCAGAACTCGTTTTCACGGACACTGAGGGGCTCAGGACACCGCCGTGCTCACTGCCTGCAGCCCAGCAGCATCCTGCACCCCAAGGATAACCAACGGCTCAACTTCTGTGAGAGAAGTGCTGTGGGGAGGCCCTGCTGCTCCCCAGCTCCCAGACAGACGCAGCAGCTCACACAGCTGTAAGGATGCGGTCAGATGCGGCCGTCCCAGCACAGCTGAACTCTGCTTCTGAAACAAAGACCTTCAGGATATCTCAGACTTTAACAACAGGTTCTAAAGGTTGCACGCTCCAGATGGGCTGCGCTCCCACAGCTCTTGCCATGGCCCAGCAGATCCACGTACCCACCAAAGACTATCAAGTATCTTAAGCTTAAGGAGGGAAGGTTTAGATTAGATATCAGGGGGAAGTTCTTCAAAGAGAGAGCGGTGAGGTGCTGGAACAGCTGCCCAGAGAGGCTGTGGATGCCCCGTCCATCCCTGGAGGTGTTGGAGGCCAGATTGGATGGGGCCCTGGGCAGCCTGGTCCAGCATTAAATGAGGAGGTTGGTGGTCCTGCATGTGGCAGGGGGGTTGGAGATTCATCATCCTTGAGGTCCCTTTCAAACCTGGCCATTCTGTGGTTCTAACAGTACAGAGTTTTAAAGAAGCCAGCATTCATCTCCCCGGCTCCTTGTTGCAGAGCAAAGCTGAGCTCTGTGCTGAACCTCAACACTGTGACCATCGGAGCTCCCACGCTGCTGCTGCTGCCTGCAGCCATCCCCAAAAAACAGTGCCCCAAACAGCAGTGCTTTGTCATTTGGGGAACAAACTGGGGTACAGCACAGTCAGCATGGGGCAGGAATGCAGTCCTGAGGAGCACTCACCCTGTGCTGCTCTGCAGGATGCAAAACCTGGGACAATAACCCAAGCAGCAACAGTTGCTTGCCCTTAGGGTGGGCGGTCACATCACAGCTGAAACGGCCCCAAAGAGGGGCAGCAAATGGTCTGAATTGGAAGAACCCCAAAGAAGAGGCACCAAGCAGGCCTGACCAAAATAACCCAAAGATGGGCAGCGAATGGCCCCGAGCACAAAAACTCAAACAGGACAGCAAACTGTGCCGTGGGCTGGGAGTGAGTTGGAGCTCCTCTGCCTTTCTCCAACTTGCTGGGAAATATCTCCACTGCCTGCTGCAGGGAGCCTGCTTTGCAAGGGGGTTGGACTCAATGATCTGCAGAGGTCCCTTCCAACCCCAACAGTTCTGTGATTCTGTGATCTCAGGAGAAGGAGAACCGTAGCTGGGGGCAGTCCCTTCGCTTTAGTCAGCACAGGGGAAGCGCAGATTCCATCCTGCACAGCTGACATGCATGCAGCCACTCAGATCATAGAATCACAGAATGGTTTGGGTTGGAAGGGATGCCAAAGATCATCTAGTTCCAACCCTCCTGCGATAGACAGGGACACCTCCTCTACACCAGGCTGCTCCAAGTCCCACCCAGCCTGGCTTTGTGCCCATAAACAGAGACAAACCATGCCTGCCTCCTGAAACTACGTAACAGCCACTCAAGGGAAGACACAGCACCTCTAATCATTTCATGACTTTGTAGAGCACGTTTAAAAGCAGAGCACTCACTCTACAGACACTGCCCCACTCCCAGCAGCACGCAGGGTCCCACCAGCCGGGTGGATCCATCTACAGCACGGTGAAAGGATGGGGAGGGGTGTGCAACCCCTCACGGTGCCTCAGCGAAGCAAAAATCCCAGAATCCCAGAACCGTGGGGGTTGGAAGGGACCTGTGGAGCTCCTCCAGCCCAACCCCCAAAGCACTTCCCTACAGCGGCTGCAAAGGAAGGTGTCCAGGTGGGTTTGGATCTGTGCAGAGAAGATTCCCATCCCTCTGGGCAGCTGCCACACTCACAGCACAACATTTCATCCTCCTGTTCAGAAGGAACTCCCTAGGCTCTGGTTTGTGCCTGGTGCCCCTTGTCCTGTTGCTGGAGCAGCACCGAACAGAGCCCAGCCCCCACCCTTCAGATATCCATCAGCACGGAGCACAGGATGTGAGAACACAAACCCAGGCCACGAGCACTCAATCCCCACGTGCTGCGGGAGGACGGGGCACCAGCTCACAAGCAATGACTTGCAAAGTGAAGGAGGTATCAGCAGAGCACACGCGGAGCAGCTCTCATCTCATTACTGCCACACAGAGTCAGATAAGCACAGAGAAGGAGGCGGAGAGCAGCGACGATCCGGGCTCATAAAACCATTCCCAGCAAATGGGAAATGTGTTTTTATTTTGGTCCTGAATGCTGAGCAGCAGTCCCACTCCACAGAGCCCCTCGCTCCTACCTGAACCCACCCCTCCACAGGGAAACCGCGTTCAACTCATACCAGCTAAAGCACTTTTCTCCTCTTCAAGCATTTTGGTTGCAAACACGTGATTTCTGCTCAAAACACAGCCAGGCTGAGTGCCAGCAAGAAGTTCAGGTCAGATGGAGGGAGAATTTTCCTCCCAAAAAGAACAGCCAGGTGCTGCCCAAGGAGGTGGGTTTGGAGGAAGGGGGGTAGTGTAATCATCCTGGATGTGTTAAGGAATGTGAGATGTGGCTCAGTGGGGATGGGGTGGGCATCTCAGGGGTTCCAACCTTGTTCAAAGCCAGGTTGGAGGGGGTCCTGGGCAGCCTGGTCTTGTATTAAATGTGGAGCTTGGTGGCCCTGCCTGCAGTGGGGGGTTGGAGATTCGTGATCCTTGGGGTCCCTTCCAACCCAACCATTCCATCATCCCAACCTCAGCCATTCTGTGGGGTCGTTTCCAACCCAGGCCATCCTGTGATCCCAACCTCAGCCATTCCGTGGGCTCCCTTCCAACCCAACCGTTCTACCATCCCAACCTCAGCCATTCTATGACCCTGCAGAAGGATTCCTGCAGCGCATTCAGTCCCTCCAGTCAGAGGCCAAGCCGTGGGCAACCTGCTCCCTTTAAGCTCAGGAGAACATGGCGGTCAGAAGCACTACAAAGTGCAGCCCATGGCGGTGTAGGTAAATGCAGACACCCCGACCCTACAGACAAACCCCCAGCAGGCCTCAATCAGACAGAAAACAGAGGCTGTGGATGCCCCGTCCATCCCTGAGGTGTTCAAAGCCAGGTTGGATGGGGCCCTGGGCAGCCTGGGCTGCTGTGAAACGTGGAGGTTGGTGGTCCTGCCTGTGGTGGGGGTTGGAGATTCGTGATCCTTGAGGTCCCTTCCAACCCAACCATTCTATCATCTCAACCACAGCCATTCTGTGGGCTCCCTTCCAACCCAACCGTTCTACCATCCCAACCTCAGCCATTCTGTGACCCTACAGAAGGATTCCCGCAATGCATTCAGTCCCTCCGGTTGGAGCCCAAGCTCCATGGAGGTTGGTGGCCCTACCTGTGGTGAGGGGCTGGAGATTTGTGATCCTTGAGGTCCCTTCCAACCCAACCACTCTGTGATCCCAACCTCAGCAATTCTGTGGGCTCCCTTCCAACCGAACTGTTCTATAATCCCAACCTCAGACATTCTGTGGGGTCTCTTCTAACCCAACCGTTCTATCATGCCAACCTCAGCCATCCTGTGACCCTACAGAGGGATACTGAAGGATCTGTGATCCTTGAGGTCCCTTCCAACCCAACCATTCTGCGATCCCAACCTCAGCCATTCTGTGGCATCCCTTCCAACCCTACTATTCTATCATCCCAACCTCAGCCATTCCGTGGGCTCCCTTCCAACCCAGCCGTCCTGTCATCCCAACCTCAGCCACTCCGTGCCCCCACAGAAGGATTCCCGACCCCAGAGCTCCCTTCCAGCCCAGCCATTCTGTGACTCTGTGCAAACGCCGCCAGCCCGCCCAGCACAACCCCGGCCCGGGCCCCGGCACAGCGCTCTGCCCGCGATGGAACGGCGCGGGGCGGCGACGGACGAGCCGTGGGGCCGCCGAACGCAGCGGGTAACGGAGCGGATAGCGGAGCCGCGCCTCCTCACCGGGCTCCAGCAGATCAGCGGGTCGGTCTCGGGATCCTCCACCAGCGTCCACAGCTTCGTCAGGAAGGCCGACACGTTGCTGCCGCCCGGGCCAGCGCCCACCGCCGCCGCCGCGCCGGGACCTTCCATGGCCGCGGGGCTCCGGGACGGGGAGGAGAAGGGCGGAAGGCTCAACGGCGCCGGCGGGGCCGGGAGCAGCGCTGAGCGGGGCGGGCGCCGGGGCCCTGCATGGCCGCCGCCATCTTGGGCCGCCTCCGGGACGAACCCCCCGCGCCGGGACGCGCCGCGCATGCGCGGCACCGCCCCCAAGCCCCGCCCTCTCCGCGAGGCGCACGCGCATTTCATGCATGGGAAGCTTTGGGCCCTACGCGCATGCGCGCCGCGAGCTTCAGCGGGAGCTCCGTCAAGCGGCGCATGCGCCTCCCCGCCGAGTGACTCTTCCGTGCGCATGCGCCTCCCCGCCCTCTCCCCCGAGGGTCTTGACGCGCACGCGCAGCGTGCCTTGCTGCGGCAGGAAACGGGAAATCCGGAAATGAACCCGGCAGGGGGCGGGGCGTGACCTTTGACCCCGCGCACGCGGAGGACGGCGGCAGCAGCGGTAGCAGCGCACGCGGGACGCGGCCGTGGAGACCATGGAGCAGGTCGGGGCGGGTTGCCATGGTTACGGGCCTGGTGGGCTCGGGGCTTAGGCCTGGTTCCGCTTCTAGGCCTGGTTCCGGGTGTGGGCACTGGTTCTGGGTTTGGGGTCTCTCGGTTCTGGGCGGGGCTCCGGGCTGTGCGCCTCGGGCCTGGCTCTGGATCTGAGGTTCCGGGTTTTGTGTTGGGGGCCCAGGTTTTGCGTCTGGGGGCCTACGCCCGGGTTCTGGTTTGGGGTCTGGATTCTGGGCCTGAGGGTCCATGTTCTGGGCCTGGCGTCCTGGGCCCGGTTCCAGCTCCCACCGGTACCATCCTGACACCCCCCGGCCTCCCCCTGTGCAGCCCCTGGAGCTCGAGAGCGATGGCGACCTGACAGACAGTGAGGAGAGCGTTTACTCGGGGCTGGAGGACTCCGGCAGTGACAGCACCAACAGCAGCGCCGGGGAGGAGGAGGAGGATGAAGAGGAGCGGGAGGAGCCCGGCAACGGGGCAGCCCCCGAGGTAAGGAGTGGGGATGGGGGGGGCTGCCTGGGCGGGGGGGCACTGCTGGAGCACTGCGCCCGGTGCTGGGCTCCCAGTTCAGGGCAGACTGGGAGCTGCTGGGAGAGCCCAGCGGGGGGTGCGGAGATGGGGGGGACCTGGAGCCCCTCCTGGTGGGGACAGGCTGAGAGCCCCGGGGCTGTGCGCTGGGGGAGAGAAGGCTGGGAGGGGTCTGAGCAGCGCTGATGGGTGTCTGGAGGGTGGGGGGTGGGAGGAGGGGGCTGGGTTGAGTTGGGGGAGCTCCAGAGGTCCCTTTCATCCCCTGTGGTTCTGGGACTTTGGGATCTTTAAGCTCCCTTCCAACCGAAGCCATTCTGTGATCCCCTTTGGAAGCTCTGCCCTTTGAGCCCTCAGCTCTCTCCTTTGACTGCAGCCTTCCCCTGTTTGGGTCCCAGGGCCCCCAGCCCCACACCCAGGGCGGCTGGCCATGCCCAGGAGCAGCCCCCAGCCCCTGTCTGCCCCCTGCAGCGCAGCAGTGCTTCCCAAGGGGCCGGGGCAGCTGCCACCAGAAGTTGTGTCCCTGCATGGAGCTGATGGCACGAGGTCTGCTGCAGAGATGGGAAGGGCAGCTCGTGCCTTGGAAATACCCTTGTTGCTCTCCAGGTGGAGTTAGGAGTGGGTTCCTCAGGGTTCTGGGTCCGTTTCTGCTTTTCTTCCAGTAATGTTGACACAAAAAAAGGAGCAGCTGTAGCATGACATCATGAAGTGTGTTGGATAGGAAAAGTGTCCATAAAGATCGTAGAGCAGTGCTGTTGGGTATCTGGAGGGTGGGAGGAGGGAGCTGAGCAACTGTGCTGGGCACAAACTGCAGACCAGAGAGCTCCATCTGAACGTGAGGGAGAACTGTACTGTGAGAATGGCAGAGCCCCAGCACAGGGCCCAGAGTGTTGAAGGAGTTGTCTGCTCTGCAGAGATGTGAACTCGTTTGGATCCTTTCTGGTACAACTGCTGGAGGGAAATCCTTCTGGGGGGGTTGGACTGGGGTGGGGCTCTGGAGGTCTCTTCCAGTCCCTACAGTTCAGTGGCTCTGTGCACACTGAGGTCAGTGTGTGCCCCTCCTGCTGCACAGAGCCCTGTGTTGGGGGTTTCCTCTCATGGGTTCAGAGCAGGGAGGTTGGTGATGGAGCATTGCTTTGCCTGGCTTTCCTCCTGGGGCAGCATCCAAAAGGGTTTTCCCCAGAGGAAATGGCTCAAACCCATCAGGCTTGTCCAGGGGTACGTCTGATTTCTGCGCTGGAAAAAGGAATGCACCTTTCAGGAGTCCCCTTTCCAGTGCAGACCTAAGAGAAGCTCAGTCTGCTCACATCCTTTCTTCTGCAGTCCTCTGCAGCTCCCTGATGTGCTCTGACAGAGCTGTAAGCCCTGCAGTGAGCTGCGTCCTGCAGCTGCTTTGCCTCCCTTTAAAGCCTTTGCATAGCTCCATAAGTAAGCGGGCTGTGACCACTGCCTTGTCACTTTAGACACCCCTGCAGTTCAGTTTTTCAGAGCAACTCGATGATTCTGGGACCGAATCCAAATTTTTCATGGCATTGAAAGTGCTTGGGAGCTTCAGGAGAGCAGAGATCTCTGCTGCTCCGCTGTCATGTTTGGGAAAGGTTGAGTGCTGTAGGGTGAGAGCAGGGAGTGTTGGCTTCTGCCTGGAAAATGCTGTGCCTGCAGGTGCTGGAGGGCGGCTTATTTGCTTTGGCTGGGTGTCTTCAGAGCTTGAATGATGTTTCTCTGGCTGCAGTACGTGGCTCAGAAGGCCATGTGTGCAGCATAGCTGGACACCGAGTGTGGCACTTCATGGGAGGACTCAGTGCCACAGATGTGTGGGATCTTTGGTGCTGAGCTCAGTGCCAGGCTCTGGCTGTGGCAAATTATGGTTGTGCCACTCCTCCTGCTGCTGCTGCCTGGGTCTGGATGTGCTGCAGCTGGGACATGGGGTGGCAGAGTGGTTGAGGCTGAGGCTGCTGCACTCCGTCCATCCCACGGCCCCCAGCTGGGGTCAGAAATCTCCAAGAGCAGCCTGCAGCCCCTACCTGCTCCCTGAACCAGCTCCAGCCCCCTCTCCCTTCCCCCCCCAGCACAGCAGTGCTTTTTCAGGAGCAGCTCCTGGGCTCCAGTCTGTGCCCGTTGCCTCTTGTGCTTGTCCTGGTGCTGCTGAGCGCAGCCTGACTCTGTCCTCCCTGTGGGACATATCACCACGGGTGGGATTCCCCCGAGCCTCCCTGCCCCAATCCAAACGGCCCCTCAGCCTCAAAGCTGCTCCAGACCCTCGGTCACTATAGTGGCCTTCCACTGGGCTCTCCCCAGTGCACCCAGCTCCCTCCCGCACTGGTCACAGCACTGAGCAGAGGGGCAGCATCCCCTCTCTTGATCTGCTGGCGATGTTCTGTTGCAACCAAGACCATCATCAGCACCGTTTGCCCAAGGGCCCATCTCTGCTTCGTGTCCCATTTGGGCCCCCTGGGGCTCAAACTCATCACCGTGCTGCAGGCAGCAACAGAGCTGATTAACAGCGGGGCTGAACTGGAGCTAACGAACCTCGTGTGGCAGCTGCATCCCTGTGTGTGGTGTGACTGTACGCAGGTGTAATCGGGAGCAAAGAGCAGCGGGCCCCAACTCTATGCACTTTCTGAGCAAGTATAACGATAAACACATCTTAGAAACCCCTGAAGAGGTTAGCAATAGGCAGTGACACCCCAATAACCGTGGGCTGTGTGTCCAGCAAGGTGGTGGATGGAGCTCAGGGAGCATTCCCGAGCTGCTCCATCCAGAGGCAACGGACCACGTGCAGGAGGGCAAAACGTGTGAGCCAAACTCTTGGGAATGGACAGGAGGGTTTGCTGCTGTGCCCGAGGAACGTGGAGAGCATCAGGGAGCTGTGAGGGGGAGAAGGGAAGCAGGCAGATGAGAGCAGACAGATCCACAGGGCTGCCAGAGCTCTGGGTGTGTTTCTGGTGGAGCTCTGGGGGCTGTGGCTGCAGGACTGCTCTGCCCAAGGGCTCCGGCCCCAGCGATGCAGCTGCTGAGCTGCTGTATCCCCTGCGTGGAAGCCGAGGTCTGGGGATGCCGTGGGGCCAGCGCTGAGCTGATGCTCTATGGGGCTCTGGGCTTAAGGTTTTCTTGCTCCAGCCACACAAGTAATGGCTCTGTGAAGGGAGGAATCCTTCAGCAGATTAACACTTCAGCCTGGCTTTCAGCTGCTAGGGTTCACCCCAGGGTGGAAGAGCGGAGCCACGCAGCTCCAGGGCTGCCAAGAGGAAAGCACCATTGTCACAGCACTGGGAGTCATCAGGAGGAAATGGAATCCCACAGGGACAGCCCAATATTGACGCAGCCCTGAGAGTGAGGGAGGCAGAGAGTGTGGGGCTGACTGGCACTGCGGGGTCCCGCAGAAGCTGGTGCAGCTCCACAGCTCTCCTGATCAGTGCTGGCTCACAGCCTCATTACTCTCTCTGCTTTAAATCCAGGCATGGATTTCTGGCCTCCCACCTTTCTTAATGCATCCCCTTGGAGTGAGCCCCACGTCTCTGTATCTGACTGTGCCAGGATGAGCATTTATCACCAGCAGACCTCTCTGCAGCTCTCAAACCCTTCTGCCTGGGGCAGTTCCGTGCTGGGCTCTGCTCCCCATCCCTATGTGCTTGCAGTGGCAGCCCTGGGCTGCACGTCCCCATCCCCACAGTGCTGCCACGGAGCTCCTGCTGGGGACAGTGGAACCTTTCCCCTTCCTACTGGCAGAGCGCAGGCGGGGAGCTCTGACGTCTTCTGTAGAGCTGCGGGGAGGCAGCAGGTTGTGCCTCTCATAGAACCATAGAATGGCCTGGGTTGCAAAGGACCACAATGCTCATCAGTTCCATCCAACCCCTGCTGTGTGCAGGTCGCCAACCAGCAGCCCAGGCTGCCCAGAGCCACATCCAGCCTGGCCTTGGATGCCTGCAGGGATGGGGCATCCACAGCCTCCTTGGGCAACCTGTTCCACTGCCTCCTCATATCCAACCTAAACCTCCCCTGGCTCAGTTTCAAACCATTCTCCCTTGTCCTATTGTGTATCAGTCTGCCTCCCAGTGACCTTCGATTTGGGGAGAACAGAGGATCCCTCGCTGGGCCATTGATGTGTTTTGCTGAAGAGGAGATGCAGCGTTTGGGGCAGTGCTGGGGCTGCGAAGCGCTGAGCAGGGTTTCTCTTTGTGGATGTGTACAGGGAGAGGTGGCAGCTTTGGTGGCACCGATTTGTCTGGCTGCAGACTGGAAGAGCTCTGGGACAACTGAGCCTTCCTCAGTTCTGTCTCACACTGTGGAAGGGCTGTGGTTCCTGAGGGTATTTCCTTTTTCCAGTGGTGCTGAGGTATAACCACAGTCCTGACTGCCCTTCCATCTGTGCGTTTGCCTCTGCAGCTCAGCACGTGATGCATTTATTGTAGAACCACAGCATGCTTGGGTTGGAAGGGTCCTTAGGGATCATAGAACCATGGGTTGGGTTGGGTAGGGTAGGGTTGGGATGGTCCTTAAAGATCACAGAGCTATGGGATGGATTGGGTTGGGTTAGAAGGGTCTTGAAAGGTCATAGGACCATGGAATGGTTGGGTTGGGTTGGAGTAAGGTTGGAAGGATCCTTAAAAGATCATAGAGCTGTGAGATGGGTTGGGTTGGGTTGGAAGGGTCTTGAGAGGTCATAGAACCATGGAATGGTTGGGTTGGAAGGGTCCTTAAGAATCATAGAGCCATGGAATTGTTGGACTGGAAGGGCCCTTAAAGATCATAGAGCCATAGAACAACAAAATGATTGGGTTGGAAGGGTCCTTAAAAGTCATAGAACCATACAATGGTTGGGTTGGAAGGACCCCCCAGCCCCACCTCTGCCGTGGGCTGGCTGCCCCCCAGCTCAGGCTGCCCAGGACCCACCCACAGCCTCGGGCACCTCAGGGATGGGGCACCCACAGCTCTGGGCAGCAGTGCTGGGGCTGCACCGCCTCTGGGTGAAGGATTTCCCCACATGTGCCCCCAATCTGCCCTCTGTTGGGTTCAACCCATTCCCCCGTGTTGAACTGCTCTCTGCCCATGCTCTTCTTTTTATCAGCCGTGATTCAGTTGGTCTCTGGGCTGTACAAACGCACTGCTGCCTCATCCAGCTTTCCTCCACAGGACCCTCATGTCCTTCCCTCAGGACTGCTCTCCATCAGCTCCCACTCTGTGCCAAAATCTGGGGTTTCTTTGACCCAGCATCACCCATTTGGCCCTATTGAACCTCCCTGCGTTCCCGTGAGCCCCCTCCTCACCTCCCCAGGCCCCTCTGGACGCCATCCTTCCCTTCTATTGAATCAAGCACAGCGCTCTGCTTGGGGCTCACCGGCAAACTGCAGGAGCACCAATATTGCCACCGACCGTGTCCCCCAGTGCCACACCTCTGGGAACGGTGACACCCCCACGTCCCTGGGCAGCATCCCAGCCGGATGGGATGTGGCTCTGTGCCTCCTTCCCCAAGCTGTGGCCGTGCCCTGGCGCTGGGGGAGCATTTGGGGTTTATTTTGTTGGATTTGGCAGTGGGTCCATCCTGCTTGCTGCCCTCTTGTGGAACGATCCCAGCTGCAGGGATCCGGGAGCAAAGCGGGGGGAGCAGAGAGGACTGCGGTGTGCCTGGAGCAAATGGAACATTGCTGCACTCCTCCCGAGCCCCTCTGTCCACTTGAGATGGACTTTTGGGGTAAAATAGTGAGGGTTTGTCGTTCCCCAGGTGTCAGCTGTAGCACAGTGCTGGGAATGGAGTGCTCCTTCCAGGGCTCCGGGCCGCTTTTGTGCCTTTATGCCGTACTCGGGGGGGGTCCTTCTGTGCCCACCCCGATTGCAGAGTGGGGCAAAGCTGTTGGGCACAGCTCTGTGCCGGGGGGCCCCCACGGAACCGCAGCGCATCGTGGTGAAGGGAGAGAAGGGGGAAAGAGAGAGGGAGAGATGGAAACTAGCGGCCAAAGCCACTGCAGCGCCAAACGCCTGGAAAAAAACTTATCTCCAATCTCCCTTTTTATTTTTTATTTTTTTTTTTTAAATTTTTTAATAAAGCCCTTTGTTTTTGCAGTAATCTCATCCTCTTGCCGGGCCGGGATTTTCCAGGCGCTCTCCCACCCCTCTCCCCGCGCACAGCAGAAGGTGATCGCACACTGCGCGGACTTTACGGCTCCCACGAGGGACGTTGCTGGGGCTGCTTTTGCGATTATTACACCGAATCCTCCCGTAAACCCGATCTCACCAGGGTCCCCGTCCCCCCCAGCCCCCCGCCCCATCGATGGGGGAGCGAATCTCTTTTCCAGGGAAGGAGCTGCCGGCTCCTCGCACCCACGCGGCGCTCAGGGCCGTCCCAGCGCTGCAGGGAAAGCTTCTCCGTGCCCTGGCCCCCAGCTCCGTGCTGCTGCCGGAGGTGTTCTGCCCAGTGCGGGTGCTGGAGGGGAGAAGAAATGGAGAAGGGAAAAGAAATGGAGAAGGGAAAGGAAATGGAGAAAAATGGAGGATGGAAAAGAAGTGGAGTGCGCTCGGGCAGAGCAGCAGCTCGCAGTGCCCGGGGCAAGGTTGGTTTCATGCTGCCCCATTGATGCCCTCAGTCCATTGAGGCCTCTTTGTGACTTTGGGCTGGCAGCTGAGATCACTCTGTGCTTCTCTGATCCCCAGTGTGTTGTACACCCGTCTCCAGCACTCTGAGCTAGAGCCTTGGCAGAGCTCATCTGCAGGAAGGGACATTTGCTTGGCGCAGGGCAAGGCGGCCCTTGTGCTGGTCCAGCAACCCCTGCACTTGTGCTGCCAGGTGGGGAAGGTTCTGCTGGCTGTGTGTACCTGGGATCATAGAATCATCGTAGAATCATGGAATGGTTTGGGTTGGAAGGGACCTTTCAGACCATCTATTTCCACCCACCCCTGCTGTAGGCGGGGACACCTCCCACCAGACCAGGTTGCTCACAGTCCCATCCAGCCTGGCCTTGAACACCTCCATGGTGGGAGCATCCACGGCCTCTGAGCAACCTGCTCCAGTATCTCACTGCCCGCACAGTGTGGAGTTTCTTCCTAAGAAGATCTATTCTAAGCTATGGAGAGCAGTTGGAGCAGTGCAGCGTAGGGCTGGTGGGCGCCGGGTGGAGCTCAGGGGCAGCACATCCCACACCGGGCTCAGAACTAACCTGAGTGGGGTTAAGTTCACAGGAGCAGCTCAGGAGAGGGGGACTGGGGGGCTGCAGGTGTCCACGACCACAGCGACCTCACGTTGGGCCGATGGGTAGAGGCACAGTGAGAGCGTGCCAACAGGGATGGGAGTGGCACCTCAGCTGCCATCCGTGCGCTGGGTCCATTTGAGGACCTGGTTCGGTGCAGGGACAGAGGGCACAAGGGCTGAGCTGGCAGGGAGAGGCAGCCAGGCTGTTGTCCTGCCCAGGGACAGGGGGCAGAGCAGGAGGGGGATCCCTGGATGGAGGTGAGGAAGGAGCTCTTGTCCTGGTGGACTTCTGGGACGGGACCCAGGCAGTGGTGAGGTCTCCATCTGGGGAGAAATGGGAGCATGACTGCGTGACCAGACACAGTGCTCAGCACCTTGATGGAGCCTGGAAGCTGGCTTTACTGGAGCAGAGACCTCCAGAAACCCTTCCCAGCATGTTTTTCCACAGTCTGCTTTGCAGAGCTTCCATGCACTCGTACCTACCAGCCCCTCTCAGCACCTCGCCTTGGCTGTACGCACACCTTGCAGGGCTTTATTCCGTGCTCTTCCCAAAATTCAGGGCTGTTGCCCCCAGGTTCATCGGGTGGCACTGAGCTCGTGGGAGCAGAGGGGCTCTGCAGAGCTCTGAGATCTGATCTGGGCTGGCCGGGATGGGGAAGCAGCCGAGACAGGAAAGGCTGTGAGCACAGTGAGTGGGAATGCAGCGCTGTGAGCTGAGCAGCTGTCAGAGCGCGGCTCGGCAGCCCATCCTCAGACGGGGGCTGATGGACTTTCTGTCTTCGTGGTCCCAGATGAGCAGAAGTGCGCGGTGCTTAATGAGCCCTTTCTTTCCTTCCTTCCTTCCCTGTAATGCGCCGTCCCCGAGGAGCTGTGAGCGCTGCGCTATGCGGCGCGAGCCCAAAAGCACAAAGGTTCACGTGGCCGGCCCTTGCTAAGCTGTTTTCTTCTCTTTCAGGTCAAAGGGGCTCCCAGGAAGAGCAAAGCCCTGGGGGCTGATCCCCCTCCAAAGGACAGCGAGGGTCTGAGCGTTCCAGATGAGTATGAGGAGGACAGCTCGGATGAGGAGGTAGGACTGCCTGCCAACGTGATATATGTGGATACAACATAGGGCTGGTGGATTTCTTGCTGCATCGCCTTCTGTGCAACCTGGAGGGAGAGATGTTGGTCAAAGAGCGTTGGGTGTGATGGGGGGCTGCCCACCCTGCAGCTCGCTGCTGGCACCCAGTGGGGCCGGGGGGGCTGGTGGTGGAGCGCAGCGCTCGCGGTGCCTGGCGCGGGAGGTTGGAAACTGCTTGTGCAAGAGGCAGCAGGATCCGGGCCACAGAATGCTCCTTGGCTTGGCTTGTTCCAGACCAACTTCATTGCCTTTCTTAATCGTCTGCTAAATCAATTAACGCGATTGGCGCAAATCAGCTGCTCCTGCAGAGCCCTGGGGTCGGGATGGGGTGAGCGCCAAGTGCCGCGGGGGCGTTCGGTCTGGCCCTATTGCCGGGCTCTGGGTTCACTGGAAGGTGCTGAGAGGGGTGTGTGGGGCGGCCTGTGGGGCACTGGTGAGGTTGGAGGGCATGGCGTGCTATACTGGGGTATGATGTGGTATACTGGGACATGGCGTGGTATACTGGGGCATGGTGTGGTATACTGGGACATGGCGTGGTATATTGGGGCATGGGGTAGTATATTGGAACATGGCGTGCTATACTGGGGTATGATGTGGTATACTGGGACATGGCGTGCTATACTGGGGTATGATGTGGTATACTGGGACATGGCGTGGTATACTGGGGCATGGTGTGGTATACTGGGACATGGCGTGGTATATTGGGGCATGGGGTAGTATATTGGAACATGGCGTGGTATACTGGGGCATGATGTGTTCTGCTGGGGCATGGTGTGGTATATGGAGTCATTTTGATGTCTCCAAAGCCCATTTTGAGGTCATATGGCCCTATTTTGAGGGATTGTGGCTCCATTTTGAGAACTCAAACCCCACTGGCAAGAGTTGGACTCGATGATCCTAATGGGTCCCTTCCGGGTTGGGATATATTCTTTGATTCTGTGGTGTGGTATATCAGGGCACGGCGTGGTATGCTGGGACACTTTGAGGGCTCAAAACCGCATTTTGAGGTCATATGGCCCTATTTTGAGGGGTCATGTCCCAACTTTGAGTATCCCTAGCCCATTTACCAGGTGTTTGACTCTGATTCTTATGGGTCCCTGCCAAGTTGGGATATATTCTGTAATTTTGTGGTGTGGTATATCAGGGCATGGTATGGCATATCAAGGCGTAGCATGGTATATTGGGGCATGGCGTTGTATATGAGGGCATTTTGAGGGCTCAAAACCCCATTCTGAACGGCTTTTGGCCCTATTTTGAGGGATCATGGGCCCATTTTGAGAACTCTTAGGCATTGCCATGTGTTGGACTTGACGATTCTAACAGGTCTCTTCGGACTTGGGATATATTCTCTGATTCTGAGATGTGGTATATTGAGGCACAGTGTGTTATATTGGAAGTTTCAAGAGCTTAAAACCTCATTTTGAGATCTTATGGCCCTATTTTGAGGGATCACAGCCCCATCTTCAGAACTCCTAGTGCTATTGCCAGGAGTCAGACTCAGTGGTCCTATGGGTCCCTTCCAAGTTGGGATATATTCTCTGATTCTGTGATGTGGTATGTCAGAGCATGGCATGGTATATTGCAGAAAGGCAGTGATATATTGGGGCATGGTGTTGTATATCAGGGCATGACATTCTGAGGGCTGAAAACTCCATCTTGAGGTCTTATTGCCCTATTTTGAGGGCTCAGGGCCCCATTTTGAGTATTCCTAACCCAATTGCTAGGAGTTGCACTTGATCCTTATGGATCCCTTCCAAGTTGGGATATATTCTCTGGTTCTGTGGTGTGGTATATCAGGGCATGGCATGGTATATCAAAGCATGGGGTGGTATGTTGCAGAATGGTGTGGTGTATCATGGAACGGCGTGGTATATCAAAGCATGGGATGGTATATTACAGAATGGTGTGGTATATTGTGGAATGGCATAGTATATCAAAGCATGGGGTGGTATATTGCAGAATGGTGTGGTATATTGTGGAATGGCGTGGTATATCAAGGCACAGTGTGGTATATCGGGGCATTGAGTGCCAGCACAGCAGCTCCTCGTCCCTACAGCCAGTGAAGGGCTTCAGCCCTGGCTTAAGAGACACGAGGGGGGCCTGGGAGCACACTGTGCCCCGGGGCTGGACGCTGGAGGCCCACCTGGGTTGGCGCTGGAGCTGCCGGCAGCCCCCGGGTCTGGAATAGAGATTTAGAGAGAGGGGAAATATATGACTATAGAAAACATACACTTGTGTAATGTCTCCAGCATAACCCAGGAAAAAAACCCTTTCATGCAGGAATCCGAGGTCTCCCCCTCCCCAGCTGGTCCCGGTGCAGGGCCCCCGTGGGGGGAGCGCTGATTCAGAACCTGTTGACATCAGAGCAGCTTCCAGTGGCTTTGTTCCTGTTCCCTGCTCCCAGCCCCCTGCCCTCTGCGATTGTATTTATCTCTCCTCCAGAAGATCTCTGGTGCTGCTGCTGCTTCCTGCGGCCGCTTTGTGCTCGTCGCCCCACGCTGCCCTGGCTTCGTCCCTCCATGCTGCAGGAGGGGCCGTTATCTTCCATTTCTCCTTATCTCTTCTTCCTTGAGACCCCCAGCTTCTGTTCCGTAGCGTCCTTCTAATTAATGCCTGAACTCATCCTTATTAATGAGTGGCTCATCCTCATCAAAGGACGCGGTGCTCTCGAGAGTGAAACTGGAGGTGCGTGTGGCCCCAAGGACCCTGCGGATGGGGCTCAGCCCATCCCACCTGCAGGCACTGGGAGCAAATGATGGGATGCACTGGGGGGCTCCCATCCCAGACCCACCCCTGTGCAGCCCTCGGGCAAAGCATGGCAAGCTGTGTCGGTGCACAGCACCGTCAGTCCCTGCAGCTGCTCTGGGGACAGCGGGGTGTCCCTCCCCGTTGTGCCCCCCCGCAGAGCTGCAGGAGCGGCGTCCCCATCCATCACCCCAGCACCCCGGGATGGCACACACCAAACCGAGGTAGGGGCGGCCCCCGGTGCCTCGTGGCTGCGCCTTGTCACCTGCAGGTGGCTGCCCTACTCCGGGCGATGCCACGACTCCGGGCAATGCCACGACTCCGGGCGATGCCACGGCGCCGCGCTCTCCCCGTGGGGCTGCCGCCATCTGACCCGTCGCTGTGCCCACAGCCGACCCCACAAGCAGCACGGGTGGGAAAACATCCCACGGTGCCCCCGGGGCGCCCGGAGCCGTGCCGCTGTCACTCAGCGCCTGCGCGGGGGCTCCGAGCTCCTTAATAAAGAGTAATGGCCCCGCGCTGCCCCGCGCTGCTGCTCGCTTGGCAGCTCCTTCTGGCCGCGTGCCCGGCCGCTGTGCCGTGAGCTCCGAGCAGAGACACAACAAAACCCCGGCGGTTTCCTGGCCGGGTGCGCAGCCCGCGGTGCGTGCGGGGCTCCCGGTGGCACAGCAGTGCACACCAGCAGTGCACACCAGCAGTGCGTGTGCCCGCGGTGCCGGCGCTCCCCCCGGCGCTCCGCACGGAGATGAATGGCCGCGAGCTGCCGCGGCTGTCAGGGCCTCGCTGGGAGGAAGCAGTTTGGGGCTTTTGTTTGGTTCTGTTTCCTCCCACAATGACTATTCCATATGTCAGTGGATAATGAATGAAGGAGCGCTGAGTGCTCCTCGGAGCGCGGCGGCCGTTCCAAGCCCACTTCCCTCCTCCGCAGCGCAGCTGAGCCGGGCGGGGGGCGAGCGCTGGCCGGGCGCAGGGAGCTCTTCTTTCAGTAGCTGATTAGCCAAGAGAGAAAAGTGCTGCAGAATGTGCTGCTGGCAGACGGCTCCTTCACTCATCACTCCGTGTGTGTGTGTGTGTGTGTGCGCGCGGCCCTGCGTGCGCTTCCTGACCTGCCTGGCTCTGCCTGATCTCCGTGCTCCCCCGCGAGCGTGCCTGGCCAGCGAGCGTGCGCTCAGACCCTGGAGCGGTGAGGGAGGAGTGGGCAGTGCCATGCTGGAGCTCACGGGCAGTCAGTGTCATGCCAGAGCTCGTGGGCAGTGCTGTACCGGAGCTTGTGGGCTGTGCCGTGCCAAAGCTCTGGAGATGGGCGAGGAGGGGCCCTGTGGGTAGTGCTGTGCTGTGCTGGAGTTTGCAAGCAGTGCTGTGCAGTGCCAAAGCTCCAGAGCCAGGAAAGGAGGGACCCAGCAGATGGCTGTGCTGTGCCAAAGCTCATGGGCAGTGCTGTGCCGTGCCAAAGCTCTGGAGATGGACGAGGAGGGGCCCTGTGAGCAGCGCCGTGCTGTGCCAAAACTCCGGAGCCATGCAAGGAGAGATTTAGTGTGTGGCTGTGCTGTACAGAGGCTCATGGGCAATGCCATGTTCTGCTGAAGCTCCATAGCCAAACAAGGAGAGACTCAATGGTCAGTGCCGTGCCAAAGCTCACAGGCAGCCCCAGGGTGGCACTGGGGGATCCTCCCAATTCCCAAACCAGCTCTGCTGCTCAATTCCACACTTTTTACACTCAACTTTTTTCCAAGGGGGAAGTGCCTCTCAGTGTTGCTGTGTCCCTTCCAAAAAGCTCTGGTTCCCATTGTTGGGAGCACCGCACACTGCAGTTGGGTTTTGCACTGGGGAGGGACCGTGGCACAGAGCTTTGGGTGCTTGCCTGCACTGAAGGATGTGGCTCAAGGCTCCTCGGTGCCTCCTGTCCCCTCGAGCACAAACAATTCCTGGGAAGGCATGAGCTGCCACATATGACATCAGGAAGGAGCTGAAAGATGGACGCGGGGAGGAAAGCACTGCGTTGCAGCTCCAGCCCACCACTGAGGTCCTCCAGCTGCAGTGCCATGCCCCATTTCCACAATTCCGTTTTGGAATGGCGGAGGGAGAGCGAAAGGAGCTGCGGAGATGGATGGAGGGGATAATTGGAGGCCTGGGGGGAGCGTGCAGACGAGGAGATGTGAGGAGATTTGTGTCGGCTGGAGGCGAAGCGGAGTCGGGAGGACACTAACAGGATGCAGGAGGAAGCACAGGGATATTTGACAAGATGAAACAGCGTCAGGTTTAAGTGAAAATGAAATGGGAGGAGAGGGACGCGCTCGCTGTGCGGCCGTATTGTCTTACACGGGGCAGTGCATCACAGCACCACGAGATGTGGTGCCAGAGGCTATGTAGACGTCCGGGTCTGCAGACAGTGATGCCAATAATGGGGACATCGGGAGCTGTGGTGCTTCAGGCTGAGATCGATGCTATGGGACCTCAGGGATCCATGTTGGTCCCTGAGCCGCGCGCACCAGGAACGCTCTGCTATGTGCTGGGGTGGTCAAAAACCAAAATCACAAAACTATGACAGAATCACTGAGGATGGATAAGATCTCCAAGATCCCCCAGTCCAACCCCAACCCATCCCCACCGTGACCCTAAACAGAAACCATAAAGTCTTTGTCACAGCATTAACCACGACAGTCATTATGGTTGGAAGAGACCTCCAAGATCTCCCAGTCCAACCCCAACCCATCTTTGCCATGACCCTAAATGACAGGGTCATTATAGTTGGAAGAGACCTCCAAGATCCACCAGTCCAACCCAACCCTTCCCACCATGCCCACTGACCGTGTTCCCCTCAAGTGCCACATCTCCACTGTTCTGTAACACCTCCAGAGATGGGGACTCCCCTCCACCTCCCTGGGCAGTGGAATGGGGCCTTGGAGCTGATCTGTTGTCCCATCTTGTTGTCAGCAAAGGGTGGGGAGCTCTGCTTTCAGCACATCCCATCCCATCTTCCACCGCACATCAGCCACCAAAGGTCTGAGATTCATAGAACCATAGAGTGGTTGGGTTGGAAGAGTCCTTAGGAGCACAGAACCGTGGAATGGTTGGGTTAGAAGGGTCCTTAAGAGCACAGAACCATGGAATGGTTGGGTTGGAAGGGTCCTTAAAGAGCACAGAACCATGGGATGGTTGGGTTGGAAGGGTCCTTAAAGAGCACAGAACTATGGAATGGTTGGGTTGGAAGGGTCCTTAAAGAGCACAGAACTATGGAATGGTTGGGTTGGAAGGGTCCTTAAAGAGCACAGAACCATGGGATGGTTGGGTTGGAAAGGTCCTCAGAGCCCATCCATCTCCAACCCACTCCTCAGCCCACCCAGGACCCTCTTGATGCCATCTCTCCCTTTTGTTGGATCTGGGGGCTGTCAGCAAACTGCAGGCACACCCAGTCCCACCGCCGGTGCCATCGATAAAGAAGAGCCCTCCTCCATTGACCATGGCCGTGGGGTTTCCTGTGGATTCACAGAATCACAGAATTCCTCGGTGGGGGCATCGCGTGGGCTCCTGTGGGAGCTCGGCTGCCACTCACTGGTGGTTAAATAGAGGCTGAGAGGAGCCAGAGGAACACGACGCATGGCTTGGGGCCTGCGCTGCACATCTCTCCCCTTCCCCCCGTAGACTGAGGATGGTTTCGGCACCAGCTCCGGTGCTTGGGGCCGCCGTGGGAAGCCGGGCTGGCGCGGCACCGGGAGCTCACAGCTGTGCAGCTCGGGCACTCGTTGGGGCTCCTGGCGCTCCAGGACGGAAAGTTTCCACGCTCAGCACGTCGGGGCTGGGACCAGGCAGCCCCTTCCCCACAGCACCGGGTGTCCCTGACCCCGTGCGCTGCCGTGCCCGGCAATGAGGAGCGGCTGCGGTGCTGCCGGGGGATTCTCTGTGGTGGGGACAGGGAGGGCTGGAGCTGGGGGGAGCGGGGGAGAGCCGGTGATTAACTGGTGCTGATACAGCCGTGAAAAAGGAGCTCCATTACTCTGTCTCTTGGCTGCCCCAGAGCTGATATTTAAAGCGTTTGTAAAGCGGCTCAGTTGGGGCAGGAAAGGCTTTTTCCTTCTGGAAGGAATGACATCACCGAATACATTTAACCGATCGGGTCTCTGACCCAAGGAGAGCGAGAAACCCACAACAACTTGCGGCTGATGAGTGGAAACTTTTCCTTCTTTCTTTCTTTCTTTTTTTCTTTTCTTTTCTTCTTCTTTTTTTTTTTTTCCATTTACTTTCCTCCTCTGCGTGCCGGCTCTCCGCGGCTCAGCTCCATGGGCTGCACTCCAGGATCCGCTCCGATTCCTCCGGCCCCGCGGCACCCGGGGGGGGCAGGGAGCAGCCTGCAAGTGCAGGGCAGGTTAATTCAGACAGCCACATTAATTCAGAGCCCCCTGTTAATTCACAGCCATGTTAATTCATAGCCATGTTAATTCAGAGCCACGATAATTCAGAGCCATGTTAATTCACAGAGCTGCATTAATTCAGAGAGCTGTAGCATGGCTGGGTTGGAGGGGATCTTAAAGATCACAGAACTGTGGAACAGTCGGGTTGGAAGGGTCCTTAAAGATCATAGAGCCATGGGGTGGTTGGAGTGAAGGGGTCATTAAAGATCACAGAGCTGTGGGATGTTGGGTTGGAGGGGCCCTTAATGGTCACAGAACCGGGAATGGTTGGGTCAGAAGGGTCCCCTGCAGTGGGCCGTGTGCCCCCCACCAGCTCAGGCTGCCCAGGGCCCCGTCCACAGCGTCAGACGCCTCCAGGGATGGGGCTTTGTGCCGGTGCCACCGCCATCACCACCAGTTCCCATTGCCTTGTCCCAAATTCAGCCTCATCCCATGGCCGTGCCGACCCGGCTCGCTTCCCGGTGCGGATGGCGGAGCGCAACCACTCCTCCCACCCCCGCGCTGGAGCTGCTCCATCCCTGCTGGCAGAGTTGAGGCTGCGGGATGCCAGGGCTGCTGGCAAAACTCCCCTCGCACTGCAAGCACCGCAGCAATGCTGCACTGCAGCGTCCAGGCAGCGCACACAGGTGGGACAGAGGTGGCCGCATGCAGGTGTGGCCGTGGCGCAGGGAACGGTGCAACCCCAGAGCTGAATCGCCGGCGGCTGCTCCAGCATCCCTCCGCTCCCAACACGCTTCCCAACACGCTGCTTGCCCTGCACCCGTGCAGCACTGCATCTCCTGCACTGCTCTGCACCCATTCGTTGGCACAAACGTGCACCCGCAGCGCTGTGCGTGGCTCTGATGGCTCCAGGAGTTGCTTGGGAAGCTCCTGGCTGTGCTGCGGTGACAGCCGTGCGCTCAGCAGCTCTGTGCACGGGAATGGCTTTCTGGAAAGCAGCGTTCGATCCCAGAGACAGAATCAGCACTGCTGGGATTCCTTGGTGCAGGGAGTACGGCACTCTCTGCTGCCTGGGAGTAGGGCAAAGTGAGAAGATGCTTTTCCTGTGCAAAGCCCACTGCTCATTTTCATGGTGCTGGAGGAGCAGCCGGTGGGAGCAGGCAGTGCTCACGGTGCTGTGGCTGAGGGCTCTGTGTGCTGGCACTCATCCCGTGATGGGTGATGCCAAAGAAGGGAGGGGGGGGTGCTCAGGAGGCAGCTCTGGCTTGGGGTGTGAGCATCTGTGCCTCTGGGCTGGGGCAGAGCTGTGCTGGCAGTGATGTTGTGCAGTGCCATGTATGTGTGGTGCAGTGCCCAACAGATGTGGTACCATGTGTGATGCAGTGCCATGCTCATTGCAGTGCCCTGAGCAGTGCAGTGCCATGTATGTGTGGTGCAGTGCCCAATGGATGTGGTGGCATGCACAGTGCAGTGCCATGCACAATGCAGGGTAGTGCACAATGCAGTGCCATGCACAGTGCAGTGCCATGTGTGATGCAGTGCCTAACACGATGCAGTGCCCGGAGCGATGCGACGTCCTGAGTGATGCAGTGCCCAAATGAATGCAGTGCCCCATCCAATGGAGCGCCTGATGGATGCAGTGCCATGCACGGGGTGGTGCAGTGCTCAGTGCAATGCTGTGCTCGATGCAGTGTCCAGTGCAGTGCAGTGCCCAGTGCAGTGCAGTGCCTTTCTCAGTGCAGTGCCCTTCTCAATGCAGTGCCCTTCTCAGTGTAGTACCCTTTGCAATGCAGTGCCCTTTTCAATGTAGTGCCCTTCTCAGTGCAGTGCCCTTCTCAATGCAATGCCCTTTTCAATGCAGTGCCTTTCTCAATGCAGTGCCCTTCTCAATGCACTGCCCTTCTCAGTGCAGTGCCCTTCTCAATGCAGTGCCCTGCACCAGCCTGCTATCCTGGACCCATTCCCCCCGTCCTGCTCACAGCTCTCTCACAGGCTGGCCCCGCTCAGGGATTTTGTTTTCATCCCTCCCGATCCAGTAGCACAACTTGTCCAAAAAAACACCGCTCGACTTTACTTCAATTCCTGGAAAAACTCTGGAACAAAATAATCAAGCCCTTTGCAAACCTCTGGAAGATAGCGAGCAGACTCGTCACCGCCAGCACAGACGAGTCTGTCAAAACAACCCGGGTCCCTCTGCACCAGGAGGGGAGGCTGAGGGTGGTGGGAGGCAGTGCTGCCCAACGGCTGCGGGAGGAGCCCAGGAGGTGCCCAGCACATGGGTGCACGGCTGGCTCCTGGAGGGGCATCGGCCCGTGGGGTTTGTGGTTGGGGTGGGTGCAGCTGGTGGTGCTTCGTGGTCCGCACTTGTCCTGCATTTGTCCTGCACTTGTCCTGCACCTGGGCTCGTTAGTGCCCTGCACAAGGGAAGGGAGATGTGCTGAGTAAATGAGCCTTGTCATGGAGTCTTTAAAGACCACGGAGCCATGGAATGGTTGGGTTGGAATGGTCCTGGAAGATGATAGAGCCATGGGAGAGTTGGGTTGGAAGGATCCTTAAAGACTGTAGAGCCATGATGGTGTTGGGAGGGTCCTTAAAGATCATAGGGTCATGAAATTGTTGGGTTGAGAAGGTCCTTAAAAATCACAGAATGTGGAATGTTTGATTGGAAGGATCCTTATAGATCATACAGCCATGAAATGATTGGGTTGGAAGGGCCCTTAAAGATCATAAAGCCATGGAAGAGTTGGGTTGTAAGGGTCCTTAAAGGTCATAGAGCTGTGGAATGGGTTGGGTTGGAAACATCTTGCTGAGCTTTTGGGAGCCACAGGGCAGCCCTTGAGCTGCTGTGTGTATCCCTACGTGCAGGGATTGCCCTGCTCATCCCCTGTCTGAGGGGTGGGCAGAGCCAGAGGAGGCAGCTTGGGCTCCTGCGGTCATATAATTGTAGAATCATTAAGATTGGAGAAGGCCTCCAAGATCCCCCAGTCCAACCCCAACCCATCCCCACCATGACCCAGAACTGAACGATAGAGTCATTAAGGTTGGAACAGAGCTCCAAGATCCCGCAGTCCAATCCCTGCCCACCCCCACCACGTCCCCAAGTGCCACATCTGCACCGTTCCCAAACACCTGTGGGGATGGGGACTCCCCGACCCCCCTGGGCAGCCCGTTCCCATCCAAGACCGCTCATTTGGAGAACATTTGCCCTACTTTCCAACCCGAGGCCATCTCCTCCTGTCCCATCCTCTTGAGCTCAGCTTGCTGCAGCCCCTTTGGGGTCCTCGTAGGGAACCAGACGCCGTCGGCCTTCTTGCAACCTGCGTGCACTGCCCTGCACTCAGCACTGCTTTGGATGACCAAAACCCAGGCTTTGCCTTTCCTTCTCCCCGCTGCACCAGCTTTCCCTTCATCATATTCAGCTGCGTTTGGGTTTTTCCCCCTTCGCGAGGCTCAGAGCCCGTCTCAGCGGCGGCCGTCCCCAAACACGTACCCGGCAGCTCCGGGTCTCCTTCCACCCGACGGAACCGGGACCCCCAGCGCTGCGGTAGCGGCACGGCGATCGGAAGCCGCGGCCGATGCTGGCGTTCCCCCCAAGGTCGGCTGTAACCGGAGAGCGCGCGGGGCGGCCGCCGAGCGCCTGTTTGCGCGTCCGGGAACCACGCGTCGCTTTGCGCGGCGGCCAAGCGCCGCTAATGGCTTCTGTCGGCTACCGGAGCGCCGGCTGCCAAAGCCTCGGCCTTTCTCGGCCCCGCTCCCCGCATCCCCCGCGTCCCGGCCCAGCTGCGCGCCGTGCTCTGGCAGAGGGCTCCTCTCGTGTTTCCTCGGCCCCGCGGCGATCCCTCTTTGTTTGGAGCCTCTCCGCTCTCCGGCACCGTCTTGAAAATCGCTCACGGCCGCGGCTCCCGCAGGCTCTCCTCGTGCCCCCCCAGCCCCCCCGGCCCCACAGCCCCCCGTCCTGAGGCGGCAGCGGCCCCGCGTCCCTTCCCACGCGCCTGGATGGCCCCGTCTCGTTCCTCTCCCGGCATCAGGTTTTCCTACCGCCTCGGGTTTTCCCATTACGGCGCTGCGCACGTGGGTGACGGAGCGGGGAGCGAGCGCTGCACGTGTCCTCCTGCGAGGGTCGGGGCGAGACGGGAGGTCGGGAGCGCTTGTTGTGACGATCGATGCTCCAAGGAGCGACCCAGGGGGCGTTAAGGCCGTGCTTGCTTTGTGCATGGTGGCCAAGGCTCCTGGGATGCTGCAGGAATGGGGTCCTGCAGGACTGCAGCGCTGCGTCCAGGGCTGGAGCCCCCAGGACAAGAAGGACAGGGAGCTGCTGGAGAGGGGCCAGAGGAGCCACAGAGATGAGCAGGGCTGCAGCACCTCCGTACAAAGACAGGCTGAGGGAGCTGGGCTCGTTCAGCATGGAGAAGAGAAGCTGCGGGGTGAATCATTGCAGCCTTCAGCACCTCAAGGGAGCCTACAGACAGGAGGGGAGTCAGCTCTTGGGAAGGGGAGATGGCAGCAGGACAAGGGAATGGTTGGAATTGAGGGAGGGCGGATTTCAGTTGGATGTGAGGGGGAAGTTGTTTGCTGTGAGAGCGGTGAGGTGCTGGAACAGCTGCCCAGAGAGGCTGTGGATGCCCCGTCCATCCCTGGAGGTGTTGGAGGCCAGGTTGGATGGGGCCCTGGGCAGCCTGGTGTAATATTAAATGTGGAGGTTGGTGGCCCTGCGTGTGGTGGGGGTTGGAGCTTCGTGATCCTTGAGGTCCCTTCCAACCCAACCATCCTGTGATTCCTAGCATCTTCCTAACCCACACGAGCAGCTGTATGGAAGTGCTGCAAAGTGGGGAGCGCAGCTCTGGGTGCAGTGCTCCAGCAGTGGCCTCCCTGGGGCAGTGCAGAGGGGAGGAGAACATCCCTTTCCCTGCAGGTCACACTGTGCAGTGCATCTCAGGGACCCGTTGGCCCTC
The DNA here is from genome assembly GCF_987193195.1 of Phasianus colchicus. Taxonomy (NCBI): domain Eukaryota; kingdom Metazoa; phylum Chordata; class Aves; order Galliformes; family Phasianidae; genus Phasianus; species Phasianus colchicus. The sequence goes on from NC_143438.1 coordinate 95,300,419, forward strand.
ATGGCTGCCAGGACACACTGCTGGCTCGTGGTCAACCATCAGTCAACTGTTGGTCAGCTGTTGTCCAACCATTGGTCAGCCAGGACACCATTGGCCTTCTTGGCTCGTGGTCAACCCTTGGTCAGCCATTGCTCACAAGTATCCCCAGGTCCTTCTGTGCAGAGCTCCTTCCAGCAGGTGGTGCTCCTCAAATGGCAAATCCTTTGTCGGTAAGCTGGGGGAGGAGGGTTGCCAGCTGCCTGTGTCCTGTCTCTCTGGGTCGTGGTAGCCAAAGATGTGGGGTAAATTGCTGTACAATGGCAATGCTTTCAGCACATGCTTTTTTTCTATCTGGTCCAACCGAGGCCGGTTGCTCCAGACTCTTGTCCTTCCTCCTCTGAGCAGGTGTTGGGTTTGTTCATCAGCAGCTGTAGCCCAGTGAACTGCTGCACCACGATGCACTGGGCACACCACCCATGCCGTGACTCTGTGATCTGCAAGGACCCTGCCAACCCAACCCAACTCATTCTGTGGCTCTGTGACCTTTCAGGACCCTTCCAACCTAACCCATTCCATGGTTCTGTGATCTGTAAAGACCCTTCCAAGCCAACAGAGCTCATTTTGTGTTGACCTTTAAGGATTCTTCCGAGCCAACCCAAACCAAACCAAAACAAAACAAACCAACACATCCCATCCCATCCCATCCCATCCCATCCCATCCCATCCCATCCCATCCCATCCCATCCCATCCCATCCCATCCCATCCCATCCCATCCCATCCCATCATTCTGTAAGGACCCTTCCAACCCAACCATCCCATGGCCCTATGATCTGTAAAGACCTTTCCAACCCAACCACCCCATGGCACTATGATCTGTAAGGACCCTTCTAATCCAACTATCCTATGGCCCTGTGATCTGTAAGGACCTTTCCAACCCAACCATCCCAGGGTTGTTTAATCTCTAAGGACCCTGTATGATCTTTAAGGACCTTCCCAACCCACCCACCCCCTGTCTCTGTGATCTACAAGGTGCTGTGCTCAGGGCCGGCTGCATCACGCATCGCTGCCCCCCATGCCTCCCCCTGCTCTCCCTCCGCCACCGGCAGGAAATCTCTCTTTAATGGGCTATGGAGGGGAGCGGGCCGTGTTTTGCTAAGGAGGAATGTTGACATGGAAGCCTCTGCTCTTTCTTCCTGGCAGGTCCCCGGCCGGATCGCGTGCTGCTCGCGCCGATCCTTCCCCGCGCCGGGACGAGGAGGGGGGCCGGGGTCTGCAGGTGCGACGCGGGGTGGGGGCTCCCCCGGACCCACCGCTTTCATCCCCGCTCCGCTCCCAGATGGCTGCGAGAAGGGAGGGGAGGGGTCCCCGGGGGGGCACGATTAAAGCCATCTGCGGACGGGGCCGTGCGCTCCCCTCCCCGCCAACCTCGGGGCTGATGGGGAAGGGGGAACCCATCGTTCCCAGTGGGAAACGCAATCTGGAAGTGGGGGGAGAGTGGTGGGAAGGGGCCACGCGCCCCCCAGCCCCTTCCCCCTCACCGTGCCTGGGCCGGCGCCGAGGCGGGGGGGGTGTGGGGGCTGCTCTCTGCCTTTACATCTCGTAACCTTTAACGAGCGGGGCCTGCTCTGCACCAAGCGAGCCCTGGGCGGCTGCATTACGCTTGGCTATGGGGAGGGGACCGGCACAGCTCCGACACTGCGGCACCGCAGGGCTCCTGGTGCCAGGTGAGCCCCACACCGTGGGGTCCCGCTGCTCTCTGTAGGGTTTCTGTTGTCGTCCCCCCCCATGTGTGAATCCCATGGAGCTGGGACCTCTCCGGAGCCGCGGTCTCCCATTGCGCAGCAGCGGTGCGGGGCACAGCGCCCGGGGAGAGGAGAATGCCTGTGTCACTGCCCCCCCCCCCGGGAGCAGCTCTCAAGGTGTTCAGAATGGAAAAGTCCGAGCACGGTCGGAGCAGCGCAGAGGGGGGGGATTGCCAAAATTAACAGTTGATTCGGGTTTGTGGGAGCGGGAGCCAAAACGCAAGGAATCTTGGAGTCTGAGTGGGAAACTTTTTCTGTGGGCAGTAAATCAGCACGGAAAGATCGGAGGTGGGGAGGAGTGGGGGGGGCGGGGGAGGGGTGGGGCTGCCTGGGGGGGTCAGAGCCTGCGTCCCCTCTGCGCCCACCCTGTGAGCTTCCCCCAAAGCCATAAAGGCCGTGGGATGCGGAGCAGACGTTGGCTGCGCCATTGCTGTCACCATGGGCCGTGTTCACTCTGGAACCTACTGATGACCTCTGTTGGCAGTGCTGTTCAGTGAGCCTGGGGGGGGGGGTCTCTTTGCCCCTCCCCCTCCCACCCAGTGGGGCTGTGGCTCTTCTGGATCCATGTCCTGATTGCTTTGAGTGTCTCCTGGGTGCAAACCCCTCCTTGTCTCCAAGCATCCTGCGCTGGAGCTCAGCGTTTCCTTGCGCCCAGGTGGAGTTCTGCACATTTTCCTGGTGCCCTCCACCTCCTGCCTTGCAGTCCCTGTGTATTGTGCAGGGAAATCCCAGCTCTGTGCCCCCCGCTATGCTCGCAGTGGGGCAGGACCGGACCACATCCACCGCCACACTGTGTCCATCCATCCATCTGTCCGTCTGTCCGTCCATCCCATCCGGCAGAGCCGCACATCGCCGTCCCCACTGCCCTCCTTACTATGGAGCTCACAACCCCAGGAATCACTGCCAGCACTGAAGTGGGACATTGTCCCCAGCAAAGGGAAACCAAGGCAGGTGGCTGCTCACCCCGGGGGGGTCCCAGCCCCTCTTCCAGCACCACAAAACCACCCAGGATTGCATCCCCCCCCCCCACTCCCAGCACCTGGCACTGCCCACTGCCCTCGGATGGGGCTCCAGTCGGAGCTGACGTCCCTCTATTTGTCAGAGATAAAAAATAGCAGAGGGGGGAATGGAAAGACAGGAGGCACAGGAAAGCGGTTTGGTAGTTAAGAGACAGAGGAGCAGAATTAACGTGCGGAGGGGGATTTGGAGCGAACACTGCACGCATTGTAATCCGATAGGGGCAGGGGAAAAAAGAGAGACCGGGAGAGAGCGGCTGACCCCGAATCCCCGGGGGGGGACGCGGGGAGAGCAGCAACGAGGAGAGAGTGAAGGATTCCAGAGGTGGACCGGCTTCCTCTTCCCCCAGACAGACACAGGGGAGACGGGCAGCGCGCCAGCGCGTACCTGCGCTTCCAATCCGGCCCCGCAGCTGCGGCCGTGGGGGTGGGGGGGGGATTTGTGGGGTAGGGGGGGGGGACCGGGGGCTGCCAGGGATATGGGGACGCAGATGGAAATGTGGAGTGGCAAAGTCTGTGCTGTGCCAGCGGTCCCTGCTGCTCTAGGGGGGGGTTCAGGAGCACCTGTCCCAGTGAGGGATCCCCATTCCTCAGGGGGGGTCAGCAGCACCTGCCCCAGTGGGGGATCCCTGCAATTCTGGGGGGTCAGCAGCACCTGCCCCAATAGGGGATCCCCGTTCCTCTAGGGAGGTCAGCAGCACCTGCCTTAATGGGGATCCCCATTACTCTGGGTGGGGTTCAGCAACACCTGCCCCAATGGGGGATGCCCATTCTTCTGGGGGGGCGGGGAGCGGCCAGCAGAACCTGCCCCAATGAGGGATGCTTGCTCTTCTTGGGGGGTTCAGCAGCATCTGCCCTAAAGGGGGATCCCCATTCTTCTGGGTGGGGGTTCAGCAGCACCTGCCCCAATGAGGAGTCCCCATTCCCCATGGGAGAATAGTTCTGCAGCACCCACCCCAATGGAGGATCCCCATTCTTCTGTGTGTAGGGGGGTTTAGCAGCACCTGCCCTAATTGGGGATCCACATTTTTCTGGGGGAGGGGGGGTTCAGCAGAACCTGCCCCAGTGGGGGATCCTTGCTCTTCTTGGGGGGTTCAGCAGCATCTGCCCTAATGAGTGATCCCCATTCCCCATGGGAGTATAGTTCTGCAGCACCCGCCTTAATGGGGATCCCCATTCTTCTGGGTGGGGGTTCAGCAGCACCTGCCCCAATGGGGGATCCCCGTTCCCCATGGGAGGATAATTCTGCAGCACCTGCCCCAGTAGAGGATTCCCATTCTTCTGGGGGGGAAGAGTTCAGCAGTGCCTGCCCCAGTGGGGTTCCCAATTCCCCCTGGGAGGGTTCAGCAGCACCTGCCCCGCTGGGATCCCAGCTGGCATGCATTGGGGTCGGGGGGGGGGGAGGGAGGTGGCTCGCAGACCCTAAATCAGAGGAAGAAAGGGGCAGCAGAGCAGCGGGGTCACACGTGTTTCCTGGCGGCTGCGCAGGTGCAGGCGGAGCGGTGTGAGCACCTCGGGACCCATCGGGTGGAGCGCGGCTCTGCCCCGGCACCGCGACCCAGACAGGGTCTGTGTGGCTGTGGGACCCTCTGGGGGCTCCTGAGAATGGCACAGCACGGTGTCACCGGCAGTGTCTGAGCTCAGGGCTGTGTGCCCATCCCCAAATTCCAGGGCGGTGACGTGATGCTGAGCGCATCCCGCAGCCAAGTCGTGCGCCGAGTGCTTCTGGGCACCCGGGTGGCTCGGCGCTGGCTTCGCTCCCCTCCCTGTTCCATGCCCTGAGAGCTTCGTGCAGGTCCTGCATACCCTTGGGTGATGGGAGCCCCAGGGAAGTGTGGGGATGGGGGGGTCACGGGGATGTTGGCATCGTGGGGACACCGGCATCACAGGGGCACCGGTGCTGTGGGGGGCTTGATTTTGTGGGGTATGGCTGTTGTAGGGATGTGAGCGTCACAGGGACATGAGTGTTACAGAGACACATGTTGTGGGGATGTGGGCACCGGGATGTGAGTGTGGGATACCTGTCATGGGGACGCGGGCACTGCAGGAGCGTGAGTGGCATGGGGACACGTGTGTCATGGAGACTTGAGCCTGTGGGGACAGGAGCATCACGGGGACACAAGCATTGTGGGGACGTGGATGTTGTAGAGACACAAGCATTGTGGGGACAGGAGCATTACAGGGACACGAGCATCACGGGGACATGAACACTGCAGGGACAGGAGCATCGCGGGGACACAAACTTTGGAGGGACGCAGGCACTGTGGGGCCAGGAGCATCACAGGGAGACGAATGTCGTGGGGACACGAGCATCGTGGGGACAGGAATGTTGCAGGAGCACAAGCATCGTGGGGACACAAGTGTTGTGGGGGCGTGAGATTGCAGGGGTATGAACGTCATGGGGACACAGCACTGTGGGGACACAGCCCTCTGCCCCCTCCCCCCATCCCTCTGCGGTTCCTGCGGATTAGGAGGAGGAAACGCGGCGTTGGGTTTCTGTGATGCTGAACCTGCCATTATGGGGTTTATTCTGCTCAGCTCTGCCATTGGATGCAGCCCCATGTGCAGCCACGTCCCACTGTGAGGGCTCCCGGAGCCCCGTAGCTGTGTGGGGTGGGTGCACAACAATCCGGGGTGGCTGCTGAGCCCTGAGCACCCGTGGGTGCACGGAGGTTTCCAAAGGCTCCGCTCCCTTCCAGGGATGTGTAAGATTTGGGGGGACCGAGGGCTCCTCTGGACTGCTTGGGCTCCCTACATCCCTGCCAGCTCCCCAGCATCCTCCCAGTGCTCAGAGTCCCCCAGCGTCCCCCTCAGCTCCCAAAATCTCCCCCAGACCTCCCCCAGCTACCGAGCATCCCCCCAGCTCCCAACATCTCCCCCAGATTTCCCTCAGTTCCCCAGCACCCCCCCAGTTCTCATCATCCCCAGTTCCCCAGCATCCCTCCACTGCCCAGCATCCTTCAGCCCCCCAGCATCCCCCCATTGCTTAGCATCCTTCCCAGCTCCTAAAATCTCCCACAGACCCTCCTGGCATCTCACTCAGTGCCCAGCATCCCCCCAGTGCTCAGCATCCTCCCCAGCTCCCAAAATCTCCCACAGACCTTCCCAGTGCCCAGCATCCCCACCAGCTTCCAAAGTCTCCTCCAGCATCCCCCCAGTGCCCAACACTCCCCATTTCCCATCATCTTCCCACCTCCCACCTTTGTCCCCCCCAGCTCCCCAGTTTTCCCCACCTAGCTCCCCAATGTCTCCCCCCCCAGCACTGTAGGGGGGGAGCAAAAGGGTTACGCCCCCAGAGGGGTCACCCACCACCTCCATGCCCCGATTCACGATTCCCCATTGCTTGGGTACGAGGGGCACCCCTGACATGCTCCCCCCGCAGCAGTTTGGGGAGGGGGGGGTGGAGGCTGCTGGCAGAACCCCTTCCTTTCTTCCAAGAGACCCCGCACAGCTTTCTCTCCCAGCTGCCCCATAATTGCCACCTGCATGGCTTTAACGGCTGCCAGCTGCACGCCGTGGGGCAGAGGCCTGGGGGATGCATGGAAGCGATCATCGGGAGCTGCAGCCACGTGCGGGTGGACCTGGGGGGGCTGTGTGCCCCATTCTGGGGTCTGTTGTCCTCCCCCACCCTGAGCTCCTGCTGCAGGACGTGGGGTGCAGGCAGTGAGCAGCAGAGCCCTGCAGTGGGGGGGCTCTGTGCTACTGGGGGTCCGGTGCTGAGCTCCTGCCCTGGAGCTGCACTGCCATCCCGGCTCAAGTGCTTTGGTTTGGGGCTCTGGGGGTCGCTGCCCCCCATGGTGGGGGGCAAATAAAGAAGCCCAGCATGCAGCTAGGGAAGCAAGGTGTGCAAATGCAGGGGCAGACCGTGCAGAGGTGGAATCGAGCCGTGCAAATGCAGAAGCAAACTGTGCAGATGCAGAAACAATCCGTGCAAATATGGAAACAAGCCGTGCAAACGTGGGAAGGAGTTGTGCAAAGTCAGGGACAGGCCGTGCAAATGCAGAAACAAAGTGTGCAAAGGTAGGAACTGTGCAAAGGCAGAAACGAGTCTTGCAGGGGTGGAAACAAGCTGTGCAAAGGTGGAAAATAGTTGTACAAATGCAGAAGCAAACTGCAAAGGCGGAAACAAACCATGCAAAGGTGGAAACAAAACCATGCAGAAGTGAAAACAAACTGCAAAGGCGGAAGCAATCCATGCGAGTATGGAAACAAAGCATGCAAAGGCAGAGACGGGCCGTGCAGATGCACAAATGAAGTGTGCAGAGGCAGAAGCACACCATGCAAAGGTGGAAACAGCCGAGCACAGGCGCGAAGGAGCGATGCCAGGAGCTGAACGTGGGCTTTGGGTTGCAGCAGGGCTGCAGTGACCAGGCGGGGAAAGGGGCTTGCTGCACGCTGCCCGTCCCACAGGCATTGGTGCCCGTCACCCAGCAGATGTCCATGCTGCCACCTGTGACTTCACGGAGCAAAGCTGTGCTGGATGGAGGAGAGCACCCATTGCAGTGCCAGCACTGTGGCCTCATGTGTGGGTCCTGTCCCTGCGTGGGTTCTGTCCCTGCGTGGGTCCAGTCCCTGTGTGGGTTCTGTCCCTGTTTGGGTCCTGTCCCTGTTTGGGTCCTGTCCCTGTGTGGGTTCTGTCCCTGTTTGAGTTTGGTCCCTGCGTGGGTCCAGTCCCTGCGTGGGTCCCATTCCTGTTTGGCTCCTGTCCTTGTGTGGGTTCTGTCCTGTCCCTCTGTGTGTCCTGTCCCTGTTTGGGTCCTGTCCCTGCGTGGATCCTGTCCCTGTGTGGGTTCTGTCCGTTTGTGTGTCCTGTCCCTGTGGGTCCTGTCCCTGTGTGACCGCAGCTCAGGGCAGTGGGGACGGATCAGCTGCATCCCCGGGACTCGGCACAGCAGTGCTGAAGTGCTGAGAGCTACGACCTCATCTGCAGCACCCGAGAGGGTTCTGCTGAGCATTTCCTCCCCAGCGCCTCCCAGTTTCATTTTAAGAGGATCCATCACCACTCTGTGTGCCTTTGAGCGCGGCCCGAAAGGCAGGGAGCCTTCCAAACCCCTTTCTCCAGCTTCAAAACTGCTCATATCCAAAGTAAAAATACCAACATTTCCACCTCCAACACGTCCGAATCCTGGCGTAAAGCCCCCGATTCCATGCTGAGCCCAGGGGTCCCCACTGCCCACCCCCTGTGGAGCCACAGCTGTGTTCCCCCCGGCAGCACGGAGCCTTCCCTGCTCCCCCCGGCTTTTCTGGCTGCTGGGAAGGGAGGGAGGGAGAGAAGAAAGGAGGGAGGTTCCATTGCTCCCGTGGTGGGAGAATGCTGCACGCGGGGTCCTGAGGTGGAGATGGCACCGTGTCCTGAGATGGGAGGTTGTAAAAAGTCCCAAGATGGGAGATGCCAAGTGGTCCCAAGATGGGAGATGGCACTGTGTCCTGAGATAGGAGGTTCCATACGGTCTCAAGATGGGAGATGGCACCGTGTCCTGAGATGGGAGATGCCAAGTGGTCCCAAGATGGGAGATGGCACCGTGTCCTGAGAGGGGAGGCTCCATGCGGTCCCAAGATGGGAGAGTGCTGCCTGAGGTGGGAGATGCTGCGTGGTGTCAACGTGGGAAGTGCCGCACGGTCCCAAGATGGGAGATATTGCACATTCCCAAATTGGAGATGCTGTGATGTCCCAAGATGGGAGATGCCGTGTGGTTCTGATATGGGAAATGCTGCACGGACCTGAAATGGGAGATCCTGCACAAGGTGGGAGATGCCATGTGGTCCTGAGATGGGAGATAGCACAGCGCTCTAACATGGGAGATGCTGCACAGTCCCAAGATGGGAGATGGGAGAATGCTAGAGCAGGTGGGAGATATCACGTGGTCCTGAGACTGGAGAAGCCACGCATTCCCAATGTGGGGAATGCTGCATGGTCCCAAGGTAAGAGATGCTGCACTTTCCCAAGACGGGAGATGCCGTGTTGTCCCAAGATACGAGATGCCACCTGGTCCCAACATAGGAGATGGCATAATGTCCCAGTGTGGGAGATGCTGCACATTCCCAAGATGGGAGATGCCGCGTGGTGCAGGGATGGGAGATACTGCAGTATCCTGAGATGGGAGATTCCACGTGGTGCAGGGATGGGAGATGCACATGGTCCCAACATGGGGAATACTGCATCGACCTGAGATGGGAGATGTTGCATGAGATGGGAGAAGCTATGCGGTCCCAAGATGGGAGATGCCACACAAGATGGGAGATGCCATGCAGTCACAAGATGGGAGATGCCACACAAGATGGAAGATGCCATGCAGTCACAAGATGGGAGATGCCACACAAGATGGGAGAAGCTATGCGGTCCCAAGATGGGAGATGCCACATGGCCATGAGATTGGAGGTGGCACAGTGTCCTGAGATGGGAGGTTTCACACCATCCCAAGATGGGAGAATGCTACACAAGGTGGGACGTGCTGCCCAGTCCCAATGTGGGAAATGCTACACAGTCCCAAGATAAAAGATGCTGTACGTTCCCAAGATGGGAGATGCCACCTGGTCCTGAGACAGGAAGTGCTGCATGGACGTGAGATGGGAGATGCTGCATGAGATGGGAGATGCCACACAAGATGGGAGATGCCACGTGGTCCCAAGATGGGAGATGCTGCACGGTCCCAAGATAATGGATGCTGAACATTCCCAAAATGGGAGATACCACGGTGTGCTGAGATGGGAGATGCTGGGTAGCCCCAGGACAGGAGAAACCACAGAAGATGGGATGTGCCACGTGATCCCAAGGAGGGAAGTGTCCTGAGATGGGAGATTCCGTGTTGTCCCAAGGTGGGAGATAGTGCAGATTGGAGATGTCGTGTGCACTCACAGTGGGAGGTGCTGCACAACCCCAGGATGGGAGATGCTGTACAGTCCCAGGACAGGAGAGGCTACATGGTCCTGACACAGGAGGTGCTGCAGGAGAGGAGATGCCACGCTGACCTAAGACAGAAGGTGCTGCACAGACCCAAGATGGGAGATGCCACATGTTGTAGCTCCGGGTGCCATCACCAGGCTCCCCTGTGCAGCACCTGCTCACCAGCGCTGACCTGGGCTTTCCCAGCCTTGCTATGGGCACTGCTCCGTGCACGTGAGGACCGGTGATGGCCAGGCTCCTTCTGCTGAGTATCCATCGCCCAGCAGATCCCCGGGGCTCCTCCACACACCGTGCCCCATCCCCACCTCCCCCATCCCCATTTTGCACGCACCCCCGGCATCGCTCTGAGCCTCACCCCACAGATCCCCGTGCCCTGGACCCACTGCTGACGCTGGGAGCTTCATTGCCCTGCAGCGCACAGGACTGCCGAGCAAGCCGTGCCGGGGGGAGCGCCGGGCTCACAGCGCTGCACATGTAATTGATTTCCCCAGGAAACCCAGCCCAGCTGCAGCATCTGGTCCTCACCGAGGGCTGCCTTTACCTGCTGCTGCAGCCGGGCTCCGGCACGGAGCTCCTGGTGCTGCGGAACCGGGGCTGCGCTGGGCTGGAAGGAAGGAGGCTTCTGCCTTGGCTCTGAACCGTACCCATTTTTAATTATACGAGCTGCTCAGGCTTTATATTATCGTATCAATGACATGAAACACCAGCATGTATTGATTAAACTCAACAAATGCAGCACCCCAGGCCTCAGTTCAGGGGATGGCGTGGCTCAAAGCTGGAGGGGACAGCACGGGCAGCGGTCGGTCCCGGCGGCAGCGTCCCCAGCGTGGCTCAGTCCCAGCGGGGCGTCCCCACAGCCCGGCCCCACGGCCCCATAGGGGCAGGGTCCTGTCCCTGGCAGCGGGGTGAAGGCGGGAGTGTGTCCGTGGTTCGGTGTGTGTGGCTTTTCCATCCGTCCGTCCGTCCTTCTGCTCCTCCGTGCCGCCTTTCCCGGAGGCGCCTAGCTCCGGATCGCCGTCTTCCTGTCGCGGTCTTTACTCTGTAGAGAAGAGGGAAGAGGGTGAGTGAGTAACAGAACTGCCCCTGGGCTGGGATTGCCAGCAGCAAGCTGCCCCATGTCCCCGTGGGGTCCTCCCACCGTCCCCAGGTGGGCAGAGAGTCAGGCAGTGGCGTCCGAGTGTTGGGGAAACCTCATCATTGTCACCACCACCACCAGTGCCATCGAATCACAGAATCATTAAGGTTGGAGAAGACCTCCAAGGTCACCCAGTCCAACCCCAACCACATCCCCAGGTGCCACATCTCCACAGTTATGGGACACCTGAAGGACAGTGACCCCACCACTTCCCAGGCAGCCCATGCCCCTTCCCCACTTCCCACTCTTTGGGGAAGAAATTGTTCCTTGTATCCTCGTATCCAACCTTGCACAACTACCATCACCACCCGTATCACCACCACCAATAGCACCCCACCACTGCTGCCATTACCACCATCAACACCACCACCACCACCTTCAACACATCGACCACACCACAACCACCACCACTACTGTCATCGCTACCACCACCAGCACCACCAGCACCACCAGCACCACCCTGGCCAGGTGGGTGCAAGCAGAGCTGCTGCTTCTCCTTTCCTGTTGATGGAAATGGCCAAGCTAGATGAGGCCCTGGGCAACCTGATCCAGTGGGGGGCAACCAGCCCACAGCAGGAGTGGGGCTGCAGCAGGGGGACTTTGAGGTCCTTTCCAACCCAACCCATCCCATGGTTCTATGATCTGTAAGGACCCTTCCAACCCATCTCATGGCTCTATGATCTTTAAGGACCCTTCCAACCCAACCATCCCATGGCTCTATGATCTTTAAGGACCCCTCCATCCCAGCTGTTGCATGGTTCTCTGTGCCTCCTGCTGGCACCGTGCGCCCTTTTCCAGTGCAGCCGTGCCGTGGCTGTGCCGGAGTCGCTCCGCGGCGTTGCCGGTGCAGCCTCCCCCACGCTGCACGTGCGGCCCCGGCTCTGACTCTTCCTTTGTTGCCGGGGGTGGGGAGGGGAGGGGAAGGGGAGTTCAGCTCCGAAATGGTAAAATTAAATTTCCCAGATGTTCGGGCCCCAGGAGTTCTTGTGCTGTCTGGAGAGGAAATGGGGATTCGGAAAATCCCGCCTCATATTTTTTCCCCTATCACCTTGCCTTTCCGCTGCCATTAAGTGCAGCAGGAACAGTAAATTATGGGGCTGCGTAGCCGGCCCATCTCCAGATACCGTGGGGGAGCAGCGGGGTCAGCAGGGGCTGCCCGGCCCCATTGCACTGCTCCAGGCACGGAGTCCCATAGCCATGCTGCTGTCCTGGGGCAGAGCTGAGCCCCGCTCCAGCGCCGTGCCCTGTGGGATTGGGCTCTGCCAGGAGCTGCCCACAACCCCGACCCACCGGACAGGAGCTGCACCTGGTTCCCAGCTGGTGGGTTCCTGGCGCAACAGGCAGAGCTCAGTTGGGTGCAGTCGGGTGCTCGGTGCCACACAGGGCTGCCCGCCCTGCTCTGCTTTGGAATGGAGACGTTCATCCTCTCTATGGCAGTGGGGCAGAGCGCTGAGCATTGGCATTGTTGCTGCACCAGCAGGAGCTGCCAGGCTCATCACCAACAGCTGAGCAAACGCTGAACTCCATTGGCCCCTTCTGGGCTACAAAGCCAGCACTGGGTTGTACCCATCCCCACGGATGGGGTCTGGGGCAGCCGCTGGCTGCAGGTTGCAGGTTGCAAGAGCCTGAGAGGAGTTTTGCCCCCATCTCATTTGCAAACTCTGCCATCCCACTGAGCTCCCAGCTGCTCTCGGTGCCCCCTCCCCATTTATGCTGCCTCTTAAATGTGTGCTTCTGACCCAGGGGTCAGCGTGGGCTTTGGGGTGGGCTGTGGACAGGGGGAGAGCACCAGGAAGGGTCTCAGTCCCGAGTGCGTTCAGCAAAGGGAATTTCATTGAGTTTAGGCTTTTTGTGCCAAAACGGAGCCCAGCCCTTAGCCTGGCCAGGGCTGTCCAAGCGCTGCCCCATGCCGTGCCAACTGCTCTTCACCCAGCAGAAGTAGCTCAGGTCCCCACCACCAGTGTCCTCACCAGTACCAGGTATCCCACCAACACCACGTCCCCATGTCCCCGCCAGCACCGTGTCCCCATCCATCACCCTTTGTCCTGGGCAGGACAGCACAGGCAGTACCATGAAGGGACGCCCAGAAGATCCCAGGGAGGTGACCTCTCCTCTGGCTCACCACCCACACTGTGGCACAGCCTCCCCCTCCACTCGCAGCTCCCAGGAGCCCTGGCACACCCTGCAGTGCCAGCAGTGCCTGCTGTGCCACAGCCCCATGGGCACAGGCCCATCCCTGCTGCCCAGCAGTGTCACACGCACACACACACACACACACACACGTGCCAAATGCCCCGTAGTTTCCACTTCCCTCCTGCTCATGCATGGCACAGCCCAGTCCCTGCAGGCTGTGGGCACGGAACACCCCATGCCCACCACTCTCCATTGCTCGCCATCGCTGTTTGGCAATGAACAAAACAGAGGGGCTTTTCCCAGGGGTACGGGGTTGGGGTCGGCCCCAAAATCCCAGCGGGAATGCATTGGGACACTGGGATATGGCATTGGGACACTGGGATATGACACTGGGTAACAGAACTGGGTGAGCCCCCCGCTGCCCACCAGGCATCGTGGCCGAGATCTGGGAGGAGTTTGTAGCAAATGGTGCTGCCTGCTGCCCCACATCCTGAGTTCCTGTCCCCTCACGCCCTCCTGGCCAAGCAGAGGGCCGGACTCTGTGCCATGAAGGCGCGTTGGTCGGGACGGCATCCGCACACGTAAGCAGAAAGGCATGGTGGAAAAGTGAGCACTGCAGGGTGGGGATGGATGGACGGGGAACACTTCAGCCAGGGCGTGCAGAGCCCTGCCTCCTGCCAGGGGGATGCGGGCAGGGGGCTGGGCACTGCCTCCTGCAATGGGCAGGGGTCTCTGCCCTGTCTTGTGCGATGGGCACATTGGCAAGGGGCTCCGTCTTGTCTCCTGTGATGGGCAGGGGTCTCTGCCCTTCATTATGTGACGGGCACATGGGCAGGGGTCTGCACCCTTCATCATGCAATGGGAACGTGGTTGGGGGTCTCTACCCTATCTTGTGCAGTGGGCAGGGGTCCTTCCCTTGTTTCCTGTGGTGGGCAGGGGGGGTTTCTGCCCTTCATCGTGCTAGGGCACAAGGGCAGGGGTTTCTGCCCCATCTTGTGCAGCAGGCAAAGGTCTGGGGGCTGCCTCGTGCAGCAGGCAGGGGCTGCAAGGCTGCCTCCTGCAGTGGATGTGGTATTGGGGCTGCCTCCTGCGATGGAAAAGGGGACCTTGTGCCATGGGCAGGGGTCTGCCTCCTGTCTGGTATTCAGGGGTCTGGGGGCTGCATCCTGCAGTACCTGGGGGCCACTTTGTGCCGTGTGGGGGGTGTGGGGGCTGCCTCGTGTTGGGAGGTGCATCTCCATCCCCTCTCTGTGTGCCATCCCTGTTCATAGGTGGTTTATTTCCATCATTTCATACCCAGGAACAGCACAGGGTCCCCAAAGGAGCGTATTTGGAGCACCTCGAACTCTCCAAGCACCAATCTGGGGGGGTGGAGGGGGTCTGTCTAGAGTTACTGCAGGAATAGAGACGTTCTTCTCCTGGGGAGGGGGGGGAGGAAGGGGTTTGCCCCAACAAGAGCTGCAGCAATGAGGACTGAGGGATCGGTGCAAAGTTGGTGATGCTTTGGAGACAGAGGAGAGCGCTGGAGGTTTCCGAGGGGAGCGGAAGCTTTCCCTTCCAGCTCTGTGGGATCTCCCCCCTCCACCTGCAGCTTCTGTTCGCATGAAGGTCAGGGGGGAGCCATGGAGCATCCCAACCCCATAGGTGCTCTGGGCCTCGGCAGAGCTGCGGGGATGCGGGTGTAAATCCTCACTGAGGTGACCCTCCGGCCCCACAGAGCTGGAAGGGCGCGCAGGGAGGATTAGCGGGTTTGGGCTTTTCCTGCTTGGAAGCTCTCTCTCGAGCTGTCACAGTCCACTCGTGAGCGCTCCACCACCGCCGTTTGGTGCGTCATGAGCCCCCAGATCCTCCACGGGTCCATCCTCCTCTTCATCCTCCACCCAGGATCAATGGGAGCAGGGGGGGGTGCACAGTGCACAGCGCACAGCCAGCCCTCCCCACTGCCTGCTGCCCCAGCTCCCCCTGCCCGTGGGTCTGGGTGCACGGCGCAGCTCATGCAGGCTTTGCTTTGCCCCTGGCACCTGCCCTGTGTGTGCAGCAACGCTCACAGGTGATGCAGCCCCAGGTGATGCCCAGGGGCACAGCACAGTGCAATGCAGCACTTCCCTGAAGGCGCAGAGGAGCCTTTGGTGAGCCCACACTACACACGGGGCACCGACACAACCAGTGCCACCCATCTTTGGGATGCTTAGAGGGCACCAGACCGTCCCCCTGCGGCCACGTGGGCACCCAGCACTGCCCCAGGGCCCAAACCCAGCGCTGGCACAGGGCACAGCCTCCGCCACCGAGAGCTGCTGTGCCACACAGCGCTGGATGTGCACCCGTCCCTGCTTCGCTTCCTGCCCCTCTGCTTCCCATTTCCAGCTCCTAAAACCCTCTAGGGTTTCCCGTCCCCCCACTTCTTCACTCTTTGGGGTTTGGAGCTAGCAGATCTGCACATGCTGGAGGGAAGCGCTGTTTCCATGCTCAGACTTTGGGTTCTGTCGTATTTCCATACCCAAACTTTGGGTAGTGCCACGTTTCCATGCCCAAATCTTGGCATCTGCTGCGTTTCCATGTGCAAATTTTGGGTTCTGCTGCATTTCCATCCCCAAACTTTGGGTTCTGCCAACTCTCATGCCCAAGCCTCGGGTCCCGTTGCATTTCCATGCCCAAACCTTGGGTTCGGCCACATTCCTGTGCCCAATCTCTGGGTTCTGCCACATTCCTGTGCCCAATCTCTGGGTTCCGCCACACTCCCACGCCCAACCCTTGGGTTCCACCACACTCCCACGCCCAAACCTCGGGTCCCAGCACACTCCCACCCATCCCCGCACCCCTCGGACCCTCGCTCACAGCCACTCACCAGCTTCCTCTGGTTGCTGAGGCAGAAAGTGCAGATCTGTTTGGGCTGGGAGTTCTCGGAGTCGCGGGGCGGGGGGCTGCCGCCGCCGCCGTGGTGGAAGAAGGCCGGGCTGGTGTGGCAGGGCTGCCCGTCGCCGCACGCCTCGCCCACCAGCAGCACGTTGCCCAGGTGCGAGATGTAGCTGGAGGCCAGGCGCAGCGTCTCGATCTTGGAGAGCTTCCTATCGGCCGGCTCGGTGGGGATGAGGGTGCGCAGCGCCGTGAAGGCGGTGTTGACGCTGTTGGTGCGGTCGCGCTCCCGCGCGTTGGCCGTGTGCCGCTGCCGGGGCTCGCGGTGCAGCCGCCCGGGCTTCTTGCCGCTCCTCCTCTTGCCGGCTTTGATGCCGAAGCCGTCGGCGTCCAGGTGGAAGGGCTTCTCGTCGGAGCCCGAGCTCTCGCTGCCGTTCTCCTCGTCCTCCGACAGCATGCTGATCTCGGGATACAGGTAACGGCCGGGCGCGGGGCGCAGCATGGCGAAGGACATGGCGAGCGGCCGGCACCGCGCGCACCGCCGGCACCGCCGCCCTCAGCCCCGCCGCATGCCACAGCCCCGGCGCCGCCGGGGGGCAGCTCGCTGCCGGAGGGGGTCCCCGTGCCCCCGCGCGCCCGACGGCTCAAGGACCGCGCACGGCCGCGGCGTCCCCCGCCGGCACCATGTGCATCCTAAGGCGCGAGTGGGGCCGGAGCGCGGGGCTTTATAGGGCGGTGGGCAGCCAGGCACCGCCCCGCGCCCCGCAGGCTCGGCCTACCTGCGCTGCCCGGGGGGGTTTAACCCTTCCGCAGCTCCCCCCCCCCACCTCGGAGCGCCCGCTGTGTGTCACCTGCCGGGACCCGACGGCCCCTCGCCGCGGGCACGGGGTTCCGGGGTGTGGGTATGGCTTTGGGGGGGGTCTCCTGCCCCTCGCAGCGTGCAGGGGGTCCCAGCCCCGTTAAGCGTGGGGCGCGGACGCTGCCTGCGCACGGGGTTCGCGTAGCCATCCCCTGCGCCCCGGGGTCAGGGCTGGGGCTGCTGGGGGGGACCCCCGGGAGGCTCCTCCCCGCCTCCCCCTCACTGTGACCGTATCGGTGCTAATGGGGCAGAGAGGAAGGATTAACCCTTCGGGGGCCGCCCGCGGTGCTGCCTTCCAAATGGCCCCAACGGCTGCGGCTCACGTGGGGCAAAGGAATCCGGGGCTGTGGGGCAGCTCGGGGCGGGAGAGGAGGGGGATTCCGGGGGGTACCCATCCCCAAACGTCAGGTCTGTGGCGCTCCGGGTGCAGCCCCTGAGCTGCCCAGTTCTATGGGGCGGATTTATGGGACGGGTCGGAGCCTCGGGGGTGCTGCGTGGCTGGGCTTCGTGAGGAGGGGGCAGGAGACCCTCGGCCGCACTGCCCCGATGTGCACGGGAGCGTGAGCTGAGCCCCATCCGTGCGCAGCGCTGCAGGACCGCAGCTTTGCAGCGCGGTTCTTTGTGCTCTTTGCGCTGGTGAAGCAGCGTCCCGACCCCGCCGGGAAGGGGCTTTGCCACTTGTTGTGCCCACCCCCCCCCGTGCCGCGTCCCCGCAGCAGCTCCGAGCGCTCGGGGTGTGCTTTGGAAAGCCGCGGCTCCCGCAGGCATCTGCTTTCGTTTAGCTCCGCTAACGATCCCTCTTTTATCCGGCACCTTCCGTCCCTGCGCCATCACCGGGCGCTTTTCCCTGCACTGTTCTTCCCGGAGAGACGCACGTCCGTCTGTCTGTCTGTCCGTCAGTCCGTCCCCCGCAGCCGGGAGGAGGAGGAGGAGGAGGAGGAGGAAGCAGAGGCTGCAGCCCTCCTCCCTACGGGGGGTGGGAATGCAGCAGTGCTGCTGCAGGTGACGCTCAGCACTGGGACGCGGCCAAAGCACCAGCCCCAGTGCTGGCTCACATCTCCCTTCTCCAGAATCAGCCGGGTTGGCACCGGGACTGCTGCGTCCCACCCCCAGCTCTGCTCCTGGCTGAGTCCCACTGCTCCATCCCATTCCATTGGCCACGGCCATCCCACTCCTGGCTGAGTCCCATTGCTCCATCCCATCCTATTGGCCGCCACTGTCCCACTCCTGGCTGTGTCCTGCTGCTCCATCCCATCCCTCTGGCCACTGCTGTCCCATTCCTGGCTGTGTCCTGCTGCTCCATCCCATCCCGTTGGCCATCACCGTCCCACTCCTGGCCACATCCTGTTGCTCCATTGCACCTCTTTGGCCACCCCCACCACCCTGGCACAGAGCAGAGTCTGAAATTCCCCCCCCCCTCCTTTCCAGCTCCTGCCACAGTTTTATTACCTGGAAGTTTGGCTCCAGTGCCCCCAAACGATGGCAGAGGGGCTGCTGCCTGCGGCCTTCCCCTGCTCCTGGGGGTTTCCCTTCCCCATCTCCATGCCCTTTCTATGTAACCCCCACTTAAGGGAGTGCCTCTCCCACAGCTCCCTGAGCCCCAGCCCCATGGCACCAATCCTGGTGCAGGACCCCCAGGACCCCGCAGGCACCCTGCCTGAGTGTGGGGCAGCCCCCAGCCCTGGGGCACAGAGTCCTGCTCACTTACGGGGCACAGCCCTCACCCCATTGCTGCTCCCCCAACCCTGGGGCACAGAGGGTGCCGTGGCGCAGCTTTCCCCGTCCCCTCCTCTCCTCCACGTGGACCGGATATTTTCAAGCAAAGAATCTTTCCTACGACGCTCTCCAGCTGCCAGGAATGTGCGTCTAGGAATGCCCAGGGCCCATCCAAGAACAACTTCCAGACGTGCGCTGAGTGACGGCACTGCCTCCAGTGCTCCGCATCCCCCCCCGCCTGCACTGCCGGCACCGTTGGGTAGGAGGGGGCACAGCCCAGGGATGGGGCTGCAGCTCAGGGGATCCCCCACATCACCTGGGGGGGTGGGACGGGACCTGGATTGGCCCCACGGCTGTGTGTGTCCCCACGGCTGTGTGTGTCCCCGTGGCCGTGTGCATCCCCATGGCTGTGTGCGTCCCCGTGGGGTTTTGGTGCGCATTGGCACCAGCGCTGGCACCGATGGCACGTGGAGCTTTGCTCCCTGCCCCGGGATGGGCAGAGCTGGGGACAGAGCTCCGGGGATGGGGTGAGTCAGTTGGGGAGGGGGGATCCATCCTGGCTGCATCGCGTGGCGCAGTGCCTGTTTTGGTGAGCACAGCGGCGTCGGGGCAGCACCGCTGTGCATCTGCGGGGCCCCCGGTGCTGCTGTGTGCAGGGAACGCATCCCAGGCTCGTTGAGATCCTGGCAAGAACTTCACCCAGGGATTCCTGCACTGAGAGTCCGCAGTGCCTGGCGGAGCTGAGCTGCCTGGGGAAGAGACGCTCCGTCTGCCCGTCTCAGCTCCAGCGCAGCCCGGGATGTTGTAAACACGGCCGAGCGCGCCTGCAGCAAACACTGCTGTGAGTGCACAGCTGTGCCCTCAGCTCGCCCCCTGTGCGTGGGGCTGTGGGGAGCACCCGGGTGTGGGGAGCACCCAGGTGAGGTGGGCATCCACATGGGCGGAGCACCCAGGTGAGGTGGGCACTCACATGGGGGGAGCACCCAGGTGATGGGAGCACCCAGGTGCAGGGAGCATTGTGCAGGGAAACAGCTCTGAGAAAGCCAAGCTACTTAAATCTGCAGAGCCCCACAAAGGTCTCTACACCCCTGTCCCCTCTGTCCGTCTCTTGGTGCTGCCCAGCACCGTGTGCTGTGCAGCCACCTGAGTCCCCAGTGGATCCACCACATCCCATATCTGGTTGGTGGGGACAGCGATCGGATGAGAGGGGATGGCCTCACATTGCACCAGCGGAGGGTCAGGTTGGATATTAGGAACAATTTCTTCTCCTGAGAGCAGTCAGACACCGGCACAGGGGCATGGGGGGGATCACCATCCCTGGAGGTGTTCAGTAACCGTGGAGATGTGGCACCTGGGGACATGGTGGGGTGGGCTTGGGGATCTTGGAGGTCAGTTCCAACCTCTGTCTGGCGCTGCATGGGGGCATCCGTGCCAAGCTCAGTGCTGGGCTCAGCACCGCATGCCCTGAGATGTTGCTGTCCCCCCACATCGCTCTCCATCACCCCATTCAGCTGCAGGAATGTGGGGAGCTCACAGAGCGGGCGTTTCAATGGAGCTCTGAGCACGGAGGCTTCTCACATCACAGCTGCCGTGGGATGAGGCATGCAGAGCCGACGTCCCGCTGTCCGTCTGTCTGCACCGGGACGTGGGGTGGTCCCGGATCACCGTGATCCCGACCGTGTCCCCTCAGCTCGGAAAATTCCTGCCAGGTTCCCCCGGGGCCGCGCACATCCTGCGCTGACGTGTGCTGGGGAGTGATGGATGGGTGCGGTGTGGCCCGGGGGCTCCCGGCAGCTCCGCTCCTCGGGGCGCCCGGCGCTGTTCCGTGGAGGCCCCACTGCAGTTCTGCAGGTGTTTATGGGGAACAGATGGCGGCGGGGTGAGGGTGACCCCTGACTGCGGGGTGTGGGGGGCACAGGTCACCCTCACACCTCCTCTCGGGGCGTTGGTAATTGGGGACGGGGTCTCTGCGTTGTGTAACGCCGGGGCTGAGGGGGAGAGGACAGCGGGACCTGGCTTCATCCCGATCCCAGACCCTGGAAAGGACACAGCTGAGGGGTGAGGAGTGAGGCCATCATGCTGATGTTGTGTGGTTGTACTGATCGTTCTGTCTCCATGCCGATGGTTGTGTGGCTGTAGGGATGGTTTTGTGGCTGTAGGGATGGTAGTGTGGCTGTGGTGTAGGTGTAGCCATGCTGATGGTTGTGTGGCTGTGCCAGTGGTTGTGTGGCTGTGCCAGTGGTTGTGTGGCCATGGTGTAGGTTGTAGCCATGCTGGGGGTTGTGTGGCTGTGCTGATGGTTAGGGAGGGAAGATTTAGGTTGGATGTCAGCTGAAAGTTCCTTACAATGAGAGCAGTGAGGTGCTGGAACAGCTGCCCAGAGAGGCTGTGGATGCCCCGTCCATCCCTGGAGGTGTTGGAGGCCAGGTTGGATGGGGCCCTGGGCAGCCTGGTGTAATATTAAATGTGGAGGTTGGTGGCCCTGCATGTGGCAGGGGGGTTGGAGATTCATGATCCTTGAGATCCCTTCCAACCCTGGACATTCTGTGATTCTGTGATTGCACGGTGGCAGTCCAACTGGCTGCTTTCACCCCAGACCCATGACCTCATGCAGACCCCAGACCCTCCCCTCATCCTTCATCCTCCCTGCTGCAGGACATTCGCAACACGGTGGGCAACATCCCCATGGAATGGTACCAGGACTTCCCACACATTGGCTATGACCTGGAGGGGAAGAGGATCTACAAACCCATCCGCAACAAAGACGAGCTGGACAAGTTCCTGGAGAAGATGGAGAACCCTGACTACTGGTGAGCATCGTAGAGCTGTGGGATGGTTGGGTTGGAAGGGACCCCCCAGCCCCACCTCTGCCATGGGTTTGGAGCACTCTACCAGCTCAGGCTGCCCAGAGCCCCATTTGTGGGCACATTACTAGGGAGCACCTCCCGGTGCTCCAACTGTGGCCTCTTGGGCAGAGCAGAGAGGGGAGGACCTCCTTCACCCTTCTGGCCACGCTCTGTACAATGCTCCCCATTTTCCCCTTGGCCCTTTTTGCCACCAGGGCTTTCTTCTGGCTAGTGGTCAGCTTGTTGGCCACCATTGGCCTTCTTGGCCAGCAGGGCTCACTGCTGGCTCATTCTCAGCCTCTGGTCAACTGTTGGTCAACTGCTGGTCAACCGTTGGTCGAACATTGATTAACCATTTGTCAACCGTTGGTCAACCAATTTGTCAAACATTGGACACCCGTTGGCCAACCAGGACCTCCAGGTCCTTCTCCACAGAGCTCCTTTCCTGACCCAGATCTGCCTCACTCCCCGCAGGCGAACAGTCCAGGACAAGATGACAGGCGCAGACATAAAGCTGACGGACGAGCAGGTGGACCTGGTGCATCGTCTCCAGAAAGGGCAGTTTGGGGACGTGCACTTCAATCCCTATGAGGTAGGCCATGGCCTTCTTTCCACTCCCAGGTGGCACAGAGTGGGGTCTGGTTGGGGCAGGAGAAGCTCAACGGCTCTGTGTGTCTCCACAGCCGGCCATCGACTTCTTCACCCATGAGGTCATGATCCACCCAGTGACCAATCGCCCAGCAGACAAACGGAGCTTCATCCCATCCCTCATTGAGAAGGAGAAGGTGAGAGTGGGAGCTCCGAGGGGCTGGGAGTGTGTATCTGGGCATTCAAAGCACTCCCGTCTCAGCCATACTCATCCCGTCCCCACTGTAGCCCATCCATACCCACCACCATCCCCATAGCAGCAGCTGTTACACACCCTGTGGCACCCCCCCAGTCCTGTCTGGCCCCATGCACCCTTAGGGGCAGAGCTGCATTCAGGGCATCGCTTTCCAACCTCACATCCCCATCGTTCCCATACACACCGTGTCCTGTGGCCCTGGGCCTGACCTGTCCCCATCCCTCAGGTCTCCAAGCTGGTTCATGCCATCAAGATGGGCTGGATCAAACCCCGCAAGCCCAAGGAGGACACCCCGACGTACTACGACCTCTGGGCCCACGAGGACCCCAACTCCATCCTGGGTCGCCACAAGATGCACGTCCCGGCCCCCAAGATGAAGCTGCCGGGGCACGAGGAGTCCTACAACCCTCCGCCGGAGTACCTGCTCAGCGAGGAGGAGGTAGGGGGGTAGGGGGCCCGGCTGTGGGCAGGTAAACCACCCGAGCCCCCTCCCGCCCTGCTGACCCCATTCCTCCCCTGCAGAAGTTGGCGTGGGAGCAGCAGGAGCCGGCCGAGCGGCGGCTGAACTTCGTGCCGCAGCAGTACCGCTGCCTGCGCGCCGTGCCGGCGTATCCCCGCTTCATCCACGAGCGCTTCGAGCGCTGCCTCGACCTCTATCTGTGCCCACGGCAGAGGAAGATGAGGGTGAGAGCCTCCCCGACCCCAGAACCCCCACCCACGTGTACAGCGTGGGCATTGCTCACACCGATGCGTGCCCCCCATCCCCAGTGCGCTGTGTGCCGGATCACGGTGCTGCACGCGGAGTTGTGACGGAGTTCTGAGCCATGTCCCAATCTGTGCCTCTCACAGGTGAACGTGGATCCCGAGGATCTGATCCCGAAGCTGCCGAAACCGCGGGACCTGCAGCCCTTCCCCACCACGCAGGCGCTGGTGAGCAGCCGCGCAGAGCCGGGGGGCGGTGGGCGCGCCGTGCCGTGCGCTGGGTGCTGCAGAGCTGGGGACGGTGGTCTCTGCAGACCCTCACCCCCCTCCTTTTCCCCTTCCTCCCCCAGGTGTACCGCGGGCACAGCAGCCTGGTGCGCTGCCTCAGCGTCTCCCCCAGCGGGCAGTGGTTGGCATCAGGTACGGCCCTGCACCGCGGCGGCACCGAGCGCTTCGGCACTGCTGGAGCTGCTCCGGAGCCCTGCTCTGCGCCAGCCCGGGGCTCTGCACGTGTCAGAGCCGTTGTGGGGGGGGAGGACGGGGGGAGCCCGGGCTCAGAGCCACAGCACCGCGTCCCGCAGCCGCTCGCGGCTCCGTGGGTTTTTCCAGGACCCCACCCAGGAGTCTGCATCCCAACAGCGGAGAAAGTGAGCGCGGCGCAGCCCCGGAGGCTGCAGATTGAGAGCAGATGGCAGTTAACAGCCCACTAAGGCACATGTGCTTTTTATAGCGCGCGGCGCTTCCCGGCTGCCAGCTCCCGGTGGCCGCGGCGGCGGCCGGTTGCACAACGCGGCATTCCTGGCCCCGGGTTGGGAACGCGGGCTGAGCTCAGGCGTTAAAAATAACCCCGAGCCGCGGGGACACGGCGCGTGCCACCGCTACCTGCGCCCACGGCCGCGTCCTGCAGCGAGCCGCGCCGTGCCGCGCCGAGCCGGGCGTGCTGCCAGCACAGCAGCTGCACCGGGAGCCGACCGCGGGCAGAGCTGCGGGGTGGGGGCTGTTCTTTTTGCTGCGGCCCCCGCTCACGTCTCGCCTTCGTGCTGCTGTG
The DNA here is from genome assembly GCF_987193195.1 of Phasianus colchicus. NCBI lineage: Eukaryota > Metazoa > Chordata > Aves > Galliformes > Phasianidae > Phasianus > Phasianus colchicus. Next base: position 95,324,257 of record NC_143438.1, read on the forward strand.
GAATCTCCCGGCGCCCCGCGTGGCGCTGAGCCGCGGCCGTACCAGCAGCGAGACCCCAGGGAGCCCTGGCAGCCCTTGTGGCTGAGTCCAACCATTGACCCATCTCCGCCACCTCCCACTCAGAAACTCACGGAATTGTCAGCGTTGGAAAAGACCTCAGATCATCGAGTCCAACCATCGACTCGCCCCCACCACTAAGACCACTAAGGTCATTGAGTCCAACCACTGACCCACCCCCACCACCTCCCCCCTTGAAAGAGTCATTAAGGTTGGAAAAGACCACTAAGATCGATGAGTCCAGCTGTCTATGCACCTCCATTACGTCCCCACTCAGAGAATTATGAGATCACTGCTGTTGGAGAAGACCACTAAGATCACTGAGACCAACCACTGACTCAATGTCTCGGTGGTCTTCTCCAATCCCAACAGTTCTGTGATTATAGGAGGGGGAGATGGTGAGGGTGGGTCAGTGGGTGGACTCAATGATCTCAGTGGTCTTATCAACTTCAGTGACTCCTTTGAGGGGGGAGGTGGTGGGGATGGGTTGATTGTTGGACTCTACCATCTTAGTGGTCTTCACCACCCCCACTGATTCCATGATTTTCTGGGTGGGGAGATGGTGAAGATGGGTCAACTGTTGGCTTGGTGATCTCAGCGGTCTTCTCCAACTTTAATGACTCTTACGAGTGGGGAGGTGGTGGGGATGAGTCGATGGTTGGACTCAATGGTCTGAGTGGTCTTCTCCAACCCTGCCTTCCATGATTCTCTGAGTGAGAGGTGGTAGGAAAGGATCAGTGGTTGGACTTGATGATCTTTGAATATCTGAGTGGGAGGTGGTGAGGATGCGTTGATGGTTGGATCTTAGTGGTCTTCTCCAGCTCCAACAATTCCATGATTCTCTGAGTGAGAAGATGGTGGGGATGGGCTGGCAGTTGGACTCAGTGATCTCGGTGGTCTTTTCAATCTTAATGACTTTCTTGAGTGGGGAGATGGTGGGGGTGGGTCAGTGGTTGGACTTGATGGTGTTAGTGGTCTTCACCAACCCCATTGATTCCATAATCGTCTGAGTAGTGGGGAGATGGTGTGGATGAGTCAGTGGTTGGTCTCAGTGATCTTAGTGGTCTTCTCCAACGGCAGTGATCTCATAATTCTCTGAGTGGGGACGTAATGGAGGTGAGTAGACAGCTGGACTCATTGATCTTAGTGGTCTTTTCCAACCTTAATGACTCTTTCGAGGGGGGAGGTGGTGGGGGTGGGTCGATGGTTGGACTCGATGATCTGAGTGTCTTTTCCAACGCTGACAATTCCATGAGTTTCTGAGTGGGAGGTGGCAGAGATGGGTCAATGGTTGGACTCAACAATCCTGGTGGTCTTCTCCAGCTCCAACAATTACACCATTCTCTTGAGCGGGAAGATGGTGGAGATGGGTTGATGGTTGGACTCAATAATCTTAGTGGTCTTCTCCAACTGTAATGACTCTCTGAGTGGGGATGGGTTGCTGGTTGGACTCAGTGGTCTTGGAAGCCTTTTCCAACCTTAACGATTCCCTGACTCCATGACCCACTCAACGCATGCTTCCTGCAGGCTCCGATGACGGCACGGTGCGCTTCTGGGAGGTGTGCACGGCGCGCTGCATGAAGACCTTGCCCGTGGGTGGCGTGGTGAAGAGCATCGCCTGGAACCCCAACCCCACCGTCTGCCTGGTGGCCATCTGCGTGTGAGTGTCCCCGTGCACCGTCCTGCACCCTCCAGTCCCCGCCAGGAGCTGCCCGGGGCAGTTGGACGCGGTGATCTTGGAGGACTTTTCCAACTTCAGTGGTTCAGTGATTCTTTGAGTGGGCATGGTGGGCACGGAGATCTTCTCCAGCCATAACGACTCCCATGATTCCATGTCACTGAATTTCCTCTCCCACAGCTTTTCAGCTTCTAGGGAGATCCTGGGGACTCACCTCCAGCACTGGGGACTCTGGTCTCGAGCTCCTGTCCCTTGTTTGGCTACAGATGAGCTTGGCAGCCTTGCACCATCCCACCCATCCCCCCGCCATCATCACGCAGGGCTTGCAGAAGGGTTTCCCCTCACCAGCAGTGCCCTGACCCCTTCCCTCCCCAATCCCACACTGCAGGGAGCAGTCGGTGCTGCTGGTGAACCCGTGCCTTGGGGACAAGCTGCTCTATGGGGCCACTGACCAGGTGCTGGAGTCCTACGTGCCACCAGAGGAGGAGCGTGTACAGCCTGTCCAGTGGGTCACAGCCACCAGCGAGGAGCACAGCAGAGGCATCCGCCTGACAGTGCAGCACAGCAAGGTGGGGACAGGGCAGTTCTGGGGGATGGAGTGGGGCAGCCCCACTGATGGGCTTGGGGAGGGGGCCTGTGTGGGTCAGCAAGGGTCAACAAGGCCAAGTGGATGGCATTGGGTTGGGGCAAAGTGTTGGGTTGGTCCCTTCCAACTCAACTCGTTCTGTAGTTCTGTGATCTTTAAGGAACTTTCCAACCCAACTACTGTGTGCTTCTGTGATCTTTAAGGGCTCTCCCAATCCAACCATCCCATGGGTTTATGATCTTTAAGTACCCTTCCAACCTAACCCAGCCCACCCAACCATCCCAGGGCTCTATGGTCTTTAAGGTCCCTTTCAACCCAATCCAACCCAACCATCCCATGGTTCTATGATCTTTAAGGTCCTTCCCAACCCAACCATCCCATGGTTCTGTGATCTTTAAGGTCCTTCCCAACCTAATCCAACCATCCCATGGTTCTGTGATCTTTAAGATCCTTCCCCACCCAACCCAACCGTCCCATAGTTCTGTGATCTTTAAGGTCCTTCCCAACCCAACCCAACCCAACCCAACCATCCCATGGCTCTCTGATCTTTAAGGTCCTTCCCAGCCCAACCCAGTCTATGATTCTATGCTCTCTAAGGACCCTTCCACCCCGCCATTCTATGATTCCATGGGTCTGACTCCTCCCCGTTGCCCGCAGGCCTTGAAGCAGGTGACCTGGCACGGGAAGGGTGATTACTTCGCCACCGTCGTGGCCGACAACAGCAACATGCAAGTGCTGATCCACCAGACCAGCAAACGCTGGAGCCAGAACCCCTTCCGCAAGAGCAAAGGGCTGGTGCAGTGCGTCCTCTTCCACCCCATCCGGCCCTATTTCTTCGTGGCCACGCAGCGCTACGTCCGCGTCTACAACCTCCTCAAGCAGGAGCTCACCAAGAAGCTGATGGCCAACTGCAAGTGGGTGTCCAGCATGGCCATCCACCCTGCAGGTACGGATGGCGGTGCCGGAACGGAGCACCCTGGGGTGCCTACGGCGGTGTGTGGGGCTCACCTGGTGATGGGTGTCCCACTCCTTCCTCCAGGTGACAACGTCATCTGCGGCAGCTACGACAGCAAGCTGGCCTGGTTCGACCTGGACCTCTCCACCCGCCCCTACCAGCTGCTGCGGTGAGTCCCAGCCCCCAGGGCCGCCCCCATCCTTCCCTCCCCGTGCTGCAGAGCTCAGGGCCGCACACAGGTTTTATGATTACCATTTTCCAAAGCACTGACCTTTGGAGTCAGCTTTTTGGTAGGTACTCCAAACACACATGGGGTTGAAGCAGAAAGTCCCATCGATGAGAGTCCCTCATTTCCCAGTGCTGCCTCTTGCACTCAGGGTCCTACACACAGCCCACTGATCTACAGTGAGGATAAGCACCCTGTTCCAGCTCCCAGTTAAGCCATACATTTATTTTACTGGTGATCACAAAGCATTTTCATCATCTTTCAGTTACCATGGACTGAACTTCTTGTACAAAGAGCCTGAGTGACAAATGCAGGTTAACCCAAGGTGGGGGTTTCCCATAGCAAAGTGATAATTACCTTTGCATGGTTTTGTTCTGCTGCCCGGCCCCTAATTGTAGAAGCAATAAGCAAGAATTTGGTGTCCCATATAAATAAATAATCAAAATACAATCTAGAGAACCCCAATTTGCTGCTTTAGGAGCAGCATTTCTGTAGGCACGCTGATACCCGATGGTTGGCAGCAGTGATGCAGTTGGCAGCAGTGATGCAGTGAGCTCGAGGCAGATTGGGTAGGCAGATGGATGGGTTGTACGGGTTGTCAGAGAATTTTGGGGAAGGGGCTGCATAGAAGGGCCGTGTTTATGTTGTAGATGTTCATTGGAAGTGCTCAATACTGAGTTGGACAGGGCTTTGAGCAGCCTTGATCTAATGAACCCCATGGCAGGGGCTGGAATGGTTGACCATTAAGGGCCCTTCCAACCCAACGCAACTATTCCATGGCTCTGTGATCTTTAAGGATCCCCCTACTCAACCCAACCATCCCATGGTTCTATGAGCTTTTGGGACCCTTCCAACCCAACCATCCCACATCTCTATGATCTGTAAGGACCCTTCCAACTCAACAATTTCAAGGCTCTGTGATCTTTAAGGACCCTTCCAACCCAACCATCCCATGGCTCTACAATCTTTAAGGACCCTTCCAACCCAACCATCCCATGGCTCTATGAGTTTTTGGGACCCTTCCAACCCAACCATCCCATGATGCCATGACTTTACGATCCCCCTGCGCTGACGGCACTCACTCTTTGCAGGCACCACAGGAAGGCACTGAGGAGCGTGGCCTTCCACAAGCACTACCCGCTCTTCGCCTCGGGCTCGGACGACGGGACCGTCATTGTGTGCCATGGCATGGTCTACAAGTACGTGGGAATTGGGCCGGGGAGGGTTCGATGTCTTCCCATGGGGCGGGGGGCAGCGGAGGGTTGGTTATGGGGCAGAGGGAGCAGAGCATCGATGGGGTGACCCCACGGGTGGATGCAGAGCCCCGCACTGACCCATCTCCCCACACAGCGACCTGCTGCAGAACCCGCTGCTGGTGCCAGTGAAGGTGCTGAAGGGCCACGCGCTGACCCTGGACCTGGGCGTCCTCGATGTCATCTTCCACCCCACTCAGCCGTGGGTCTTCTCCTCCGGCGCCGACGGCACCGTCCGGCTCTACACGTAGCTGCTGCCCAACACCGGCACCCCAATAACACCGGCACCCCAACACCAGAACCCCAACACAGGCACCCCAACACTGGCACCCTGACTACACCAGAACATCAACACCGGTACCCCGACAACACCAGTACCACAATACTGGCACCCCAAGAGCAGCACTCTGATAGTGGCACCCCAGTACCAGCACCCCAAGAAGACTGGCATCCCAACATCAGCACCCCGGTGACATCGGCACCCTGACACCGGCACCCTGACTACACTGGCACCCCAATACTGCTCCCTGACACCAGTACCCTGATATCAGCACCCTGATATCAGCACCCTGACAACTCTGGCATCCCGACACCGGCACCCCAATACCAGGACTCTGAGGCACCCTGACTACACTGACACCCCGATACCAGCACCCCAATACCAGGACTCTGATACCAGCACCCCAACATCACCGACACCCCAACACAAGCTGGGAACATCTCTGCTCCTACCCATGGACTCCGGAACCTTTCTAATTTCTCATTAAACTTATTTTTGGGTACAGAATCGCATCTTTGTGTTCTCCAGCTGCACCAAGGAGCACCCAGCACCCCAATTCCTGCGCGGTGCTGCCCAGTGTGGTGCCCTCCAGCCCCCCCCCAGAGTGTCTGTGGGGTTTCTCCATGCTTGCCTGCCCCACAGCATCTCCCATGGCCGAGAGAGATGCTCCCGAGCTGAATGCACAGGACCTGCACCCACTTTGCCCCACAGGGACACATATGGGGGTAACACTGCCCCATAGCACACCCGCAGAGCCCACCCCACAAGCATCCAGAGCCCCCCAACCCTCCATCCATCCAGAGCCCCCCCAGCCCCACGTGCCGCCCTCTGACCCCGCGGTCCCGCAGCCGCACCGTGAGCTCATCCCGTCCCGCCGTGAGCTCAGTGTTGGCCATGGGCCAGGATTGGGGAAACCAAACGGGAACTTTCCCGACCCACATCGACCACACGGCCCCACAGGACCCCATTGCGGGACCCACATCAGTGGGGTTTGTTCCCTGCACAGCCCGACCCCTGCGTGAGCACCCCAACAATTCTGCTCCTGCTGCAGCCAGAGCTGAGCAATGGGACCGAGGCTGGGGCGTAAGCAACAGCAAAAGGCCGGGGCACATCTCCCCCTACCCCAGGTTGTGGGGTCAGGGACAACCTGGGTCGTCAGAGGCTCAGGATCAGCCCCACACGGCTCCTGGCCCCCACCCCACAGCGCAGGGCCTGGCCCACTGCTGCCCCACTCCATCCACCCACGTTCATTCTGGAGCCCACTGAAGAGCACAGACAGCACAAGGAATGAGGGAAGCCCCCCTACCCAAGCCCTCCCCCCACCCACCCACTTCCAAGCCCTCCGCTATCATTAACACCCCCCTCCCCCATTAACAAACCCCCACGTCAGCCGCATCCCTCACCCCACACCACCTCCCAGCCAGGAGCAAAGAAAGAGCTTTATTATCGAAAAATAAGTTTATGTACAGGTGTGTTTGGGGACGCTCACATTCCTGGGACCCCCCACCCACCCACCACACAGGGGTCCGTTCACCTGCTGTGCCCATCCCGGGCTCTGGGGGGAGCGGAGGAAGACGATGGCGCTGCAGAGCGGGGCCCGTGGGGGGCGCGTGGCGGTGGCTGTGGGGCTGCAACCCCATAGCGCTGCGTGGGGTCAGAGGATGCGGACGAGGCGGCCCAGGGTCTCTGCCACCTTCATGCGGACGGCGGGGACCGGGTCCTTCAGGAGGAGGTTGAGGGCTGCGGGGAGCAGAGCGCGGGGTGGGGGGAGGCAGGGCTGGGGGCTGCCCACGCCCCTCCTCCAGCCCCCATCCCCACCGTCACACACATCAGGAGGGGGCATGGGGACCCCAAATCCCCTCTGGGATCCCAAATCCGCTCTGGGAATCCCCTATGCCCTTGGGGTTCCCAAATCCCCTTGGGGGTCCCAATTTTCACTTTGGGAACACCAGATCCCCTTTGGGTCCCCATATCCCCTTGGGGTCCCCAAATCCACTTTGGGAACACCAATGTGCCTTTGGGGACTCCAATTCTCTTTGAAGAACCTCAATGCACAACAGGGATACAAAACCCCTCTGAGGACCCCAAATCCACTTTGGAGCACCCAGATCCCACTGTGAACCCCAAATCCACACTGAAAACCCAATATCCCTTTGGGGACCCCAAATTCAATTGGGTGATTCCCAAATAGGGATTCCATATCCATTTTAGGGACCTCAGATCCCCCCCCCCCCCCCCAATGGACCCCAAATCCACTTTGAGAACCCTATATTCCCTCGGGGACCCCAAATTCATTTGGGGAACACCATATCCCCTTGGGGTCCCAATATCCCCTGTGGGGACCCCAGATTTCCTTTGGGAAACCCATATCCCCTTGGAGACCCCAAATCCCCCTATGGACCCCAAATCCATTTTGAGAACCCTATATATCCTTGGGGACTCCAAATTCACTTTGGGGACCATGAAATACTCCTGGGGACCCCAAATCTGCTTTGAGTATCCCAAATCCTTCCAGGAAACACAAATTCACTTTGGGAACCCCATATCCACTTCAGAGTCCCCCAATCCACTTTGGGAACACAGTATCTCCCCAAAGGGGACTCCAAATCCTCTGTGAAGACCCCAAATCCACATCAGGGACCCAAATCCCCATTGGGGACCCCATATCCACTTTGGGGACCCCAAATTCCCCTGTGGACCCCGCATCCACTTTGAGAATCCTATATCCCCTTGGGGACCCCAGATTCACTTAGGAGACCCCGAAATACTCTTGGGGACCCCCACAACCCCTTGGGAATCCCATATCTATTTTGAGAACACTATATCCCCTTTGGGACCCCATATCCCCCAGGAAACCCCAAATCCCCCATTTTGAACCCTAAATCCACCCTGAGGACCCCATATCCCCCGGGAAACCCCAAATCCACTCGGGGATTCCTGAAACTCCTTTGGGGACTCCCTGTCCCCCTCGGTGACCCCCCAGGACCCCCTCACTGGATCCTCCCCCCCCGGGGAACGTCCCAATGTGGGGAAGAAGGCGGGGAGTCGGTCCACGCGTTGGCCCCACAGCCGCCCTCCCCATCAAGCACTTCCCAACGCCGGGAGCCGTCCTTCCGAGCAGCGAAACCCCACTGCATTTCGCCATCCCATTTTTCCAGGAGCTGTTTACCCGCAGCGCAGGAGAGTCCCCCCCCCTCCTCCCCCCTCAGCTCCCCCTGATTTATGCCACATCCCCCTCCTGCGCTCCTCATCCTCCGCCCCGGGGGTGCCCCCCCGGCCCCTCCCGTCGCTCCCCCCATTACTCACACCCGGATTATCTTTCACTGTTGCTAACAGACAGCCCTCTTTCTTCTGGACGGGGCTCAGGGAGCCAACGGAAAGATAGTTTTTCCTTTTTTAGTGTTTTTTAAGCTCTCTTGGAACGATCCGAAAGTTTCCGTGCATTACTCTATACTATGAGGTCACCAGTGACAAGGAAAAAATCCCTGAAATCCAGGAAAATTACTTAACTCTGCTCCAAAATGCCACCGGCTTCAGTCGGGCTTTTTATGAGCCCTTCGCCGGGAGCCGAGCGCTGCCCCATCGCTGGGAGTGCTGCCCCACAACCAGGAACCCCGCTGTGCGGTGTCCCCGTCTGCTCCCAGCGCTCAGAGTCACGGAATTGGGAACGTTGGGAAAGGCCTCCAACACCCCCGAGGGCAGCGCTCAACTCATCCCCACCACGTCCACCATGGGGTCATAGAGGTTGGAAGAGATCTCCAGGATCCCCAGCTCCAACCCCAACCCACCCCACCGTGACCCTAAATAGATCCAGAGTCATTAAGCTTGAAGAAGACCTCCAAAGTCATCCAGTCCAACTCCAACTCCAACCCACCCCCCACCATGACCCTAAATAGAACCACTGAGTCATCAAGGTAGGAAAAGTCTTCCAGGATTCCCAACTCCAACCCCAACCCACCCCACCATGACCCTAAACAGATCCATAGAGTCATTGAGGCTGAAGAAGACCTCCAAGGTCATCCAGTCCAACCCCAACACACACCCCCATCACCATAAATAGACCCACAGAGTCATCAAGGTTGGAAAGGACCTCCAAGATCCCCGAGTCCAGAGGTCAACTCATAGCCACCATGTCCACTGTAGGGTCATTGACATGATTGGAAGAGACTTCCAAGATCCTCAACCCCAACCCACCCCCCCACCATGACTGTAAATAGAACCACAGACTCATTCAGGTTGGAAGAGACCTCCAAGGTCATCCAGTCCAACTCCAACCCCAACCCACCCCCAAGCATGACTGTAAATAGAGCCACAGACTCATTCAGGTTGGAAGAGACCTCCAAGGTCATCCAGTCCAACCCCAAGCCACCCTCACTGTAACCCTACACAGACCCATAGAGTCATTAAGATTGGAGAGGCCCTCCAAAGTCACCCAATCCAACTGCACCATGCCCACTACCGTGTCCCCAAGTGCCACATCCCCACAGTTCTTCAGCACTTCCAAGGATGGTGACCCCACCCCCACGCCCAACCCCAGGCAGCCCATGTCAGTGCCTGATTGCTCTTTTGGGGAAGAAATGTTTCCTAATCTCCAACCTGACCCTCCCCTGGTGCAATTAAGGCCATCCCCTCCTGTCCCATAACATGGGAGCAGAGGCCAACCCTCTCCCTCACCACAAGCTCCCTTCAGGAGCTGTAGGGAGCGATGAGCTCTCCCCTGAGTCCCCCCTGCTCCGGACCCACACACCCCACACCCACACCGCTCCCCGCAGCGCTGTGCTCAGACCCTTCCCCCTGTGTCGCCCCCTGGACACGCTCAGCACCTCAGCGTCCCTCTCGCGGTGAGGAAGGACTGCTGGGTGCGGGGTGGGCGCAGTGTGGGGTCCCGCCGTGGTACTCACCCGAGATGAGCTGCTCCAGGTCCACCTGGTGGCAGTGGTCCTCCCCCACGTGCAGCACGAGGAACCCTGGGGAGGAAGGTCAGGGTTAGGGCTCGATGGGACCCAGCGGGAATCCCGAGCTGAGCGTACAGAGGGACGCAGGGCTGCGCTGTGGGTCACAAAGAGCCACCCTGCAGAACGTGGGGACGTGGGTCAGTGCTGTGCACCAGGAACGTCCGACCCACAGTGCCGAGGACATCGCCTAACACAGCCCCACAGCTTCCTGCATTATTTTGTGATTTTTAGTGATGGTTTTCATGAGCAGGTGCATGGATGATGGCTGATCCGAAAGTAGTGCCTCCTGTTTTGTTATGGTGGCCCACAGTGTCAGAGTTGGGTGGTGGTGGGATGGCAGGAGAGGTTGAACCCACCCCCACCACCCCCACTAACCATGTCCCTAACAGAATCACAGAGTCATTAAGGTTGGAAGATGCCTCCAAGATCCCCAACCCCAACCCATCAACTAACTGCGTCCCCAAGTGCCACATCTCCACCTGGAAGACCCCAGGGATGGGGATCCCAGCACCCCCCTGTGCCAACAGCCACTCTTTCCAAGAAGGAACTGTTCCTAATATGGCGCTATGCTTAATTCCTAAGGAAATGGTGTCAGTTTTCAAAGATTACAATTTGAAAAGCCATTAATTATATCGCAGAAACACATTGCCAAGTCAGACGCGTACTGAGGAACGTTTCATAAAGACCAAAAAGAGGCACCAAAAAAATAATTTCATCACTACAACTGAAATTAATATAAAGTTAGGGCTCAGACGGACTCTGCCACAAAAGCTCATCCCGTGATGGCAAACTGGCAGCAAAAAAACAACCTGAACCATTTGACAATGGCGAATTGTCAAGCAACGTATGGAAAGCACGGCAGATATCATCTCTCCCCATTAAAAAAACCAGTTTTCCTCAGCAGACTGTGGCCCAGTGGACTGAAGGAACAGGAAAATCTATTGAGAGAAATGCAGAGAGTAAAGCTGCTCCTTTCCAATCGGTGGTGACGGATGAAAGCGCTGATGTACCAACATGGCTCAGCTCTCCGTTCTAATTAGAGGTCCTGGAAATGAATGTAAGGTCGCCAAAGAAATGGATTCTTTGGGGCTGTTAAGAGGGACAACCTCTTGGTTTGGCAGGACATTCATTTCTGAAGAACTGCTCTCAAGAGGAAGGCACAGGATGAGGGAAATCAGAGCAAAAATCTCTGATGAACGCCTCACAAGGAACCACGACCGCTGCCACTGAACCAGAGTGGTGCGTTAAGTTTCACAACAATAAGGTCAATTATCCCACTGGTTTTATGGTTTTATGCTCTCCTTATGTTTTCAAAAAAAAAACCCACAAGTTCTGTTGTTTATTTAAGTTAAACTATCTTATATATTTTATATGTGGCCCAAGACGACTCCTCTTCACTCAGTACTGGTGAAGGTGAGCCAAAAGGCTGGGCACCCTTGGGACAGATGATGGGACTACGGGATGGTTGGGTTGGAAGGGTCCTTGAAGATCACAGAGCCATAGGATGGTTGGATTGGAAAGTCCTTAAAGGTCATAGAGCCATGGAATTGTTGGATTGGAAGGGTCCTTAAAGATCACAGAGTCACAGGATGGTTGGATTGAAAGGGTTCTTGAAGATCACAGAACCCTGGGAAGGTTGGGTTGGAAGGGTGCTTTAAGAGCCATGGAATGGATTGGGTTGGAGTGGTGCCCCCACCAGCACCTCTGCAGCTCCGTTAACCCACTGCTATGAACCAGCACAGTGCTGCTAGCTCTGCAGAACACAGCCCAACCCTGCACTGCCTTTATCACAACGGGATGAACTTAATCACGATGGGATGATCTGGTCAGGGTCTGTGCAGCCCATGGGGTGCAGTGGGGACTGAACACTCCCCCCCCCAGGACCCCATGGGGGTGCAGAGTGGCCTGGAAGCAACAGCATGGAGCAGGCACAGCCTTACCGATGAACATGGGCGCAGCCGCTCGGATGTCCACCCAGGAGCTCTTGAAGTAGAAGAGGTTGGTCAGAACCAGACGGTTCAGCATCTCTGGGTAGCTCTGCATCTGCAGGATGCAACGCAGAATCACACAGCAGGAAGGGCTGGAAGGGACCTCTGGAGATCCTCCAGTCCAAACCCCCAGCTGGTGGCACTCTTGGCCACCAGGGTTCACGCCTGGCTCATAGTCAACAGTTCGTCAACCACTATTCAACCACCGGACAACCATTGGTTAGCCATTCAACTCTTGGTCAACCATTAGCCATCTGTTGGTCAGCCATCTGCTGTTCAACCACTGGTGAACCATGGGTCAACCACTGGTCAACCACTGGTCAACAACTGGTCAAAATTCAAGTCCAGTGGTCAATCATTTTCTAGATCTCCAGTTCAACCTCTGGTCAACCATTGGTCAATGATTCAATCACTGGTTAATTGTTGATCAAGTGTTGGTCGACCATTGGTCAACTGTTGGTTAACCAGTGGACAAACATTCAATCATTGGTCAACTTTTGGTCACTCATTGGTCAACCACTGGTCAACCACTGGACAACTACTGGACAACTGTTCAAGTTCAATGGTCAACCATTTTCTAGATATCCAGTTCAACCACTGGTCAACTGTTGGTCAACCATTGGGCAACTTTTTGGGTCAATCAATGATCAACATTGGTCAACCACTCAATCAGAGGTCAACCACTGTTCTACTGTTGTTCAACCACTGTTCAACAGTTGGGTCAACCCTTGGTCAATCACTGGCCAACCACTCAACTATTGGTCAACTGCTGGTCAACCGTTGCTCAACCATTGGTCAACCACTGGTCAATCAATCGCTGGTCAACCATTTTTCAACCTCTGCTCACCCGCTGGCCAGCTGGGCAGCACTCACCAGGTGCTTGCAGACGTTGTTCATGAACTCGCCGTAGTGCAGGCTCCGGTCCTCCCGCAGGTGGTTCAGGAACATGTCACACAACCCCTCACAGCCCATGCTGGGGCCGCACATGCGCAGAGCGAACTTGCAGGCCTGCAGCACACACACAGGGGGAGGTCGCAGCGTGCCGGGGGGCCCAATGCATCGCCGCGTTTCCTATTGGGTGCCCCTCCACGCCATGCGCTCACCCTGACGACCTCGGGTTTGGGGTCCTGGAGGTGCAGCAGCAGCGTCACCAGCCCGTTGAGGATCTGCTCGAAGAACGCCTCGCAGTCACCCTCGCTGAATTTGGTCAGGTTGCCAAAGAGCACGATGGATGAGCGGCGGAGGTCGGGCTGCTCCTGCAGGTGGGGACAAGCTGGGCTCAGGGGCTGCCACTGGGTGTGAACTCCCACATTTCAACCCAATATCAGCCCCCTCCCCTGGGCCAGAGCCCCACAAGAGGAGGGGAACAGATGGGGGACGCTGGGGACAATGTCTCCATGCTGCATTCACCTCCAACCATTTGAAGGAGCTCAGTAATGCCCATCCTACACACAGTGCCCAGCCCAGCCCCTGCAGTCCATCAAGACCCCACGCCCAGAGCAGGCTCTGCCATCCTGTTCCTTACGCTGTCAAAGAAGGGCCGGATCCTGATGGCGATGTGCAGGAGCGTGGCCTGCACATCCCTCTCCTCCAGGTGCTCCAGGAGCTTGGACAGACTGGTCATGGCCTCCAGGGCCACCAGGTTGTTGGGGTCATCTCTGTCATCCATGCCATTGACCATGGACGCCAGCAGCTTGGCCCCATGCTTATGCACCTGTGAGGGAAGTGATGAGAGCTGGAATTAAAATGAAATTACAGTATAAACCCGTGGTAAGTCTGCCATCACTTCGCCTTTGCAATTTGGAGGACAGCTGGGAAAAGGACAAAGCACAGCCCTACACCGTGGGGATGTGCAAGAATCATAGAATCACCAAGGCTGGAAAAGACCAACATCATCCAGTCCAACTGTAAGGGAGAAGGAGACCCACGGCAGCTGGGAATTGTAGAGTCATGGAATTGTTAAGGTTGGAAAAGAGCTCCAAGATCTCCAACTCCAACCCAAACCCACCTCCCCATGACCCTAAATAAACTCATAAAGTCATTTAGGTTGGAGAAGACCTCTGAGATCCCCTGTCCAATCCCAACCCACCCCACTATGACCCTAAATAGAACCACAGTCATAAAGGTTGGAAGAGACATCCAAGACCTGCAACCCCAACTCACTCCTACCATAACCCTAATTAAAAAAACAGAGTCATTACGGTTGGAAGAGACCTCCAAGACCATTCAGCTCAAACCCAACTCATCCCACCATGACCCTAAATAGAACCACAGAATCATTCAGGTTGGAAGAGACCACTAGGATCACCCAGTCCAACTGCAAACCACCCCACCACCCCCACTGACCACATCTTCAGGAGCCACATCCTCACATCCTCACATCCTCACATCTACTCAATCCCTCCTTGGATGAGACTCCACCACCTCTCTGCGCAGTTCTGGGAAGATTTCCCCCAATGCCCAACCCCAAATCTGCCCTAGCACAAATTGACCCCACCTCACCTACAGGTCACTGTATGGAGCCCCGAGCCATTCTGGCCCACAGCTCCAGCACTAGGGGGCAGCTGTGGCCCCAGTGCAGATCCCAGAGGACACGGCTTGGCATGCTGAGCACTTGGGCGCCATGGGAGCTCTAGGACACTAACATGCCACAGAGTTTGCCCTACTCAGCTCCTGTGTGTGGGGTGGGAGAGCAGGAGGAGGAGGGCTGGGCTCCCAGGATCAAACAGTCACAGAGTCACTGGGGTTGGAGGAGACCTCGAAGATCCCCAACCCAACCCAACCCAACCCATCCCATCCCCACTGCCCACGTCCCCAAGTACCACATCTCCGTGCTTCCTGACCACCCCCAGGGTCGGTGACCCCACCCCCACCCCAGGCAGCCCATCCCATTCTTCTCTGGAGAAGAAATTTCTCCTTGATCCCACCATGCCCACCAATATCAGCAGCGGCACACAAAGACCGTCCCACCGCACATCACCGGGATGAGGACGTGGCCAACAGCCCCGTTCCCAGAGCAGACAGTGCTACCCATAAGCATCCCCTCCCAGCCCCAGAGGACCCGACTGGCTCCGTGCCGTTTGCTCCCACCTTTTCGGGTGCCCCCACGGCGATGTTGCCCAGCCCCCGCAGCGCCAGCACGCGCACCAGCAGACACGGGTCCTTCTGCCGCCCCGTCATGCTGTCCATCACATTCTCCAGCAGGATCAGGTCGTTCACCACGTTACTGCTCAGCAGCTGGGGGAGAACGGAGCGATGGGATGGCAGCCCCCCGTCCCAAGGGTGGATGCCATGGTGGGTCGGGAGCTGCCACCGCTTTCTGCCCAGGGAGAGGCGTCTGTTCCTGGATTTCAGCTCTGGATTTCGGCTCTGAGCTCAGAACTGCAAACGGGGAACTCCTCATAGCCCTCAGATCCAGGGAACCCGCAGGGATGGAGGGCACAGACAGCTGGGAGGGACCCAACCACATCCCTGGGACCCACCGAGCTGAGACCACCTCTGGGTGGGCCAAGGGCAGCAAGGAAGAGGCATGGGCAGCAGGGAAGGGCAGCAGAGGGGAAAAGCATGGCCCCAGCTGCAGAGCAGCAGCACAGCCCCATGGCTCCAGCAGCATCTCCACGGACACAGCCCCACGGCTCCAACAGCAGGAGCACAGCTCTGGGAACATTCCCATTGTCAGAGCAGCAGAAGCACACGCCTAGGAGCATCCCCAGCTGCAGAGCAGCAGGAGCACAGCCCCATCACCCCAGGAGAATCCTAGCAGCTGGAGCACAGCTCCTTGTACCCAGGAGCATTCCCAAGAGCAGAACAGCAGGAGCACAACTCCACAACTCCAAGAGCATCCCCAGCAGCAGAAGCACAGCTCCAGGAACATCCCCAGCAATACAGCAGCAGGAGCACAGCCCCGTGACCCCAGGAGCACCCCCAGCAGCCGGAGCACAGCTTCAGGAACACTCCCAGTGGTACAGCAGCAGGAGCATGACTCCGGGAGCAATCCCAGCTGCTGAGCAACAGGAGCACAGCCCCACGACTCCAAAAGCATCCCAGCAGCAGGAGCACAGCCCCAGGAGCGGCCCCAGCAGCAGGAGCACAGTTTCATGTACCAGGATTAAATCCAGGAGTAGAGCAGCAGGAGCACGGCCCCATCACCCCGGTAGCATCCCCAGCAGCAGGAGCATGGCCCCACGGTTGCAGGAACATCCCAGCAGCAAAACACAGAGCTCCTGGCAAGCGGTGCAGAGCCCTGCAGTGCTGCGAGCTGCTGGCCGTGCGCCGAGCCGGGGGCTGCCGGGGCTGCTCTCCCACTGACCCCCACCCCTGGGGACCCGGCTCATTGCAAACAGAACTGGAGGAGCTGTTAATGGCACGGGTTAACGAGCTGTGTGGGGCTGCTGGATGCAGGGCAGAGCTGGGGCTACTGCAGGTGGCAGTGACCAAAATCTGGCACCTCATGGCAACCCACAGCACAGACCTGGCACCCAATGCAGGGACTCCATGGCACAGACCTGGCACCCCATGGTGTCCCCGGGCACAGACCTGGCACAGGGACTCCATGGCACAGACCTGGCCCCAAGTGCAGGGACCCCCTGGCACAGACCTGGCACCTGGCACAGGAACCCCATGGCATAAAACCTGGCACCCCACGGAACCTTGTGGCACAGACCTGACATCCCATGGCACCCCATCACACTCCATGGCAGAGAATTCATGGTGCCCCATGGCACAGACCTGGCACCGGGATCCCATGGCACAAAACCTGGCACCCCATGGCACAGATCTGGCACTACGTGGCACTGCGTGGCACTGGAATCCCATGGCACTGCCCATGACACCTCATGGCACAGACCTGGCAGCTGGCAAAGGGACCCCACGGCACAAAACCTGGCACCCCATGGCACAGAGCCGGCACCACCAGCAGCGCCAGGAGGGCACATCGCCACCACTCCCCGGCGCCGCAGCCCCGCGGCCGTCCCCTCCCGGCTCCCACTCTGTCATCTCCGTCACCGGCACTGCCGCGAGCGGAGGGACCGAGCTCTCACCTCATCAGTTTGGAGAGAGGGAGACACAGGCATTTGCTTCCTTCCCCTCCCGCCCCACGGTGAGGCAAAGCCGCTATTTTAAACCCAAAAAAAAAAGGACGCCGAGAGCCAACCGCGCTCCAAAACGAAAGCAGATTCTGGGATGGGAGCCAAGAGCCGGGGCCGGCGGCTGCCACGGCCAAACAGAAAATAAAAACAGGGCCCTCGTCCCGGGCTGCTTAAAGCAGCTGAGAATTTAAAAGGTGGTTTATAAGCGAGGATATTGCTCTGCCTTGTTGGCATAAGGCGTTCCTTTATGTAACAGAACCTCCTCGAGTGGCCCCGGGCTCGATGGTGGTATGGAGATACGGTTACGGGTTCTGGCGGGGAGAGGAGAGGCCTTGAGTCACCTCATTCCTGGGGTGGGACGTAAGGAGGGAGCTCGGCGCTGCTGCTGCATGGCAGCCGCACGTTCGGGGCCGGAGCCCGCGTGCTTCCTCTGCCAGTCCCTCTGCTGCAGGGTTAGGATGGCAAGAAGGGATGAGAATACGGCCCCGCTGCGGTCAGCAATGGCACTGCCCCGACCCTACGCATGCAGCAGAGCAGCTCAGGGCTGAGCTGATGGAAGGGAGTTCTGTGGAGAAGGAGCTGGGGGTCTCGGTGGCCAACGGTTGACCCAACGGTTGACCACGAGCCAGCAGTGTGTGCTGGTGGCCAAGAGGGCTGATGGTTGATCAGTGGTTGACCAACAGTAGATCATGAGACAGCAGTGAGCTCTCACGGCTGAGAGAACCAATGGTTGAACAACAACTAACCACTGGTTGACCAATGGTTGACCGTGAGCCAGCAGAGTGCCCTCATGGCCAAGAAGGCCAACGGTTGGCCAACTGTTGACCAATAGTTGACCAACATATGACCCAGTGGTTGACCAATTGTTGTTCAGCGATTGACCAACAGGTGTCAAATGGTTGACCAGTAGTTCACCAACAGTTGACCATGAGCCATCAGTGAGCCCTGGTGGCCAAGAGGGCCAATGGAACCCTGTGGTGCATTGCCAGAGTGCAGCCAGCAGGGCAGGGAGGTGCTGCTCCCCTCTGCTCTGTCCTGCAGGGCGCTGCTGGAGCACTGCGCCCAGTGCTGGGCTCCCAGTTCAGGGCAGACTGGGAGCTGCTGGGAGAGCCCAGCGGGGGGTGCGGAGATGGGGGGGACCTGGAGCCCCTCCTGGTGGGGACAGGCTGAGAGCCCCGGGGCTGTGCGCTGGGGGAGAGAAGGCTGGGAGGGGTCTGAGCAGCGCTGATGGGTGTCTGGAGGGTGGGGGTGGGAGGAGGGGGCAGGTGGGGCTGGGGGAGCTCCAGAGGTCCCTTTCAACCCCTATGGATCTGGGATTTGGGGATTCTGCACGGTTCTGCCCCGCTCACCTCAGCCAGGAAGGCGGTGGCAGTGACGCGTTGGCTGTCGAAGGCGCTGCTCAGCGTGGGGATGAGGCTCTTGACAATGAGAGGCAGGCGGGGGCCAGCATGCCGTGCCATGGAGCTGCAGGGAGAAGGGACTGTCATCCACACAGCCCTCAGTCCCCAGTGCCCCCAGCCATCAATGCCTTTTCCCCCAATGCCACCAGTTCCCAATGCCCCTGTCCCCAGTGACCCCATCCCCAATGCCTCCAGCCCTCAATGTCTCTGTCCCTGATGCCTGCAGCTCCCCAATGCCTCCAGTCCCCCAGTGCCCCCTGTCCCCAGTGTCCCCAAGTCCCCAGTGCCCCCATCTCCAATGCCTGTCCCCAGTGCCCCCAGTCTTCAACACCCCCTGTCCCTCAATGCCCTCAGTTCCCAATGCCATTGTCCCCCACGACCTCATCCCTAGTGCCCCCAATCCTCAATGCCCCTGTTCCTAAAGCACCCAGTCCTCAACACCCCCGTCCCCCAACGCCCCCAGTCCCCAACAACCCTGCCCCTAATGCTCCCTGTCCCCAGTGCCCTCACCCCCCAATACCGCCGTCCTTGTGCCCCCCACCCTCTGCCCTCACCCAGCCAGCACAGTGACGCCCTCGTGGTGCCGCTCAGGGTTCTCCATCAGCTCCCATCCTCCAGCACCGCCCACAGCCGTGGCCACAGCCTCACTGCCACCCCGTGCCAGCATGGCCCGCAGAGTCTGCACCGCACAGCTGCAGAGAAACACCGCAACGTCACGCTGTGCACCATCGCATCGCTTTGTCAGGCTGTACTGTTACGCCACGTTATGTCACACTGTGTTGTCACACTGTATCGTCAGATTGTACTGTCACGCCATGCTGTCACATCGCATCGTCACATTGTACCATCAGCCCACGCCACGTTACACCATCACAATGCTTTGTCACATTGTACCATCAGCCCACGCCACATTACACCATCACAATGCTTTGTCACGTTGTACCATCAGACCATGCCACGTTACACCATCGCAATGCTTTGTCACATTGTACCATCAGACCACGCCACGTTACACCATCGCAATGCTTTGTCACGTTGTACCATCAGCCCACGCCACGTTACACCATTGCAATGCTTTGTCATGTTGTACCATCAGACCACGCCACGTTACACCATCGCAATGCTTTGTCACGTTGTACCATCAGCCCACGCCACGTTACACCATTGCAATGCTTTGTCACATTGTACCATCAGACCACGCCACGTTACACCATCACAATGCCTTGTCACGCTGTACCACCACACAGTGCTGTCACACTGTACTGCCACGTCGTACCTTCACTTTGTCAGAGGGCTGGAGCACCTCTCCTATGAGGAGAGGTTGGGGGAACTGGGATTATTTAGATTGGAGAAGAAAAGGCTGGGGGGAGACTTCATTGTGGCCTTACAGTACTTGAAGGGAGCGTATAAACAGGAAGGGAATCAACTCTTTGATAGGGTATATAACAGCAGGACAAGGGAGAATGGTTTGAAAGTGAGCCAGGGGAGGTTTAGGTTGGATATGAGGAGGAAGTTTTTCATGCAGAGGTGGTGAGGCACTGGAACAGGTTGCCCAAGGAGGCTGTGGATGCCCCATCCCTGCAGGCATCCAAGGCCAGGCTGGATGTGGCTCTGGGCAGCCTGGGCTGCTGGTTGGCGACCTGCACACAGCAGGGGGTTGGAACTGATGAGCATTGTGCTCCTTTGCAACCCAGGCCATTCTAGGGTTCTATGATTATCACGTTGTGCCAACACACTGTGCTGACAAACTGTACCATCACATTGTACCGCTACACTGCACTGTCACACTGTACCATCACACCACATTGTCACAGTGTACCATCACACCACATCATCATCCTGTACCATCACACCACATCGTCACCCTGTACCATCACACCACACCACCCTGTACCATCACACCACACCACCCTGTACCATCACACCACGCCATCACATTGCACAGCCGCATTACACCATCGCACCACACCACCACACTGTGCCTCCCAGCCCGGTGCTGCAGAGCACAGCCCCATAGCAGGGCTGCCCGCTGCCCCCCATCAGTGCAGAGCAGTTCCACGTGCTGTGACACCACCATTACCACGACCCAGGAGAGTGGGCTGAAAAGGAAAGCAGACCAGAGCTGCTGGAAGGTGGGTTTTTTTGCATTAGCATTTTATAGGTGGAGATTATTTTGCTGCGAGCGTGGAGCAACATATGGGAACCATACGTTATCCTGTCGCAGCAAAACAAGTATTGGTGATGGAGCAATCCTGGCTGTCAGTGTGAGTGCACATGGAGAACACACGGCTTGGGACGGCGCCCTGACACAGGTGATGCCAAACCACCACTGCCAACCACAGCTCTGCCAAGGACCAGAGTCAACCACGGACCACCACTACCATCAGCCAAGGACCACCAGCACCAACCACGGCTGTGCCAAGGACCACCACCAACCAAGGACCACTGCTAACCAAGGACCACCACCACCATCAGCCATGGATCACCACCCACCACCACCATCAGCTATGGACCACTACCACCAACCAGAGCTGTGCCAAGGACCACCACCAACCATGGACCACCGCCAACCATGGACCACCACCACCATCAGCCATGGATCACCAACAACCACAGCTGTGCCAATGACCACCACCACCATGGACCACCACTACCAACCACGGCTGTGCCAAGGACCACCTCTAACCATGGACCACCACCACAACCATGGACCACCACCACCAACCACGGCTGTGCTGAGGACAACTGCCAGCCGTGGTTCACCACTGCCAACCATGGCTGGTGCCACAGACCACTAACAACAACCATGGACTACCACGATCAGCCATGGATGACCACCAACAACCACAGCTGGTGCGGAGGACTACCACCAGCCATGGAACTCCATCACCAACTGACCAAATGCCAAGGACCACCATCAACCACCGACCACCACCACCAACTACAGGCCACCTGATAGTTCAGCTACAGCCACTGCCAGGGACCAGCGCCAACCATGGGCCACCACCACCAACCACTTGGCCACTGCCAAGGACCGCCAGCACCAACCAAGAACCATCACTATCAGCCATGGACCACCACCTCCAGCCATGACTGCTGCCATGGACCACTGCCACCAACGACAGCTCTTACTGAGGACCACCATGAACCATGGATCACCATCACTAATCATGACAGGTGCCAAGGACCAGCCATGGACCACCACCACCAACCACAGCTTGTACCGAGGACCATCATAAGCCACAGACCACCACCATCAGCCACAACTGGTGCCAAGGACCGTCATTGGCCACAGACCACCACCATCACTCACAGACCACCACTGACCACGTCTGGAGCTGACGACCACTGCCAACCATGGACCACCACCACCAACTGCAGCTGGGGCTGAGAACGGCAGCAGCCCCTGGATCCACCCCCTATCTGCTCCTGGGCTCCAGCCCCCCACTATGGGGTTGCCCTCAGACCCAAACCTGGATCCCACTCCAGCTGTGGGACAGGGGAAGAGCTGCAGCAGCAGCAGCAGCAGCAGCAGATCACGGGGAGCGCTCTCAGTTCCGCACAGCGAGAACCCTGCGCGAGCCCCAGAACCCCGCACGGTACAGGTGGAGCCGTAGTCAGCCCAGGAAAGCTGCAGCAGGATCGATTTCCTTGCAGCACACGAAAACAGCAGCACAAAAACCTCTGGCAGACGCTCGCAGAGACCTGATCCTCCCCTTGCTCCGGGCTCGGCCTCGCGGCAGACGCAGCACGAGGCTGCTCCTGCGGGACGGAGCTTCACGGGGTTTGCTTTTCCTACAGACGCTTCCTTCCTCTCCGACAAAGGCTGTGTCTTCCAGCCTCCCCTTCCTGCCAAGCTATCGTGTTCACCTTTACCGTCGCTCTTTGGCATTTGAGGATCAGGGAGATTCAGCACTCAGAACGCGGCCAGGAAGCGGCTTTGATATTGTAACCAGCTCCTGGGACCGAGCTGGAATTTCACATCTCGGCGCGTCAGACAGAGCCTCTTCCCCTCCATCCATCAGTGGTGACTTCACGGTTACGTGGCCCCGGCCACCAGCTCACACCCAACATGGCCACGCACCCACTGGCCACCTGGCCCTGGGCATTTCTGGATGGGTCTCACGCAGTGCCACTGCCTTGATGCTCTCCAAGCACAGGTAATGCCAAGGACCACCATCAACCACACATCACCAATAATAACCATAAGCCACAGACCATCACCATCCACCACGGACCACTACCACCAACCACAGACCACCATCAGCCACGAGCCACCACCAACAATCATGGACCATCATCACCAAGCACAGATCACCACCACCAGTCACGGACAACCACCACCAGTCATGATCCATCATTACCAACCACCACCATCAGCCACGGATTGTCACCATCAACCGTGGACCACCATCACCAACCACAGACTGTCACCATCAACCACGGACCACCACCATCAACCATGGACCACCATCACCACCAACCACAGACCGTCACCATCAACCATGGACCACCACTACCAACCACGGACCACCATCACCAACCACAGACCGTCACCACCAACCATAGACCATCACCACAACCACAGACTGTCACCACCAACCATGGACCACCACCATCCACCACGGGGTGGCCCTCGAGCTGCTGCAGGATCCCGATGTGCTGCAAGGATTGCTCTGCTCATCTCCTGAGGGTGGGGTGGGAGAGCAGGAGGAGATGGGCTGGGCTCCTGGGGTCACACCGTTGTGGACTCTGGGGTTGCAGAAGACCTCCAAGATCCCCAACCCAACCCCAACCAACCGTGTCCCCAAGTGCCACATCTCCCCACTTCCTGAAGACCCCTGGGATGGTGACCCCACCACCCCCTGGGCAGCCCACGCCGATGTCTGACCGCTCTTTGGCTGAAGAAACGTTTCCAAACATCCAACCTGACCTCAGCCCGAACCCTTCCAACTGAGAGACACAGCGCAGCGTGGGACCCTCCGCATCACCGGGACATCCCAGTGCAGAGAACTGGAAGAACTGGGACAAAACCGCACACGCCAAAAAACCCAAATCCAGCAGAGCCCAGCGCACAGCTCGAGGCCAGGTTGACCCGACCAGCCGCATCGCGCTCTGTGCCACTCCGGCTTCACACGGCAACGGCGATCCGCCCGGCGTACCTGCAGGGCTGGAGGCTGCGCGACGCGGCCGCGTGGCTGCTGCTCCTCCTCTCCCTGCCCTGCAGGCTCTTCGGTAGCTGAACACCCACGGTGCAGCTGACGCGCAGCAGGAGGGTCACGAAGAGAGGCGCGTAGAGCCCCAGCACCGCCGGCCCAGACTCCGGCGCAGACATGATCTCATGCAGAGCACATGTGGCCTTGGGGGGGGGGGAAGAGGGTGAGAGAAAAAGAGAGAGAGAGAGAGAACAGGGGGGGGGAGGAGGATTAGGAGGGATCCCCCCCCCCCCCGGCCCCGCACCACGCCGCTGTCTGTTGGTAAATAGCGGAGGTTGCAGCTCCGTGCTCGCAGAGCGCGTCCCAAACGCAGCCCCGATGCTGGGAGAGCCGTGCAGACCCACGGGGGATCATCGAGCTGGGCCCTGGGGACACGTCGCACGGCCCCCAGCCCGGGTCCGAGGGCAGCACCCAGCTCCTCTCCTCCCAGTTTACACCGCACCACCCCTGGGGGAGGTGAGAGCAGAGCGGGGCGGCCGGGCTGCACCACCTGCATCGGGTCCTTCGCAGGAGGAAATTTTCACAGCTGTTTTCCTGCTCAGAGAGCTGCCAAGCGGGGCTTATTTATTTTTTTTTTCGGAGGGGATAAAAACGCAAAGCGCTCTCTGCCCCGCCGAGGACGGACACCTGAGCAGCTTTTACGAGCGGCGGATTAGCGCGGAGAGGCGCCACGCCGCCGTGCCTGCCTTCCAGACCCGCGCCTGGCACGGCCCCGAGCGCGGAACCGAGGGACACTCACGGCCATGGGCAGCGGCGTGGCCACGCGCTCCGAGCTGCCGCCCAGCAGGAAGGCTCTGCTCTCCTTGTAGGGCACGTCCCGCGTCACCTTCTCCAGCAGCTGCTCCAGGATCTGCGCCGTCAGGCTGGGCTCCGCGGCCAGGGCTCGCCACATGGCACACGTGTGGCTGCGGGGAGCAGAGGGGAGAGAGGTGCTGGGCAAGGACCCTTCCGATCCAACCACTCCACGGTCCTATGATCTGCAAGGACCTTTCCAACCCAACCATTCCATGGTTCTGTGATCTTTAAGGACCCTTCCAACCCAACCATTCCATGGTTCTGTGATCTGTAAGGACCCTTCCCACCCAATCTCTTCCATGGATCTATGATCTTTAAGGACACTTCCAATCCAGTCTGTTCCATGGCTCTATGATCTTTAAGGACCCTTCCAACCCAATCCATTTCATGGCTCTACAATCTATTAAGGATCCTTCCAACCCAATCATTCCGTGGTTCTGTGATCTTTAAGGACCCTTCCAACCCAACTCAATCCATTTCAGGTTTCTATGATCTATTAAAACTCTACCAATCCAACCATTCCGTTCTCTGCAATCTGTAAGGACTCTTTGAAGCCAACCATTCTGTTCTCTTTGAACTTTAAGGACCCTCCCAATCCAAACCATCCTATGGGTCTACGATCTTTTAAGACCCTTACAACCCAACTGAAGTGAACCCAACCTATTCCATGGTGTAATGGTCTATTAAGACCTTTCCAACCCAACCACTCTATGGCTCTATGATCTTCAAGGACTCTTCCAATCCATACCCACCATCCCATGGTCATATGATCTTAATGGGCCCTTCTAACCCAAACATTCCATAGCTCTATGATTTTGAAGTACCCTTCCAACCTAACCATCCCATGACTCTATGATCTTTGAGGACCCTTCCAACCCAACCCAACCCAACCCAACCCAACCCATTCCATGGTTCTACGCTCAGGGCTCAGCTGGGGCCAGCTATGACACTGTGGAGCTCTGGCTTTGCTGAGCTGCCCCACTCCACAAGCGTGACTACCCCAACCACACTCAGCTTCCCTCATTCACTCCACTTACACCCCTATGCCCCACAAACCCTCAGCAGCGAGTGGACACACCGATCCTTGAGCTCCCAACAGAAACTCCAGCAGGAGGAAGGAGCCAAAAAGCTTCCAGCTGCACGCGAAGCAAAAGCTGCTCTGGATGCAGGTACCTGTCGAAGGGCAGCGCGCTGCCCAGCAGGCTGGACACCACCACGCCGGTGTGCTGGGCTGCCAGGATGTACACCGTCTGCTGGGCTGCCTTGTGCACGTG
Source organism: Phasianus colchicus (assembly GCF_987193195.1). NCBI lineage: Eukaryota > Metazoa > Chordata > Aves > Galliformes > Phasianidae > Phasianus > Phasianus colchicus. Next base: position 95,350,007 of record NC_143438.1, read on the forward strand.
CTCCTCATCTACCTCCTGCAGCTTGCCGTGGATGATGCTCATGATGTCGGGCACCTGTGGGGTAACGGGGTGGCACTGAGATGGGGGAAAGGACACGACGAGAGCTTGGGGGCAGTTTGCTGTGGTGTCCACCCATGCCAGTGACACTGCAGAATGTCTCATGGTGCGGAGCAGCCGGCGCTCTGCCAGCATCTGGAGTTCAGCAGTGCCGTGGGGTTGGAACAGGATGATTGTTGAGGTCCTCTGCAGCCCAACCATCCCATGGCTCCATGACCTTTAAGGACACCTCCAACCCCAAAATCCCATGGCTCTGTGACCTTTTAGGACCTTTCCAACCCACCCCTCCTACTGTCCTATGATCTTCAAGAACCCTTCCCACCTATCCCATGCCTCTATGACCCTTCCAACTCAACCATTCTATAGTTCTATGATCTTCAAGGACCCTTCCAACCCAGCCCATGGCTCTATGACCTTTTAGGACCCTTCCAACCCAACCACCCTCCAGTTCTACAACCCCAGGAACTGGAGCAGAAGCGGGGATGACTCCCCCCGGCCCTACTGGCTGCATGACGCACGGCAAGGCACGGAGGAAGCTCACGCACAGCCCAGACCTGGCAGCAAATCCCCGAGCTTAGCACGGAGCTGCCGGGATTTAGCGTCAGGTCGGGTTTCAGGATCTGGGCCGGACGAGGTCCGGACGAAAAGGGAGCGATGGGGAGGGGTCAAGGGGGGGAGTGGGATGTTAGCAGGAGCTGCTGTGCACAGCCTGAGCGGTGCAGGGAGAGCCGGTGTTTCCAATTAGTGCAGGAGAAAAGGGGGAGCTTAGTCCTAAGGCGGTGGATTAGACCAAAAAAAAAAAAAGTCCTCTTCGGAGTGGGGCGCGGAACGGGATGGGGATGGGGGTAGGATGGGGATGGAGATGGGATGGGAGGGGATGGAGATGGGATGGGACTGGGAGGGGATTGAGATGGGGTGGGGAAGGGGATGGGATGGAGATGGAGATGGTGATGGGATTGGAATTGGGATTGGGATTGGGATGGGATGGGATGGGGATGGGGTGGGGAAGGGGATAGGATGGGATGGGATGGAGATAGTGATGGGATTGGGATGTGATTGGGAGGGGATTTAAATGGGATGGCGAAGGAGATGGGATGGGGATGGGGATAAGATGGAGTGGGGATTGGGATGGGGAGGGGATTGGGATGGGGAGGGGATTGGGATGGGGATGGGATTGGGATGGGGTGAGAAAGGAGATGGGGGTGGGATAGGGATTGGGATAGGGATGGGGTGGGGATAGGGATGCAGACCAAAAACAGGGTGGTGATGGGAGAAGTGAAAGCTCCAAGGAGTGTGGGGCAGGCGATGGTACAGCCGGAGGTTCAGTGGGAATGGTTGCATCCTTCCAGTGCCCAAAGGGAGTTGATGAACTGGAAAGTGACTGAGCAAGGGCAGAGAGAGATGCAACAGAGGGGAATAGTTTCAACTCAAAAAAAGGGAGATTTGGGGTCAGATGTGAGGAAATCCTTCACCCAGAGGCGGTGCAGCCCCAGCACTGCTGTGGGTGCCCCATCCCTGGAGGTGCCTGAGGCTGTGGGGGGGTTCTGGGCAGCTCTGAGCTGGGGGGCAGCCAGCCCATGGCAGGGGTGGGGCTGGGGGGGTCCTTCCATCCCAACCATTGTATGGTTCTATGACCTTTAAGGACCCTTCCAACCCAATCATTCAACAACTCTATGATCTTCAAGGAGTCTTCCAACCCAACCAATCCATGCTTCCATTAATTTTCAGGACCCTCCCCACACAACCATTCCATGGCTCTATCGTCTTTAAGGACTCTTCCAATACAACCACCCTGCAACTATGATTTTTAAGGACGTTTCCAACCCGAGCATTCCATGCTTCCACGACCTTTCAGGACCCTTCCAACCCAACCCATTCAATGGCTCCATGACCTTTTAGGTCCTTTCTGACCCAAACCGCTTGATGAATACCGACCACACTGCCAAAGCCTATCACTCCACAGCTCAGCTGCCAGGACCTGGCGCTCACTGGGAGATACGCACGGCGGGAGGCAGAGGGGTTGGGGCTGCCCTGGAGGAGCTCACCTTGTCCTGCAGGACCGCCCCCCGCTCCTTGAGCAGCGCGTTGATCATGACGGTGGCCGCACGGGAGCAGTTCTTGTCGGGGTCTGCCAGCCCCTCAAACATGGAGAGCAGGAGGCTCATCAGCTGGTCTGGGGGGACACGCTTCCCAATCACCTGGGAGGAGAGCGAGTGGCTTAATGAGGGGTTGAGTGATTCATCCCAAATAAATCAGAGGCTACCGTGGGTGCCTCTGTGGCTGTGAGTCCTCCCTGCTGCAGGGCTCTGCAGGCAGCCATCCCTGATCTCAGCCCCACAGCTCTCTGATGGCACAGTGCACAGACCACCTGCCTGCACACAGACTGCTGTAGTGTGGGGCTGGGTGGCCTTAAGGTCCTTTCTAACCCAACCATCTCAAGGCTCTGTGGTCTTTCAGGACCTTAACAAGCCAACTCAAGCCATTCCCTGGCTCTGTGATCTTTAATGACTCCTCCAACCCAACTACTCTGTGGCTCTGTGATCTTTAAGGACCTTCTCATCTCAGCCCAACCCATTCCATGGCTCTGTGATCTTTAAGGACTCTTCCAACCCAATCATTCAATGGCTGTACGACCTTTTAGGACCCTTCCTACCCAACCCATTCTATCATTTCCTAGCTCTATTATTTCCAAGAACTCTCCCAACCCATTCTATGCTTGTATGACCTATAAGGATCCTCCCAACCCAACCCATTCCATGGCTCTACGACCTTCAGGGACCCTTCCAAACCAACCCAGCCCAACCATCCCATGGCTCCAGGATCTTTCTTTCTACAAACTTCTAGGGGCAGCATCGCTATGGGGCGGAATGCTTGGAGCAGCCCCGCTCTGCCTGCCTTACCTTGGCAATGTTGGTGCAGGTGCGGAACAGGACAGTAAAGTCAGGCTCCTCCAGACCCCTCTTCAGTGCCTTCAGTCCCTCCACCATCTCATCCCGGTGGTCCCGAGCAAACCCTGCAGGCAGAGCAGTGCTTGGGTCAGAACACCCAAACACTGCAGTGACGTGGGTCCAAACATCACAGAGATGTGGGTCAGAATGGAGATGCCCCAAAGGACAACAACACTGCAGAGATTTGGGTCCAAACATCACAGAGATGTGGGTTGGAGTCCCACTGTCCCAAACACCACAGCGATGTGGGTCAGAATGGAGCTGCCCCAAAGGACCACAACACTGCAGTGATGTGGGTCAGAATGGAGCAGATCCAAAGGACCACAGCACAGCAGCGATGTGGGTCAGACCCGCAGCACTGCTCCCGGGAACAGCAGCGAAGCAGAGCTGCGTTCCACATCGCCTCCGAGCGCTCATCCCCAGTGCTGCCCTGACCTCTCCTGGTGACATGGGGAAAGTCAGAACGAGGGAGCCCTGGAACTGCTCTGCGATATTCCAGCCCTTGGCATCTCAACCCCCGTACTGTGACAGCATCGCCCCGCTGGCCCCACTCCTGGCCCCACTGCCAGGCACGCTGGCCACAAGAAGGCCATGGCGGCTGTCTCCGGTCATCCCCCAGGCTCTGTGCTGGTGGGCATGGAGGATAGCAGAGGTCTCTTCCAATCTTAATGATGATATGGTTCTATTTGGGTCATGATGGGGAGTGGGCTGGGGTTGGAGTTAAGTATCTTGGAGGTAGGAATCTTGGAGTTAGGGATCTTCTCCAACCCTAATTCAGGGTCATGGTGGGGATGGACTGGGATTGGAACGGATGACCTTGGAGGTCTCTTCCAACCTTAATGACTCTATGGTTCTATTTGGGGTCACGGTGAGGGTAGGTTGGGGTTGGAGTGTCAGACCTTGAGGTCTCCTCCAACCCTAATGATTCTATTTAAGGTCATGGTCAGGGAGGGTTGGGGTTAGACTGGATGACCTTGAAGGTCTCTTCTGACCTTAATGACTCTATGGCCCTATTTAGGGTCATGGTGGGGCAGGTTGGGGTTGGACTGGATGACCTTGGAGGTCTCTTCTGACCTTAATGACTCTATGGGACTGCTTAGGGTCATGGTGGGGCAGGCTGGGGTTGGACTCTGGAATCTCGGAGGTCTCCAACCCTAACGATCTCATCTGTGGGTTCCTTCTCTGCTGCCCCATAACCCGAGGAAGGGGTCTGGCCTTCCCCAGCCCACCCCACGCCCCGGTCCCACCCCCAGCGCCCACCTTCGTAGCACAGCTGGATGTAGAGCAGGCTGTAGACGCAGTCGACGGCGCGCTGCCGGACGCTGCCCACCGAGTCGGAGCAGCGCGGGGAGAAGAGCGCGATGAGCACACCGAGGTTGTAGAACGGGACAACGGTCTGTGGGGACAGCACGGCCGGGTCGGTGCTGGGGTGGCACCGGGGTGGTGTGAGGATGGCACCGGGATGGCATTGGGATGGCACCAGGATGGCATTGGGATGGCACCGGGATGGCATTGGGATGGTACCAGGACAGCACCAGGATGGTATCAGGATGGCACTGAGTTGACAGCAGGACAGCATTGCAATGGCATTGTGATGGCACTGGGTTGGCACCAGGACAGCACCAAGATGTTATCAGGACGGCACTGGGATGGCACTAGGATGGCACCCGGTGGTAGCACTGGGATACACAGGGACAGCACTCAGATGCCACCGGGACAGCACTGTGATGGCACCAGGATGGCACTGAGATGGCATTAGGATGGCAGCAGGATGGCATTGGGATGGCACCAGGACAGCACTGAGATGGCACCAGGACAGCACTGGGATACACACAGCACTGGGATGGCACCAGGACAGCACTTGGATGGCACCGGGATGACACCAGGATGGCACTGGGATACACAGGGACAGCACTGGGACGGCACTGGGATGGCACCGGGATGGCATTGGGATGGCACCGGGACAGCACTGGGATGGCACTGGGATGGCACCAGGATGGCATTGGGATGGTATTGGGATGGCATTGGGATGACACTGGAATGGCACTGGGATACACAGGGACAGCACTGGGATGGCACCAGGATGGCATTGGGATGGCATTGGGATGACACTGGGATGACACCGGAATGGCACTGGGATACACAGGGACAGCACTGGGATGGCACTGGGATACACGGGCACAGCACTGGGATGGCACTGGGATGGCACCAGGATGGCACTGGGACAGCACTGGGATGGCACTGGGATGACATCAGGATGGCACTGGGATACACAGGGACAGCACTGGGATGGCACCAGGATAGCACTGGGATGGCACCAGGATAGCACTGGGATACACAGGGCCAGCACTGGGATGACACCAGATGGCACTGGGATACAAGGGCACAGCACTGGGATGGCAGTGGGATGGCACTGGGACACACAGGCAGGCCCGCTGAGGCACACTTACGCTGACGTTGAGCCTGCCCAGGTAGAAGTCCAGCAGCGCGGCGCTGAGCTCCACGGCACGCTGCCGCTCGTGCTGCTTGCTGGATTTGATCCACGGGCCCAAGTGCTGCGGTATGGGGGGGAAATGACGTCATCAGAGGGTGGTGGGGTCCTCGGGTGACACAGGAAGGGGACAGTGGCGAGAGGGAACCGGCACGTACCGCAAACATGTCCTGCAGGCCGTGTGGGGTCAGGCTGCGCTGCAGGAGGGTCTTCAGCAGCTCCTGGAGGGCACCGAGGGTGTCTGCAAACAGCTCCTGTGGAGTGGTTATGGATGTGAGAGGCACCCAGAACCAGGGGGTGGTGGGGTACCCCCAGGAGGGGGGGCAAAGGGGGAAACCCCAGGAATAGGGGATGGAGGGAACATTCTCAGGAGTGGGAGATGGAGTGGGCACACCCAGGAGTGGGGGGTGGAGGTGGGTGCCCCCAGGAGTGGGGGATGGAAGGGGTTCGCCCAGGAATAGGTGATGGAGGGGACACTCCGTGGAGTGGGAAGTAGAGGGAGGACCCCCAGGATTGGGAGATGGAAGGGAACCCCCAGGAGTGGGAGATGGACATGGGAGTTGGGGATGGAATTGAGACACCTAGGAGTGGGGGATAGAGGCGACACCCCCTGGGGTGGGGAATGGAGGAGAAATCCCCAGGACTGGGAGATGACAGGGGGACCCATAGGAATAGGAGATGGAAGGGACACTCCGTGGAGTGGGAAGTAGAGGGAGGAGCCCCAGGATTGGAAGATGGACAGGGGACCGACTCCCAGGAGTTGGGGATGGAGTTGAGACACCTAGGAGTGGGAGATAGAGGAGACACCCCCTGGGGTGGGGGACAGAGGGGAAACCCCCAGGACTGAGAGACGACAGGGGGACCCACAGGAATAGGAGATGGAAGGGACACCCCCAGGAGTGGGAGATAGAAGGGGTACCCCTGGAACAGGGTTGGAGAGCCTCCCAACCTCGCTGTAGGGCGCATCACCGCCGTCCCCATCGCGGTCCCAATGTGAGTCCAATGGGGGCAGCGCCAGGACGCCGGCCAGGCACGCGTCCATCAGCTCTGTGCGGTCGGGGTCGCTGAGCTGGGGCTCCAGGAGGCTGAGGTGGGGGTTCAGGAGTGCAGTAGGAGGGACAGAGCAAAATTCTGCTGGCCCAGTCATACGCTCACGGGGTCACTGGGGTTGGAAGAGACCTCCAGGACTCTCCAGTCCAACCCCAATCCATTCCCACCATGCCCACCCTTAAGGGATCTTTAAGGACCTTTCTACCCCAATCCCTTCTCCGTTGACCTTTAAGGACCCTCCCAACCCAACCATTCCATGGCTCTATGATCTGCAAGGACCCTTCTGACCCAATCCTTTCTAAGATGACCTTTAAAGATCATCCCAACCCAACCCCACAATCATCCCACAGCTCTAGGATCTTTAAGGACCATTCCAACCCAACCCAACCATCCCATGGGTCTGTGATCTTTAAGGACCCTTCCAATCCAACAATTCCATGGCCCCATCATTTTCCAGGACTCTCCCAAGCCAACCATTACATGACTACCTTTCAGAACCCTTCCAACACAAACATCTCAACAGCTTTGTGATCTTTAAGGACCGTTCCAACCCAACCCAACCATCCCACAGCTCTGTGATCTTTCAGGACCCTCCCATCCCAACTCCTTCTATGACAACCTTTCAGACTCTTCAAACCCAACCATCTCATATCTCTATGATCCCTAAAGGCCTGTCTAATCAAACCCTACCCTACCCAACCATCCGAGATGTCTATGATCTTTAAAGACCCTTCTAACCCAATCCAACCCAACCATCCCATGGCTCTATGACCTCCCAGGACCCTCTGAACCCAATCCAACCCAACCATCCCATGGCTCTATGACCTTCCAGGACCCTTCCAACCCACCTATCCCTCGCTCTACCAAGAAGGATACACGAGGTGGGTGCAGGTGACCATCGCCCACTGCCGCACTGGTGTCCGCATCGAGTCCAGCGGTTCTGCTTTGATGAACTCCTGGAACAGACCAAGGGGACGGGGACAGGGATGGACACATCCGCCCCATTCACCACCCCCCAAATCCCGACTCCCCCAAACCACCCAACCCTGGCACCCATTCTCACCACCATCTGCGCCATGAGTTCGGCTTTGCGACCCAAAACAAAGTCAGTGCTGCATTTGGTGCTGCCACGGACGGCCCGGCTGATCATGGCGATGCTCCGGATGAGGCACAGCTTCAGGGTCAGGTCCTGAGTACAGAACCGTGGTGACACCACCACAGATGGTCACCTCCCGGCACTGGGGACACTTTGCCCCGTGTCCCTCCCAGCGCTGGGCTCTGTGGTGACAAAGGGAGCGGCTGAGCCTCCATCCTGACAGACACCCCATAGCTGTGGGGCACCACGACCCCCATAACCACGGAGAATCAGAACCCCATAGACAGGGGACACTGGGACCACCATAGCCACACAGAATAGGAAAACCCATAGCCACAGAGAACCAGAACCCCATAACCATGGGGCGCCATGACCCCCATAGCCATTAGAATCAGAACCCCATAGCCATGGGTCACTGGAAACCCCATAGCCATTAGAATCGGAACCCCATAGCCATGGGTCACTGGGACCCTCATAACCACTAAGATTTGGGAATCCCACAACCATGGGGCACTGGAACCACCATTAGCCACAGAGAATTGGGAACCCCCAGCCATGGGGCACCAGGACCCCCATAGCCATTAGAATCAGAACCCCATAGCCACAGAGAATTGGTAACTCCATAGCCATGGGGCACTGGGACCACCATAGCCAAAAAGAATTGGGAACCCCATAGCCATGGGACACCAGGACCCCCATAGCCAGGGAGAATCAGTACCCCATAGCCATGGGGCACCGGGACCACCATTAGCCACAGAGAATTGGGAACCCTATAGCCATGGGGGATTGGGAACCTTTTAGCCATGGGGCACTGGGACCCCCATAACCACTAAGAATTGGGAATCCCACAGCCACGTGGCACTGGGAGCTCCTTACACACGAGGCATTGGGAACCCCATACTCATGGGGTATGAGGACTCTCACAACCATAGGGCACTGGAACCACCATAGCCCTGGAAAATAGGAATCCCCTAGCCACGAGGCACCAGGACCTCCATAGCCATGGGGCACTGGGAACCCCATAGCCACAGGGCACCAAGGCACTCATATAACCACGTAATGGGGCATTGGGAATCTCAGCCATGGGGCACCAGGACCTTCACTGCCAATGGGGCACGGACACCCCCTGCCCACATCCTGTGCTGTGGGACACTTTGGGGTCTCAGCTCCTTGCTGAGGCAACACCAGGAACCTCCAAACTCTCCCACATCTCCAAAAATCTGCACCCCTTACGCAGGGGGCTGTGCCTCCCGTGAACTCTTGGTTCCAGCCCATCACACCACCATCCTCATAGAGACTGATGATGGCAGACCCAGAGAATAGGAACAATGGCCATCAGGGGGCTGCCCCCACCCCAATTAGCAGTGCTCCCTCATCCCAGCTGAGCCCGGCGGTGGGGACGGCCCCGGCGCGGTGCCACAGTGGAGCTGTTAGTGCCAGAGGAGCCCAAAGGAAAATGTGTTAGTGCAGCTGGGGGACGGGGGCCCTGACAGCTTCACCTCAACGTGACAAACGCCATTTGTCATCGGTCAGCCTTGAAAATAAAGTAAATATAGAGACGCAGCCCCCGGCTGCCCCCCAGGATGGCAATCTGCCTTTTGCTATCTGGTCGGTGAGTGATGGCTCCCCGGGGGGAAGTGGGGAAATGAGCTCCATGAATTTCTGCAGCTGGGGCTCTGCAGTGCCCTGTGCTGTGGGGGGAGAGCAGGGGAACGGGGGGCAGGATGTGGGCACTGCACAGAGTGGCGAGGGGTCAGGGGCAACACCATGGGGTGGGAGGGTCCTTACAGATCACAGAGGCATGGAATGGGGTGGGTTGGAAGGGGCTTTATAGATGACAGTGATACAGGATTGGTTGGGTTGAGAGGGACCCTATACAGAGAATTGTATGGAATTGTCAGGTTGGGAGGGAGCTTATAGACTATAGAGCATAGGATGGGTTCTGTTGGGTTGGGTTGGAAGGCACCTATAGATTAGAGACACAAAACGGGTTGGGCTGGGTTGGAAGGGTCCTTGCAGATCATAGAGCCATAGGATGGTTAGGTTGGGTTGGAAGGGTCCTTGCAGATCATAGAGCCATGGGATGGTTAGGTTGGGTTGGATTGGAAGGGTCCTTGCAGATCATAGAGACATGGGATGGTTAGGTTGGATTGGAAGGGTCCTTGCAGATCATAGAGCTATGGAATGGCTGGGTTGGGTTGGAAGGGTCCTTGCAGATCATAGAGCTATGGAATGGCTGGGTTGGGTTGAAAATTACCTTATAGATTACATCTATCTTACAGATTACAAAGACATGAAATGGGTTGGGTTGGAAGGGATCTTACAGACCATAAAGCCATGGAATGGTTGTGCTGAGTTGTGTTGTGTTGGATTGGGTTGGAAGGGACCTTACAGATTACAGAGACATGGAATGGTTGTGTTGGGTTGTGCTCGGTTGTGCTGTGTTGGGTTGGAAGGATCCTTACAGGCCACAGAACCATGGAATGGTTTTGCTGCGTTGGATTGGGTTGGAAGGGATCTTACTGATTACATCTATCTGCCTTATGGATTACAGAGACGTGGACTGCTTTGTGTTGAGTTGTGTTGGAAGGGTCCTTACAGACCACAGAGCCATGGAATGGTTGTGCTGTATTGTGTTGGGTTGTGTTGGAAGGGTCCTTGCAGACCACAGAGCCACGGAATGGTTGTGCTGTATTGTGTTGGGTTGTATTGGACGGGTCATTACAGACCACAGAGCCATGGAATGGTTGTGCTGTATTGTGTTGGGTTGTGTTGGAAGGGTCCTTGCAGACCACAGAGCCACAGAATGGTTGTGCTGTATTGTGTTGGGTTGTATTGGACGGGTCATTACAGACCACAGAGCCACGGAATGGTTGTGCTGTATTGTGTTGGGTTGTGTTGGAAGGGTCCTTACAGACCACAGAGCCATGGAATGGCTGTGTTGCAGTGTGCCATTATTTTGGGAAGGACAGATTCAGATGTGTGTGGGTACTACTTTAACACAAATCCTTTCAGCTTTTGATAGTTGTTTTCTTCCCAGCAATCATTTTTACCCCTCTTCTTTAACACCCTGTATTTCCTCTGGTTCTACATGCTGAGGGGCCGAGGTGGTGGGAGCAGCGCTCACCACTGCCTTCAGTCTATACTTTCATATTTCAGGAGATCAAGTGCTTTAATACAATGAAATAACAGTCCCTACAGCTGTAACTCGCTCACACTGTGCAGTCACTTTCTACCACGTAGGGGAGTCAGATTTCTGTGTTCTGATCTAACAAAACGCATTCGTGGACCCACAGATCATCAGAAATGACCCATGAGGATCTCCACGCCCAACTCCTGGCTTTGCACAGCACCACTCGAAATTTAGACCAAAAAAACCCAAACAAACAACAAAAAAAACCCAACAGGAAAGAACTCCATTGAGCAAGTTCTGCCTGCTGACGTGGGCTTAGGATCAGGAAAATTCCCCGCTCCCAGCCCCGAGCCCCAAGCCCAGAGGTAGAGAGAGCAAGACAGAGCAGAGAGCAGAGCAGACTGAGCGCCCCACACTGTACCTTGGTCTCTACCTTTATCCCCAGAACCTGCAAAACAAGACATGGGCATTGAGCGGCGGTGCCATCTGTCGGACCAGCGGTCCCTGCACAGCCCCCCGCCCTACCCTGACACCCGGAGTGCTCCGTGCCCCCCGCCCTGCTGCCCACCTTGGTGCTGAAGTACTGGGAGATGTTCTTCAGGATGTCGGCCTCGAGGCGGGACAGCAGCAGCTCCCTGGGAGCGTGCGCGGCCACGAAGCCGTAGCACAGGATCAGGGCACTCTTGATCTTCTCCACTTCGTGGTCGCTGCGGTCCTGCTGGGGCAGATGGGATGGTTCAGTGGGGGCTCTGGGGGAATCAGGGCTTCCTCCTTGTGGTTTGAAGTCTTCACGCCCCATTCTGTCAGCAGCAGATGTGCCCAGAGTCCCATAGGACCACATCTGGCACGTCCTCGCCTGAGACATGGGTTCCCGTTTGCCACCCACAGCTGTCACTGCAGCTCTGGCATAGCATGGTTGGGTTGGGAAGGTCCTTAAAGATTACAGAGCCATGGGATGGTTGGGTTGGAAAGGTCCCTAAAGATTAAAGAACCACCAACTGGTTGGGTTGGAAGGGTCCTTAAAGATCACAGAACCACAGCACAGTTGGGTTGGAAATGACCCCCCAGCCCCACTCTTGCCATGGGTTGGCTGCCCCCCACCATCTCTGGCTGCCCAGGGCCGCACCCACAGCCTTGGGCACTTCTCCCCTTTGTCCTAAGAGCTGTTCCATCCCCTGAGCATCCCTGTGCCCTCTCCTCCCCACTCCCACAGCCCCAAATCTCCCTGCATCGGGGTCCTCAGACCAAGACACGGTGCTGCCAATCTCCCTCTCCTTTGGGGTCCTCCAGCCCCACACCAAACACAGCACAGCCAGAGCCGCCCCCCACGGCCCTTAGGAGGCACTGAGGCCCCTAACCTTGAAAATACTGAACAGCCCCACGGATTTCTTGAAGACATCGGACCGCACGAAATCCTCCAGCTTGGCCAGCGTTTCCTCCAGGTGATTTATTGCACATATCCCAAAGCAGGAAGCGAGTCCCTGGAGGGAGCAGAGAAAACGCATTAGCAGAAAGCAATTAATTCCCAACCCCACTGACACTTCAATAGAGCCCCTTGATTGGTTTAATTCCCAGCAGCTGAGCCGTGCCCAGCAGAGCTCAGCACTGGCAGCCACCACCCCCTTTGGGGACACAAGGTGTGGTGACACGGTGACACCAGCAAAGCAGCACCATGCTGGAACATGGTCAGGCTGGAACGCCATCAACTGATCATTCAGCCCTCAGCAGAGCTGTGCAAACTGGAGCACCATGAGACAGTGTTTGCACTGCATGGAGAGGTGGCTGCGGCGCGGCACGGTGCTCCTGGCTGAGTGTGGGACCACAGCTGGGATTGTGCAAAGCTGGAGCACAGCATCCCAAATTCCAGTGCTCCTGCTGTGCTTCCCCAGGGCAGAGCAGAGGGGAGCAGCACCTCCCTGCCCTGCTGGCCACGCTCCAGGCAATGCACCACAGGGTCCCGTTGGCCCACTTGGCCACCAGGGCTCACTGCTGGCTCGTGGTCAACGGTAGGTCAACTGTTGGCTGACTGCTGACCAACTCTTGGGTCAACCATTGGCCAACAACTGGTCACCATTGGTCAACTGCTGGACAACCACTGGATCGACTGTTGGTTAACCATTGGATCAACCATTGGTCAAACACTGGTCAACCGCAGGTCAGTCGTTGGTCACACATTGCTACAACATTGGACAACCATTGGTCAATTGGTGGTAAGACACTGGACAAACATTGGTCAAATACTGGTCAACCTTTGGTCAAATATTGGTCAACCACCGGTCATCTATTCGTCAGTTGTTGGATCAACTGTTGGGTCAACCATTGGCCATCCATTGGTCAATCACTGGTCAACCACTGGTCAACTGTTGGACAATCAGAACCTGCAGGTCCTTTTTGCCCAATTGTTTTGCCACGCACCCCACTGCATCTGTGAGAATCTGTGTGGCTCTGCAGAGCACAGCATGGAGGAAGGACAGACAACAGCAGTGCAGCCAAGAGCCCCAGGAAGCCCCATAGCCCCATGGGGTCACATGAGCCCTAGCCTGGAGACGCAGCAGGACCCCAAATCCCCTTCAGGCAGTGGGCGGAGGCAGACCCCCATAGCCCCATAGCCCCTCTCACCTCCCACTCTGCCTCCTCGTTGTACCGGGCCGTTTCCAGCAGCTCCTGCAGCTGTTTCTGGACCAACTCCTTGCTCACGCACGCCCCGAGCGTCGTCCCAATGCACTTGTACAGAAAGTTCTGGAAGGACAAAAGGGCGTTGGGGATCTGAGCCTCCAGCACGGCCACGAAGAGCTGGGACGCAGTGGGGGACAGAAGGACAGACATCAGGACTGACCGACTGCCTATGGATGAGCTCTTGACACGCCATGGGGCAGAACTGACCGCACATGATGGAAATGGGAAGAATTCCACTTTCAAATGCACCGACCCACCCCAATTAACCCCCTGCTAGTTTAATTCCCTCCCGACACCCTTCTCCCAGCACAGAGGTGCAGTGGGAAGGACAACAAATTGGAAAACACCACACGATGGACCGAAACCAGTGAGGATGGACCCAGTGCTCAGTCCCACATCTGTCACCTTCTCGGTGGGGAATCCATTGTAGCCATTCAGCTGCCGGCACATCTCTGTCACGAAGTGGCAGATCCAAGCGTTGTCTGAAACGGCTGCCAGTGTTTCCTGGAGGAGCTGGGTCACAGAACCACAGGATGGTCAAGGTTGGAAAGTGCTAGAGCTCCCCCAGCCCCACCTGCCTCCTCTTCCCACCCCCACCCTCCAGACACCCATCAGCGCTGCTCAGACCCCTCCCAGCCTTCTCTCCCCCAGCGCACAGCCCCGGGGCTCTCAGCCTGTCCCCACCAGGAGGGGCTCCAGGTCCCCCCCATCTCCGCACCCCCCGCTGGGCTCTCCCAGCAGCTCCCAGTCTGCCCTGAACTGGGAGCCCAGCACCGGGCGCAGTGCTCCAGCAGCGCCCTGCAGGGCAGAGCAGAGGGGAGCAGCACCTCCCTGCCCTGCTGGCTGCACTCTGGCAAAGCACCACAGGGTTCCATTGGCCCTCTTGGCCAGCAGGGCTCACTGATGGCTCATGGTCAACTATTAGTGTACCACTGGTCAACCATTTGACACCTGTTGGTCAACCGCTGAACAACAATTGGTCAACCACTGGGTCAGACGTTGGTCAACGATTGGTCAACTGCTGGTCAACCCCTTGGGTCAACCACCATTCAACTATTGGCTCAACCATTGGTTAACTGCTGGTCAACACTTGGGTCAACCACGGTTCAACTATTGGGTCAACCATTAGTCAACTGGTCAACCATTAACCAATCACTGCCCACCACACCTAAAGGTCCTTCTCTGAAGCGCCCCCTTCCAGCAGCTCAGCCCCAGCCTGTACTGGTCCTGCAGTCATTCCCCCCCAAGATGCAGGCCTCTCCACCCGCCCCACGTCGAACCTCACGCTGTTTTTCTCCACCCATCATCCTTGCTGAATGTTCCCTGCTCCCAGCCCAGAAATGCACCTTTTTCCCCCTGTTCCATGAGAAATGGCCCGAAGTCAATCCAGCACCACAAGCCTTGCTCGGGGTTAATTACCTCTCCATGTCCTACTTTAAGGCTCTCCAATTAAGCAGCAGACACGCTATGGCCCAGCCCGATGCATGGATCCCAAGTGCCAGACCACCCCCACTTTGCCATCCCACCTCCAGCACTGTGGAAGGACTCACCAGCAGCAGCTCCTCCTCCCACTCCTCCAGGTGCAGCGACTTCTCAGTGTTCTCTAGGAAAAATCTCCTTTGTGCTCTTCTAGCCTCAAAGGGTCTCGGGCAGCCCCCGACCTCCCCAAAGAAAACCCCTCCTACCCTCGATGCGCTCCACCAGCAGAGGAACCCTTTTGCTCCAGAGCTGCTCCAGGGCAGGGTGGACGCTGCAGCACAACGCATGCAGGAGCCGCAGGGCTGCTGCACCCCGACTGTCCCCGGTGTACGGCCGGGAGGACACCACCTGGAAAGGGAGAATGAGATGCCTTGGGTTGGAAGGGTCCTGAACGGTCACAGAGCCATAGAAGGGGTTGGGAGGGTCTTCAAAGGACACAGAGGCATGGAAGAGTTGGGTTGGGAGGGTCCTGAAAGTTCATAGAGACATAGAATGGGTTGGGAGAGCCCTTGAAGGTCATAGAGGTAGAGAAAGGGTTGAGAGGGTCTTTGAAGGTCATAGAGCAATAAAAAGGGTGGGGTTAGAAGGGTCACTGAAGATCAAACAAGCATGAAATTAGAGTATGACTTGGATTGGAAGGGTCCTTAAAGATGACAAAGCCATAGAATGAGTTGGGTTGGAAAGGTCCTTAAAAGTCATAGAATCATGGAATGACTGGGTTGGAAGGGTCCTTAAAGATCAAAAAGCATGGAATTAGAGCATGAGTTGGGTTGGAAGGGTCCTTGCAGATCAGAGATCCATAGGACAGGTTGGATTGGATCGGTTTGGAAAGAATCCCACCCCTGCCATGGGCTGGCTGCCCCTCAGCTCAGGCTGCTCAGGACCCCACAGCCTCAGGCACCTTCAGGGATGGGGCACCCACAGCTCCGGGCAGCAGTGCTGGGGCTGCACCGCCTCTGGGTGAAGGATTTCCCCACATCTGACCCCAGTCTGCCCTCTGTTGGGTTCAACCCATTCCCCCATGTCTCGTTACCCTCATATGATCACCCAACAAGGGGCAGCCCCTGCACCACGTACCAGCAACCGTGTCGTCAGGGCGTGGGGCGAAGGAAGATTTCCTACAAACAGAAGGAAAATGGCATAAGACAGCACCTCCCCCTGAGCCTGAGCAGATCAACCTTTCCTGCACACCCGTACCAACCGTTGAGGTCGTATGGGATCAGGGATGCATTCCCTCCCTCCTCTCGTTTCTTCACGGACAAATGCATGAGGCTCTTGCAGATGGGAGTCAGCGCGTTGGTGAACTGCACGGGGGTGATGAACTCCAGGAGGTACGGCCACAGCACCTGTGGGGTGGGGGGATGCAGAGCCCACGGCACAGCGGGACAGGAGCGGTGAGATGCCAGCTCCAGAGATACTCACAGCATCATGGAATTGTTAAGGTTGGATGAGACTTCTGAGGTCACCAACCCAACTCCAACCCACCCCACCACAGTCTTAAATAGACCTACAGAGTCACTAAGGTTGGAAGAGACCTGTAGGATCATCCAGTCCAATCCCAACCCATCCCACCACGACCCTACATAGACCCTTAGAGTCATTAAAGTCAGAAGAGACCTCCAAGATTCTTCAGTCCAACCCTAACCCACCATGGCCCTAAACAGACCCATAGAGTCATTAAGCTTGGGAGAGGCCTCTAGAATCCCCACGTCCAAAGGTCAACTCACCCCACTGCGACCCTAAACAGAACCAGAGAGTGAGGTTGGAGAAGACCACCAAGATCGTCCAGTCCAACCCCAACCCAGCCCACCATGGCACTAAGTAGAACCATCGATATTGAAAGAGACCTACAAGATTCCCAAGCCCTACTCATCTCCACCATGACCCTAAATAGAACCACAGAGTCATTAAGGCCAGAAGAGAACTCCAAGATCATCCAATCCAACCCCAACTCACTCTACCATGACTGTAAAGAGACCCATGGAGTCATAAAAGTTGGAAAAGACCTCCAACATCCCCAACCCCCCTCCAACCCGTCCTACTCAACATGTCCCCAAGTGCCACACCTCCCCGGTTTGAACAACCCCAGGGATGATGACCCCACCACCACTTCCCCACTCCAGTTCCCAACGGAGCACTTAGTGGGGTTTACTGGTTTAGTGGGGAAACATTAACGGTAGGTGGACGGTTGGACTGGATGACCTTGGAGGTCCATTCCAACCTCAGTGATTCGGTGATTCCAGCACTCAGGGATGGGATGGTGACAACAGCTGTGACAGAGGAGGGGACATCCCTGCAGAGCACCGGGTGACAGGACGCCGGCACACACTCACGTTGTTCATCCGATCGACAGTGGTGCTGAGGAGGAGGAGCGTGCTGACGCTGATGCTCCGCACGCTGTCGCTCGTGGGGTCATCTGCATCTGGGAGCGGCTTCTGGGGCTGCGGGGAGGGAAAGTCATCAAAACCCCAAATTATGGATCAGAGAAACATAAAATCACTTAAGGGTTGGGTTGGAAGGGTCCTGAAAGATCAGAGAATCATAGAATTGCTGAATGATTGGGTTGGGAGGGTCCTTATAGATCAGAGTCACAGAATTGCTGTACAGTTCAGTTGGAAGGGTCCTGAAAGGTCAGAGAATCATAGAACTGCAGAACAGTTGGGTTGGAAGGGTCCTGAACAGTCACAGAACTATAGGATGGGTTGGGTTGGAAGGGTCCTTTATAGATCATATAACTACAGGATGGGTTGGAAGGGTCCTGAAAGATCACAGAACCATTGGATGGGTTGGAAGAGTCCTTATAGATCAGAAACACAGAACTGTTTAATGGTTGGCCTGGACAGGTCCTGAAAGATGACAGAACTATATAATACATTGTGCTGGGAGGGTTCTGAAAGACCAAAATAGCATGGGCTGAGTTGAAACGGACCTGTAAGATCACAGAGCAATTGGATGGGTTGGGTTGGAAGAGTCTTTATAGATCAGAAATATAGAACTGCTTAACAGTTGGCATGGGCAGGTCCTGAAAGATCCCAGTACTATAGGATGAGTTGGCTTGGAAGGGTCTTGAAAGATCCCAGAACTGTAAGATGGATTGGGTTGGAAGGGTCCTTACAGGTCAGAAACACAGAACTCATGGGTTGGATTTGGTTGGAAGGGTCCTGAAAGATTAGAGAACAATAGGGTGGGTTGGGTGAGAAGGGTCCTGAGAGATCAGAAGCATAGAACTGTTTACAGTTGGTTTGGATAGGTCCTGAAAGATCTCAGAACTATAGGATGGGTTGTGCTGGGACGGTCCTTATAGATCAGAAGCAGTGAGCTGCTGAATGCTTAGGTTGGATGGGTCCTGAAAGATCACAGAGCTGTAGGATGGGTGTGGTTGGATGAGGGGCACGAGGTCCTTACCACATCTGAGGGCAGGGCACACTGCCGCACCAGGAACTCCAGCATGGCCTCCCCACCGGGCTGCTCCAGGTAGCCGTGATGAGCCATGGCACTGATCACCTGCACCACGGCACGCCTCACCTGCAACCACAAGAAGCCACTGGGGTTGGAAACACAATCAAGATCACCACGATCGCTGAGTCCGACCAGCACCCATCCCCACTGCGCCCACACAGAGGACCAAAGCGTCATTAACGGTGGAGAAGACCTCCAAGACTGCCCAGTCCAACCAGCAGGCAGTGCTGGGACCGGGTGAGGAGCTCCAGGGATGGGGGAGGGGATCTGGGAACCCCCTGCTTTTGGGAAACCACCTCTGCTCACCTTGTTGTTGCTGTCTTGAAGGGGAAGTTTCATTGAAGAAAGGATAAAGGGCTTTTTAATCTCCATCTGAGAGGCTGCAAAAAGAAGGACGGATGCTGCGAGGTCGGTGATGCTGAGGACACAGCTCTGCTCCCTTCCTCCTCCTCTTCCTCCTCCTCCTCCTCCACCCAACCCCATCACCACTTGACACCGGGATGGCACTGATGGACACTCAGAGCTCCCACCAAACTCACGGGCACTGTTGATGATCTGCCTCATGATGAGCAACGTCCCCACGCGCGTCCTCTCACTGCTGCTCTCCAATTTTGGGAGGAGGAAGGTCAGCACTCGGTCAGGGAAGGAGCAGGCTGCAGGACAGCAAAGGGAGCAAAGGGGAATGTGTTGCACTGCGCCCCAATGGACTCTACCCATGGTACAGTGCACCATGGGGGTCAGAAAGCCATGGTCGATTGGGGTTGGGGCCACTCCTTGGCTCTACGACCTGTAAGGACGCTTCCCACCCAACCAATCCATAGCTCTACGACCTGTAAGGACCTTTCCAAAACAACTACTCCATGGCTCTATGGAACCATCTTCGAAGACCCTTCCCATCCAACCACTTCACAGCTCTGTGATCTGTAAAGACTCTTCCAACCCAACTATTCCATAGCTCTATAATCTGTAAGGACCCTTCCAATACAACCACTAAACAGCTCTATGATCTTCTAAGGACCCTTCCCACCCGATGATTCCAGGGCTCTATGATCTGTAAGGACCCTTCCAACCCAACCACACTAAGATTCCATGATCAATAACGTCTCTTCCAACACAACTCATTCTATGCTTCTATGACTTTTAACAACCCTTCCAACCCAACCATACCATGGCTATATGATCTTTAAGTACCTTTCCAACCCAACCATGGCTGTATGATCACAGAATCACAGAATTATAGGGTTGCAAGGACCTCCAGAGATCATCGAGTTCAACCCCCTGATCTTTAAGGACCTTTCCAACCCAACTATTCCACAGCTCTTGGAATTTTAAGGGCTCTTCCAACCCAACCCATTTGAAGTTTCTATGATTTGGAGGAACGATTTGACCCCAGACTCCTGCCTAGGTTCCTGGAAGGGGCTGGTGTGCCCCAAAGGGAGCTGAGGTGGCCCTAAGCAGTGCCCCAAAGAGCTGCAGCAAACGATGCACTCTGGGCACACTGAGCTTCCACCAGCCTGTCTGCAAGGCTGCAGTCAGAACGGACCTGACTCAGGTTGGAGAAGACCTCCAAGATCCCTCAGTTCAGCCCCAGCCCATCCCATCATGACCCTAAATAGAACTATAGAGTCAGTAAGACTGAAGGAGACCTCCAAGGTCATCCAATCCAACCCAATCCCACCCTCACCATGACCCTAAGTAACCACAGAGTCATTAAGACTGGAGAAGACCTCCAAGATCCCCCAGTCTAACTCCAATCCATCATCACCACAACCTTTAATAGAACCACAGAGTCACTAAGGTTGGAGAAGACCTCCAAGGCCATCCAGTCCAACCCAAAATCTACCTCCACCATGTCCCTAAATAGATTCACTAAGGTTGGGGAAGACCTCCAAGATCTCCAAGCCCAACCCCAACTCATCCCCATGTCAACCCTAAATAGAACCACAGAGTCACCGAGGTTGGAAGAGACCTCCAAGATTCCCCAGATCAACTCCAACCCATCCCACCATGACCCTAAACAGACCCATAGAAACATTAAGGTTGGAAGAGACCTCCAAGATCCACAATCCAACCCCAAACAACTCCACCATGACTCTAAATAGAACCATTAACTCATTAAGAACGAAGAAGACCCCTGAGATCATCCGCTCCAACCCAGCCCACCCCACCATGACCCTAAATAAAACCATGGACTCATTCAGAGTGCAAGAGACCTCCAAGACCCCCAACCCATCCCACTGACCACGTCCCCAGAGTGCCACATCTCTCTGGTTCCTGAGCAGCTCTAGAGATGATGACCCCCACCACCTCCCTGGTCAGCCAGCTCCAACACTCAACCATCACCCTCAGCCGACCCGTTCCAAGGAGGGGGTCCCTCCCACCACCCCTTACCAAGCACAGTGAAGCACCGAAGGACCTCTGTGTGGTTTTTGACGGTCAGGGGCACAGCCGGGTCGGCGGGAGAGCAGATCTGGAGGATTAATGGTGGGCTTTGGGGGGGTGACAGCATCCCCAACGCGGGCAACAAGTGGTGCTCCCTGCCCACCAAGCATGAGGTGGGAGCAGGGCAGCACTTCCCAGGGGGCAGGGGGTCCATCAGGGGCCCAATGCCTTCTGCTGTGCCCCCCAGCCCCATCTCCAGAATGACTCGACCCATCCAGGTGCTACCCATCTAGGTGCTACCCGAACAGGTCCTTATGGGGTCCTATGAGGCCCTTAAAGAGTCCTATGGGGTCTTTACAGAGTTCTTATGGGGTTCTTACGGGGTCAGGAGGGGTTTATAGTGTCCTTATGGGGTAAAGGGGCTTTCATAGAGTCCTTTTTGGGTTCTTATGAGGTCCTTAAGAGGTGAGGGTGGATTTATAGGGTACTTACGGGGTCCTTGTGGGGCTCTTATGGGGTCAGGAGTGGTTACAGGGTCCTTAAGGAGTCAGCGTTTGATTTGGGAGGGTAGGACGTGACAGCAGGGGCCCCCAGCAGAGCCCAGGAGCTGTGAGCTCGCTGCCCCACGTCCCTTCTGCTGCCCCCCAGCCTTACCTGGGGGTGCAGGGTGCCCAGCAGCGCGTCCAGCTGCACGTCCAGGCTGCGGCTGCCGATGTCAACAGAGGCTTCCAGGATCTGACAGAGGCTCTGGAATCAGAGGGGGGAGCACTGAGAACACTGAGAACTCACACTTGGAAGGAGGGTCCCTTCCCCAGGGCTGCAGGAAGGGACCAGAGCTGGGGGGGGCAGAAAGGAGAAGGGCTGAAGCCCACCACACAGCTCCCACCACTGGGGTCAGCCATACGGTGTGGGCAGATGGGACTGTGCATGGATTGAGCCCAGTGTTGGGATGAGATGATCTCAGGGCAGTGCGTTTTCGGGGCTTTTCCCATCACTTCCCCCACGGCCACATGCAGCCCCGTGCTCACCTTGGAGATGTAGAAGGACTCCGTGTGCTTCTTGTAGAGGGAGAGGACGGCTGGGATCAGCTTTGGGAGCTGCTCCTCCAGCTTCTCGCCGGGCATCAGGTAGCTCATGGCTCCCAGAGCCTCCACCACCGCCAGCCGGAGCTGCGGAGGATAACGAGCGTTAATGAGGGCAGGGTGGATCCTGCAAGGCGCAGAACAGGGACAGAATCAAGAGAATCCGTAACTTTGGGCCAGAAAGATCAGCAGACCCAACCCCAACACAACATGGCCCCAAAGTCCAACCCCAACCCACCCCACTGTGAATCCTAATTAGAACCATCGGGTCATTCAGGTTGGAAGAGACCTCCAAAATTCCCCAGTCCAACCCCAACCTTCCCCAGCGTGACCCTAAATAGAATCATGGAGTTGTTAAGGTTGAAAGACACCTCCAGGATCACCCAGTCCAACCCCAAACCATCCCCATCATGACCCTAAACAGACCAATAGAATCAGTAAGGTTGGAAAAGACCTCCAGGATCACCGACCCCAACCCACCTCACTGCAACCCTAAATAGAACCATAGAATCATTAAGGTTGGAAGAGAATTCCAGGACCCACAACTCCAACCCCAACCCATCCCACCATGACCCTGAACAGAACCACAGAGTCATTAAGGTCGGAAGAGACTGCCAGGATCACCAAGTCCACTCCCAACCCATCCCCACCGTGACCCTAAATAGAACCATAGAGTCATTCAAGTTGGAGAAGATCTGCAAGATCATCCAACCCAATCCACCCACACCGTGACCCTAAATAGAAACACAGAGCCATCAATGTGGGAAAAGAGCTTCTAGATCCCCAAGTCCAACCCCAACCCATCCCACCATGACCCTAAACAGACCCACAGAGTCATTCAGGCTGGAAGAGATCTCCAAGACCCCCAACTCAACACCAACCCGTCTCTACTGACCACATCCCCACATTTCTGCAACACCTCCAGGGACGGTGATCCCACCACCCCCCGCGCAGCCCATGCCAGCACCCAACTGCTGTTTTTGGGGTGAAATTGTCCCTAATTTCTCTCCTCGGCCCACACCTTGGGCTCGCGGTGCTGCAGCCAGCTGTTGAAGAGCACCTCGTAGGCGCTGAAGATCTCATTGCAGAAAGTGTCCTTCCTGACCGTGGGGTCAGGGGCCTGGTCCAGGTTGGCCACGTACTCCTGGATGCTCTCGCTGAAGTGCTGCAGAGCTGCAAAACAGAGCGTGGGGTCAGGTTAGTCCTCGGGTACCTGGAGGGGCAGTGGGCGCTGGGTGGGTTGGGTGCTTGAAGATCACAGAACTGGGGAATGGTTGGGTTGGAAAGGTCCTGAAAGGTCACAGAGCTGTGGAATGGTTGGGTCGGAGGGGTACTTAAAAATCACATAGAAGGGATGGATTGGAAGGATCCTTAAAGATCACCAAGCCATAGGAAGGTTGGGTTGGAAGGGTCCTGAAAGATCACAGAACGATGGGATGGGTGGGTTGGAAAGGTTCTGAAAGGTCATGGAAACATTGAATGGGGTGGGAGGATTCTTGAGGGTCATACAGCCATGGAATAACACTACAGGTTGGATTGGAAAGGTCCTTAAAGATCAAAGAACTGCAGGAGCGGGTTGGGTTGGAAAGCATTTCCCTCCCTTATTGCCAAGTGCACAGCTGGGCTTCTCCAGCTGCGGTATCCTCTGCCCCATCAGAGCTCCCTGGTGCCACCTCACTGCGTTCTGATGCCCCACAGCACTCAGGCTCCTCCTCTTTTCTGGCTGCCACCCAGCCACCAGAGTGGGGCTACAGCAGAGGATGGGGTGGTGGTCCAGGGGTGGAGGTACAGGGGGAACTACTTGAACCCAAAAGAGGGGAGATGTGGGGTCAGATGTGGGGAAATCCTTCACCCAGAGGCGGTGCAGCCCCAGCACTGCTGCCCGGAGCTGTGGGTGCCCCATCCCTGGAGGTGCCCGAGGCTGTGGGTGGGTTCTAGGCAGTCTGAGCTGGGGGGCAGCCAGCCCATGGCAGAGGTGGGGCTGGGGGGTTTTTCAACCCAACCAGTCCCTGATTCTTTGATCTGTAAGGACCCTTCCAATCCAACCCATTCTAACACTCCATAACTCCATGATCTTCAAGGGCCCCCCCAACCCAACCATTCCACAGCTCTGTGATCTTTAAGGACCCTTCCAACACAACCCGTCTGGCTCTATAATCCCATTATATGCTCCTATGACCTTTAAGGACCTTCCCAACCCAACCATCTCACAGCTCTATCCTCTTCAAAGACTTCCAACGCAACTCATTCTATGGCTCTGTAATCTTCAAGGACCCTAACAACTCAACCAAGCCACGACTCTGTGATCTTTAAGGTCTCTTCCAAAGCAAGCATTCTGTTCTCTGTGATCTTTAGGGACCCTTCCAACCCACCCATCCCATGGCTCTACGATGCACAGGGACACCCACAGCTCTACCAGGTGCTCGGAGCCCCATCCCATGACCTGGAACATCTGCAGGGATGGAGCACCAGCACACCATGGTCAGCCTGTGTCAGCGTCTCACTGCCCTTCTCCCGGAAACCTTTTTACCTTCTATGCAATCTCAGTCTCCCCTCTTTTAGAGTGAAACTCTGCCCTGTCTGTGATCTGATGGTTCCACCCCTCCTGGAGCCAGCCCTGCCCCTGGACACCCAGGAGCACCGTTCCCGATCACTTCCCTATTCAGGAAATGCCCCAAATCCCCCCAGACTCCCCCCCAAAATCCCCACCGTATTGAGAGAAGCCGAGCAGCCTTACCATAGCAGAAGACAGACTTCATGTGGTCCTGCTTGGCCATCCCCAGCATGGGCAGCATGGTCCCCAGGATGGAGTTGAGGAAAGGCACCATCCCAAACACTGCGGGAGGAAACACGGAGCTGTGGGTGCCCCACAGCTGGAGGTGCCCAAGGCCATGGATGGAGCCCTGGGCAGCCTGAAATGGTGGGGGGCAGCCAGCCCATGGCGGGGTGGGTCTGGGTGGTCCCTTTCAACCCATCCTGTGGTTGTACGACCTTTAAGGACCCTTCCAACCCACCCATCCCATGATCCTATGATCTTTAAGGACCCAGTATACTGTGAGCACCCAATGCTCACCCAATGCCAACCCAACACCGATCCAAAAGCAACCCAACACCAACCCAATACCAACCCAACACCAACCTTGCACTGACCCAACACCAACCCAGTGCCAACACCAAACCAACGCCAACCCTGTGCCAATCTAACACCAAGTCAACACCACTCCAATGCCAACCCAACATCAACTCAATGCCGACCCAATGCCAACAGCACTGACAAAACATCAACCAATCCAACATCACCTCAGTGTCTACCGAGTGCTGAAGCAATGCAGACCCAACACCAATCCCACTGCCAACTCAAACTGACCCAATGCCAACTCAGTGCCAACTCAGCACCAACCAAACACCAACCCAATGCTGATCCAGTGCCAAACTAATGATAATTCAAAATCAATCCAGTGCCAATCCAATGCCAATTCAGTGTCAACCAAACTCCAACACAATGTCAACCCAAAGCCAACTGAATGCCAAGCCAGTGCCAACCCAGCACTGAACCAATGCCAACCCAATGCCAATCAAACACCAACCCAGTGCCAACTTGGTGCTGACCCAATATAACCCAATGCTGATCCAAGATCAACCTAATACCAACCCTATGCCAAACCAACACCAACCCAACACCAACCCAGTGCCAACCTGATGCTGACCCGATGCCAATTCAGTGCCAACTCAACACCAACCCAACACTGATCCGATGCCAAACCAATGCCAATCCAATACCAATCTAGTACCAACTCAACATCAATTCAATGCTGACCCAACACCAATCCAGTGTCAACCAAACTCCAACCTAAAGCCAACTCAATGCCAACTGAACATCAAGCCAGTGCCGATCCAGTGCCAACCCAGCACCAAACCAGTGCCAACCCAGCCTGACCCAATGCCTGTCCAATGCCAACCCAACACTGACCCAACACTGACACAATGCCAACCCAGCATCAAACCATTGCCATCCCAATGCCAATCCAACACTAGCCCAATGCCAACGTAATGCTGACCCAATATAACTCAACACCAACCCAATGCCAAACCTACACCAACCCAATGCCAACCTAGTGCTGACCTAATATACCTCAACACCAACCCAATGCCAAACCAACACCAACCCAGCACCAAATCAACACCAATGCAGCACCAAATCAACACCAACCCAGCACCAATCCAGTATCAACCCAACACCAACCCAGTGCCAAACCAACACCAACCCAATGCCAACCCAAGGCCAAACCAACAGCAGCCCAGTGTCAACCTAGTGATGACCTAATATACCTCAATACCAACCCAATGCCAAACCAACACCAGCCCAACACCAAACCAACACCAACCCAATGCCAAACCAACACCAACACAATGCCAAATCAACAGCAACCCAACGCCAACCCAATGCCAAACCAACACCAACCCAATGCCAAACCAACAGCAACCCAACGCCAACCCAATGCCAAACCAACGCCAACCCAATGCCAACCTAATGCTGACCTAATATACCTCAACACCAACCCAACGCCAAACCAACACCAACCCAGTGCCAAATCAACACCGACCCAATGCGATCCAATATCAACCCAACACCAACCCAATGCCAAACCAACACCGAACCAATGCCAACCCAATGCCAAACCAACACCAACCCAATGCCAAAGCAACACCAACCCAACGCCAACCCAATGCCAACCTAATGCTGACCTAATATACCTCAACACCAACCCAACGCCAAACCAACACCAACCCAATGCCACCCAAACGCTGACCCAACGCTGACCAAAACCACGCACACCAAACGCAGGAGGGTGGGCTCACCGTTGGACACCGCCAGGTTGGCAAAGGTCTGCATGACGAAGTAATGCGGCAGGATGCCCGGCTGGAACTTGGTCAGCACCTCCTCCATCACTTTATTGATGAAGCGCTGCCCGACCGCCACCAGCACGCTGCTGGCTGCCTGCTGCCATTCCCAGACCACCTCCTGTGTGCCAGGAAGGAACGGCTGTCGCTTTGCTGAGCGCTGGAGGGAGCAGCAACCGCAGCCCCTCAGCTCCCACCTTCGATTTGGTCATCTCGTTGGAGGCCAGGAAGATGACCACCTTCGCCGTGCTTTTATCCAAGCTGGAGATGTTGTTCTTCACCACCGTCTCCATTGCCTTCAGGATGATGACGCGGTGCGGGTAGGCCAGCTGAGGAGGGATAGAGGGGGGACATGGCAGTGTGGGGGGCGTGGGACGCAGCACACATCCCTTACAGAATCACAAATGGTTGGGTTGGAAGGGACCTCAAGGATCACGAAGCTCCAACCTCCACCACACGCAGGGCCACCAACCTCCACGTTTCACAGCAGCCCAGGCTGCCCAGGGCCCCATCCAACCTGGCCTCCAACACCTCCAGGGATGGACGGGGCATCCACAGCCTCTCTGGGCAGCTGTTCCAGCACCTCACCGCTCTCACAGCAAACAACTTCCCCCTCACATCCAACTGAAATCCGCCCTCCCTCAATTCCAACCATCCCCTCGTCCTGCTGCCATCTCCCCTTCCCAAGAGCTGACTCCCCTCCTGTCTGTAGGCTCCCTTGAGGTGCTGAAGGCTGCAATGATTCACCCCGCAGCTTCTCTTCTCCATGCTGAACGAGCCCAGCTCCCTCAGCCTGTCTTTGTACGGAGGTGCTGCAGCCCTGCTCATCTCTGTGGCTCCTCTGGCCCCTCTCCAGCAGCTCCCTGTCCTTCTTGTCCTGGGGGCTCCAGCCCTGGACGCAGTGCTGCAGACGGGGCCTCACGAGAGCAGAGCAGAGAGGGACGATCACCTCCCTGTCCCTGCTGCCACCCCTCTGCCGATGGAGCCCAGGATCCCATTTGCTCTCCGAGCTGCAGGAGCACACTGCTGCCTCACGTTCAGTTTTTCACCCACCAGGACCCCCAGCTCCTTCTCTGCAGGGCTGCTCTCCAGGACCGCTCCTTCCAGTCTGTAGGGATGCCTGGGATTCCTCTGGCCCCAGTGCCAAACCTCACACTTTGCTGTGCTGAACCTCATCAGGTTCACCCGTGCCCATCTTTCGAGCCTGCTGAGGTCCCTCTGAATGGCATCCCTTCCTTCCACAAGCCAGGGAGCAGCAGGAGGGACCGGCTCGCGTTTCCCAGATGTTTCCCACCTCCAAACCCCCTCCCCAGTGCTCACTGTGGTTCCCTTCCCCCCCGCAGTGCCCACCTTGTCGTGCTGTCGCAGATACTCGTCGCAGCAGTGCAGGATCTCCTCGGGTTCGGCCTCCCCCAGGTAGCACAGAGCGTTGTAGATCTGCTCCTGCACCAGCGGCTCCTTGTCCGTCGTGGCGTCCATCAGGGTGGTGGCGAGCCCTGCACGAGGCGAGATGCTTCAGCACATCTCCCAGCTCCCAGCCCAACAGCAAAACCTCTCTTCGGGGCTCAGCACCAAAGAAACTCAACTGGAAGGGGACGTGAGCTTCCCCTGCAGCCAATGGGGGTTTCCAAACCAAGAGATGCTGAACAAGATGCAGTGCTCCAGCAGCGCCCTGCAGGGCAGAGCAGAGGGGAGCAGCACCTCCCTGCCCTGCTGGCTGCACTCTGGCAATGCACCACAGGGTCCTGTTGGCCCTCTTGGCCACCAGGGCTCACTGCTGGCTCATGGTCAACCGTTGGCCAACTGCTGGTCATCTGTTGGACCTACTGGTCACCAGGGCCCACTGCTGGCTGTCTTGGCCACCAGAACATACTGCTGACTTGTGGTCAATCATGGGTCTTCTTGGCCACCAGAACATACTGCTGACTCATGGTCAATAATGCGTCTACTTGGCCACCAGGACATACTGCTGGCTTGTGGTCAACTGCTGGTCACCCGTTAGCCACCAGGATCACCAGGTCCTGGTCTGCAGAGCTTATTTCCAGTCACGGTCAGTCGTTGGTCAACTGTTGGTCAACCACTGGCCTTCTTGGCTACCAGGGCTCACCGCTGGCTCGTGGTCAACTGTTGGCCAACTGTTGGTCAACCACTGGCTGTCTTAGCCACCAGGACATACTGCTGACTCGTGGTCAATCATAGGTCAACTGCTGGCTCTCTTGGCCACCAGGGCTCACTGCTGACTCATGGTCAACCATTGCTCAACTGTTGGTCATCTGTTGGCCCTATTGGTCACCAGGGCTCACCGCTGGCTGTCTTGGCCAACACAGCACAATGCTGACTCATGGTCAACTTCTTGTCACCTGTTGGCCACCAGGACCACCAGGTCCTGGTCTGCAGAGCTTACTTCCAGTCACGGTCAGTCACTGGTCAACTGTTGGTCAACCATTGGCCCATTTGGCCACCAGGGCTCACTGCTGGCTTGTGATCAACTGCTGGTCACCTGCTGGCCACCAGGACCGCCAGGTCCTTCACTGCAGAGCTCCTTTCCAGCAGCTCAGCCCCGACCTGCACAGGTCTGTGCAGTTGTTCCTCCCCACCCCCCAGTGCAGGACCCTCCACTCATTCCATGTTGAGCCCCCTCAGGTTCCCTCCCCCCACCCAGCTCTCACCCATTAACGTGCAGTGGGTGGAGACGCAGCTCTGTGAGGTTAATTGTTATTTTGGAGCAGCGCTTTACTCATTAGGGCTGCCGCCATAATAAGGCTAATTAATTTCAGAACAAGCTGTCTCCAAACGCTCTGCATCGCTGTGCTGCAAGGTGACATGGGATGGGGCACAGGAACCCCCACCAACCCCACAGGACCCCCCCGTGGACCCCATGCAGCCACCATGGACACTACGAGGACCCCTCAAAAACCCCACAAGACCCTCTCAGAACCCCTTTAGGCTCCCTCCCAAGGGCCCCATGAGATCCCCTCAAGGACGCCATGCGATTCCCCCACAAGACCCTTGAGGAGCTTCTGAAACCCCCCCTAAGGACCCCGTAAGACCCCAATACAGGCTCCACAAGATCCCTCCATGGATCCCAAGAGACCCCCATAGACCCCACAAGGCCCTCATGAACCCCAGGAGAGCCCTTCAGGAACCCAAAGAGGCTGCATGAGACCCCCTAGGATCCTGTGTGAGCCCCACCTGGACCTCCAAAAACCCTACATGACCCTCATGGAGCCCTCCCCTCAGATCCTCCTCCCCCAAAGACCCCATGGGATCCTCCAAGACCCCTCTAAAGACACAAGACCCTCGAGGCTTTCCTGAATTCTCCCTACAGGGCGCCATGAGACCCCTATGGACCTCACAGGAGCTCTGTAGATCCTACAAAACCCCTCCATCAATCCCATGAAATCTTCTCATGGAGCCCACAGGACCCCACAGGACCCCACAAGACCCCACTTAAATTCCCTCAAGGACCCCATGAGACACCCTCCCCCTCCCCCCAGGCCATCCTATAGACCCCACAAGGTCCTGAAAACCTTTCTGAACCCCCCCTAAGAGACCCCTATGGGTCTCCCAGGACCTCTGTAGACCCCACAAGACCCCTTCACAGACCCCATGAAATCCCTCATGGACCCCACATGGAGTCCCAAGGACCCCACTTAGATTCCCCCCCAGATCCCTCTATAGACTCCTGAAGCCCTCCCTGAACCCCCCTGCCCCCCCCATGGGTCCCCTATGGATCTCACAGAACCTACAAGACCCCGACTGCCACACAGGACCCTACGAGACCCCCCAAACGCCCCCCCCACCACCCCCCAACCCCCCCACCAGGGACCCTTCAGTGGTGGCAGAACCACGGGGATGAGCTCCCAGATGGGGGCGGGGGGGGGAAAGAAAATGCCCTAATTTGGGTTAAATTCTGAATTCCAACCCAGAGGGGCGGATGTCTGCCCCCAGCCTGGTGGTCACATCGCCAACGTGACCAGCACTGCCAAGAATGACAATAATAATAATTAATAGTATAATAATGAAGTACTAATTTCAAGGGTTGTCTGGGAGTAATGAGGGTAGGGTGCAGTGCTGGGAAGGGCTGAGTTCGACCCAGAGTGAATTTCTGGGGCACGGAGCTGCGCGTGAGGAGAGCAGCCCCGACCCCACAGCACGGAGCTCTGAGCTCAATTTGGGGCTGGGGGGGGGGGCTTAAAGGGGGCACGGACAGAGGGGGAGAGGTACCCTATGGGGCAGAGGGATGGGGCAAGGGGGAATGGTTGATCTGTAAGGACCCTTCCATCCCAACCATCCCATAGCTCCGTCATCTGTAAGGACTCATCCATCCTAACCCATCCTGTGGCTCGGTGATCTGTAAGGACCCTTCCAACTCAAGCATCTCACGGTTTTGTGATCTTTAAGGACCTTTTCGCTCCAACCCATCCTATCATTCCACCTCTTTACAACCTTCAAGGACCCTCCCAACCCATTCTATGCTACTGTGACTTTTCGAGACCCTCCCAACCCAATTATTCCATGATTCTGTGATCTTTCAGGACCTTCCCAACCCATTCCATCTGATTTTGTCTATGCTATTCCAGACCTCCTCCCCCCATATTCCATTCTCTCTATGACCCTTCCAGGATCTCCCCTCTTATATTTTCTGTGACCCATCCAGAACTGCTCCTCCTATTCCCTCCATAACCCTTCCAGGACCTCCCCTGCCATTTTCTCTGTGCCCTTTTAGGACACCCTCACTCTATTCTCTCTTTGCCCTTCCAGGACCCCTCCACTCCCTATGACCCTTCCAGGATCCCCTCCCATTCCCTGTATGACACTTCCAGGACCACCCCTCTCTCATCCTCTCTCTGCCCTTCCAGGACCCTCCATCCCATTCCCTCTATGCCTTTCTGGGACACCCACCCCCCCCAGGCTCCATTCCCTCTGTGCCCTTCCAGGACCCCCCACTCCGTTCCCTCTCTGCCCTTCCAGGACCCTCCATCCCATTCCCTCTATGTCTTTCCAAGCCACCCCCCTCCCATTCTCTTTGCAACCTTCCAGGACATCCCCACACCCCATTTTCTCTGTGCTCTTCCAGGACCCCCCCCCCTTTCCACACTCTTTATGCCCTTCTGTACCACACCCCCACTGCCTTTATGCCCTTCCAGGATCCCCCCCCGCTCGCATTCTCTCTCTGCCCTTCCAGAAACAGCCCCCCAGCCCCCAATTCTCTCTGCATCTTTTCAGGACTCCCCCCCTCCTCTTTCTCTCTACGACCCTTACAGGAACATCCTCCTCCCTTTCTCTCTATGTCCTTCCAGGACCACCCCACCTAATACTTTCTACGATCCTTCCAGGACCCTCCTATTCCCTCTGCACCCTTCCACGGCCCCCCTCCCCCTCCCACTGCATCCCCTCTGTGCCCATCCAAGACACCCCCCCGTCCATTCCCTTTATATCTTCCAGGACCCTCCCACCCCATTCTATCACCCTTCCAGGACCTTCCCCTTCCCTCTGTGCCCTTCCACGACCCCCCTCCTCCCCCCAAACCACATCCCCTCTGTTCCCGGCCAAGATCCCCCCTCTCCATTCCCTCTATACCCTTCCAGGACCCTCCCCTCCCACCCCATTCTATCACCCTTCCAGGACCCTCCCCTTCCCTTTGCACCCTTCCACAAGACCCCTGCTCCATTCCCTCCGTGCCCATCCAAGACCCCCCCCGCTCCATACCTTCTATATCCTTCCAGGACCCCCTACTCCCCCACTCCATTCTATCACCCTTCCAGGACCCTCCGCACTCACGCCGGGTCCGTGCCTCCATGATGCTGCGCGTCCGCAGCCCCCCGAGCCCGGGCGCGGCCCAACGCAGCGTCCCCGCGGTCCCTATGGTTCCTGGGTTCCCCCTCACGGCTCCGGGGGTCGCGGGGTTCCGGCGGTCGCCGCCATCGGCGCTGGGGGGCGCGGGGTGGGGGAGGGGCTCCCGGTACGCGGGGTTCGCTCCGCTCCCGGCGCCGCTTCCGGGTCTTGGCCCCGCCCCTTCCCGAAGCCACGCCCCTTCCCGAAGCCACGCCCCTCGCGCGTGAAGGCGGCCGATTGGCGGATGCGCGCGGGTGCGGGGCGGGCCCCGCCCCCTCCAGGGTTGTCACGTGGTGTTGAGGGAGGAGTAGTCACGTGAGGAGCGCGGTCACGTGGTGGGGGCGCGCCTCAACCCTGAGGCTTTAGGGGGCTGTGGGGGAGGGGGGGAGCAGCTATGGGGCGCCCCACAACTATTGAGAGGGTCTATAGGGCAGCGCAGGGCTATGGGGAGAGCTATAGGGCACCCCACAACTATTGGGAGGGGTCTATAGGGCACCACAGGGCTATATGATTGGAGCTATAGGGCACCCCACAACTATTTAGAGGGGGCTATAGGGCACTGCAGGGTATGGGGAGAGCTATAGGGCACCTAACAGCTATTATGGGACCAGGGCACCCCACAACTACTGAGAGGGAACTGTAGGGCACCCTATGCTCTTATGGGAGGTATAGGGCACCCCACAATCATTGATAGGGGTCTATAGAGCACCACAGGGCTATGGGGAGAGCTATAGGGCACCCCACAACTATTGGGAGGAGCTATAGGGCACCCCACAACTATTTAGAGGGGGCTATAGGGCACTGCAGGGCTATGGGGAGAGCTATAGAGCACCCCAAGCTATTATGGGACCTAAAGGGCACCCCAAAACTACTGAGAGGGAACTATAGGGCACCCCACAACTATTGGGAGGGGTCTATAGGGCACTGCAGGGCTATGATTGGAGATATAGGGCACCCCCCCAACTATTTAGAGGGGGCTATAGGGCACTGCACGGTATGGGGGGAGCTATAGGGCACCCCACAACTACTGAGAGGGAACTGTAGGGCACCTGAGTCTGTTATGGGCACCCCACAACCATTGAGAGGGGTCTATAGGGTACCACAGGGCTATGGGGAGAGCTATAGGGCACCCCACAACTATTGGGAGGAGCTAGAGGGCATCCCACAACTATTTAGAGGGGGCTATAGGGCACTGCAGGGCTATGGGGAGAGCTACAGTGCACCCCAAGCTATTACGGGACCTATAGGGCACCGCACAACTACTGAGAGGGAACTATAGGGCACCCCATGCTCTTATGGGAGGTATAGGGCACCCCACAATCATTGATAGGGGTCTATAGGGCACCACAGGGCTATGATTGGAGATATAGGGTACCCCACAACTATTGAGGGAAGCTATAGGGCACCCTACAACTATGGAGAGGGGTCTTTAGGGCAGTGCAGGGCTATGGGGAGAGCTATAGGGCACCCCACAGCTATGGTTGGAGCTATAGGGCACCCCACAACTATTGGGGTGAGCTATAGGTCACCCTACAACAATTGAGAGGGGTCTACAGGGTACCACAGGGCTATGGGAAGAGCTATAGGGTGCTCCACAACTATTGGGAGGAGCTATAGGGCATCCCATAACTACTGGGGAGAGCTATAGGGCACCCCACAACTATTGGGAGGAGCTATAGGGCACTGCAGGGCTATTGGAGGGGAGCTGTGGGGCACCACCAAGCTATTATGGGACCTGTGGGACACTGCAAGGCACCCCAGGGCGACGGGGTTGGGAATCTATGGGGCACTCCAGTGCTATAAGGCACCTCAAGGCTTTGGGGAGAGCTATGAGGCACCCCAAAGCTCCTGGAGGGAGTTATGGGGCACTGTGGGGCACATCAGAGCTTTTGGGGGAGCTATGGGGCAGCCCTGGGCTATTATGGGGCCTATGAGGCAACGTAGGGCATTCCAGTCCTATAGGGAAAAAGGTTTGGAAAGAACTATAGGGCATAACAGAGCACCCCAGAGGGTTTTAGGGGGAAGCTATGGGGCACTGCAGGGCACCCCAGGGCTTTCAGGAGAGCTATGGGGCACCCCTGGGCTATTATGGGACCAATGGGGCGATGTAGGGCACTCCAGTGCTATAGGGGAGGTGCTTTGGAAAGAACTATAGGGCACTATAAGGCAGCACAGGGCCTCTGGGGGGAGCTGAAGGGCACCTCAGGGCTTTTAGGGGACCTATGGGGCACCCCTGGGCTATTATAGGACCTATGGGGCACTGTAGGGCACCCCTGGGCTATTATGGGACCTATGGGGCACTGTAGGGCACCCTTGGGCTATTATGGGATCTATGGGGCCTGTAGGGCACCCCAGAGGTTTTGAGGGGAGCTTTGGGGCACTGTAGGGCAGCCCAGGGCTTTTTGTGGGAGCTGTGGGGGGACTATGGGGCACTATAGGGCAGTGGGGGGCCCCTACACACTCACCCCCAGCTTCCCACAGCCGTGGGGCTGATGTGGGTCAGAGGGCCCCCAGGACAGGGAGCAGAGCTCAGTTTTGGACTCCAAACTTTTGTGTTTCTTTTTTTTGTATTCAAATTATATATTTCTATTGTTTGACTTTCCAGAAAGGACGCAGAGCTGCCCCACGTGGGCACCCCACACGTAGGGGATCCCCACCTGCAGGACCCCGACGTTCCCCATCCCAGGGCACAGTGGGCCCCACATCGACCCACAGGGTTTTGTCCATGGGGCGGCGCTCCCATCACCTCCAAAAAAGAGAAAGGTTCAGTTAAAAGCCAATGCTTTTGTGATCTTCAAGGACCTTTCCAAGCCAACCCCTTCCATGGCTCTACGATCTTCAAGGACCTTTCCAAGCCAACCCCTTCCATGGCTCTATGATCTTCAAGGACCTTTCCAAGCCAACCCCTTCCATGGCGCTGTGATCTTCAAGGACCTTACCAACCCAACCCCTTCCAGGGTGCTGTGATCTTTAAGGACCTTTCCAACCCAACTCCTTCCATGGTTCTATGATTTTTAAGGACACTTCTATCCCAACCCAACTCATCCCATGGTTCTATGATCTTTAAGGACCCTTCCAAGCTGCTCTGTGCTTCTAGGACCTTCCAGGACTCTTCCATCCAACTCATTCTATGGCTCTGTGACCTTTAAGGACTCTTCCAATGCAACTTATTCTATGGGTTCAATGATCTTTAAGGACCCTTCCATCTCAAACCATCCCATGGTTCTATGATCTTTAAGGAACCTGCCAACCCATTCTATGCTTCTATGATCTTTCAGGACCCTTCCAATCCAACCATTCCATGGCTCTATGACCTTCAAGGATTTTTCTAACCCAACAATTCCATGGCTCTGTGACCTTCAAGGACCCTTCCAACTCAACCTGTTCTATGGGTTCTATTTTTAAGGACCCTTCCAACCTTTCCATGGCTCAGTAACCTTTCAGGACACTTCCATCCTAACACTTTCATGGCTGTGTGACCTTTAAGGACCTTTCCAACCCAACCATCCCACGTCTCTATGATCTGTAAGGATCCTTCCAACCCAACCATCCCACCTCTCTATGATCTTCAAGGACCCTTCTAACCCAATCATCCCATGGCTCTATGACCTTCAAGGACCCTTTGAACTCAACCCAACCATCCCACAACTCTACGACCTTCAAGGACCCCTCCAACCCATTCCACACTTCCATACCCCCACGCCCCCTCCCACCTCTCTATGATCTTCAAGGACCCTTCCAACCCAACCATCCCATGGCTCTACGACCTTCAAGGACTCCTGCAATCCAACCCAACCCAACCCCCACGCCCCCTCCCAGCCCCACACCACCCCACAAGGACCCCCCTCTCACCGCGCCTCCTCCCGCTGCCGCCTCTCCTCCTCCTCCCGATCCCAGCTCCGCAGCCGCTCCTCCACCTCCGCAGGGATGTTCACCTCCAGGAGGTTCTCCATGCCCGGCTCCGGTTCGTCCCCGATCAGCACCTGCCCCACAGCAGCCAGGTGACACCGGGACCACCGCCCCACACCATTAACCCCCTCCCTTCCCCCAAACCCGTGGGGCTGCCCCGCAGCTCGGACCCACCTGGATGAGCTTCTCGCAGGCAGACAGCACCTCGGGGTCCTTCTCGCAGCGGTGCAGCTCGCGCAGCACCACGTAGGTGCCCTTCTCCCTCAGCAGGAGCCGGCCCGCTTTGGTGGCCGTGAGCTGCGGGGGGAGGGGGGCAGTGGTGTGGGTGGGGGGCTGCGGGGGGTGAGGGGCTGCGGTCCCCTCGGGGTGCTTGGGACAACCCTGCAGTGCTGGGATGTGGAGTGCGGGATGGGGGGACAATGGGGAGATCTGTGTGCACATATGGGGTCACAGAGCAGCGAGCGCTGGGGGGCAGGGGGCTCTGTCCATCCCGTGGCCCCCAGCCCCATGGCCCCACGGTCCCACAGCCCCCCATTCCATGGCCCTACGGCCTCCAGCCCCATGGCTCCACATCCCCACCTCCCTATAGCCCCCAGCCTCCTGCCCCCACCCCCGTGGCTCCCCAGCCCCATGTCCCCATGGTGTCACAGCCTCTGGCCCACAGCCCCTGGCCTCCAGCCCTATGGCCTCTCAGTCCTCCAGCCCCATGGCCCCCCATTCCCCCAGTTCCCAGCCCCACTGCCCCACAGCCTCCAGCCCCATGACCCCCCAGCCCCATGTCCCCACAGCCTCCAGCCCCATGACCCCCCAGCCCCATGTCCCCACTGCCCCACAGCATCCAGCCCCATGACCCCACAGCCCCCAACCTCCAGCCCCATGACCCCACTGCCCCACAGCCTCCAGCCCCATGACCCTCCAGCCCCATGACCCACAGCCTCCAGCCCCATGACTCCTCAAGCCCCACAGCCCCATGACCCCCCAGCCCCTGGCCTCCAGTCCCACAGACCCCAACCTCCAGCCCCATGGCCCCACTGCCCCCCAACCTCCAGCCCCATCACCCTCAGCCCCTGGCCTCCAGCCCCACAGACCCCAACCTCCAGCCCCATGACCCCCCAGCCTCCCACCCTCCAGCCCCATGACCCTCAGCCCCTGGCCTCTAGCCCCATGACCCCACAGTCCTCGGCCCCATGACCCCCCAGCCCCTGCTCTCCATTCCCATGGGCCCCATGGCCCCCAGCCACTAGACCTTCCCCACAGAAGCATCAGTGCAGTGAGCACGTTCCGGCTGTGACACCAGCTGCAGCACCCACCAGCAGCAGCGCCTCCAGCAGCATCCTGCGGATGTCGGGCTCTGGCTCACGCTCTTTGTCCTCGGGCAAATACTGCAGCTCCACGGGCAGCCCTGGGGGGGGGCACAGCCTCAGGGGGGGGGGCACGGCCCACGTCCCCCCCCCTCTGTGCTCAGACCCGCACTCACGTTCCATCTCGTCCTCGGGGAATTCCTCGGGGCCGGCGAGGGGCAGCAGCAGGGAGGGCAGCAAATCCACCGCGTCGCTCAGCAGCCACTCGTGGTGCTCTGTGGGGGGGGATGGGGTGAGATGTGGGGCACACGGCCCGCCCCCACCCCAAAAAAGGGGTGAAGGCTCAAGTCAGAAGGCACAAGTGGGGGTCAGGGGGTGGGGAGGTCAGTAAGGGGAAACAAAGCAGTGAGCAGCGCCCGGCAGTAAGCAGTGCTCTGTGGATACAACGCCAACCAGGGAGTGCAATGGCGGGGGGGGACAGGTCCTTAAAGATCAAAGAGCCACGGGATGGTTGGGTTGGGAGGGTCCTTGAAGGTCATAGAGCCGTGGGACGGTTGAGTTGGAAGGGTCCTTGAAGGTCATAGAGACATGGGATGGTTGGGTTGGAAGGGTCCTTACAGATCACACAACAGAATGATTGGGTTGGAAAGGTCCTTACAGGTCACACAACAGAATGATTGGGCTGGAAAGGTCCTTACAGGTCACACAACAGTTAGGTTAGAAAGGTCCTTACAGATCACAGAATGTTTGGGTTGGAAAGGTCCTAATAGATAATAGAGTCAAAGGATTGGTTGGGTTTGAAGCGTCCTTACAGATCACAGAACCACAGAATAGTTGGGTTGGAAAGGTCCTAACAGATCAAAGAGCCACAGAAAGGTTGGGTTGGAGTGTCCTTACAGATCAAAGAGCCACAGAATGATTGGCTTAGAAAGATCCTTACAGATCACAGAACTACAGAATGGTTGGCTTGCAAAGGTCCTTGCAGATCACAGAATGGTTGGGTTAGAAAGGTCCTTACAGATCACAGAACCACAGAGTGGTTGGGTTGGAAAGGTCCTTACAGATCACAGAACCACAGAACAGCTGGGTTGGAAAGGTCCTTACAGATCACAGAACAGCTGGGTTGGAAGGGTCCTTACAGATCACAGAATGGTTGGGTTGGAAAGCTCCTTACAGATCAAAGAACCACAGAATGGTTGGCTTAGAAAGGTCCTTACAGATCACAGAATGGTTGGGTTGGAAAGGTCCTTACAGATCACAGAACCACAGAGTGGTTGGGTTGGAAAGGTCCTTACAGATCACAGAACCACAGAGTGGTTGGGTTGGAAAGGTCCTTACAGATCACAGAACCACAGAGTGGTTGGGTTGGAAAGGTCCTTACAGATCACAGAACAGTTGGGTTGGAAAGGTTCTTACAGATCACAGAACAGTTGGGTTGGAAGGGTCCTTACAGATCACAGAACGGCTGGGTTGGGAGGGTCCCGACCCCAACCTCCCTCCTTTGGGCTCACGCTGTTGCCCCGTTCCCACGTCTCTGCCCCCACAGCCACTCTCCCACCCCCAGCTCCATTCAGGCGCTGACACCGATGCTCCCCGCTGCCCCCCAGCCCGAGCCCCTCCCCCCAACACCCCCCCCCCCCCCATCCACCTCCCTCCCACCCAACCCCGCCCCCTCACCGTGCTGGAAGCAGCAGTTCCGCAGCGCTCCCACCGCTCCCCTCCGCAGCACGGCGCTCTCCGCGTCCCCCACGAGCGGCAGCAGCCGGCGCACCGCGCACCTGCGCCAACGGCGGGGAGGGGACCCTCAGCGCCCCGCCGAGCCGCGCCGAGCCGCGCCGCGCCCCGCCCCCCACGCACCGGGGGCGCTCCAGCAGCGCTCGGCGGCCCTCGGGGAGCCCGCTGAGGTTACACAGCAGCGCCCCGAGCTCCGGGGGCGGCCGAGGTCCCTCCAGCGCCCGCAGCAGCGCCTCCGCGCCGGCCCCGCTCTCCCGTTCGAGGCCTCCGAACACCCGCCGCGCGGCGCCGCGCTCCCGGCTCAGGTTGGCCAACAGCCCGCAGGCCGGGCCGGCCGGCAGCAGGCGCAGCACGGCGGGCAGCGCGGCCAGCAGCGGCTCTCGGGCCTCGGGCTCGGCCGACACGTTCTGCAGGCAGCGCAGCGCGGCGCCGGGCGCGGGCCCGAGCTCGGGCCCCGAGGCCTCCGCCACCCCCAGCAGCGCCCGCAGAGCTTCGGGCCGCGCCGCCAGGAGCCGCCGCCCCTCGGGGTCGCCGGACAGCGCCAACGCCGCCTCCGCCGCGCCCGCCCGCACCGCCGCGCCCGCCGAGGGGCCCAGCAGAACCGCCAGCTCCTCCAGCGCCGCCTCCGCCGCCATCTTGCGCGGGCCCCAAATGGCCGGGCGTCGCTTAGCAACCGCGGGATGCTCCGCACCGAACAGCCGGTGAGCGGGGAGCGACGCGGAGACGGGCCAATCGGGTGAGGCGAACCGCCGGAAGGGGAGGGCCCGGCGGGGAAAGGGATGATGGGAAACGAGGCCCCGCGCCGCCCGGTGCAGCGCCCCCTGCAGGCCCGGAGGTGCACCGCCCACACCGCACAGCTCCCGACTCCCAATTAACGCTCCGTTTACCTCATTAACGCGGCGGAACTCCATTCCCAGCACAGCGACTCCTCACAATTAGCGCCGTTGCCTCATTACCTCCTAATTAACGCCCCCCTTCAATCCATCCCATGTCTCTATGACCTTTAAGGACCCTGCCAACCCAGCCATCTCATGGCTCTATGATCTTCAAGGACCTTTGCAACCCAACCATTCCATGGCTCCATGACCTTTTAGGACCCTTCCAACCCCCCTCCCATGGTTCTATGATCTTTAAGGACCCTTCCAACCCAACCATCCCACATCTCCATGACCTTTTAGGACCCTTCCAATCCCTCTTTCCCAGGGATCTATGATCTTTAAGGACCCTTTCAACCCATCCCATGTCTCTATGACCTTTAAGGACCCTGCCAACCCAGCCATCCCATGGTTCTATGCCCTTTAAGGAATCTGCCAGCCCAACCATTCCATGGTTCCATGACCTTTTAGGACCCTCCCAACCCCCCCTTCCAGGAATCTATGATCTACAAGGACCCTTCCAACCCAACCATCCCATGTCTCCATGATCTTTTAGGACCCTCCCAACCCCCCCTTCCAGGAATCTATGATCTTCAAGGACCCTTCCAACCCAACCATCCCATGTCTCCATGATCTTTTAGGACCCTTCCAACCCCCCTTTCCAGGGAACTATGATCTTCAAGGACCCTTTCAACCCATCCTATGGCTTTTTGATCTTTAAGGACCCTTCCAACCCAACCATCTCATGTCTCTATGCCCTTCAAGGACCCTTCCAACTCTCCCTCCCACAGCTTTGCAACTGAGGATACGTGGCACCTGGTGACAGCTGCCAGTAGTGACCACAGCCCCCAGCATCTCACGGGGCCCACCCCCCTGTCCTATCGGGCCACGAATCACCAGCGTCCCCCCATAATAGCGGTGAGGACCTGGGGAGGACCGGGACCCCCCAGAAACCCCCATATCTCCATTCCCACAGCCACGGTGAGCTGTTCCCCCCCACCTCCCCCCAGGGAGCCCCGAGGGCAGGGTGGTGAATCACAGAAACCCTTTATTGGTGTAAGGATACATTGCTATGCTGTGAAGTCACTCGTCCCTGACGGGTGGGACGGGGCGGGCGGCCACGGCGGAGCGACGGCGGTGGGATGGACCGGGTCCTTCACCCACAGCGGGGGGGGATCCATGCGCCCCCACCCTCAGCTCCCCCTTCCCACTCCTCCTTCTTTCCCAGCCTGAGCGAAGGGGGGAGGTCGGGCAGCGTGAGGAGCAGAAGCCGAAGGCAAATCCTCCCCTGGGGCAGCAGTGGGGCTGAGACGAGACCCACCCCTCTGCAGGACGGCCCCACGTCAGCACAGCACAGCTCGGATTTGGGGGGCAGACCCCCACAGTCAGAGGGGGAGGGGGTTTGTGGGATGGGATGCCCCAAAATAGAGCGGGGCCCTGGGTGGGCTCCCAGCTTCGGGGCAGCTCGGGGTTGTGCGCGCTCAGCTGAGCCCTGCCTTGAGCAGGAGCTGTGAGGCGGAGGGAGAACGTGGGGAGATGCTCCCACTGTGTGCCCCCAAGTACAAAAATCAACACCCCGAGACCCCCCCCAGCCCCGCCCTGCCGCTGCCCAAAGTCAATGCGTGGTTCAGAAACCAAACAGCAAACCCCCTCCCCCCTCCCACCCCCCCAACATCCCCCCAAGAGGCGCGGGGCGATGCAGAACCTCCCGGCGAGGACTGAAAAACCAGAAAATGAACCCAAAAGGGAGAAGAGAACGGCGATGGGAGGGTAAGAGCAAAGCAAACCTCTTTGAAACGAATGGACTCTTCCTCGGAAAGGACAGAACACGGAGCTCTTCGGGAGGGGTCGGGCAGCCCCCGGCCCCACTGCTGCTGCTGGGGACAGACAGACGGATGGATGGACGGATGGAGGAAAAGTGCTTGAGGGAAGTCCAGCCCGGCCTGGAGCCACGAGGAGTTTGCAGGTCAGTGCAGCCAATGAGATCAGCAATAAAGTGCAGCAAAGCTTCTCGGAGCTCGGCACGGCGCGGCTGTCCATCACAGCCCCCCAAAGGGGATGGAGAGGGGATCCATCACAGCCCCCCAAAGGGGATGGAGAGGGGATCCATCACAGCCCCTAAAAGGGGATGGAGAGGGGATCCATCACAGCCCCCCAAAGGGGATGGAGAGGGGATCCATCACAGCCCCCCAAAGGGGATGGAGAGGGGATCCATCACAGCCCCCCAAAGGGGATGGAGAGGGGATCCATCACAGCCCCCAAAGGGGATGGAGAGGGGATCCATCACAGCCCCCCAAAGGGGATGGAGAGGGGATCCATCACAGCCCCCAAAGGGGATGGAGAGGGGATCCATCACAGCCCCAAAAAGGGGATGGAGAGGGGATCCATCACAGCCCCAAAAAGGGGATGGAGAGGGGATCCATCACGGCCCCACCAGAGGGGATGGAGAAGGAATCCATCACAGCCCCAAAAAGGGTTGGAGAGGGGATGCACTTTGGGGGGGAACGGCAGCCATTCTCAGTTCGCTGTGCTCCGAGGTGCTGGGGGCACTCCAGTGTGTGTGTGTGTGTGTGTGTGTGTGTGTGTGTGTGTATGTTTGTGTGTATATGTCTGTGTGTGTACAGCAGAAGCAGCTCTGGGATCACATGCAGATCACCTGCAACCTGTGGGTGGGAAGGGGAGGTCAGCATGGAGCGCTGTGCTGGGCTGCCCTGCAGCATGGAGCAGACGCTGCACACACACTGCACACACGCTGCACACACTGCACACACGCTGCACACACTGCACACACACTGCACACACGCTGCACACACGCTGCACACACTGCACACACACTGCACACACACTGCACACACACTGCACACACGCTGCACACACACTGCACACACGCTGCACACACTGCACACACGCTGCACACACTGCACACACACTGCACACACGCTGCACACACGCTGCACACGCTGCACACACTGCACACACACTGCACACACACTGCACACACGCTGCACACACACTGCACACACTGCACACACACTGCACACACGCTGCACACACGCTGCACACGCTGCACACACTGCACACACACTGCACACACGCTGCACACACGCTGCACACACGCTGCACACACACTGCACACACGCTGCACACACGCTGCACACGCTGCACACACACTGCACACACGCTGCACACACACTGCACACACTGCACACACGCTGCACACACACTGCACACACACTGCACACACACTGCACACACTGCACACGCTGCACGCACGCTGCACACACACTGCACACACTGCACACGCTGCACACACACTGCACACACGCTGCACACACTGCACACACACTGCACACACGCTGCACACACGCTGCACACGCTGCACACACTGCACACACACTGCACACACACTGCACACACGCTGCACACACACTGCACACACTGCACACACACTGCACACACGCTGCACACACGCTGCACACGCTGCACACACTGCACACACACTGCACACACGCTGCACACACGCTGCACACACGCTGCACAC
Organism: Phasianus colchicus; assembly: GCF_987193195.1. Lineage (NCBI taxonomy): Eukaryota > Metazoa > Chordata > Aves > Galliformes > Phasianidae > Phasianus > Phasianus colchicus. The sequence continues at coordinate 95,393,960 of NC_143438.1, forward strand.
ACACTGCACACACGCTGCACACACGCTGCACACGCTGCACACACACTGCACACACGCTGCACACACACTGCACACACTGCACACACGCTGCACACACACTGCACACACACTGCACACACACTGCACACACTGCACACGCTGCACGCACGCTGCACACACACTGCACACACTGCACACGCTGCACACACACTGCACACACGCTGCACACACTGCACACACACTGCACACACGCTGCACACACACTGCACACACTGCACACACACTGCACACACGCTGCACACACACTGCACACACTGCACACACGCTGCACACACACTGCACACACACTGCACACACACTGCACACACTGCACACGCTGCACGCACGCTGCACACACACTGCACACACTGCACACGCTGCACACACGCTGCACACACACTGCACACACACTGCACACACGCTGCACACACGCTGCACACACCTGTCCTCCTCGATGCTGCCGCTCTCGGGGTCGTTGGGGTCTCTGCTCTCCTCCGTGTCCTCCTCCCCGAGGTCCATGTCCAGCTCGTTGCTCGCCTCGGGCCGGGTGTAAGCATACCCACTGCAGGAAAAGGATGAGAGCGTGTGGTTGGCACCACTTCAGGTCCTGGCTGAGCGCCGTCTGCTCTGGGCTTTGGGGTCCCATCCAAAACAGCCAATCAATGGATCTGATCTGTAAGGACCCTTCCAACCCAATCCAATAATGCCACAGTTCTATGGTTTGTAAGGACGCTTCTGACCCAACCCTTCCATGGCTCAAAGATCTTTAAGGATCTATACAACCCAACCCTTCCATGGCTCTATGAATTTCAAGGACCCTACCAACCCAACCCAACCATCCCACAGTTCTGTGACCTTTAAGGACCCTTCCAGCCCAACCAAACTCTTCCATGGCTCTATAATCACAGAACCACAGAATGGCCAGGGTTGGAAGGGACCTCAAGGATGATGAATCTCCAACCCCCCTGCCACACACAGGGCCACCAACCATCCCACCTAATGCCAGCCCAGGCTGCCCAGGGCCCCATCCAACCTGGCCTTGAACACCTCCAGGGATGGACAGGGCATCCACAGCCTCTCTGGGCAGCCTGTTCCAGTACCTCACCGCTCTCTCTGTAAAGAATTTCCCCCTGACATCCAACCTCAGTCTCCCTTCCCTCAGCTTAAAACCATTTCCCCTTGTCCTGCTGTCACTCACCCTTTCCAAGAGTTGATTCCCCTCCTGTCTGTAGGCTCCCTTTAGGTACTGAAAGGCTGCAATGATTCACCCCGCAGCCTTCTTTTCTCCAGGCTGAACAAGCCCAGCTCTTTCAGCCTGTCCTCATAGGGGAGGTGCTCCAGTCCCCTGATCATCTTCTTGGCCCTCCTCTGGATCCAACCCAACCATTCTGCAGCTCAACCATCTTTAAGGACCTGCCCAACCCAACCTTCCATGGCTCTATGACCTTCAAGGATCCGTCTGTGGCTGTGCAATCTTTAAGGACCCTTCCAACCCAGCCATCCCATGGCTCTGTGACCCTCCAGGACCCTTCCAACCAAGCCACTCCATGGCTCTACGATCCATAAGCGCCTCTCCAACCCAGCCCACGCCACGGCTCTGTGACATGGCGTGCACAGCAAGCCGTTCAGGTGCCATCGCCGTGGGCTGACCTGATGGAGCGGCAGGTGAAGAAGACGATCCTCTTCAGCCTCTTGTTGTAGAAGAAGTAGTTGAAGGACCAGAGGCTGCCGTCCTCTCCAAAGGGGTCTGAATCCAGGTCTGGGTTGTAGCTGCAACACCAAGAAACGGCGGTGAGGAACACTGCGCTGAACCCTGCTCCCAACCCCAGCCCGGCCCCACTCATAGAACCACAGACTCATTCAGGTTGGAAGAGACCTCTGAGATCCACCACTTCAATCCCAACCTACCCCAACGTGACCTTAAATACAACCATGGAGTCATAGGGTTGAAAGAGATCTTGAGGACCAACCCGTCCAACCCCAACCCACCCTCATCATAACTAAATAAAACCATAGAGACATTAAGGTTGGAAAAGATCTCTGAGATCCACCAGTTCAACCCAGCCCATCATACCATGACCCTAAATAGAACCACAGAGTCATTAAGGTTGGAAGAGACCGCCAAGGTCATTTAGTCCAACCCCAACCACCCGCATAACGACCCTAAACAGAGCCACAGAGACATTAAGATTGGAAAACACCTCCAAGATCCACCACTCCAACCTCAGCCCACCACACCATGACCCTAAATAGACCCACACAGTCATCAAGGTTGGAAGAGATCTCTGAGATCCACCAGTCCAACCCAGCCCATCATAACAGACCCTAAATAAAATCACAGAAGCATTAAGGTTGGAGAAGACCTCCAAGCTTCCCCAGTCCAACCCCACCCCACCACGATTATAGATGGAACCATGGAGTCATGAGGGTTGAAAGAGACCTTAAGGATCCACTGGTCCAACCCCAACCCACCCAACCATGACCCAAAAAGAACCACACAGTGGAAGAGACCTCCAAGATCCACCAGTTCAACCCCACCCCACCATGACCCTAAATGGAATCTTGGAACCATTAAGGTTAGAGAAGACCTCCAAGCCTCCCCAGTCCAACCCCACCCCCCCATGCCCACTGGCCATGTCCCCAAGTGCCACATCCCCACAGTTCCTGCAGGGACACCTGCAGGGATGATGACTCCACCACCTCCCCTTGCAGCCCATGCTGGTGTCTGACTGCTCATTTTGAGAAAAAATTGTTCCTAATGTCCAGCCTGGCAGTGCTGGGACATTACCTCTCGTCCTTTCTCTGCACGTTTTGAAAACAGAAAGCAGAAAACTGGGGCCGCCCCTCTTCACTCGCAGAGCCAACAGCGGAGCCCCTGCTCTGCTCCAGCCCTTATGCAGGGGTGGGCACACCAAAATTTCCAGTTTTACTGAAAAATCACAGATCTGCAGGCCGCAGGGTGTCCCATTACCTATAGATGTCGCACTCAGAAAGGCAGATCTCCTCATCCACGGCGTCCCACAGGTGTGGCTTCAGGGCGTTGAAATCCTCGCGGACCGCAGAGAAGAGACTGCAGTTGACAGCATTGATCACCTGCAAAGGGAGTGGGGTTGTGAGAGGGATGGGGGGGTCTTTGGGCTGTGAGAGGGATGGGGGTGGGGGTCCCGGCGTCCCCACCGCCTCTGTGACACCCAGAGGAGACACTGTAGGCAAACAGGAACCTCGATGCAGGGAATTCCCAAATCCCAGAGTTGTAGGGGCTGGAAGGGATCACCAGACATCCCCCAGTCCAAGCTCCCCAGAGCAAGTTCCATCACTGCAATGCATCCCAGGGTGCCACCACTGGCCTTCTTGGCCACGAGGGCACATGGCTCGTGGTCAACCTGTTGGCCATCATTGGCCATGTGGGCACACCTCTGCCTCATCGCCAGTCTTCTGGCCACTGCTGGCCTCCTTGGTTGTGAGGGCAGACTGCTGGCTTGTGGTCAACCTGTTGGCCACCACTGGCCACAGGGACACGCTGTGGGCTCATGGTCAACCTGTTGGCCACCACTGGCCTCCCTGGTCACGAGGGCAGACTGCTGGCTCATGGACAACCTGTCGGTCACTGTTGGTCATGAGGGCACATCACTAGCTCATGGTCAATCTTTTCGCTCCCATCACAGCACAGGGACTCTACTGGCTCATAGCCAACTTGTTGGCCACTATTGGCCAAGAGGGCACGCTGCTGGCTCGTGGTTTACCTGTTGGCTTCCCTGGCCACAAAGACACACTGCTGACTCATGCTCAACCTGTTGGCCACCGTCAAGTACAACAACATTCTACTGGCTCGTGGTCAACCTGTTGGCCACCACTGGCCTCCTTGGCCATGAGGGCAGACTGCTGGCTCATGGACAACCTGTTGGTCACTGTTGGTCGTGAGGACACACCGTTGGCTCACGGTCAACCTGCTGGCCACCGCTGGCCACGAGGACACACCGTTGGCTCACGGTCAACCTGCTGGCCACCACTGGTCTTGTAGCCATGGAGGCTCCCCGCTGACTCACCCTGCGGCTCCACAGAACTGGGCGTCCCCTCCCCACCCACCCCTGGGCCCCACGCACCCAGTTGAGGCTGGGCTCCCGGCTGAACTCGTGGCTCTTGGCGGCGCTGAAGTCGTAGTCGGGCCGGAAAGACTCGTTGAGCGTCGCGATCAGGTAGAAGAGCGTCTTGCGGCTGCACTTGTCGCTCAGCGGCCCCTCGTCGTCACCGCTCTGACTCTTGCTGAGCCTTGGAACAAGCAAAGTCAGAGGCGCCCAGCCCGTGCACCAGGGGCTCTGACCAACCCCACCCAGCCCCCAGCCCGGAGATGTCCGAGCACCGCCGGTCCCGTACCTGCTGGGGCTGATCCCCGTGGTCTGAGGGGGTGACAGGGCCTCCAGGACGTGGGGTTGGCCCTCCTGGCAGAACTGCTTGAACATGTGCTTGTCGTCGCCGGCCATCTTGCAGGAGTAGCTCTCGATCCTGCGGAGAAACCACAGCGTGGTGTGAAACACGTGGGATTGGCAGAGCCAGGATCGACCCCAGAGCTCTCACGTGTGGCTCGGGAATGCAGAAGCCCAAAGGAGCCCTTGGGTGAAGCCTAAAAGCTGCTCCCCCCACTGCCCAGCTCCAACGTGGGAATGAGAGCTGGGCACGGGGTCCCACAAGGGCTCAGTGCTGCTGATCTCAGCTTCTGCTGATCCCCGCGGGGCAGAATGACCGATTCCCCACCCTGGCCAGGTGTCACAATCACTGTTGAACAAAACTCCCAGCAAAGTTCTTCCAGACGCCTGAGCTGCTCCATCACCTGCAGATCCCTCCAGCCCTCCCGTGAGATGGGAAAGCCAACATCTGCAGCTCCCACCCACCCCTGCTCCACGTCCTCTGCATCAGGGGAAGAGGAGAGGAAACACCATGGGGTGTTCATACAGAGCAACGATGGAACGAGGGGGAAGGGACCTTTAAGATCAGTGTGGAATCACAGAATGGTTTGGAAAGAGCACGGCCCCACAGAGCTGCCTGGGGATGTGGTGGTGTTGTGGTGGGGTGACAGGTGCCAGCAGTGTTGGCAGAGCTGTGTAGGGCTGGAGGAGGAGGCAAGGGAAAGAGAAACCAGCTGCTAGCCAATGTGAAAGGCACCAAATATGGTAAACCAGCAGTACCACGGCATGGCAGAGGAAGGAACAGAGAGCCAAGGCACAGAGGTGTTACCAGAGGGGAAACTGAAACAGAGAGAGGAAGGAGAAAGCCTGGGCACGGAACAGCAGCTGGCTCCAATTATCAAACCACAGAATAGTTGTGTTGGAAGGGTCCTTAAAGATCATAAACCCATGGGATGGTTGGGTTGGAAGGGTCCTTAACGATCACAGAGCCCGTCATGTAGTGGTTGAGTCGGGAAGGTCCTTAAAGACCAAAGAGCCGTGGCATCGTTGGGTTGAGAGGGTCCCTGAAGATCACAGAGCCATGACACGGTTGGGTTGGGAAGGTCCTTAAAGATAATAGAGCCACGGGATGGACCTTACAGACCACAGAACCATGGAAGGGTTGGCTTGGAAAGGTTCTCATCGTAGAGAGCCTTTTTGTACAGCTGCTCTCCTCATGTTACCAGCTCCGTTTGGGCACTGAAGGCTGCAGTGAGGTTTCCCAGTGCCTCCCCAGGCTGAACCCCCCCAGCTCTCGGCCTGGCCCCATAGAGCCCCCTCCCCTCTGCAGAAGCAGCCCGGGGTGCAGCTGGTTCTGCAGCCCACCCAGTGCCGGCATCACTCACCTCCCAATGATGTGGGCATCCCCCGTCTCCACCGTCAGTTGGGAGTTTATTGCTTCGAAACTTGAGTTTTCCAACAGCTTCATTGTCTCCGTGCTGGGCTCAAAGCGATTCCCTGTGCGGCAGCGGCAGCAAGGCGTGTGTCCTGCGGGAAGGGAGCGTCTCAGCCAGGGAGAGGGGACCCCAAAGCTTTGGCACGAGTGCTGGCAGCAGGCAGCACAGAACTGAGAAGCGAAACGAGCAGGAAAAATGGGAGCTGGGGGCATGATGGGCACCTGCTTTGCTCTTTGTGCTGCTACAGACCTCAACCGTGCCAGGGTTGAGCAGCCACAGAAACGGAATCCCAGATCTGTAGGGTTGAAGGGGATCTCTGGAGCTCCCCCAGCCCCACCTGCCCCCTCCTCCCACCCCCCACCCTCCAGACACCCATCAGCGCTGCTCAGACCCCTCCCAGCCTTCTCTCCCCCAGCGCACAGCCCCGGGGCTCTCAGCCTGTCCCCACCAGGAGGGGCTCCAGGTCCCCCCCATCTCCGCACCCCCCGCTGGGCTCTCCCAGCAGCTCCCAGTCTGCCCTGAACTGGGAGCCCAGCACCGGGCGCAGTGCTCCAGCAGCGCCCTGCAGGGCAGAGCAGAGGGGAGCAGCACCTCCCTGCCCTGCTGGCTGCACTCTGGCAATGCACCACAGGGTTCCATTGGCCCTCTTGGCCACCAGGGCTCACTGCTGGCTCATGGTCAACCGTTGGCCAACTGTTGGCCAACCACTGATGAACCATGGTCAACTGCTGGTGAACCACTGGCCAATCACTGGCCAACTGCTGGGTAATTGCTGGCCAACCAGGCCCCTCTCTCGCCCTGCTGGCTGAGCTCTGGGCAAGGAACCCCAGGGTCCTGTGAGCCTTCTTGGCCACCAGGGCTCATTGCTTTGGCCTTGTGGTGAAATGTTGGCCAACTGTTGGCCAATCTCAGGTGAACCACAGTCAACTGTTGGTCAATTGCTGATCAACTTTTAGCAAGCTGCTAGTCAGCTGTTGATGAACCGCTGGTCAACCACTGGCCACCTGCTGGGTGGCCAACCAGACCCCTTTCCTGCCCAGCTGGCTGTGCTATGGGCAATGCATCCCAGGGTTCCGTTGGCCAACTTGGCCACCCTGGTCAACCACTGGCAAAGTGCTAGCTAACAAGAATTCTTCCCCCACCCTGCTGGCCGCTCTCTTTGCAGCACAGCTCAGGGTACCATCAGTCTTCTTGGCTATGAGGGCACACTGCTGGCTCGTGGTCAACCACTAGCCAAACGCTGGTCAACCATTGGCCAACCAGGACCCCCTCAGGTCCTTCTCCACAGAGCTCCTTCCCAGCAGCTCAGCCCCAGCCTGTACTGCTGTGTGCAGTTACTCCTCCCTGGAGGAACAACCAGCAGCGAGCTGCCCCGTTCCCCTCCCCACAGCTGCAGGTCACTGGCCAACAGCAAGAGCCAGCGGGGTGTTCTTGCTCAGTGCTGCCCGTGGTGGACATTTTGAATGGCTCCCCGGTCCTCAAAGCTCATTAAAACCCGAGTGTTTGGCTGCCGACCCCAAGGCTCAGTCAGTTTCCTCCCACAGGTCTGTGCCTGATTCCTCAAAGTTCTGTGTGGGAAAGGATTGGGCACTGCGGGGAGCACGGGGGAAGGGGAGGAGAGACCCCGTGGAGGTGGGGAGCTGTGTGCCAACCCACAAAACGGGGGGTCAAAGTGGAGCATGGGATGGGTAGGTTGGGAATGTCCTTAAAGGTCACACAGCCACGGGATGGTGGGGTTGGAAGGGTCCTTAAGGGTCATAAAGCCATGGGATGGTAGGGTTGGAAGGGTCCTACAAGGTCATAGAAATATGGATTGGTTGGGGTGGAAGAGTCCTTGAAGTTCAAAGAACCATGGAATGGTTGTGTTGGGTTGGAAGGGTCCTTACAGATCACAAAACTATGTAAAGCTTGAGGTGGAAGGGTCCCTGCAGATCAAAGAACCGTGGAAGGTTAGGTTGGAAGGGTCCTTACAGATCATAAAGCTATGGAATGCTTGGGTTGGAAGAGTCCTTTAAGATCATAGAGCCATGGGATGACTGAGTTGAAAGGTTCCATAAAGACTGCAAAGCCATGGAATGGTTGAGTTGGAAGGGTCCTTACAGATTGTAGAACTATAGGATGGCTGGGTTGGAAGGCTCCTTAAAGACCATAAAGCCAGGAAATGTTTGGGTTGGAAGAGTCCTTACAGATCACAAAACCATGGGATGGTTGGTTTGAAAGGGTCCTTAAAGACCATAGAGCTGTGGGATGGCTGGGTAGGAAGGCTCCTTACAGATCCTACAGCCATGGGATGGCTGGGTTGGAAGGGTCCTTAAAGATCCTACAGTCATGGGATGGTTGGGTTGGAAAGGTCCTTACAGATCATTGAGCCATGGGATGGTTGGGTTGGAAGGGTCCTTACAGATCACAGAGCCATGGGATGGTTGGGTTGGAAAGGTCTTTAAAGATCAGAGAACCACAGAATGGTTGGCTTGGGTAGAAAGAGACCCCAAAGCTCCTCAGTCTGTGTGCTGGGTTCCCCCCCCACCACCTTAGGCTGCCCACAGCCCCATCCACGGCCTGGGGCACCTCCAGAGATGGGGCACCCCGAGCTGTCCCACATCCCTGACAAAACCCCCCACCATGTTTCCTTCAGCCTCGTACCACTGAGCTGCCACCCCAACCCCCTGTATCCCACCCCAAACCCCTCCCCACATCTCTTTCAGCCTCCCACTCCCCCCCCCCAGCAGCTCAGCACACAGCACAGCCCCACAGGCAGCAGGAAACCACTGCATTTCCGCACAGCACCACAGCTCCCAACACACCCAAAGCTTCAGCTCTGGGATTTCCTTGCAGCAGAGGCACTGAGTGCTGTGCAGCACTGCGGGTCTGCACGAATCCCTCTTTGGTTTTGGCTCAAAGGTTGCTTCCTGAGGCATTCCTTGTGATAAGGCTCTGACTTATCTAGGAGATGAGGGGTGGGTGCTGCTGTGGGGCAGTCAGCATCACTGTGTGGACAGTTTTACACCTGAAAGCATTTCTTTGCAGCTGTTTGCCTTTGGAACAGAGTGCTCAGGACTGTTTCCTGGCAGAAGACCTGGCCTGTGACAAATAACTCACTATGGGAGGCTGGGGGATGATAGCACTGCATGCTGTGAAGGTACAGGTTGAAGCCCCCCTGCTCCCTCTTATCTGCTGGCAAGGCCCAGAAGGTGGGAACAAAAGGAGTTCCTGCTGAGATCCCAAAGCCAGAAGCTGCCACTCCAAAAGGAGCTGACTGCACCACCTGGGACCTGTGAGTCAGGTCGTGCTGCCATTGGAAAGGAGTCAAAGTCGTCGCCAACCGAACAACCACCCCTGACGACCCATCTCTACTGAAGGTCAACGTCTGAGCTACCAACCATGGTGGATCCAGGTGGTGAATCTCCCTCTCTCTTGCTTTCTACAAAGACTCCTTGCTTTTATTTCCTATCTCTTTTCTATCGCCCTCCCTTCTCCTCCTTCCCCCTCCCCTCCTTTCCCCTTCCCTTCCCCTTCTCCTCCATTTCCCTTTCCTTTCCTTTTCCTTCCCTTCCCCTTCTCTCCTTTCCCTCCCTTCCCCTCTCTTCCCTCCTCTCCCCCTTCTCCTCTCCTTTCCCTCCCCCTTTCCTTCCCTTTTCCTTCCCTTCCCCTTCCCCTCTCCTCCTTCCTCCCCTCCTTCTCCTTCCCTTTCCCTTCATCTTCCCTTTCCCTTTCCTCCCCTTTCCCCTTCCCCTCCTCTTTTCTCCTTTCCGTTTCCCTGTCCCTTCTCCTTCCCTTCCCGTTCCCCTTCCCCTTCCCTTCCCCATCTCCCTAAGCAGTGAGGATTTGCAATAAACTGCTCAGACCAGCATTTGACCCGTTGTGTCTTAATGTCACCGTGGGGTCTGCATGCATTAAAAGAACCTCCTCTCCCTCCTACAGATTGGAGCAGAGCAGGGCTGTGCCTTTATTTACGGCTGTAGGAGCGGTGCCAGACAGCGCAGCCTCTGGGGGAGGAGGCAGAGAACAGCCCGACCCAGCGCAGGGCTAATTATAAGCTGGGCTAATTATAAATTGTGCTTAATGGAAAGCAGAGGCAGAGTTTTGGGTGCCGGAGCTGCGGGGCACAGATGGGAGGTTTGTAAACACAGGGGAGCGGATGCCAGCAAAGGGCTGAGCAGCCAAAACAATTAATCACACGGAAATTAATAACCTGCAGCCCTGATCCTCGGCCAGGAGAACCGATTGAGCAACAGCCATTGCTTGAGGTTGGCAAAGGGCTCCCGACGGCCAGGAGCTCAGCGCCAGCGCCTGCATGGAGCCCGGGGGCGGCTGGAGGAGCACGGAGCTGGGGCTGCCCGGCTCTGCTCCACCTCTCCAGCACGGAGTGTGTGGGCCCAGGGCTGTGGGACCAGTATGGGACCGGTATGGGTCCGGTATGGGACTGGTATGGGACTGGTATGGGTCTGGTATGGGTCCGGTATGGACCCAGTACGGGTCTGCTATGGGACCGGTATGGGTCTGGTATGGGTCTGGTATGGGTCTGGTATGGGACCGGTATGGGACCGGTATGGGTCCGGTATGGGTCTGGTATGGGTCTGGTATGGGACTGGTATGGGCCCAATATGGGACCGGTATGGGTCTGGTATGGGTCCAGTATGGACCCAGTACGGGTCTGCTATGGGACCAGTACGGGACTGGTATGGGATCAGTATGGGCTTGGCATGGGTCCAGTATGGGACTGGTATGGGTCTGGTTGAGTCCAGTATGGGTCTCGTATGGGTCCAATATGGGTCTGGTATGGGACCAGTATGGGTCCAGTATGGGTCTGCTATGGGTCCAGTATGGGACCGCTATGGGCCTGGTATAGGTCCGGTATGGGCTTGGCATGGGTCTGGTATGGGTCCCGTATGGGCCCTGTATGGGACCAGCATGAGTCCTTTACGGGCCTGCTATGGGCCCGGCACGGCGCGGGCACTCAGAACTGCGGGCCCGCCCCGCGTTCGGCCCGGCCCACAGCAGCTGCGCACCGGGTCCAGCCGCAGGCCCGGATCGGGGCCTACACGCTGCCGACCCCCTCAGGAGCCTCCTCCGAGCCGGGCCGCGCTGCCAGGACCCGGCCTGAGCGCGCCCCCGGTTCCGCTCGGGGTTCCCCGACGGCGTCCGGTTCGGTTCCGGGCGCTGAGGCTGACGGGGCCCGGGCTGCACCGCGCGCAGGCCGAGCGCCCGCTCCCCGCGGACTGCATTTCCCAGCGCGCCCTGCGGCGGCGCGCCGCGCTCAGCAGGGCGGAAGGGGCGCAAAGCACGCCGGGAGATGTAGTCCGCAATGGGAGGGGGGGGCGTCGCGCGATGGCGGAAGCCCTCCGAGCGGACTCACCGGCGTCTCCCGGTCCCGGTGCGGCCTTCTGGCGGCGGTGCTCCTTCAGGCTCGGGGCGTGCGTAAGGGGCAGCGTCTCCGGGAAAAGCTCGAGGAGGGCGAGTGGGCTTCGGCCGCCGTCCGCCGTCTCACCCCGGCCCGCCGGGCCTCCGCCCACCCCGACATGGCCGCGGAGTGCTCGGGACGCAGCGAGCGGCTGAGGGAGATCTGAGGGATCCCCGAGCGGCGGCGGAGCGAGCGGCGACCGAGCGTTTCCTCAAGCGGCGGCGGACGACAACAAGCGGCCAGGCCCCACCCGTCCGTCCCGAGCGGAGCTCGGCGTCCCGCTCCTTCCCATTGGTTTACCGCCATGTCAATCACAACGCTTCTATTCTTTTATTGGCTGGTCGGAGTGTCACTCGGAGCGGCTAACCACCTCCGGCATCCTATTGGCTGAACGGAACGTCAGTCAGCGCAACGCGCCCGCCCTCCGAGCGGACCTCGCCGAGCGCACCCCATAGGCCGCAGCGCTCCGCGCGCTGATTGGCCGCCGGGGACAAAGACGGAGGGAGCGGAGCCAATCACAGGCCTGGAAGGGCGGGGCGATGGCCCCGAGACTGTGGCGACGGCCCCGGGCCCAGCGCAGGGGCGCAACCCGCCGTGTCCGCACCCCGGGGACCCGCAGCGCCCCAGTAAGGGCCGAGCGGCTCGGTCAGAGCCCTCACGGAGCGGCTCCTGCCGGAAACCTGAGCGCGTTCCCACCCGTCCCTTCGGGTTCCAGTCCGGAACCTTCCTCGCGAGCCGCGTTTCCGGTCGGATCCCATTTCCGAGCTGCCCGCTTCCGGTCGGAGCGCGTTTCCGCCCGGACCACTGAGCGGGCGGAAGTTCCGGGAGGAGGCGGCGGCCATGGCTCTGCCCGGAGCCCCGGGCCCGGCCCCGGCAGCGGCCCCCGCGCCGCCGCCTCCACCCACGGTGCTGATGGCGGTGCGGGTGGGGGTACCGCAGCCGCCCCGCGTCCCCCCGCCGCCCGCCGCCGCCCTCCGCCTGCAGCTCAGCGTGGAGCCCGCGCCTGGCGGGCAGCGCCGCTTCCGGCTCGGCCTGAGGCAGGAGGAGGCGGCAGGAGGCGCGGTGAGAGCCGGCGGGCGGGGAGGAGGGGGGGAGGAGAGGGGGCGGGTTGGGTGGGGAACCCGCAGGGCTCAGCCCGGCGCTGCCTTTCCCGGTGCTGTTGTTCCCCGGTGCTGCCCCCCCCCCGGTGCTGACTCCCCCCCCGGTGCTGCCCTCCCCCCGGTGCTGAACCCCCCCCCGGTGCTGTTGTTCCCCCGGCGCTGCCCTCCCCCCGGCGCTGTTGTTTCCGTGCTGTTGTTCCCCGGTTCCCCATGGCGTTGAATCCCCACTTCCCTCTGGCGCCGGTTCCCGAAGTCCCTTCATCCCCACTGCAGTGGCTCCCCGGTTCCCTCTGGCATTGCCCCGCCGTTCTCTACAGTGTTGGGCCGATCCCCGCTTCCCACAGTGTTGCCCCCCCCCCAGCTTGTGGCATTGGATCCCCCATTGCTCCTGATGTCAGATCCCCGCTTCCCCATGACATCAGATCTCTAGTTCCATATGGCATTGGTTCCTCAGTTCCTCATGGTGTCACCCTCCTCTTCCCCGTGGCATTGGATCCCCTCTTCCCCTGGCATTGGATCCCTGATTCCCCCTAACATTGGATCCCCTGTTCCCTATGGCACCGGCTCCCTGGTTCCCTATGGCACCAGGTCCCTGGTTCCCTGTAGCATCAGGTCCCCAGTTTCCCATAGAATCAGTCCTCAGTTCCCCATGACAGCAGCTCACCAGTTCTCTGTGGTGTTGGATCCTCAGTTCCTTATGGCATCACCCCCCTGTTCTCTATGGCATCAGATCCCCATTTCCCCATGGCCTCTGAATCCTGGTTCCCAATGGCTTTGGGTCCCCATTTCCCCATGGTATCGTGTCCCTGGTTCCCCACAGCCTCAGATCCCTGCTCTCCACATCCTTGGATCCCCGATTCCCGTCCCCGGTTCCTCGTGGCATTGGGTCCCCAGTTTTCCATGGCATTGGGTCCCCAGTTCCTCATGGCATTGGATCCCCAGTTCCCCAAAGCATCGCATCCCTGGTTCCCTGTGGCCTCGGACCCAGTGTGCTCCATGGCCTCAGTTCTCCATGGCCCCACGGCTTTGGATCCTCGTTTCCCCACAGCCTCGTATCCCCAATTTCTCACATTTTTGGGTTCCTGGTCCCCCTTGGCCTCAGGTCCCCACTTACCAATTGCATTGGGTCCCCAATTCCCCACATCCTTGGGTCCCCAGTTCCCCATGGCCTCAGGTCCCCACTTCCCCATGGCCTTGGCTCCCCACTTCCCCACGCCGTTGGCTCCGCTCTTCCTGGTGACACTGGGGTCCCTGGTTGGAGATCTTGGATCCCTTCTCCAATCTTTATGTCCCTATGAAAACATATGTGGTGCCTGGGGGTCCCTGGAGGTGGGGAGCAGGCGGTGGGTGCACCTCCTGCCCCATGGTGCCCCCAAAGCCCCACAAGCAGTGAGATGGGAGAACTGGGGTGCGAGGGGTGGGCTGTGCACCAGGAGGGACGGTGTCTCGCGTCTGTCTGTCCTGCTGTGGGGCCCAGATTGTAATGCTGAGAGCTCAGGGGCTGCTGCCAAAGCGAGGGCTCACCTTCCAAAAATAGGGCAGGGATGGCAGCGCTCCTAGGGCTAAAAAGGGAAAGAGTGGGACAGGGCGGATCGGAGCCACCCCAGCGGTTCAGTGGGGTTTTCCCATTGATTTTTTGTACCTCCCCCCCTCAGCTGTGCCTCCCTGGTGGAGCCAAGGCCGAATTGTGGTGAGCGAAGTGGTGCTGTGTGGGCAGAGCTGGGTCCTGGCAGGACAACGAGCTTTTCCTTCTGGTTGTTGTTGTTTTCAACTAACAGAGCTTCCATGACTCTGGGAGCTTTAAGTGCCTCTCCATTCCAACCCTTCTGTGGCTCTGTGATCTTGAAGGACCCTTCCAGCCCATTCCAACCATTCTTTGTCTCTGTGATCTTTAAGGACCTTTCCAACCCAACCATTCCATGGTTCTGTGATCTCTAAGGACCCTTCCAACTGTTCCATGGCTCTGTGATCCTCAAGGACCCTTCCATTATGAACATTCTTTTAAGGACCTTTCCTCCCCAACCCTTCCATAACTCTATGATCCTGAAGGACCCTTCCATCCCAAACATTCCATGGTTCTGTGATCTTTAAGGACCCTTCCAGCCCATTCTATGGACTCTGTGGACTTTAAGGACCCTTCCAACCCGACTATTCCATGGTTCTATGTCTCCATGATCTTCAAGGACCCTTCCAACCCAACTGTTTTGTGGTCTCAAGGCTCTATGACCTTCAGGGACCCTTCTAACCCAACCATTCCATGGTCCCAAGGCTCTATGACCTTCAAGAACCTTACCAATCCAACCATTCCGTGGTCCCAAAGTTTTCTGATCTTTAAGGACCCTTCCAACCCGACCATTCCATGGTTCTACGTCTTTATGATCTTCAAGGACTTTTTCCCTGCCATGACCCCTCCATCCCTCTGCCCGCAGAGCATCGCTGAGTACGACCTGAAGGACATTTCGTACACGGTGAGGAGCCCCACGTGCCACGAGCTGCTGGTGCTCGGCTCCCTGGATGAACCCATGGTGTTCAGCTTCGAGGAGGAGCGCGAGGCGCAGAAGTGGTGGACGATCGTCAGCAGTTCCCTGCGGGAGGCACAGAAAGGTTGGTGCTGCCTCTGGGCTGGGGATGCTCTCCCCTGTACTTGTGGGGTGCCCTATAGCTCTCCCCCCATAGCCCTACAGTGGCCTCTAGCCCCCTCTCAATCATTATGGGGTGCCCTATAGCTCTCCTCCCATAGCCCTGTGCTGCCCTATAGCCCCCTCTGAGTCGTTATGGGGTGCCTTGTAGTTCCCTCTCAGTAGTTGTGGGGTTCTCTGTCGCTCCCCCCAATAGCCCTGCGGTGCCCTATGGGTCCCATAATAGCTTGGGGTGCCTCATAGCCCCCCCTCAGTGGGGGTCCGCATTGATACACAGCCCGAGGCTCTGTGTGGCATGGAATTGTATCACAGACTCACATCAGGGATTGGAAGAGACCTTAAGGATCCACCCATTCCAACCCCTCTTTGGGGTCCAGTGAACTGGATTGGGTCACTCAGGATCCAGGTGGGTTCTGAATGTGTCCCCCCCAGCCCCCAGCGCTCCACCACCCTCAGCACGAAGGAGTTTTTCTCACATTGAGGTGGAACCTCCCGTGTTCCAGCTGCACCCATTGCCTCCGGTTCTGTTGTGGGCTGGCACTGAGACGAGCCCGGCTCCATCCCCATCACCCTTCACGTGTCTGTCGACACCAGGGGGGTCACCCCTGCCTCCCCTTCTCCAATCTAAAGAAGCCCCCGCTCCCTCAGCCCTTCCTCAGCACGGAGGTGCTCCACTGCCACCTCTGTAGCTCTGCTCTGCGTTCTCTCTGAACCGAGGGGCCCAAATCTGAATGCAGTACTGCAAGTGTGGTCACCCCAGGGCATGGCAGGGGAACAGGAGAACGTCTCTGGACCTCCTGCCCACCCCTCTTCCAATACACCCCAGGCCACCATTGGCCGCCTTGGCCACAAGAGCACAGTGCTGGCTCGTGGTCCTCCTTACAGAATCACAGAATGGCCAGCAAGGCTTGGAAGGGACCTCAAAGATCACGGAGCTCCAACCCCCACCAATGCAGGGCCACCAACCTCCACATCTCACAGCAGCCCAGGCTGCCCAGGGCCCCATCCAACCTGGCCCTGAACACCTCCAGGGATGGACGGGGCATCCACAGCCTCTCTGGGCAGCTGTTCCAGCACCTCACCGCTCTCACAGCAAACAACTTCCCCCAACATCCAACTGAAATCTCCCTCCCTCAATTCCAACCATTCCCTCGTCCTGCTGCCATCTCCCCTTCCCAAGAGCTGACTCCCCTCCTGTCTGTAGGCTCCCTTGAGGTGCTGAAGGCTGCAATGATTCACCCCGCAGCTTCTCTTCTCCATGCTGAACGAGCCCAGCTCCCTCAGCCCGTCTTTGTACGGAGGTGCTGCAGCCCTGCTCATCTCTGTGGCTCCTCTGGCCCCTCTCCAGCAGCTCCCTGTCCTTCTTGTCCTGGGGGCTCCAGCCCTGGACGCAGTGCTGCAGACGGGGCCTCACGAGAGCAGAGCAGAGAGGGACGATCACCTCCCTGTCCCTGCTGCCACCCCTCAGTTGTGCTGTTGGCACCGCTGGCTCCTGGTCCTCCTGCTGCCCACCAGGACCCCCAGGTCCTTTTCTTCTGCTCTCCAGCAGCTCAGTCCCCAACCTGTACTGCATGGTGCTGTCCGTGCCCACCTGCAATACTCCATGCTGCAATTATTTCAGTGTCTCCCTCCCCACCTCTCCAGCCCAGAGCTCAGTGGGTGGCAGCACGGCCCTCTGCTGCTCCCAGCTTTGTGCCATCAGCAAACTTAGTGACCGTGCGCTCCGTTCCCTCGTCCAACTCACTGATGGGGACCTGGAACGGCACGGATCACCGAGGGGCTCCTTTGGATCCAGGTTTCCGACCAGACTCCGTCCCGCTGACCACAGCTCCCTGCTTCTCCCATTCAGCCACTTCACAGCCCGCTTCCCTGCCCGACCATCCTGACCACACTCCCTCAGTTCAGCTGTGAGAGTGCTGTGGGAGACGGTGCCAAATGCTTTACTGAAATAAAGATCCACCACATCCACTGCTTGTATGGGGACAGCTGCTCTGCGCTGTCCCCTCTCTGCTCTGCTGTCCCTGCTCTTTTGTGCTGTCCCATTGCTGTGCTGTTCCGTTGCTGCTGTTGCCCCCCTCTGTCGTCCCATCTCTGCTGTGTTGTCCCCACTCTGCCATGCTGTCCCCTCTCTGTGCTGTCCATCCCTGTGCTGTCCCCTCTCTATGTTGTCCCTTCCCTGTGTCATCCCCACTCTGTCATCCCCTCTGTGCCATCGCTGTGCTGTGCTGTCCCATCCCTGCAGTGTCCCATCCCTGTGCTATCCCCTTTCTGTTGCATTGTCCCCTCCCTGCATTGTCCCCTCCCTGCCATGTCCCATCCCTGTGCTGTCCCCTCTGTGCTGCAATGTCCCATCCCTGCCATGTCCCATCCCTGTGCTGTCCCCTCTCTGCATCGTCCCATCCCTGCATCACCCCTTCCCTGCGCTGTCTCCTCTCTCCCTCATTCCCTCTCTGCTGCATCGTCCCATCCCTGCGTTGTCCATCCCATCTCTGTCATCCCCTCTCTGCTGCCTCATCCCTTCTCTGCGTTGTCCCCTCTGTATCATCCCACCTCCACGCTGTCCCGTCTCTCATGCAGTCCCTTCTCTTCCCCCAGCCTCCTCAGCCAGCACTGTGCCCACGTCCCACACTTCATCCCCGGCGACGGCGGCCGGAGCCAGCGCTGCGGATCAGGATGCAGAGGATGCTTTGGCTGCAGAGCTTTCCAACAAAGGTCGGTGGGCACTGCTGCATTCCCACCTGCAGGCCCTGCTGTGGGGCTGCCTGCCTGCAGCACCCTGTTTTGGGCCTGGGCCTGGGGGGTGGGAACTTTTCCCAAGCCGGGGTGGGGGCTGCTGGGGTCCATTGCCCAGAGTGTGACTAGCTGGGTGAAGATTTGGCCTGGTTTGCCAATGCTCACCCAACAGTTGGCCAACAGTTGACCAATGGTTGACTGATGGCTCACCAGTGGTTGACCAGTGGCTGAGCACAAGCCAGCACTGTGCCTTGTTGGCCAGGAAGACCAGTGAGACCCCAGCTTGCGTTGTCCAGAGCGTGGCCAGCTGGGTAAGGCAGAGGTCTGGCTGGCCAATGGTCACCCAACAGTTGGCCAGTAGTTGACCAGTGGTTGACTGATGACTCACCAGTGGTTGACCAGTGTTGACCACAAGCCAGCTCTGTGCCCTGGTGGCCAAGAAGGCCAGTGGGACCCTGGGGTACGTTGTCCAGAGCATGGCCAGCTGGGTGAGGGAGAGGTCTGATTGGCCAGTGGTCACCCAGTAGTTGGCCAACAGTTGACCGATGGTTGACCAATGGTTGACCAGTGTTGACCACGAGCCAGCATTGTGCCCTGGTGGCCAAGAAGGCCAATGGGACCTCAGGGTGCATTGCCCAGAGCGTGGCCAGCTGGGTAAGGCAGAGGTCTGGCTGGCCAATGGTCACTCAACAGCTGGCCAACAGTTGACCAGTGGTTGATTGATGGCTCACCAATTGTTGACCAGTGGTTGATTGATGGCTCACCAATTGTTGACCAGTGGCTGACCACGAGCCAGCACTGTGTCCTGGTGGCCAAGAAGGCTAACAAGACACTGGGGTGCATTGCCAAGAGCACAGCCAGCATGGTGAGGGAGGGGCTTGGTTGGCCAGTGATCACCCAACAGTTGACCAACATTTGACTGAAGGTTGACTGATGTTTGACCAACAGTTAGCCAGTGATTGATCAATGGCTGACAAGAGCCATCACTGTGCCCTGGTGGCCAAGAAGGCTAACAGGACCCTGGGGTGCATTGCCAGAGCATGGCCAGCAAGGCAGGGAGGGGCCTGGTTGGCCAACAGCTAGCCAATGGTTGACCAACGGTTGGTCAACGATTGATCAGTGGCTGATCACAAGCCAGCACTGTGCTCTGGTGGCCAAGAAGGCTGACAGGATGTTGGGGTACATTGCCAGAGCATGGCCAGCAAGGCAGGGAGGGGCTTGGTTGGCCAATGGTCACCCACCAGTTCGCCAGCAGTTGCGCAGTGGTTGACTAGTGGTTGACCAAAACTCGACCATTGATTGACCACAAACCAGCACTGTGCCCTGGTGGCCAAGAAGGCCAATGAGACCATCCAGAGGCCCCCTCCAACTCTATGGATCTGGGATTGTGGCTTTGATCTGCACAAGAAGCCGGAGCCCACCTGCTTCGTGTAGCTCGGCTGCAGCCTCAGGGCTCCCCTTCCCCCTTTGCAGAGGACCTGGCCCTGCAGCTGGCCCTGGCCATCCAGCACGGCGACGAGGAGGCGGCCGCACGCTGCGCCGTAGCCCTGGCCCAGCAGCAAGCCACACTGAACATCTTGCTGAAGGAGTCCAATTATCCCGAGGATGAAATCTGGTGAGCGGATCTCCCGGTGTCCCCACCCAGGCTGAGAGGGGGTCACCACCGCTCCATTCCTAATGGAGCTCGTGGGGCAGAGAAGGGCTTTTAAGCCGGAGCTGCGGTGACGGCACCAGGGCAGCGTTTCTGGAATGGGAGAGGGCAGATTGAGGTTGGAGGGAAGGAAGAAATTTGTCACTATGAGGGTGGGGAAGCAGTGGGGGTGGGCTGGTGGACTGGGGGGGCACAGATCCAGCACGAAAGTGGACAGAAATGAGGGTTCAAAGCTGTTGGTGAGACACACAGAGTGGGTGGGAGGAGAGCAGTGCTCAGGGTATGTGTGGCAGTGAGCTGCGGTTGTGGAATGATAATGGGTTGGGTTGGAAGGGTCCTTAAAGATCATAGAGCCATGGAATGGGTTGGGATTGAAGGGTCCTGAAAGGTAATAGAGTCATGGAGTTTTGGGTTGGAAGGGTCCTTACAGATCTCAAAACCATGGAATGGTTGGGTTGGCTTGGAAGGGGTCCTTAAAGAGCACAGAACCGCAGTACAGTTGGGTTGGAAGGTTGATCCTTACAGATCATTGAGCCATGAAATGGTTGAGTTGACTTGGAAGCGTCCTTAAAGACCACAGACCCACGACATGGTTGGGTTGGAAGGGTCTTTGAAGAACACAGAACAACAATACAGTTAGGTTGGAAGGGTCCTTACAGATCATAGAGGCATGGAATGGTTGAGTTGGGTTGGGAGGGTTCTTACAGATCACAGAGCCATGGAATGGTTGGGTTGGGTTGGCAGGGTCCTTACAGATTGCAGAGCCCTGGAATGGTTGGGTTGGACAGGTCCTTACAGATCACAGAGCCATGGAATGGTTGGGTTGGAAGGGTCCTTACAGATCACAGAGTCATGGAATGGTTGGGTCGAGTTGGAAGGGTCTTTACAGATCACAGAGCTGTACAATAGTTGGGTTGGGTTGGAAAGGTCCTTACAGATCACAGAGCCATGGAATGTTTGGGTTGGAAGGGCATTGCCTCTTCGCTCCATCTCCAACCCTCTGCTCCCTCTGTGCCACAGCATGAACGTCGGTGTGGAGGACGCGACCTCGTCGGCCAGCATCACACTCCTGGTGCAGCCCCACACCACCATCGCAGCACTGAAGCAGCAGGTACGGCACTGCCGGCTCCCAGCACGGCGTGGCACACGGCTGGGGGTCTCAGGGTTCCAATCCTATTCTCAGAAATGGCCACTGCCATCACCATGTGATGTCCCACGAGCCCGGCCAGCAGCGGCGCCAGTTCTCTCTGTCAGTTCATGGCAGGGAAATTTTTTGGAGAAAGAAAGATGTAAGAATCCATGCGTGATAACGTAGAATGAGAAGTGCAAAACTTTTTCTTTATGTAAAAGCGTAGAACTGTAGAATGGTCTGGGTTGGAAAGGTCCTCAAAGATCATGGAATCATGGAATCGTAGCATGGTGGGCTGTGTTGGAAGGGTCCTCAGATAGTCATAGGATCATGGAATCATAGCATGGCCTGGGTTGGAAAGGTCCTCAAAGATAATAGAATCATGGAATCATAGCATGGCCTGGGTTGAAAAGGTCATCAAAGATAATAGAATCACGGAATTGTGGAATCATGGAATTATAGCATGGCCTGGGTTGGAAAGCTCCTCAAAGGTCTTGGAATCATGGAATAACAGCATGGCCTGGGTTGGAAAGGTCCTCAGAGATAACAGAATCATGGAATCATAGCATGGCCTGGGTTGAAAAGGTCCTCAGAGATCATGGACTCATGGAATCATGGAATCATAGCATGGCCTAGGTTGGAAAGCTCCTCAAAGATCATGGAATCATGGAATCCTAGAATGGCCTGGGTTGCAAAGGAGCACAATGCTCATCAGTTCCAACCCCCTGCTGTGTGCAGGGTCTCCAGCCAGCAGCCCAGGCTGCCCAGAGCCACATCCAGCCTGGCCTCAAATGCCTGCAGGGATGGGGCATCCACAGCCTCCTTGGGCAACCTGTTCCATTGCCTCACCACCCTCTGTGGGAAAATGTCACAGAGCCATGGGATGGTTGGGTTGGAAGGGTCCTTGAAGATCATAGAGCCAAGGAATGGTTGGGTTGGATTGGGTTGGGTTGGGTTGGAAGGGTCCTTACAGATCACAGAATCACAGAACCATGGAATGGTTGGGTTGGAAGGGTCCTTAAAGATCACAAAGTCATGGAATGGTTGGATTGGGTTGGAAGGGTCCTCATTGGGTTCTCATGGGCCAACTTCTCAGCCTGTCCACGTCTCTGGATGGTTCCCCTCCCCCCAACTGCGCCACCATCACAACGCGACGTCCCCTTATCGCCCCTCTTCCCCACGGACCCGTGTAGAATCATAGAATCACAGAACCATAGAATTGCTCAGGTTGGAAAAGGTCTTCAAAATCACCGACTCCAACCACAACCCAACCATACTGCCCTACCTCCAACAAGCCACTGCTAAACCACGGCCCTGAGCGCCTGGCTCCAATCTGTAGGAGGGAGAGGAGGTTCTTTTAATGCATGTCGACCCCACGGTGACATTAAGACACAACGGGTCAAATGCTGGTCTGAGCAGTTTATTGCAAATCCTCATTGCTTAGGGAGATGGGGAAGGGGAAGGGGAAAGGGAAGGGAAGGAGAAGGGACAGGGACAGGGAAGGGGAAGGGGAAAGGGAAGGGAAAGGAAAGTGGAAGGGAAAGGAAGGAAAGGAGAAGGGACAGGGAAGGGGAAAGGGAAAGGGAAAAGGAAAAGGAAAGAGAAAGAGAGAAAGAGAAAGGAGAGGAGGGGAGAGGAGGGGGAAGGGGAAGGGAAGGAAAAGGAAAGGGAAGAGGAAGGGAAGGGAAAGAAAAGAAAAGAAAGGAGAGGGGAGAAGAGGAGAGGAGAGGAGAGGAGAGGAGAGGAGAGGAGAGGAGAGGAGAGGAGAGGAGAGGAGAGGAGAGGAGAGGAGAGGAGAGGAGAGGAGAGGAGAGGAGAGGAGAGGAGAGGAGAGGAGAGGAGGGGAGGGGAGGGGAGGGGAGGGGAGAGGAGGGGAGAGGAGAGGAGAGGAGAGGAGAGGAGAGGAGAGGAGAGGAGAGGAGAGGAGAGGAGAGGAGAGGAGAGGAGAGGAGAGGAGAGGAGAGGAGAGGAGAGGAGAGGAGAGGAGAGGAGAGGAGAGGAGAGGAGGGAAAGGGGAAAGGGAGGGGAAGGGAAAGGAGGAGAGGAGGGAGGAGAGAGGAAGGGAGGAGAGGGGAGGGAAAGGAGAGAAGGGGAGAGGTGGGGAAGGGAAGGAAAAGGAAAGGAAAGGGAAAGGGAAGGAGAAGGGGGAGAGGAGGGGAGAGAAAGGAAAGAGGAGAGGAGGGGGGGAGAGGAGAGGAGAGGAGGTGGTTGGTAGCTCAGACGACCTTCAGTAGAGATGGGTCATCAGGAGTTGTTCAGTTGGCAACAACTTTGACTCCTTTCCAATGGCAGCACAACCTGACTCACAGGTCCCAGGTGGTGCAGTCAGCTCCTTTTGGAGCGGCAGCTTCTGGCTTTGGGATCTCAGCAGGAACTCCTTTTGTTCCCACCTTCTGGGCCTTGCCAGCAGATAAGAGGGAGCAGGGGGGCTTCAACCTGTACCTTCACAGCATGCAGTGCTATCATCCCCCAGCCTCCCATAGCGAGCTGGTTGGAGTTATTTGCTCACAGGTCACATCTTCCTCCAGCAAACACTGCTCAGCACTCTGTTCTGAAGGCAGACAGCTCCAAAGAAATGTTTTCAGATGTCCACAGAGTGCTGTTAATTGCCACACAGGGACACCCACAATCGGCTCGTCAGAACAAATAGCTCTGAAAGCAGCTTTGAGCCAAAAACAAAGAAGGGTTTGGGCAGCATCACATCCAGGCAGATGTAAACACAGCCAGGGATTGAAGAGAGCAATAAGGTCTCCCCTCAGCTTCCTCTTCCTCAGACCATACAGCCCCAGTTTCCCTCACAGGAAATGTTCTCCTGGCCCTTCCCCAGCCTTGCTGCCCTTTGTTGGACCTGCTCAGGGTCCTCTCTGTATGGAGGTGCCCAAAACTGAACACAGCTCTCAAGGTGAGGCCAACAGCAGGGCAGGATGACTTCCAGTCCTGCTCACAGAATCAGAATCACCAAGGTTGGAAAAGACCTACAAGATCATCCAGTCCAACCATCCACCCATCACCAATGGTGCTCAGTAAACCACGGCCCTCAACACAACATCCAAACGTTCCTACAAAATCCAAACGTTCCTACAAACGTTCCATAGGGCTCCATAAGACCCACA
The DNA here is from genome assembly GCF_987193195.1 of Phasianus colchicus. NCBI lineage: Eukaryota > Metazoa > Chordata > Aves > Galliformes > Phasianidae > Phasianus > Phasianus colchicus. The sequence goes on from NC_143438.1 coordinate 95,417,583, forward strand.
CTGCCCCATAGGGACCCACAGTGCCCCATAGGGCTCCACAGAGACCCACACAGAATCACAGCATCACCGAGGTTGGAAAAGACCTTCAAGATCATGCAGCCCAACCATCCACCCATCACCAACAGAACTCACTGAATCACGTCCCTCAACACAACATCCAAATCAAAATCCAAACGTTCCTTGAACGCTCACCATTCCTGATCCCAGCCAGGATGCCACTGGCCTTCTTGGCCGCCAGGGCACACTGCTGGCTCACACTCAGCCCACTGCCCATCAGCACACCCAGCTCCCTTTCCATCGGGCAGCTTTCAGCCACTCCTCCCCAAGCCTGTAGGGTTTTCTTGGGGTTGTTGTGATCAAAATGCAGGACCCGACACTTGGCCCTATTGAAACTCATGCAGTTAGCCTCTGCCCATCGATCCAGTCTGTCCAGGTCCCTCTGCAGTGCCTTTAGGTTGGATGTGAGGGGGAAGTTGTTTGCTGTGAGAGCGGTGAGGTGCTGGAACAGCTGCCCAGAGAGGCTGTGGATGCCCCGTCCATCCCTGGAGGTGTTGGAGGCCAGGTTGGATGGGGCTCTGGGCAGCCTGAGCTGCTGTGAAATGTGGAGGTTGGTGGCCCTGCATTGGTGGGGGTTGAAGCTTTGTGATCCTTGAGGTCCCTTCCAACCCTGGCCATTCTATGATTCTGTGATTCTGTGAGGTTGGTGGCCCTGTGTGTGTCTGAAGGGTTGGAGCTTCTTGATCCTTGGGGTCCTTTCCAACCCAGGCCATTATATGGTTCCATGATTCTCCTCTCTGTCAGACCACCGCTCCTTCCCAAATTGATGCTGTGTGCCATCACTGAGGATGCACTCAGTGCCCTCATCCCGGACATCCCCGGCTGCTCCTGCATCTCACAGCCATCTCTGAGCCAAAATCTCCGCACGACACTCCCTCTAACTGAGCTCCACCTCCCCCTCTGCCACCCTCAGGTGTTCCAGGACTATGGTTTCCACCCCCTGGTCCAGAGGTGGATCATCGGGCAGTGCCTGTGCGTGGATGAGCGCACGGTTTGGTCGTACGGCGTCCGGCGCGACGGCGACGCGGCCTTCCTGTACCTGCTGTCGGCCAAAGGCGCCGAGCTGACGCGGCAGCGCTACGACGAGGAGCAGGCAAAGCTCCTCCTCGCCTCCATCGCTTCCGTGGGGGACGGAGCCCAGGAGCGGCGGAAGTACGGCACGGTGCCCGGCGCCACGGGGAGGAGAGGTGCGATGGCAGCCAGCGCTGGGGGTGGTACAGGTCCTGAGTGGGTCGGAACATAGGGGAGGTGAAGGGTGTTTGAGGTGGAAGGGTCCTTAAAGACTGTAGAAAAATTGAGTGGTTGGGATGAAAGGGGCTGGAGAGGTGACAGAACCATGAGACGGTGGGGTTGGAAGGGATTGGAAGCATGGTTGGGTTGGAAGGGTCCTTAAAGATCACAGAACAATGGGATGGTTGGGTTGGAAGCGTCCTTAAAGACCACAGAACAATTGAGCGGTTGGGAAGGGGCTGGAGAGGAGACAGAACCATGGGACTGTTGGGATGGAAGGGTCCTTTTGGATCATAAAAACATGGGATTATTGTGTGGGTCCTTAAATGTCACAAGACCATAGATTGGTTGGTTTGGAAGGGTCCTTATAGGTCACAGAACCATGGAATGCTTGGGGTGGTAGGGTCCTTAAAGGTCACAGAACCATGGAATGCTTGGGGTTGGAAGGGATTGGAAGCATGGTTGGGTTGGAAGGCTCCTTAAAGATCATATAGACATGGAATGGTTGTGTTGGAAGGGCCCTTCAAGGTCACAGAACCATGGGATGGTTGTAATAGAAGAGTCCTGAAATATCACAGAATCATGGCATAGAAGAGATTGGAAGCATGATTGAGAAGGAAGGGTCCTTAAAGATCACAGAGCCATGGGATGGTTGGGATGGAAGGGTCCTTTTAGATCACAAAAACAAGGGATTACTGTGTTTGAAGGGTCCTTAAAGGCTGTAGAACAATTGAGTGGTTGGGATAGAAGGGGCTGGAGAGGTGACAGAACCATGGGATGGTGTAGTTGGAAGGGTCCTTGAAGATCACAGAACAATGGGATGGTTGGGGTGGAAGGGTTTGGAAGGCCACAGAAACATGCGATGGTTGGGATGGAAGGGTCTGGAAAGGTCACAGAACCATGGAATGTCTGGGGTGAAGGGTCCTTAAAGGTCACAGAACCATGGGACTGTAGGGATGGAAGGGTCTGGAAAGGTCACAGAATCATGGAATGGTTGGGATGGAAGGGTTTGGAGAGGTCATAGATCCATGGAATGGTTGGGATGGAAGCGTCCTTAAACGTCACAGAACCATGGGATGGTTGCTTGGAAGGTTCCTTAAAGGTCACAGAACCATGGGACTGTTGGGATGGAAGGGTCCTTAAAGGTCACGGAACCATGGAATGGCTGGGATGGAAGGGTCCTTAAAGGTCACAGAACCATGGAATGGCTGGAGTGAGGGGTCCTTAGAGGTCACAGATGCATGGAATGGTTTGTTGGAAGGGTCCGTGAAGTTCAGAGAACCACTGAATTAATGAATTGGAAGGGTCCTTAAAGGTCACAGACCAATTGGACTGTTGGGATGGAAGGGTCCTTAGAGGTCACAGAACCTTGGAATGGTTGGGGTGGGAGGGTCTGGAAAGGTCACAGAACCATGGGACTGTTGGGATGGAAGGGTCCTTAAATGTCACAAGACCATGGAATGGTTGGGATGGAAGGGTCCTTAAAGGTCATAGAACAATGGGATGGTTGGGGTGGATCACAAAAGCATGGGATTGTGTTTTAAGGGTCCTTAAAGACCATAGAACAAATATAGCTGGAATGGAAGGGTATGGAAAGGTTACAGAACCCTGGGATGGTGGTGTTGGAAGTGATTGGAAGCATGGTTGAGAAGGAAGGGTCCTTAAAGATCACAGAACCGTGGGATGGTTGGGATGGAAGGGTCCTTTTAGATCACAAAAACATGGGATTATTGTGTTAGAAGGTTCCTTAAAGGCCATAGAACAACTGAGTGGTTGGGTTGGAAGAGTCTGGAAAGGTGACAGAACCATGGAATGTTTGGTCACAGAATCATGGAATGGTTGGATTGGAAAGGTCTGGAAAGGTCACAGAACCATGGAATGTTTGGGGTGGAAGGGTCCTTACAGGTCACAGAACATGGAACTGTTGGGATGGAAGGGGCTGGGGAGGTGACAGAACCACGGGATGGTTGGGTTAGAAGGGTCTGAAAGGCCACAGAAGCATGGGACTGTTGGGATGGAAGGGTCCTTACAGGTCACAGAACCATGGAATGGTTGGGATGGAAGGGTCCTTAAAGGTCACAGAAGCATAGAATGATTGGTCACAGAATCATGGAATGCTTGGGATGGAAGGGTCTGGAAAGCTCATAGAGCCATGGAATGGTTGGGATGGAAGGGTCTGAAAACGTAAGTGGCTCAGCCTTCCTGAGGAGCAAAAAGCTGCTGGCTGGACGTGGGGGTTTCCTCATCCTTACTTGTGGGCTTTGTGGGTATTTTCTGAAAGCACCACGAGCTGGCCAGGCAAACTCTACCTTAAATCTTTTCAAGAAGGATTCACGCTTCCGGTTTGTAATTCGAGTGCTTAGGAACTTCAAGCAAAGTGCAGAGTTTTGCACTTGGGCCGGAGGAATCCCAGGCATTTATACAGACTGGAAGGAGCAGTGCTTGAGAGCAGCCCTGCGGAGAAGGAGCTGGGGGTCCTGGTGGGTGAAAAACGGAACGTGAGGCAGCAGTGTGCTCCTGCAGCTCGGAGAGCAAATGGGATCCTGGGCTCCATCGGCAGAGGGGTGGCAGCAGGGACAGGGAGGTGATCGTCCCTCTCTGCTCTGCTCTCGTGAGGCCCCGTCTGCAGCACTGCGTCCAGGGCTGGAGCCCCCAGGACAAGAAGGACAGGGAGCTGTTGGAGAGGGGCCAGAGGAGCCACAGAGATGAGCAGGGCTGCAGCACCTCCGTACAAAGACAGGCTGAGGGAGCTGGGCTCGTTCAGCATGGAGAAGAGAAGCTGCGGGGTGAATCAGTGCAGCCTTCAGCACCTCAAGGGAGCCTACAGACAGCAGGGGAGTCAGCTCTTGGGAAGGGGAGATGGCAGCAGGACAAGGGGATGGTTGGAATTGAGGGAGGGAGATTTCAGTTGGATGTGAGGGGGAAGTTGTTTGCTGTGAGAGCGGTGAGGTGCTGGAACAGCTGCCCAGAGAGGCTGTGGATGCCCCGTCCATCCCTGGAGGTGTTGGAGGCCAGGTTGGATGGGGCTCTGGGCAGCCTGGGCTGCTGTGAAATGTGGAGGTTGGTGGCCCTGCCTGTGGTGGGGGTTGGAGCTTCGTGATCCTTGAGGTCCCTTCCAACCCAACCATCCTGTGATTCTATGATTCTATGAAAAGGTCACAGAACCATGGAATGCCTGGGGTGAAGGGTCCTTACAGGTCAAAGAACCATGGAATGGTTGGTTTGTAAGGGTCTGGAAGGTCACAGAACCATGGAATGTTTGGTCACAGAACTGTGGAATGGTTGGGATCGAAGGGTCTGGAAAGGTCATAGAGCCAGGGAATGGTTGGGGTGGAAGGGTCCTTAAAGGTCATGGAACCATAGGATTGTTGGGATGGAAGGGTCCTTAAAGGTCACAGAAGCATGGGACTGTTGGGATGGAAGGGTCTGGAAAGGTCACAGAACCATGGAATGGTTGGCTTTGAAGGGTCTGAAATGCCACAGAACCATGGGACTGTTGGGACGGAAGGGTCCTTAAAGGTCACGGAACCGTGGAATGGCTGGGATGAAAGGGTCTGGAAAGTTCACAGAACCATGGAATGGTTGGGTTGGAAGGGTTTGGAGAGGTCATAGAGCCGTGGAATGGTTGGGATGGAAGGGTCCTTCAAGGTCACAGAACTGTAGAATAATTGGGGTGAAAGAGTCTGGAAAGGTCACAGAGCCATGGAATGGGTGGGGGTAAAGGGTCTGAATGGCCACGGAACCATGGGACTGTGGGGAAGGAAGGGTCCTTAAAGGTCATAGAACCTTGGAATGGTTGGGGTGGGAGGGTCTGGAAAGGTCACAGAACCACTGGACTGTTGGGATGGAAGGGTCATTAAAGGTCACAGAACCATGGAATGGTTGGGATGGAAGGGTCCGTAAAGGTCACAGAACCATTGGACTGTTGGGATGGAAGGGTCCTTACAGGTCACAGAACCATGGAGAGTCTGGGGTGAAGGGTCCTTAGAGGTGAAAGAACCATGGAATGGTTGGGGTGGACAGGTCTGGAAAGGTCACAGAAGCATGGAATGGTTTGGATGGAAGGGTCTTGAAAGCTCATAGAGCCATGGAATGGCTGGGATGGAAGAGACTGCAAAGGTCACGAAACCATGGGACTGTAGGGATGGAAGGGTCATTAAAGGTCACAGAACCATGGAATGGTTGGGATGAAAGGGTCCTTCAAGGTCACAGAACCATGGAATGGTTGGTCAGAGAGTCATGGAATGGTTTGGATGGAAGGGTCCTTAAATGTGGCAGAACCATTGGACTGTTGGGATGGAAGGTCCTTAAAGGTCACGGAACCCTGGAATAGCTGGGATGGAAGGGTCCTTAGAGGTCACAGAACCATGGAATGGTTGTGTTGGAAGGGTCCTTGAAGTTCAGAGAACCTCTGAATTAATGAATTGGAAGGGTCCTTAAAGGAAGGGTCCTTAAAGGTCACAGACCAATTGGACTGTTGGGATGGAAGGGTCCTTAGAGGTAACAGAACATGGGAATGGTTGGGGTGGAAGGGTCTGGAAAGATCACAGAACCATGGGACTGTTGGGATGGAAGGTCCTTAGAGGTCACGGAACTATCGAATGGCTGGGATGGAAGCGTCCTTAGAGGTCACAGAGCCATGGAATGGTTAGGGTGGAAGGGTCTGAAAAGGTCACAGAACCGTGGAATGGCTGGGATGCAACGGTCCTTAAAGGTCACAGACCCATGGAATGGTTGGTCAGAGAACCATGGAATGGTTGGGATGGAAGGGTCTGGAAAGGTCACGGAACCATGGAATGGCTGGGGTGGAAGGGTCCTTAAAGGTCACAGAACCATGGAATGGTTGGTTTGGAAGGGTCTTAAAGGCCACAGAACCATGGGACTGTTGGGATGGAAGGTTCTTAAAGGTCATGGAACCATGGAATGGCTGGGATGGAAGGGTCTGAAAAGGTCACAGAACCATGGAATGTCTGGAGTGAAGGGTCCTTAAAGGTCACAGATGCATGGAATGGTTGTGTTGGAAGGGTCCTTGAAGTTCAGAGAACCTCTGAATTAATGAATTGGAAGGGTCCTTAAAGATCACAGAACCATGGAATGGTTGGGGTGGAAGAGTCCTGAAAGGTCATCGAGCCATGGGATGGTTTGGATTGGAAGGGAAGTTGACAGTTGTACAGCCAAATTTTTGGTTGGGATAGAAGTGTCCTTAAGTTTTACAGAACTGTGGGATGCTTGGGTTGGAAGGGCCTTTAAAGATGACAGAGCTATGGAAGATTTTGTTTGGAAAGGTCCTGAAAGGTCATAGTAGCATGGAGTGGTTGGGTTTGGTTGTCTTGGAAGGGTCCTTAAGGGTCACAGAACCACAGCATGGTTTGGTTGGAAGGGTCCTTAAAGTTCACAGAACTGCAGAATGGGTTGGGTTGGAAGAGTCCTTAAAGATCACAGGGCTGGGGAATGATTGGGATGGAAGAGTCCTGCCCGAAAGGTCACAGGGACATGAACTGGGTTGGGTTGGAAGGGTCCTGAAGGATCATAGAACCATGGGATGGGTTGGGTTGGAAGGGTCCTTGAAGATTGTAGAACTACAAGGTGATTGGTTTGGAAGGGTCCTTAAAGGTTCTATAGAACCTGGGAATGGATTGTGTTGGGGTGGAGCTTAAAGATCATATAGCCAGGGAATGGTTGGGTTAGAAAGGTCCTTAACGGTCACAGAACCACAGGGTGGTTGGGGTGAAGAGTCCTTCAAGATCACAGAGCCAGACAGTAGTTGGATTGGAAGAGTGCAGAAAAGAGATATGAGATGGATTGGGTTGGAAGAGTGCTTGAAGACTGTGGGACCACAGAATGGCTGGGTTGTAAGGGTCCTGGAAGGTCATAGAGCTATGGGATCAGTAGGATTGGAAGGGTCCTGAAAGGTCATAGAGACATGGAATGGTTGGGTTGGAAGGGTTCCTAAAGATCATAGAGCCATGGGTTGGATTGAAAGAGTCCTTAAAGATCATAGATCCTAAGGAGGGGGGGTTGGGAGGGTCCTAAAAGGTCATAGAGCCATGGGATGATTGGGTTGGAAGGGTCTGAAAGGTCATAGAACCATGGGATGGTTGGGGTGGAAGGGTCCTTTAAGGTCACAGAACCATTGGGATTGTTGGGATGGAAGGGTCTGGAAATATCACAGAATCATGATATGATTGGGTTGGAAGAGTCCTGAAAGGTCATGGGCCCATGGCATCATTAGATTGGAAAGGTCCTAAAAGGTCATAGAGCCACAGGATAATTGGGTTGGAAGGGTCCTGAAAGGTCATAGAACCATGAGATGATTGAGTTGGAAGGTTCCCAGAAGGTCATAGAGCCATGGGATGATTGTGTTGGAAGAGTCCTGAAAGGTCATGAAGCCATGGAATGATTGGGTTGGAAGGGCCCTAAAAGGTCATAGGACCACGGGATGATTGGGTTGGAAGGGCCCTAAAAGGTCATAGGACCACGGGATGACTGGTTGGAAGGGTCCTGAAAGATCATAGAGCCACGGAAGGTGCCGTGCAGAAGGGCTCCATGGGACGGCGCACTTGGGCTCCGCGTGCCGATGCCTGGTGTTGTGGGAGGACGGCGCTGCTCTGTGCCCAGCCCGGTGCAGCTCGGCTCCGTCACGGCGCCGTCACGCGGTCGTTTGTCCCGCAGCCAACAGGCAGATGGACGTTGGTGAGATCAGCCACCACCTGGACACCATGCAGATCGGTGACATTTTCAGCCACCAGACGGCGTCCGCCGCCACTTCTCTGCCCTCACCGGTGCCGGTAGGTGCCACCACGTCCCCCTCATCCCCAGGGTGCACCCCGGTGATGGCCGCCGCCGGTGCTGCCGGTGATGCATCGCTTCTCCCGGCCCCGCTCCACGTCTCCTCTCCCCCTCCTCCATCCGTCTCTGTACTCCGCAGGCGGGTTGGTCGTGTCCCAAGTGCACCTTCATCAACAAACCCACGCGGCCGGGCTGTGAGATGTGCAGCACCGACCGCCCGCCCGACTACGTGATCCCCGGCGGCTACGAACCGGATGAGACGGAGCTGTGGAGGATGCAGCAGGAGCAGGAGGGGATGCTGCAGTACCAGCAGGTAACGGCCAGCGCCATGGAGTCCTCAGCATGGGGGACTCGGGGGGGGGAGCAGGTCCTGCGCTGTGCTGGAAGTGGGCTGGGAATCATGGAAATGTGTGGTGAGTTGGGTTGGAAGGGTCCTTGAAGGTGGTAGAGCCATGGGATGGTTGGGTTGGAAAGGTCCTCAAAAGTCATAGAGGCATGGGATGGTTGGGTTGGAAAGGTCCTTGAATGTCGTGGAGACATGGGATGGTTGGGTTGGAAAGGTCCTTGAAGGTCATGAAGACATGGGATGGTTGGGTTGGAAAGGTCCTCGAATGTCATGGAGCCATGGGATGGTTGGGTTGGAAGGGTCCTTGAAGGTAGTAGGGCCAGTGGATGGTTGGGTTGGAAGGGTCCTCAAAGGTCATAGAGCCAGGGGTTGAGTTGTGTTGGCGAGGTTCTTAAAGATCATAGAACCATGGAATGAGTTGGGTTGGAACGATCCACAAAGATCATAGAGCCGGGGAACGGTTGCACTGGAAGGGTCCTTAAAGGTCATAGAGCCACGTGATGGACCTTATAGATCATAAGATGGGTGAGTGGTTGGAATGGTCCTTGAAGATCATAGAGCCAAGGGGTGGTTTGGAAGGGTCCTCAAAGGTCATAGGGCCATGGAATGGTTGGGCTGGAAGGGTCTTCAAAGATCACAGAGCCACGGTATGGACCTTACAGATCACAGAATGTTGGGAAGGTTGGATTGAAAGGTCCTTAAAGATCATAGACCCATAGTTGTGGAATAGTTGGACTGGAAGGGTCTTTAAAGGTCATAAAGCCATGGGATGGCCCTTATAGATGATAGATTGATGTGGTGGTTGGGTTGGAAGTGTTGTTATAGATCGTGGAACCATGGAATGGTTGAGTTGGAAGGGTCGTTAAAAGTCATAAAGCCATGGCATGGCCCTTTTAGATCATAGATTGATGGGATGCTTGGGTTGGAAGGGTCCTTGAAGATCAGAGAGCTGTGGAATGGACCTTATTTACCATAGATTGATGGGATGGTTGGGTTGGAAGTGTTCTTATAGATCATGGAGACGTGGGTTGGACCTTTTAGATCATGGAACCATGGAATGGTTGCTTTGGAAGGGTCCTCAAAGATCACAGAGCCGTGGGATGACCCTTATAGGTCATAGAATGATTGGATGGTTGGGTTGAAGGGTCCTTACAGATCATAGAGAACAGAATGATTGGGTTGATCATGGTCCCTCAAGCTCATAGAGCCAAGGCAGGGTTGGATTGGAGGGTCCTTCAAGATCGTAGAGTCACAGAATGGATCTTCGAGATCACAGAACCACAGAACGGTTGTGTTGGAAGGGAGCTCCCCACCCCAGCCCTACTGTGGGGCACCCACAGCTTTGGGCACAGTGCCGGGGCCGCAGCGCCTCTGGGTGAAGGATTCCCCCACATCTGCCCCCAGTCTCCCCTCTGTTGGGTTCCCACCATTCCCCCGCGTCCCTTCGCTCTGTGCCCGTGCAGTCGCTCTCCTCCCATCACCAGATCCCTTCAGAATTCTCCCGGAATCTTCCCCTCCCCGCTCTGACCCCCAGCTCTCATCCTGACCCCATAGCAGAAGGAAGCCGGCACCCACCCCAGTGCGGCAGGGGGGCTCTTGCAGCCCCCACCCCCTTCTCCCCTACACCCCGAGCTCACTGATGTGCTGCAGCGGTGGCTCTGGGGATGCTCCCTGCCTCCCCCGGTGCCGTCCTTTGGGTCCTGACCCACGTCAGCGTGATGGCACACAGGATGGTGATTCCGCGGCTGCGTGCTTCCGTCGCCGCTCCTCTCGTGCGTAGGGATGGTTGGCTGTGCTGGGAGCTCTGCAACATCTGTGGGGCTCCAACGGAGCCCCCACCCCACACGGGGATGCGCTGCGGGGCCGGACCGCCTCCGGCTCAGCCACTGACCGAACCTTCTCTTCTTTCTCTTTTTTCTCCCTCGTGCCGGGATCCCGCTTGGAAAAGGGAAGGATTGAGGATGGCTCAGCTGCGCACTGCGTCTTGGGCTCGGGTTCCCTGGATGACTTCATCCACGTGTCCTACGAGTTCTGCTAACCGACCCGGACGCCCCGTCCCATCCTGTCCCCGCCGGCCTGGGCCCCGTGCCCGCCGCCCGGCCCCACGCGCTCAGCGGCTCCGTGCCCGCTGGCCGCCCCTCGGCTCCGATGCGGCCCCACGAGGGGGGCTGGGCTCCCCGGGAGGCCGGGGGGAGCAACGCGAGGGTCTCGGCCCCACATCGGCCGCGGCGCGGGCAGGACTGTAGGTGCAGACTGAGCTGCTTGCACACGGAGCATTGATGCGCCGTTGGAGGGCAGGATTGCTGCTGTTTCCTTCCCGATTTTCTTCCCTCCCAGCAGCCCCACACTCAGGAACCCCCTGGGGGTGGGCACTGAGCCCCCTCATGGGCAGTGAGGGTTTGAGGTGAGCGTGGTTGTCCCTGTGCTGCTCGTGCCACCGTCCCCTATATGAGAGCTTTGGGAAAGACGCAGTGGTGATGGGGGGCAGCGGCTCCGGGTCCCTGCGCCACTGGGGGGCTGGGGGGGTCCATCCCTGCTCCGTGGGGCTGCAGCGAGGGGCTGCACCGGGCGGCTGCAGTGGGGTGGACTCTGAGCGCTGCGTTGCCACGTGTTGGGTTGTCCCATGGCTCTTTGCGTTGGGTTTTCCTCTTTGTGTTGGGTTGTCCCATGGCTCTTTGCGTTGGGCTTTCCTCTTTGTGTTGGGTTGTCCCATGGCTCTTTGCGTTGGGTTTTCCCATTCCTCTTCGTGTTGGGTTGTCCCACTGATCCTTGTGTTGGGTTTTCTCACTGCTCTTTGTGTTCGGTTGTGCCATCGACCCACGTTGGGTTCTGGGCGCTCTTCACATTGGGTTTTCTCATTGCTCTTCATCTTTGATGGTACAGATTGCAATCTGTGTTGGGTTCTCCCATTGCCCCCTGTTGGGTTGTCCTATTGCCCCATGTGGGGTTGTCCCAGTGCCCTGTGTTGGGTTGTCCCATTGCCCCGTATTTGTTGTCCCATTGCCCCATGTTTGTTGTCCCATTGCCCCATGTAGGGTTGTCCCATTGCTCCCTGTGGGGTTGTCCCATTGCTCCCTGTGGGGTTGTCCCATTGCTCCCTGTGGGGCTGTCCCATTGCCTCCTTTTGGGTTTCTCCCATTGCTCCCTGTGGGGTTGTCCCATTGCTCCCTGTGGGGCTGTCCCATTGCTCAGTCTGGGTGGTCACGTTGCTCTTCACGTTGGCTTCATCCCATCACTCCCCTCATTGGGTGGTAGACACTCTTCACGCTCAGACATTTTGGTGGGGGGAGGACGGGGGGCTTGGGGTGGCGCCAGACCCCTCCTCAAATTAAAGTCTTCTCCCACGAATGCGGCTGTGCAGCTTCTCTGTGCCACCTTTGGGTCGCTGTTGGATTGGGGAACGGTGGGGGGATGGGGGGAGGGGGGAAGTTGCTCTTTGGGATGGGTTTTCATAAAGTGAAACCAAATAAAGCCAAGGGAGGGGGAGGTTGTGGGGACATCTCACCCAACAGAGGGCGGGTTGGGGTCACATGTGGGGAAATCCTTCACCCAGAGGTGGTGCAGCCCCAGCACTGCTGCCCGGAGCTGTGGGTGCCCCATCCCTGGAGGTGCCCGAGGCTGTGGGTGGGTTCTGGGCAGGGATGGGTTTGGGGATCCCTTCCAACACAACTATGTTGTGGTTCTGTGACCCGTAAGGACCTTTCCAACCCAACCCATTCTGTGACTCTAACGATCTTTAAGGTCCTGTCCAACCCAAGCCATTCTGTGGTTCTATGATCTTTCAGGACCGTTCCATCCAAACCCTACAGTCCCATAGCTCTATGATCTTGAAGGACCCTTCCAACCCAACCATCCCATAGCTCTGTGATCTTTAAGGACCTTCCCAAGCCAACCCAATCACCTCACGGCTCTATGATTTTTTGTCCAACAGTTCACTCTTCCAACCCAGCCCAACCCAACTCAATCCAACCTGACCATCCCACGGCTCTATGATCTTTCATGACCCTGCCAACCCACCTGTCCCAGTGCTGTGTGATCTTTAGGGACCCTTCCAACCCAACCCAACCCAACCCAACCCAACCCAACAATCCCATGGCTCTATGATCTTCCATGACCCTGCCAACCCAATCATTCCGGGGTTTGATGGACCCTTGTTTCCGGACCCTTCCAACTCAACCATCCCATGGTTCTGTGATCTGGAAGATCTTAGTGCAGCTCTGAGGCCACTCTCCCCCAGTGCTCCTCCCCCCACTGTTTCTCCCCCAATGTTCCTCCCCACACCGTTTGTCCCCCCCCCATTTCTCCCCCCATCAGACGCTGGAGGCGGAACGGCTGCAGAACTTCCAACAGCTCCTGCAGTTGGAGCAGGAGGTGTTGGTGCCCAACCAGGAGGGGATGGAATGCCGAATCTGCTACCAACACGTCCCCCCGGGGCAGGGGGTGCTGCTGCGGGAATGCCTGCACAACTTCTGCCGGTACGGCGCATCGGAGGTGGGGGGGGGAGCCCGACCCCGAGCCCCCACCCCCGTGGTGACGGAGCCTCTCCCGCAGGGACTGCCTGCGCCAGGTGATCAACTACAGCGAGGAGCCGGCGGTGTCGTGTCCGTACCGCGATGATTCCTACGCCTGCAGCAGCCACCTCCAGGAGCGCGAGATCCGCGCGGTCAGTGCCCACCCTGCGGCCCCTGGGGAGAGGGAGGGGCTGCTTGGCCAACAGTTCGCCAATGGATGACCAACGATCAGCCAACAGTTGACCAATGGTTGACCAGTGGTTCACCAATGGTTGGCCACTGGTTCACCAATGGATAACCAACAGTTTGCCAACAGTTGACCACTGGTTCAACAGTTGATCACTGGTTGACCAATGGATGACCAAAAGTTGGCCAACAGTTGACCAATGGTTCAACAGTGGTTCACCAATGGTTGGCCACTGGTTCATCAGTGGTTGACCTACAGTTGGCCAACACTTGACCAGTGGTTGACCAATGGATGACCAACAGTTGGCCATGAGTTGACCAATGGTTCAACAGTGGTTCATCAGTGGTTGACCTACAGTTGACCAGTGGTTCACCAGTGGTTGGCCACTGGTTCACCAATGGATGACCAACAGTTGGCCAACAGTTGGCCAATGGTTCAACAGTGGATAAACTATGGTTGACCAACAGTTGGCCAACAGTTGACCAATGGTTGACCAATGGATCATGGTTGACTACCGGTTGACCAATGGCTCATGGTTGACCAATGGTTGACCAATGGTTGACCAATGGTTCATCAACATTTTACCATTGTTTCAATGACGGTTCACCAATGGTTGGCCAATGGTTCACCAGTGGTTGACCTACAGTTGTCCAAGAGTTGACCATGAGCCAGCAGTCACCCAGCTCATGGCCAGCAGTTGACCTGTGGTTCACCAATGGTTGACCAATGATTCATCAACAGTTGACCACTGTTTCACCAATGCTTGACCAACAGTTGGCCAACAGTTGACCAATGGTTGACCAACATTTGGCCAATAGTTGACACTAGTTCAACACTTGTTGACCTACAGTTAGCCCACAGTTGACCAGTGGTTGATCAGTGGTTCACCAACAGTTGACCAACAATTGGCCAACAGTTGACTGTGATACAGCAACCACACAACTCTTGACCAGTGGTTGACCAGTGATTGGCCAGCAGTTGACCAGTGGTTGATAAACAGTTGACCAGTGGTTGGCTAGTGATTGGCCAATGGTTGACCAACGGTTGACCACTTGTTAACCAACAGTTCACCTATGGTTGACCAGTGGTTGGCCAGTAGTTGACCAATGGTTGACCACTGGTTGACCAACAGTTCAGCTATGGCTGACCAATAGCTGGCGAGTAGTTGACCAATGGTTGACTAATGGTTGCCCAGTGGTTGACCAACAGTTCAGCTATGGTTGAGCTATGGTTGACCAGTGGTTGGCTAATGGTTGACCAACAGTTCAGCTATGGCTGACCAATAGCTGGCCAGTAGTTGATCAATGGTTGACTAATGGTTGCCCAGTGGTTGACCAACAGTTCAGCTATGGTTGACCAATAGTTGGCCAGTAGTTGACCAATGGTTGACCAACAGTTCAACTGTGGTTGACCAATAGTTGGCCAGTAGTTGACCAATGGTTGACTACTGGTTGGCCAACAGTTCAGCTATGGTTGACCAATGGTTGGCCAATGGTGGACCACTGGTTGATCAACAGTTCACTGATGGTTGACCACTGGTTGACCAATGGTTGGCCAGTGGCTGACCACTGGTTGACCAAGAGTTCACCGATGGCTCACCACTGGTTGACCAATGGTTCACCGTCAGTCGGCCATCACTCGGCCACCGGCTGAGCCAACACTGACCCGCACGGTGTGGCTGTGTGCACAGTTGGTGTCACCAGAGGAGTACCGGCGCTTCCTGGAGCGCAGTTTGGTGCTGGCCGAGCGCCGCACGCAGAACAGCTTCCACTGCAAGACGCCGGATTGCCGCGGCTGGTGCATCTACGAGGATTCGGTCAACGAGTTCCGCTGCCCCATCTGCCAGGCCCTCAACTGCCTCCTATGCAAAGTAACCAACCACTTCCCCCCCCCCAGACCCCCCCACCCCACCCCCAAGTGCTGTAGGGCTGAGCGGAGCCGCATTTCCCACCCCCCCACCCCCCAGGCCATCCATGAGGGCCGGAACTGCCGGCAGTACCAGGATGACCTGCGGCTGCGGGCGCACAACGACGCGGCTGCACGACAGACCAACGATATGCTGCAGGTGGGGGCAGCACCATGGGGGGGGGGGCTTCTCATGGACTCCCCCCCCCCCCCCCATCACTCTAAGGGGGGGGTTCGGGGTGGGGGTCATCCCCATAGCCCCTCTCATGGATGCCCCTATCAATATAAGGGGGGTTGGGAGGGTCAGCATCCCCCCCCCCCCCCCATCACTGCAAGGGAGGAGGTTGGGGGGGGGGAAGGGGGTCCACTCAGCCTTTCGCTTTGCTCCCCCCATCAGTACAAGGGGGTGTTTGGTGGGGGGGGTCACCCCCTCATTCCCCCCATCACTACAAGGAGGGGTTTGGGGGGGGCTCACCACTTCAGCCCCTCCTATGGACCCCCTCCCCATCACTGTAAGGAGGTGTTTGTGGGGGTCCCCCCCTCTCATGGATGCCTCCCCCATCACTACAAGGGGGTGTTTGGGGGGGGTCACCCCTCTTTGCCCCCCACAACCCTTCACAGAGGTCTGGGGGGGGGGATTCACGCCCTATCATGGACCCTTCCCCAACGCTACAAGGGGCTGTTTGGGGGGGGGGGGGGTTCACCTCCTCACCCTTTTATTTGCCCTCCCCATCGCTACAAGGGGGACTTGGTGGGGGTCAACCCCTCTCATGGACACACCCCCCCATCACTACAACAGGGGGTTTGGGGGGAGAGGGGGGGGATCACCCCCTCATCCCTTTTCTGTGCCCCCCCATCAATATAAGAGGGGTTGGGGGGTTCACCCCTTCTCATGGACCCCCCCCATCACTACAAGGCGCTGCTTGGGGGGGGTGGGGTCGCCCCCTCATCCCTTTCCTGTGCCCCCCCATCACTATAAGGGGGGTTGGGGGTTTCAGCCCCTCTCATGGACCCCTCCCCAGCACTACAAGGGGCTGGTTGGGAGGGGGAGGGGAGGTGGGGGTTCACCCCCCCCCATCCCTTTCCTGTGCCCCCCCCCGTTTTGCAGACGCTGGTGCAGCTGGGCGAGGCCATGCAGTGCCCCACGTGCCGCATCGTGGTGCAGAAGAAGGACGGCTGCGATTGGATCCGCTGCACCGTGTGCCACACCGAGATCTGCTGGGTCACCAAAGGGCCGCGCTGGGGGCCGGGGGTGAGCGAGGGGAGGGGGCGGCCGGGACCCCCCCCACCCATCACCCCCCACCCATCACCCCCCACCCACCCCCATACGGCCCGTAGCCTGGAGATGGGCTCCGAGTCCCCTGGTTTGGAGGCTGCGCCCCATCTGGAGCTCTGAGCCCCACAGCCTGCGGGGCTGCGACCCACCTCAACCTCAGAGACCCCCAACCTATGGGGCTGCGACCCACCTCAACCTCAGAGACCCCCAACCTACGGGGCTGTGCCCCTCCTCAACCTCAGAGACCCCCAACCTATGGGGCTGTGACCCATTTTGACCCACTCTGAGCCCCCCACACTATGGGGTCTGTGCCCAAATACCAGCTTGGATCTTAGTTTCTGAACCCCCAATATATGGGGCTGTGCCCCATTCCCAGCCTGGATCTTAGGGTCCGAGCCCCCCAACCTATAGGGCTGAGCCCCACCTTGACCCATTCTGAGCCCTCCAATCTATGGGGTCTGTGCTCCGTTTTCAGCCTGCAGTTGAGGATCTGAGCCCCCCAACCTATGGGGCTGTGCCCCATTCCCAGCCTGGACTTGAAGGTCCAAACCCCCCAATCTATGGGGCTGTGTCCCATTTTGACCCATTCAGAGCTCCCCAACCTATGGGGCTGCGACCCACCTTGATCCACTCTGAGCCCCCCAGCCTATGGGGCTGTGCCCCATTCCCAGCCTGGATCTTAGGGTCTGAGCCCAAAAATCCATGGGGTCTGTGCCCCATTCTCAGCCTGCAGTCGAGGGTCTGAGCCCCCCAACCTATGGGGCTGAGCCCCACCTTGACCCATTCTGAGCCCCCCAACCTATGGGGCTGTGCCCCATTCCCAGCCTGGATCTTAGGGTCTGAACCTCATATCTATGGGGCTGTGCCCCATTTTGACCCACTCTGACCCCCCAACCTATGGGGCTGCGCCCCCCTTGACCAACTCTCACCCTCCCAACCTATGGGGTCCGTGCCCCCCCTCCACCCACTCCGAGCCCCCCAACCTATGGGTCTGTGCCCCATTCCCAGCCCGGATCTTAGGGTCCGACCCCCCCCCCCCATCCTATGAGGTCTGTGCCCCACACGACCCCCTTTTCCCCCCTCCCCCCCCTTTTTTCCAGGGTCCCGGGGACACGAGCGGCGGCTGCCGCTGCAACGTGGACGGGCAGCGCTGCCACCCGCAGTGCCAGAACTGCCACTGAGCTCCACCGACACACGGATTTTGGGGGGGGGAGATGGGGGGGGGGCGGGTTGGGGGTGTACAGCCCCCCCCCCAAAAGGATACAGCAGCGGAACTCAGGGATGCGGGGCAGAGGGGGGCAGCGGGCGCCCCAATAAAGCTGTGTGTGTGTGCTGGGGGCTCAGCGCAAAGAATGGGACCTGGGGGGGTCCTTCCATCCCCCCCCCCCCATTTTTGTCCAATAGAAGCGTGTGTGTATATGGGGGGGTGTTCTTCCCCCCCCCTCCCCAAAGGTGCCCCAATTGGTGTGTTGGGGGGTGTTCTTCACAACCCCCCCCACACACACATTTACCCAGTGTGGGACATAGGGGGGGGGATTGCCCTCTGCTGGGGGGGGGCCCTTCCAATCCCCCCCCCAAACCATTGTCCAATAGGGGGGTGCCCCCACCCCAAAATGGGGCTGCGGGGGGGCCACTCCTCCCACGCCCTCCCCCCCCCATGGGTGTCCAGATGGGGCTGGGGGGGGGTTCTTCCCACCCCCATGGGTGCCCAGATGGGGCTTTGGGGGGGGGTCTCTTCCAATCCCCCACCCCCCATCACTGTTCAACATGGGGTCGCCTCCAACCCCCCCACATTGTCCAACGAGGGGTGCAGGGGGGGGGGGATGACACGACCCTGTCCCCAAAGGTGCCCAATATGGGATGGGGGGGTCCTTGCCAACGCGCCCCCCCCCAAACCATTGTCCAATGGGGGGGGGGGGCCCACCCCAAATGGGGCTGGGGGGGAGCCCTTCCCACCCCCCCCCACCTTTGTCCAACGAGAAGTGGAGGAAGGGTGCCCCCCCCCCACACATGGGTGCCCAAATAGGGCTGGGGGGGGGGGGGGGGAGGGGGGCTCCCTTCCAAGCCCCCTCCCCCCCACCATTGCCCAACATGGGGTCCTTTCTACCCTCCCCCAATGTCCAACATGGGGTGCAGGGGGGGACCCCCATCCCTAAAAGTGCCCCCATAGGGCTGGGGGGGGTCGTTTCCAACCCCCCTCCCCCCAGTTTTGTCCAATGAGAAATGGGAGGGGGGGGTGCCCCCACCCCAAAGATGCCGCATTGAATCCTGGGGGGGGGGGGGCTGGTCCCTTCCAACCCCCTACTGCCCTACTTTTGTCCATTGAGGGGGTATGGGGGGGTGCCCCCCCCCACGTTGAAGCTGGGGGGATCCCTTCCAACCCCCCCCCCTTATCCAACCATGGGGGGGTCAATGGTGCCCCACTGGGGCCAGAGGGCTGGGGGTCTCATCCCACCCCTCCCATTCCCCAACCCAGGCCCAGCATCGCATCCCCCCCCCCAAAAAGCACCATTTCCCACCAGAAGGACATTTTATTTCCACGCTGTCGCCCCCCCCCCCTCCATCCTCATCAACTTGGGTGGGGGGGAAGGGGGGGGGCATTAAATAAGAACAGAGCTGCCTCCACCTCCACAGGGTGGCCATAGGGGACCCTTCCCCCCCCAGCCCCCAACTCCCCCTTCCTCCCCCCCCCCACCGCAGCTCCACGTGGCCCGAGGTGCTGCCACACCATGAGAGGGGGGGGCCGAGAGGTGGGGGGGGGGGGTAGTTTTCTCCCACCCCCCCTTCCCTCCCCCCCAGTTTACTTGGGGGGTCGATAGGCCATTTTCCTGCTCTTCAGCACCGACCACTTGTGGCGCTTCATGTAATAGATGAGCGGCGTGATGAGTGCCGAGATCATCAGCATCTATGGGGGGGGGGGGGTGAAAATTAGGGGTGTCGACCCCACGGGGAAGGAGAAGGGGGGGTCAACCCCTTGTCATTGTGTTCCCCCCCCCCCCAAACTCACCTTCAGCCCCATGCGTTTGCGCTGGTCGTGCTCCGGCTCCGCGGCCCAGCGCAGGAAGGTGCAAACGTCCTTGGCGATCTGAGACATGGTGGCGGGGGTCCCTGGGGGGGGGGAGGGGGGGGCAAAGAGGAAGAGCTGAGCACCTCCTGAAACCCCCCCTTAACTCTTCTCCACCCCCCGCCAGGCACCCCCTCGTAGTGATGGTGTGGGGATCCGTGAGAGGGGTTGACCCCCCCCCCCTCAAACCCCCCCTTACAGTGACGGGGGGGGCACCCTCACTCCCACCGCCCCCCCTCCCACCCTTCTGTTTATCCCCCCTCCCTGCTTTCCCCCCCCAACTCCCCATTCTCCCCCCCCCATTCTCCCTCCCCCCACTCCCCATTCTCCCCTCCCCATTCCCCCCCCCCACCTCCCCATTCCCCCCCAGTATCCCCCCCCACCTCCCTACTCCCCCCCCAGTATCCCTCCAACTTTTCGCCCCCAACTCCCCATTTCCTCCGCACTTCTCCTCCTCAACTCCCCATTTCCAACCCACTTCCTCCTTCCCTCCCCAGTATCCACCCCCACTTCTCCCCCCTATTTCCCCCCCACGTCCTCCTTCCCCCCCAGCACCCCCCATCTTCTCCCCACTTCCTGTTCCCACCCTCCACTTCCTGCTTCCCCCCCAACTCAACCCCCCCATTCCCAGCTTTCTCCCCACCCCACTTCCTCCTTCCCCCCCATTCAACCCCCCCCACTCCTTGCTTCCCTCCCCAAATCCCAGCTTCCCCCCCCCATTTCATCCTTCCCCCCTACTCCTGCTTCCTCCCCCATTCCCACCCCCTCCCATCTTCTCCCCCTACCCCCAATCCCTGCTTCCCCCTCATTCAACCCCCCCACTTCCTGCTCCCCCCAATTCAACCCCAACTCCCTGCTTCCCCCCCCACTTCCTCCTTCCCCCCAATTCAACCCCCCCAAATCCCTGCTTCCCCCCCCACCCCACTTCCTCCCTCCCACTTCCCCCTCCACCCCCTGCTCGCCCCCCAACTTCCACCTTCTCCCCCCTGCTTCCCTCCCCCCAAAATTCAACTCCCCCCCACTCCCAGCTTCTGCCCCCCCATTCCGTTTCAATCCCTCACTCCCACCTTCCCCTCCTCCCAGCTTCTCCACCCCCCCACTTCCTCCTTCCCCCACAGCTCCCATCTTCTCCTCCCCATCTCATCCCCACCTCCTTCCCCCCCCAGCTTCCTCCTTCCCCCCCCAGCTTCCTGTTCTCCCTCACAGCTTCTTCCTTCCCCCCCTCCCAGCTTCCTCTTCCCCCCCTCCCCCCATCTCCCTGTTCCCCCCCCCACAGCTCCCTGTTCCTCCCTCCCAGCTTCCTCCTTCCCCCCCCCCCAGCTTCTCCTCCCAACCCCCCCCCGCTCCCAGCTGCTCACGGCTTCTCACCCCCCCAGCTTCTCTTCCCCCCATCCCTGCTTCCAACCCCCCACTTCCCCCCCCTTATCCCTGCTACTTCCCCCCTTAACTCCTCTTCATCCCCCCCCACTCTTTCCTTCCCCCCCCCTTTCCCCCTTATCCCGCCCCCCCCCCCCCCCCCTACCATCGTCAAACTCCAGGATCTCGTTGTAGATGGGGGGGGCCATTCCTATGGCCTGCCCTGGGAAGTAGGGGTTGTAGTGCAGCCCCTCCCGCACCACGACGCCCGCGGGGGGGTCACAGTATCCCGTCAGCAGAGAGAAGACGTAATCCTCCCCCCCGTGTCTGAAATTGGGGGTGGGAGGGGGGGGGGGTCAGAGTCGCTGCTCGAGGGGCTGCAGGGGTGGGGAAGGGGGGAGGGGGCGTCTGGGGTCCCAGGGAGGTGGGGAGGGGGATGAGGGAGGGACTCTGGGGTCTCATAGAGGTGGAGAAAAGCACATGGGGGGGCTCTAGAATCCTATAGGCATGGGGAAGGATATGAGGGGGGGTCTGGGGTCCCATGGAGGTGGGGAGGGGGATGTGGGGGGGGACCTGGAGTCCCATAGGGGTGGGGAAAGGAATGGGGGGGGGTCTGGGGTCCTATAGGGGTGGGGAAGGATGTGGGGGGACCTGGAGTCCTATGGGGAGGGGGGGGAAAGGGATGTGGGCTGTCTGGGGTCCTATAGGGGTGGGGAAGGATGTGGGGGGGACTCTGGGGTCCCATGGAAGTGGGGAGGGGGATCTGGGGAGGCGGATCTGGGGAGGCTTTGGGGTCCCATAGGGGTGGGGAAGGACACATGGGGGGGGACCTGGAGTCCCATAGGGGTGGGGAAAGGGATGTGGGGGGGTCTGGGGTCCCATGGAGGTGGGGAGGGGGACGTGGGGGGGTTTCAGGGTCCTATAGGGGAGGGGAAGGATATGGGGGGGGGGGGGGTGCATTTCCACAGAGGTGGGGAAGGGCACGGGGGGGGTCTGGAACCTCATAGGGGTGGGGAAGCAGACACCGGGGGGTCTGGGGTCCTATAGGGGAGGGGAAGGATATGGGGGGGGGGTCGGGAGTCCCATGGAGGTTGTGAAGGGGATGTGGGGGGGCTCTGAGGCCCCACAGAGGTGGGGAAGGATACATGGGGGGGCTCTAGAATCCTACAGGGGTGGGGAAGGGTAGTGGGGAAGGGGGGTGGGGGGGGTTGGAGTCTGACAGGGATGGGGAAGGGGATGTGGGGGGATCTGGGGTTCCATGGAGGGGGGAGGGGGATGTGGGGAGGAAGGGATGTGGGGGGGGCTGGGGTCCTATATGGGTGAGGGGGGTCTGGAGTCCCATGAAAGTGGGGAGGGGGACATGAGGGCCCCAGCTTCAGTCCTTCCCCCCACCCCACCCCTTCTGCCCCCCAGCTCCAGCCCTTCCCCCGCCTTCCCCTCCCACCCCTACCCCAACCCCCCCCCCTCCCAGTTTCAGCCCTGCCTCCCCGCCCCCCCCAGCTTCAGCCCCCGGCCCCCCATCCCAGCTCCAGCCCTTCCCCCCCCAACCCCCCTCCCAGTTTCAGCCCTCTCCCCCCCCATCCCCCCCAGCTTCAACCCTTCCCCCCCATACCCAGCCCCCCCCAGCTTCAACTCTTCCCCCTCAAACTCCTCCAGCTCCAGCCCTCTCCCCCCCCAGCCCCCCCTACTTCAGCCCCGAGCCCTTCCCCCCCAGCTCCAGCCCTCTCCCCCCCCAGACCCCTCCAGTTTCAGCCCTTCCCCCTCCAACCACCTCAGCTTCAGCCCTGTCCCCCCCAACCCCCCAACTTCAGCCCCCAGCTTCAGCCCTTCCCCCCCCACCCCCCCAGCTTCAGCCCTCTCTGCCTCCCCACCCCCCCAGCTTCAGCCCCCTTCGCCCCCCAGCGTCAGCCCCCCCGCCCCCCACCTGGCATTGACGATGTAGCTGAGGTCGGGGGGCAGCGCGCCGTTGTTGGCCGCCCGCGCGGCCTCGGGGTTGGGGTAGGGCTTGGGGAAATAATCCGAGATCTTCCCGGGCCGCAGGAACATCTCCCCGTTCTCATCTGGGCCGTCCTGAACCTCCACCTGCAGGGGAAGCGGGGGGGTTACAGGTGGGGTGGGAGAAGGGCTAAATGGGGGGCTGGGGGGGGTGAGGAGGGGGATACAGGTGGGGTGGGAGATGGGGGAAGGGGTAAATGGGGGGTAAATGGGGGCTGAGAGGGGCAGGGGGGGTGAGGAGGGGGTCACAGGTGGGGTGGGAGGTGGGGGAAGGGGTCAATGGGGGATTGGAGGGGACTGAGAGGGGTGAGGAGGGGGATACAGGTGGGGAAAGGGGTAAATGGGGGCCTGGGTGGGGCTGAGAGGGGCTGGGGACGGTGAGGAGGGGGCTTACAGGTGGGATGGGGGCAGAAAGGGGTAAATGGGGGGCTGGGAGGTGGGGGAAGGGGTAAATGAGGGGCTGGGGGGGGCTGAGAGGGGTGAGGAGGGGGATACAGGTGGGGTGGGAGGTGGGGGAAGGGGAAAATGGGGGGCTGGGGTGGGGCTGAGAGGGGTGAGGAGGCAGATACAGCTGGGGAAAGGGGTAAATGGGGGGCTGGGGGGGCTGAGAGGGGGTGAGTAGGGGATTATAGGTCGGGTGGGAGGTGGGGGAAGGGGTAAATGGGGGCCTGGGGGGCTGAGAGGGGTGAGGAGGGAGTTACAGGTGGGATGGGGGTGGAAAGGGGTAAATGGGGGGGGTTACAGGTGGGGTGGGAGGTGGGGGGAAGGGGTAAATGGGGCTGCGGGGAGCAGAGAGGTGGGCAAAAGGGGTAAATGGGGGGCTGGGGGGGCTGAGAAAAGGGCTTGGGGGCTGGGGGGGCTGAGAGGGGGGCTTACAGCTGGGGTGGGGTGGCAGGAGTAAATGGGGGGCTGGGGGGTTACAGGTGGGGTGAGGGGGTGAAGGGGTAAGTGAGGGGCTGGGGGGGGTCTACGGGGTAAATAGGGGGCTGGGGGGGCTTAGAGGTGGGGTGGGAGGGGGGAAAGGGTAAAGTAGGGGGGCTGGGGCAGTTTGGAGGCCTCAGGGAATTGGGGGGGGATTTGGGGGTCTTAGGATTGCGTGGGGGGGGGTTTGGAGGTCTAAGGGCTGAAGGGGGGATTTGGGGGTCCCAGGACTGCATGTGTGGGGGGGGTTGGGGTTTGGAGGTTTCAGAGTTGGGGGGGGGGAGGCAATTTGGAGGCCTCAGGGCATTGGGGGGGGGATTTGGGGGTCTCAGGACTGCGTGCTGGGGGGGGGGGTGGGGGCAGTTTGGAGGCCTCAGGGCTTTGGGGGGGGGATTTGGGGGTCTCAGGACTGCATGTAGGTGGGGGGAGGGCAGTTTGGAGGCCTCAAGGCATTGGGGGAGGGATTGGGGGGTCTCAGGATTGCGTGGGGGCTACGGGGGGGGGGTTTGGAAGCCTCAGGACATTGGGGGGAGGGTTGGAAGTCTCAGGGCTGGGGGGAGGGGGGGGGGGCAGTTTGGAGGCCTCAGGGCGTTGGGGGGGGGATTTGGGGGTCTCAGGACTGTGTGTTGGGGGGGGTTGGAGGTCTCAGGGCTGGGTTGGGGGCAGTTTGGAGGCCTCAGGGCATTGGGGGGGGGATTGGGGGTCTCAGGATTGCATGGGGGGGGGGAGCAGTTTGGGGGCCTCAGCGCATTTGGGGGGGGGATTGGGGGTCTCAGGACTGCATGTAGGTGGGGGGGGGGGCAGTTTGGAGGCCTCAGGGCATTGGTGGAGGGGATTTGGGGGTCTCAGGACTGCGTGCTGGGGGGGGTTGGAGGTCTCAGAGCTGGGTTGGGGGTGGTGGGGGCAGTTTGGAGGCCTCAGGGCTTTGGGGGGGGGATTTGGGGGTCTCAGGACTGCATGTGTGGGGGGGGTTGGGAGGTTTCAGGGTTGGGGGGGGGCAGTTTGGAGGCCTCAGGGCATTGGTGGGGGGCATTTGGGGGTCTCAGAATTGCATGGGGGGGGGTAGTATGGAGGCCTCAGGGCATTGGGGGGGGTGGATTTGGGGGTCTCAGGACTGTATGTGTGTGGGGGGGGCAGGTTTGGAGGTGTCAGGACATTGGGGGGGGGATTTGGGGGGTCTCAGGGCATTGGGGGGGGCGTTTGGGGGTCTCAGAATTGCATGGGGGGGGCAGTGTGGAGGCCTCAGGGCATTGGGAGGGATTTGGGGGTCCCAGGATTGCGTGGGGGGGGGTTTGGAGGTCTCAGGGCATTCAGGGGTGGGGGGTTGGAAGTCTCAGGGCTGGGGGGGGGGCAGTTTGGAGGCTTCAGGGCATTGGGGGGGGATTTGGGAGTCTCAGGACTGTGTGTTGGGGGGGGGGGGGTTGGAGGTCTCAGGACTGGGTTGGGGGCAGTTTGGAGGCCTCAGTGCATTTGGGGGGGGGATTTGGGGGTCACAGGACTGTGTGGGAGGGGGACTGGGGGGGGGGGGGACAGTTTGGAGCCCTGAGGGCATTGAGAGGGGGATTTGGGGGTCTCAGGATTGCATGGGGGGTCCAGGGGAGGGGGGGGGGGGTTTGGAGGTCTCAGGGCATTTGGGGGGGGATTTGGGGGTCTCAGATCTTGGGGGGGGAGGGGAGGAACCAGTTTGGAGGCCTCAGGGCATCGGGGGGGAGGATTTGGGGGTGTCAGGACTGGGGGGTGGGGGCAGGTTTGGAGGTGTCAGGGCTGGGTTGGGGGGGTTGGGGGTCCTGGGGGGGCCACGTTCCCCACCTCCTCCGCCAGGGCTTTGGCCTCGGCCTCCGTGTGGGTGACGCCAATGAGGTTCCGGAAGGCGACGTAATCCATGCTGTGGCACGCGGAGCAAACCTGCTTGTACACCTGGAAGCCTCGGCGGACGCTGCGGGGGGGGGGGAAATAGAGCGGGAATTATTGGGTGAGGGGGGGGAGAAACGGGGAATTGGGGGAGGGGGATATTGGGCAGAATGGGGGGTATGGAGCAGGAAGGGGGGAAGGGGGGTATTGGGCAGAATGGGGGGTACTGGGGGGGGGGGAAAGGGGAATATGGGGGGGGGGGAAGAGGAGTATTGGGGGAGGGGGAAGAGGGGAAGACACACGATGGGGGAGAGAGAAAAGAAAGTGGATGGGGATGAAAAAAGCAGGAAATATGGGGGGGGGAGAAAAAAATAGAGCAGGAATTATAGGGTGAGTGGGGGGAGAAAGGGGAAATTTGGGGAGGGGGGATATAGGGCAGAATGGGGGGTATGGGAATATGGGAGGGGGGGAAGGGGGCAAAGACAGACGATGGAGGAGAGAGAAAAAAAAGTGTGGGTGGGAATGGAGAAAGGGGGAAATATGGGGGGGGCTGCAAGGGGGTCACAATTGTGAGGCAGACAAAACGCAGGGGGTGGGGATGGAGAAAGCGGAATATTGGGGGGGGGACACAATGGGGGAGCAGAAATCGATGCTGGGGGGGGCATGGAGAGGAAGGGAAATGTGACGGGAAAAAGCAAATATATCCCATGTATCCCCATAAAATCCCATATAATCCCACAGAACCAGACAGAATCCCATAGAACCCCATACAACCCCTAAGGCAGGACCCTACAGAACCTACAGCGCCCTATGGTGAGAGCTGGGGTACGAGGGGGGGTTGGACTCGATGCTCTTTGAGCTCTGCTCCAACCCGAGCAATTCTACAACTTTGGGATTCTACACAACCCTGCAGAACTCCACAAAACCCCATAAAACCCCATATACCCCCAAAGAATCCCATACATCCACACAGAATGCCAAATAATCCCATAGGACCCCATAGGGCCCCACAACGAGGGCAGTACGGTTGGGCTGTGCTTGGACTTGATGCTCTTTGAGCTCTGCTCCAACCCAAGCAATTCTACAACTTTGGGATTCTACGCAACCCCATAGAACCACACAGGATCCCATAAAACCCTATATATCCCCAAAGGACCCCATAGAACCCCATGTGTCCACATAAAACCCCATATGCCCATATACAACCCCATACGGCCTCACAATGAGGGCAGTACGGTTGGGTTCTGGTTGGACTCGATGCTCTTTGAGCTCTGCTCCAACCCGAGCAATTCTACAACTTTGGGATTCGACACAACCCCGTAGAACCCCACAGGACCCCATAAAGCCCCATATATCCCCAAAGAATCCCATACATCCACATAGAATGGCAAATAATCCCATAGAACCCCATAGGACCCCACAATGAGGGCAGTACGGTTGGGCTGTGCTTGGGCTCGATGCTCTTTGAGCTCTGCTCCAACCTGAGCAATTCTACAGCTTTGGGATTGCATAGAACCCCATAGAGCCCCACAGGACCCCATAAAACCGTATATATCCCCAAAGGATTCCATAGAACCCCATGTGTCCACACAGGACCCCATAGAACCCCACAGGACCCCATAGTTAGATGTAGGGCAGTATGGGTGGGCTGTGGTTGGACTCAATGCTCTTTGAGCTCTGTTCCAATCTGAGTAATTCTACGGCTTTGGGATTCTACACAACCCCATAAAACCCCATATGTCCCCAGAGGACCCCATAAAACCCCATGTGTCCATACAGAACCCCATATGTCCACATAGAACCCCATAGGACCCCACAGTGAGGGCAGTATGGTTGGGTTGTGGTTAGTCTTTGAGCTCTGCTCCAACCCAAGCAATTCTATGGTTCTGGGATTCTACACAACCCCATAGAACCACGCAGAACCCCACAAAACCCTATATATCCCCAAAGGACCCCATAGAACCCCATGTGTCCACATAAAACCCCATATGCCCACATAGAACCCCATAGAACCCCACAATCAGGGCAGTTTGGCTGGGTTCTGGTTGGACTCGATGCTCTTTGAGCTCTGCTCCAACCCGAGCAATTCTACGGCTCCGGGATTCTACACAATCCCATAGAACCACACAGGACCCCATACAACCCCATATGTCCCCAAAGGACCCCATACAACCCCATATGTCCCCAAAGGACCCCATACAACCCCACAGAACCCCACAAGACCCCACAGTTAGTGCAGTGGGGTTGGGCTGTGGTTGGACTCGATGCAAGGACGGGGAAAGAGACAAAAGGATGGAAAGGGAAATGGGGGGGGGAGAAAAGGAGATTTGGGGGGGTTGGGGGGCAAAGGGGAGATAAGGAGATACGTGGGGGGAGAAATATTGGGGGGGTGGATGGAGAAGTGGGGGAAGGGGGGAGGGGAAGGAAGACACGGGGAGGTGGTGGGGAGACACGAGATGGGGGGAGGAAAAGGGAGACATGGGGAGGGGGGAGGATGGGGGGGAAGGATGGAGACCTGGGGGAGGTGTGGATGGGGGGGGGAAGAGCGGAGACCCAGGAGGGGGGGGAGTGTTGGAGAGTGAAAGAAGGAAGACAAGGGAGAGGTTGAGGAGAGGGAGGAGGAAGACACAGGAAGGGGGGGGTATGGGGGGAAGGATGGAGACACGGGGGGGGGGGTGTTGGAGGGGAGAAGGAAAGAAGACATGGGGGGGGTCAGGGACAGGAGAAGAAAGAGGGAGACATGGGGGGGGCTGATGGGGGGGAGGGGGGGGGAGGGGAAGGGTGGAGACCCAGGTTGGGGGGGGAGGTGTTGGGGGAGGTGGAGAAGGGATACGGGGGGGGGGGGGGCGCATGGTGGGGGAGGATGGAGACCTGGGGGAGGTGGGGATGGGGGGGGAGGGAAGAGTGGAGACCCAGGTGGGGGGGTGTTGGGGGGTGAAGAAAGACTGACAAGGGAGGGGGTTGAGAAGGGGGAGGAGGGAGACACAGGAAGGGGGGGCATGGGGGGAAGGATGGAGACACGGGGGGTGTTGGAGGGGGGAAGGAAGGAAGACATGGGGGGGGGGGGGTCAGGGGCAGGACAAGAAAGAGGGAGACATGGGGGGGGTTGATGGTGGGGGGGAAGGGAGGAGACCCAGGTGGGGGGGGGTGTTGGGGGAGGCGTTGGGGGGCGAAGGAGGGAGACATGGGGGGGGTTATGGGGGGGAGGATGGAGACACAGGGGGAGGTGAGGATGGAGGGGGGGAAAGGTAGAACGGGGGGGGGGAGGGGAAGGAAGGAAAACACGGGGGGGAGGGAGACATGGGGGGGGGTATGGGGGAAGGATGGAGACAAGGGGGGCAAAAGTGATGGGGGGGTGAAGGAAGGAAGACACGGGGGGGAGGGGGAAAACACGGGGGCGGGGGTTATGGGGGGGGAGGTTGGAGACCTGGGGGGGGGGGAGGGGGTTGGTGAAGGGAGGAAGACAGGGGTGAGGGCGAGGGGGGGAGGAGGAAAAGGGAGCCACGTTGAGGGAGAAGTGGGGGAAACGGATGGAGAGCCGGGGGGGGAGGAGCACGGAGGGACCCCACGACCACCGCACGAGGGGGGGGGTCCCTCAGTTCCCCCACCCCCCCCCTCCGACCCCGCACCTGTCGTGGTCCAACGCCGCCAGCGGCCCCCCGTGGCTCCACGGGAAGGCGGGGGGGTGCAGCTCCAGCTCCCCCGCGTCCACCGCCGCTCTCAGCGCTACGGCCGCGGCCGCCCCTCCCGCCGTCAGCGCCCCCAGCGCTGCCAGCAGCCTCAGGCGGCTCCGGGGCTGCGCGGAGAACGACGCCGGTCGGGCCTGCGGGGTTAAAAGAACGGAGGGGGGGTCAATGAGGGCACCGGGCCGCCACCCCCCCTGCCGGTTCCGATCCCGGTTCCGGCCCCGCTCTCACCCCCTGCGGCGCCGGCCGAGGCCTCGGGCTCAGCAGGAAGCGCCCGCTGGGTCGCAGAGGGAAACGCCGCCCCGCCGCCGCTCCCACCGCCGCCGCCATCGCCGCAGCGCTGAGGTCGCGGGGACGCCGCCGGGCTCCGCCCCCGGAAGTGACGTTAGAGGGACGCGACGGCGCGGGGTGATGACGTCAAATCGGAGGCGGTCGCTGTGTTCGGAGCGCGGCGCGCCGTGATGACGTCAGGGGGCGGGGCGGCGGGCGGCCTGCTTCGCGTGCGGCGCCTTGTGATGACGTCACGAGGAAGCGGGCTCTGTGAGGTCGGCGTTGGGTGCCCGGATGGCGTCACGGCGTGGGAGGGGACCGACCGACCGACAGACCGACCGGCGGCGGTGCGGGGACGCCTGGAGCGGCCGAAACCGCGGAACTCTGCTGTTAGATTCTATGCGTCTATGATTCCCTGCGCCTGGCGCGCTGTGATGACGTCAGGGACGGGACGGGAAGAGAACGGCGCTACCATGAAGTCAAGGATGGCCGTTCGGGGGGGCTCTGCGCCCGCCGCGTTCTGATGACGTCACGAAAACGGCGGGCGCCCACCCCCCCGGATCCCCGCGCATTGTGATGACGTCAGGAATCAGCGGGAATGCAGCGCTGACGGCGCGCCGCGATGATGTCGGCGATGGGCGGGGCTGCGCGCGGCGCGCCGTGATGACGTCAGTGGCGCGGAGGACGCGGCGGTTTTCGGCTCCCGGCGCGGCCGCGTCAATGAATGGAGCGCGAGTCGCGGGACCGAAGCGAAGCTCTTCATGTTTATGTACAGCCGGAACCGCGCGGGGAAAACAGCGCCGGGAGCGGCCGCCCCGAAACCCGAACACCGTCTGTCTGTCCTTCTCCCGGTCATCTGTCCCTATGTCTGTCCATCCATCCATCCATCCCCATGTCCACCCATCCATCCACCCACCCACTCATCCACCTCCATGTCCCCACGTCCATCCGTCCGTCCATCCATCCATCCATCCCCATGTCCCCATGTCCATCCATCCATTCATTCATCCATCCCCATGTCCCTGTGTCCGTCCATCCATCCATCCATCTCCATGTCCCCACGTCCATCCATCCGTCCGTCCATCCATCCATCCCCATGTCCCCACGTCCATCCATCCCCATGTCCGTCCATCCATCCATCCATCCATCCCCATCCATCCATCCATCCCCATCCATCCATCCATCCGTTCCCATGTCCCTGTGTCCATCCACCCATCCATCCCCACGTCCCCACATCCACCCCCATGTCCCCACATCCATCCACCCCGTCTCCCCATCCGTCCGTCCGTCCATCCATCCATCCATCCATCCCCATGTCCCCATGTCCGTCCATCCATCCATCCATCCACCCACCCACCCATCCATCCCTCTCCATGTCTATCCATCTTCAAGTCCCCATGTCCATCCATCTCCACACCCACCCACCCGTCCCCCCATCCATCCATCTGTCCGTCCGTCCATCCATCCATCCATCCATCCCCATGTCCCCATGTCCATCCATCCATCCATCCATTCATCCACCCACCCGCCCACCCATCCATCTTCAAGTCCCCGTGTCCATCCATCCCCACTCCCACCCGTCCACCCTCACCCCCCCACGTCCGTCCACCCCCCGTCCATCCATCCGTCCGTCCATCCCCCCCGCTCAGCCCCAGCACAGCACGTTCCAGAGCAGCAGCCAGCAGGGATAGGCCAGCAGCGCCACGCAGGGGAAGGCGGCGGCGCCGTGCAGGTGGTGCTGCAGCACCTCCACGTCCATCCGTCCTCATGTCCGGCCGTCCATCCATCCCACGTCCGTCCGTCTCCATGTTCCCAACTCCATCCGTCCATCCTTGTCTCCTGTGTCCATCCATCCATCCATCCCTGTGTCCCCAATGACCTCATGTCCATCCATCCATCCATCCATCCATCCATCCATCCATCCATCCATCCATCCACTCATCCACCTCCATGTCCCCATGTCCATCCATCCCCATGTCCATCCATCCATCCACCCATCCCCATGTCCATCCATCCACTCATCCACCTCCATGTCCCCATGTCCATCCATCCATCTATCCATTACCATGTCCATCCATCCATCCATCCGTCCATCCCCATGTCCCCATGTCCGTCCATCCATCCACCCCCATGTCTATCCATCTTCAAGTCCCCGTGTCCATCCATCCCCACACTCACCCACCCATCCACCCCCACGTCCCCCTGTCCGTCCACCCCACGTCCGTCTGTCTGTCCATCCATCCATTCCCATGTCCCCATGTCCATCCATCCATCCATCCATCCATCCATCCGTTCCCATGTCCCTGTGTCCACCCACCCATCCACCCCCATGTCCCCACACCCACCCCCCTGTCCCCCCGTCCATCCGTCCGTCCGTCCGTCCATCCCCCCCGCTCAGCCCCAGCACAGCACGTTCCAGAGCAGCAGCCAGCAGGGATAGGCCAGCAGCGCCACGCAGGGGAAGGCGGCGGCGCCGTGCAGGTGGTGCTGCAGCACCTCCACGTCCATCCGTCCTCATGTCCGGCCGTCCATCCATCCCACGTCCGTCCGTCTCCATGTTCCCAACTCCATCCGTCCATCCTTGTCTCCTGTGTCCATCCATCCATCCATCCCCGTGTCCCCAATGACCTCATGTCCATCCATCCATCCATCCATCCATCCATCCATCCATCCACTCATCCACCTCCATGTCCCCATGTCCATCCATCCCCACGTCCATCCATCCATCCACCCATCCCCATGTCCATCCATCCATCCATCCATTACCATGTCTATCCATCCATCCATCCACCCATCCCCATGTCCATCCATCCATCCATCCATCCGTTCCCACGTCCCTGTGTCCACCCACCCATCCACCCCCATGTCCCCACACCCACCCCCCTGTCCCCCCGTCCATCCGTCCGTCCGTCCGTCCATCCCCCCCGCTCAGCCCCAGCACAGCACGTTCCAGAGCAGCAGCCAGCAGGGATAGGCCAGCAGCGCCACGCAGGGGAAGGCGGCGGCGCCGTGCAGGTGGTGCTGCAGCACGGCGTCCTGCAGCGCCCGCAGGAACAGCTGCCAGCCCTCGGCCGGAGCCGCCGGCCGCTCCTCCAGCTCCTGGTGCACGAAGATGCACAGCAGCAGCGTCACCGCCGGCGTGCAAAGCACCAGCAGCGCGCCGCGCGCCGCCCTGCGGGGGGACAGCGCGTGTGTGCAAGGGCGGCTGGGGGGGCGAGGGCCGGGGGGAACGTGGGAGTGTGTGCAGGAGTGGGTGTGCAAGGGGGAGATGGCGGGTGAGGGGGAACGTGGGTGTGCAAGGGGGACATGGCGGGTGAGGGGGAACGTGGGTGTGCAAGGGGGGAACGTGGGTGTGCAAGGGGGAGATGGCGGGTGAGGGGGAACGTGGGTGTGCAAGGGGGGAACGTGGGTGTGTACAGAGAAGTGGGTGTGTGTGGAGGAGTGGGTGTGCAAGGGGAAGATGGTGGGTGAGGGGGAACATGGGTGTGTATGGAGGAGTGGGTGTGCAAGGGGGAGATGGAGTGCAAGGAGGAACATGGGTGTGTGTGGAGAAGTGGGTGTGCAAGGGGGAGATGGTGTGGAAGGGGCACATGGGTGCGTATGGAGATGTGGGTGTGCGAGGGGGGAACGTGGGTGTGCGAGGGGGAAATGGTGGGTGAGGGGGAACGTGGGTGTGTATGGAGAAGTGGGTGTGTATGGAGAAGTGGGTGTGCAAGGGGGAGATGGCGGGCAAGGGGGAACGTGGGTGTGTATGGAGAAGTGGGTGCGCGAGGGGGGACATGTGGGAGTGCAATGGGGAGATGGTGTGCAAGGGGCACGTGGGCGTGCAAGGGGGAGATGGAGTGCAAGAAGGAACGTGGGTGTGTATGGAGAAGTGGGTGTGCGAGGGCGGACCTGTGGGAGTGTAATGGGGAGATGGTGTGCAAGGGGAGTGTGGGTGTGCAAGGGAGCACTTGATGTGAGAGACGGTGTGCAAGGGAGAGATGATGTGCAAGAGGGCACGTGGGCGTGCAACGGGGCACGTGGGTGTGTATGGAGAAGTGTGTGCAAGGAGAATGTGGGTGAGTATGGAAAATTGCATGCAAGGGAAATGTGTGTGTGCAAGGGGCACGTGGGTGTGCAAGGGGACCCCATACATCCCCATACATCCCTATATACCCCCATATGTCCCCATACAGCCCCATACATCCCCATAGGACCCCATATATATCCCCATATGTCCCCATATGTCCCCATATACCCCCATGCATCCCCATACATCCCCATATGTCGCCATACATCCCATAGATTCCCATGCATCCCCATACACCCCATAGGTCCCCATACACCCCACCTCCCCCCATACACCCCATACACCCCAAACACCCCATCTCCCCCCATACACCTCATATGACCCCATACACCCCATCTTCCCCCACACACCCCATACACCCCACACACCCCATACATCCCCATATGTCCCCATACACCCCATCTGCCCCCATACACCCCATACACCCCATGCACCCCATAGGACCCCATACATCCCCATATGTCCCCATACACCCCACACACCCCATAGGACCCCATATGACCCCATACACCCCATCCACCCCATAGTTCCCCATCCACCCCATACACCCATATGTCCCCATGCACCCCATCCACCCCATACACCCCATATGTCCCCATACACCCCATGCACCCCATATGACTTCATACACCCCATATATCCCATACACCCCATAGTTCCCCATACGCCCCATACACCCCACCTCCCCCCATACACCCCATAGTTCCCCATACACCCCATACACCCCATATGTCCCCATCCACCCCATAGTTCTCCATACACCCCATACACCCCACGCACCCCATAGGACCCCACCCACCCCATATGACCCCATCCACCCCATCCACCCCATAGTTCCCCATACACCCCATACAGCCCACCTCCCCCCATACACCCCATATGTCCCCATGCACCCCATAGTTCCCCATACACCCCATATTTCCCCATACACCCCATCCACCCCACACACCCCATAGGACCCCATCCACCCCATATGACCCCATACACCCCATATGTACCCATCCACCCCATAGTTCCCCATACACCCCATACACCCCATCTCCCCCCATCCACCCCACGCACCCCATAGGACCCCATCCACCCCATATGACCCCATACACCCCATACACCCCATATGTCCCCATACACCCCATACACCCCATATGTCCCCATACACCCCATACACTCCACCTCCCCCCATATACCCCATAGGACCCCACACACCCCATGCACCCCACACGTCCCCATACACCCCACACACCCCATACACCCCATGCACCCCATAGTTCCCCATCCACCCCATGCACCCCATACACCCCATAGGACCCCATACACCCCATATATCCCATATACCCCATCCACCCCATAGTTCCCCATCCACCCCACACACCCCATACACCCCATAGTTCCCCACGCACCCCACGCACCCCACCTCCGCCCCGTTACCTGGGCGCGGCGGGGCTGACGGCGGCGGCGGCGGGCACCATGGTGGCGGCCATGATGAAACCCAGCGAGAAGTTCAGCAGCGCCGTGCAGCCCAGCAGCGCCGCCAGGTACAGCAGCGCCAGCAGCTTCAGCGCCCGCCAGCCGCGCTCCGAGCCTCCGGACGCTGTGCTGTAGAGAGTGGGGCGGCCCCATAAGTGCCCTATAAGTGCCCCATAGCCACCTGCCCCATCAGTGCCCCATAAGTGCCCCATAGCTGCCCAATAACAGCAGCGCCAGCAGCTTCAGCACCCGCCAGCCGCGCTCCGAGCCTCCAGATGCTGCCCTACAGAGTGGGGCGGCCCCATAAGTGCCCCATAGCCACCCCATAAGATCCCCACTGCCATCCCATAACAGCAGGGCCAGCAGATGCAGCGTCTGCCAGCCGCGCTCCGAGCCTCTGGATGCCGCTCTACAGAGTGGGGCGGCCCCATAAGTGCCCTATAAGTGCCCCATGGCCGCCCCATAAGGTCCCCTCAGCCATCCCATAACAGCAGGGCCAGCAGCTTCAGCGCCCGCCAGCTGCGCTCCGAGCCTCCGGATGCTGCCCTACAGAGTGGGGCGGCCCCATAAGTGCCCCATGGACGCCCCATAGCCACCTGCCCCATCAGTGCCCCATAAGTGCCCCATAGCTGCCCAATAACAGCAGCGCCAGCAGCTTCAGCGCCCGCCAGCCACGCTCTGAGCCTCCGGACGCTGTGCTGTAGAGAGTGGGGCGGCCCCATAAGTGCCCCATGGCCACCCCATAGCCGCCCCATAGCCACCTGCCCCATAAGTGCCCCATAGCTGCTCCATAACAGCAGTGCCAGCAGCTTCAGCACCCACCAGCCACGCTCCGAGCCTCCAGATGCTGCCCTATAGAGTGGGACGGCCCCATAAGTGCCCTATAAGTGCCCCATGGTCGCCCCATGGCCACCCCATAACTGCCCCATAAGAGCCCCATGGCCACCCCATAGCTGCCCCATAACCACCTGCCCCATAAGGGCCCTATAAGGGCCCCATAAGTGCCCTATAGCCATCCCATAACAGCAGCGCCAGCAGCTTCAGCGCCCGCCAGCCGCGCTCCGAGCCTCCAGATGCTGCCCTATAGAGTGGGGTGGCCCCATAAGTGCCCCATGGCTGCCCCATAGCCACCCCATAGCCACCCCATAAGATCCCCACAGCCATCCCATAACAGCAGCGCCAGCAGATGCAGCGCCTGCCAGCCACGCTCCGAGCCTCTGGACGCTGCCTTATAGAGTGTGGGGCAGCCCCATAAGTGCCCCATAGCCACCCCATAACCACCTGCCCCATAAGGGCCCATAAGTGCCCCATAGCTGCCCCATAACAGCAGGGCCTGCAGGTTCAGCTGGCACCCCATAACCTCCCCACATCTCCCCATAACCACCCCACACCACCCCATAACCTCCCCCCATAACCCCACCATAACCCCATTACCCCATCCCCACCCCATACCCACACCCACCCTATACCCCACACCCCATAACCCCACGCACACCTCATACACACCCTATAACGCCATAGCCCCACACCCCATAACCCCAAAACCTCACACCCCACAACCGCACACTCCGTACCTCATTTCCTCAACACCACATAACCCCATGCCCACCCCATAACCCCATAACCCCATACACACCCCATAACCCCGTAACCCCATACACCCCCCATAGACACCCCATAACCTCCCCACACCCCATAACCCCATACCCCATAACTCCATAACCCCATACACACCCCATACAGACCTCATAACCCCATAACCCACAACCCCATAACCCTCCACACACCCCATAACCCCGTAACCCCATAACCCCATACAGACCCCATAACCCCATACAGACCACATAAAACCCCATAACCCCACACACACCCTATAACCCCACACACACCCCATAACCACCCACACACCCCATACAGACCCCATAACCCCACACAGACCCCATAACCCCATACCCACCCCATAACCCCATAACCCCACACAGACCCCATATAGACCCCATAACCCCATTCACACCCCATAACCCCATTCACACCCCATAACCCCACTCACACCCCATAATCCCATAACCCCACACACACCCCATACAGACCCCATAACCCCATTCACACCCCACAACCCCATTCACAACCCATAACCCATATAGACCCCATAACCCCCCACACATCCCATACAGACCCCATAATCCCATACAGACCCCATAACCCCACACACACCCCATACAGACCCCAAACCCCATACAGATCTCATAACCCCATAACCCCACCGCACCCCATACAGACCCCATAACCCCATACAGACCCCATAACCCCACTCACACCCCAAAAACCCCACACAGGCCCCACACACACCCCATTCACACCCCATAACCCATACAGACCCCATAACCCCATACAGACCCCATAACACACAACCCCATACAGACCCCATAACCCCGTTCACACCCCATACAGACCCCATAACCCCATAACCCATACAGACCCCATAACCCCATGCAGACCCCATAACCCCACACAGACCCCATAATCCACACAGACCCCATAACCCCATACAGACCCCGTAACCCATAACCCCACACACACCCTACACAGACCCCATAACCCCACTCACACCCCATAACCCACAACCCCACACACACCGCACACAGACCTCATAACCCACACAGACCCCATAACCCATGACCCCATAACTCATGACCCCATAACCCCACACAGACCCCACAACCCACACAGACCCCATAACCCCATAACCCACACACCCCACAACCCACACAGACCCCATAACCCACACACACCCCATAACCCCATAACCCACACACCCCATAACCCGCACACACCCCATAACCCACACAGACCCCATAACCCCATACAGACCCTGTAGCCCCACACAGACCCCATAACTCCACACACCCCGTACCGACCCCATAACCCACTCACACCCCACAACCCCCCCCCGGCCCCTCGCACGCCGTACCGGTGGCGGCTGTGCGGCAGCGCCATTCCCGCCACGTAGATGGCGATGCTGCTGAGCACCACGGCCTCGGCCTCGGCCACCGGGAAATGCAGCGCCGCCGCGCGGTGCCCCCACACCGGCAGCGCCAGCAGCGCCAGCCCGGCGCCGTGGGACGCCAGCAGCGGCGGCAGCAGCGCCAGCAGCGCGGGGGGGTCCTGGAACAGCCGGGGGTGGGGTCATGGGGGGGTGGGGGCCGTACGGGACATAGGGGGTTGGGGTCGGGGGGGGGGATATGGGGTCAGGGGGGGGATATGGGGTCCTATATGGGAATAAGGAGCAATCCAGCACCACGGACAGCTCCTGAAATACCCGGATGTGGGGTCGGGGGGGATATGGGGTCCGTATGGGACATAGGGCGGTTGGGGTCGGGGTGGGGGATATGGGGTCGGGGGGGCATGTGGGGTCCTTTATGGGAATAAGGAGCAATCCAGCACCACGGACAGCTCCTGAAATACCCGGATGTGGGGTCAGGTGGGGGGTATGGGGTCCGTACGGGACATAGTTTGTTTAGGGTCGGGGGGGGATATGGGGTCGGGGGGATCGGCCGGGGGGGTTATGGGGTCCGTATGGGACATAGGGGGTTTGGGGTCGGGGGGGCTCGGCGGGGGGGATATGGGGTCCGTACGGGACATAGGGGGTTTGGGGTCGGGGGAGGATATGGGGTCCCGTATGGGAATGGGGGATATGGGGTTATGGAGGGATATGGGGTCCTATATGGGAATAGGGAGCAGCGCCAGCACCGCGGACAGCTCCTGAATACCCGGATGTGGGGTCGGGGGGGGATATGGGGTCCGTATGGGAATGGGGGATATGGGGTCATGGGGGGGATATGGGGTCGGGGCGGGGATATGGGGTCATGGGGGATATGGGGTCATGGGGGGGGATATGGGGTCCCGTATGGGAATGGGGGATATGGGGTCATGGGGGATATGGGATCCCGTATGGGAATAGGGAGCAGCTCCAGCACCACGGACAGCTCCTGAAATACCCGGATGTGGGGTGGGGGAGAGGGGGTGGTTTATGGGATCCCGTATGGGAATGGGGGATATGGGGTCATGGGGGACAGAGCTGTGGCGCAGCGCTATGGGCCAGCGCTGTGGGGCAATGCTGTGGGGCGGCGCTATGGAGCAGTGTTATGGGGCAGTGCTATGGGGCAGAGCAGTGGGGCGGCGCTATGGGGCGGTGCTGACCTCGGCCGTGCCGCGCAGCGCGGCCCCGCTCCCATCCCCCGCCCGCTCCGCCAGCGCCGCGTCGCCCTGCTGCAGCTGCAGCCACAGGTCCAGAGCCTGCAGCAACACACATCCCACAGATCCCATATAACACCCACTGATCCCATATAACACCCACAGATCCCGTACAGATCCCACAGATCCCATATAACACCCACAGATCCCATACAGATCCCACAGATCCCATATAACACCCACAGATCCCGTACAGATCCCACAGATCCCATATAACACCCACAGATCCCATATAACACCCACAGATCCCGTACAGATCCCACAGATCCCATATAACACCCACTGATCCCATATAACACCCACTGATCCCGTACAGATCCCACAGATCCCATATAACACCCACAGATCCCATACAGATCCCACAGATCCCATATAACACCCACAGATCCCGTACAGATCCCACAGATCCCATATAACACCCACAGATCCCATATAACACCCACAGATCCCATAGAGATCCCACAGACCCCATACAGCACCACAGATCCCATATAACACCCACAGATCCTGTACAGATCCCACAGATCCCATATAACACCCACTGATCCCATATAACACCCACTGATCCCGTACAGATCCCACAGATCCCATATAACACCCACAGATCCCGTACAGATCCCACAGATCCCATATAACACCCACAGATCCCATATAACACCCACAGATCCCGTACAGATCCCACAGATCCCATATAACACCCACAGATCCCATATAACACCCACAGATCCCGTACAGATCCCACAGATCCCATATAACACCCACTGATCCCATATAACACCCACAGATCCCGTACAGATCCCACAGATCCCATATAACACCCACAGATCCCATATAACACCCACAGATCCCATACAGATCCCACAGATCCCATATAACACCCACAGATCCCATATAACACCCACAGATCCCGTACAGATCCCACAGATCCCATACATCACCACAGATCCCATACAGATCCCAGAAATCCCATACAGCACCCACAGATCCCATATGGCACCCAGAAATCCCATACAGCACCACAGATCCCATACACATCCCAGAAATCCCATACAGCACCACAGATCCCATACACATCCCACAGATCCCATATAACACCCATTGATCCCATACAGCACCCAGAAATCCCATACAGCCCATACCCCACACCCCACACCATATCCATATCCCACCCCATATCACACACCCCACACCCCATATCCCACCCCACACCCTACATCCCACCCTGTACCCCACATCCCATATCCCACCCCATATCCCACACCCCATATCCCACCCCACACCCCACATCCCACCCTATATCCCACCCCATACCCCACACCCCACACCCCACATCCCACCCCACACCTCATACCCCATATCCCACCCCATACCCCACCCCACACCCCACCCCATACCCCACATCTCACCCCACACCCCACATCCCACCCCACCCCATATCCCACCCCACACCCCACACCCCATATCCCACATCCCACACCCCACACCCCACCCCACATCCCACCCCACACCCCACACCCCACACCCCACACCCCACATCCCACCCCACACCCCATATCCCATACCCCACCCCATACCCCATATCCCACACCCCACACCCCACACCCCACATCCCACACCCCATATCCCACCCCACACCACACCCCACACCCCACACCCCACCCCACACCCCATATCCCACACCCCACATCCCACCCCACACCCCATATCCCATATCCCACCCCATACCCCACCCCATACCCCAC
This sequence comes from Phasianus colchicus, assembly GCF_987193195.1. Lineage (NCBI taxonomy): Eukaryota > Metazoa > Chordata > Aves > Galliformes > Phasianidae > Phasianus > Phasianus colchicus. The sequence continues at coordinate 95,458,559 of NC_143438.1, forward strand.
CCCACACCCCATATCCCATATCCCACACCCCACCCCACACCCCATATCCCATACCCCACACCCCACACCCCCCCCCACACCCCACACCCCACCCCATCCCACACCCCACACCCCACCCCACATCCCACCCCCCCCCCCCCCCCCCCCCGCACCCTGAGCAGCAGGACGGCGAGCAGCAGCGCGAAGGGGGGGCTGTAGAGCCCGATGGACACGAAGCGCGACAGCGAGGGCAGCAGGTAGAAGAAGTAGGACTGGTGCAGCCGCTCCAGCAGGTTGTTCAGCTTCCGGAACATCCCCTCCAGCACCCTATGGGGCACGGCGCCGTGGGGCCCGCGGGACCCCGACCCCATGGAGGAGCCCTGCAGCCCCACGGCCCTGCCCCCAACATCCTATGGGGCTCTATGGGGATCTATGGGATCTATGGGGCTCCATGGGGATCTATGGGGATGTGTGGGGCTCTATGGGATTCTATGGGGCTCTATGGGGCTCTATGGGATCTATGGGCTTCTATGGGCTTCTATGGGGATCTATGGGCTTCTATGGGGCTCTATGGGGCTCTATGGGGATCTATGGGATTCTATGGGGCTTCTATGGGGATCTATGGGGCTCTATGGGATTCTATGGGGATCTATGGGCTTCTATGGGGATCTATGGGGATCTATGGGCTTCTATGGGGATCTATGGGGATCTATGGGCTTCTATGGGGCTCTATGGGGATCTATGGGCTTCTATGGGGATCTATGGGGATCTATGGGCTTCTATGGGGCTCTATGGGGCTCTATGGGACCCGCGGGACCCCGACCCCATGGAGGAGCCCTGCAGCCCCACGGCCCTGCCCCCAACATCCTATGGGATTCTATTGGGATCCATGGGATCTATGGGTTCTATGGGGCTCTATGGGGATCTATGGGGATGTATGGGGATGTATGGGGCTCTATGGGGCTCTATGGGGCTCTATGGGGCTCTATGGGGATGTATGGGGCTCTATGGGGCTCTATGGGGATGTATGGGGCTCTATGGGGCTCTATGGGGCTCTATGGGGCTCTATGGGCTTCTATGGGGATCTATGGAATCTATGGGTTCTATGGGGCTCTATGGGATTCTATGGGGCTCTATGGGGCTCTATGGGATCTATGGGGCTCTACAGGATTCTATGGGGCTCTATGGGGCTCTATGGGGCACTATGGGATCTATGGGCTTCTATGGGGCTCTATGGGGCTCTATGGGGATCTATGGGATTCTATGGGGCTTCTATGGGGATCTATGGGGCTCTATGGGATTCTATGGGGATCTATGGGCTTCTATGGGGATCTATGGGGATCTATGGGCTTCTATGGGGATCTATGGGGATCTATGGGCTTCTATGGGGCTCTATGGGGATCTATGGGCTTCTATGGGGATCTATGGGGATCTATGGGCTTCTATGGGGCTCTATGGGGCTCTATGGGACCCGCGGGACCCCAACCCCATGGAGGAGCCCTGCAGCCCCACGGCCCTGCCCCCAACATCCTATGGGATTCTATTGGGATCCATGGGATCTATGGGTTCTATGGGGCTCTATGGGGATCTATGGGGATGTATGGGGATGTATGGGGCTCTATGGGGCTCTATGGGGCTCTATGGGGCTCTATGGGGATGTATGGGGCTCTATGGGGCTCTATGGGGATGTATGGGGCTCTATGGGGCTCTATGGGGCTCTATGGGGCTCTATGGGCTTCTATGGGGATCTATGGAATCTATGGGTTCTATGGGGCTCTATGGGATTCTATGGGGCTCTATGGGGCTCTATGGGATCTATGGGGCTCTACAGGATTCTATGGGGCTCTATGGGGCTCTATGGGGCACTATGGGATCTATGGGCTTCTATGGGGCTCTATGGGGCTCTATGGGGCTCTATGGGGCTCTATGGGATCTATGGGGCTCTACAGGATTCTATGGGGCTCTATGGGGCTCTATGGGACCCACGGGACCCTGACCCCATAGAGGAGCCCTACCCACAACATCCTATGGGCTTCTATGGGGATCTATGGGATCTATGGGGCTCTATGGGGATCTATGGAATTCTATGGGGCTCTATGGGGCTCTATGGGGATCTATGGGGCTCTATTGGGGCTCTATGGGATTCTATGGGGCTGTATGGGGCTCTATGGGACCCAGCGGGACCCCCGACCCCATAGAGGAGCCCTGCAGCCCCACGGCCCTGCCCCCAACATCCTATGGGCTTCTATGGGATCCATGGGCGCTATGGGGCTCTATGGGGCTCTATGGGGATCTATGGGGATGTGTGGGGCTCTATGGGGCTCTATGGGGATGTATGGGGATCTATGGGGCTCTATGGGGCTCTATGGGGCTCTATGGGGATGTATGGGGATCTATGGGGATGTATGGGGCTCTATGGGGCTCCATGGAGATCTATGGGGATGTGTGGGGCTCTATGGGGCTCTATGGGGATCTGAGACTCTATTGGGGCTCTATGGGATTCTATGGGGCTCTATGGGGCTCTATGGGCTTCTATGGGGATGTATGGGGCTCTATGGGGCTCTATGGGATTATATGGGGCTCTATGGGGATCTATGGGCTTCTATGGGGATCTATGGGGATCTATGGGATTCTATGGGGCTCTATGGGGCTCGATGGGGCTCTATGGGATCTATGGGGCTCTATGGGATTCTATGGGATCTATGGGGCTCTATGGGATCTATGGGGCTCTATGGGATTCTATGGGGCTCTATGGGACCCACTGGGACCCCCAGCCCCATAGAGGAGCCCTACAGCCCCACAGCCCTGCCCCAACATCCTATGGGGCTCTATTGGGATCTATGGGATCTATGGGATTCTATGGGGCTCTATGGGACCCGCCGGAACCCCCAGCCCCATAGAGGAGCCCTAAAGCCCCACAGCCCTGCCACAACATCCTACGGGCTTTTATGGGGCTCTATGGGGCTCTATGGGGCATTATGGGGCTTTATGTGGCTCAATGGGGCTCTGTGGGGCATAGCGGGGTCTGTGAAATCCTATAGGACCCAAAACCCCATAGCAGAGCCCTGCAGCCCTGCCCTCCAACACCCAATGGTGGTCTGTGGGGCTCTATGGGACCCTATGGGACCCTATAGACCCCAAAACCCCATAGCAGCACCCACACAGCCCTCAGCCTGGCCCCACAACCCAACCCTGCCCCACACACAGCCCTGCCCTACAGCCCCCCCACATCCCACCCCACACCCCCCCCATCCCACCCCGATATCCCCCCCAACATCCATCCCACAGCCCACACCCCACCCCATACCCTACATCCCACCCCATATCCCACCCCCCACATCCCACCCACACCCCACACCCCACATCCCACCCCAAATCCACCCCATACCCCACACCCCACATCCCACACCCCCAGTCCCCATCCCTCCCCAATATCCCATACCACCCCCCATCCCACACCCCACACCCCATATCCCCCATCCTACCCCATATCCCACCCCAATACCCCCCCACATCCATCCCACCCCCCAAATCCCACCCCACACCCCCCATCCCACCCCACATCCATCCTATATCCCACATCCCATCCCACCCCCCAAATCCCACCCCATATCCCAGCCCCCACATCCCACCCCCCATCCCACCCCACCCCATATCCCCCATCCCACCCCACATCCCACATCCCACCCCAATATCCCCCCCACATCCATCCCACCCCCCAGATCCCACCCCACACCCCCCATCCCACTCCAATATCCCACCCCACATCCATCCTATACCCCACATCCCATCCCACCCCCCAAATCCCACCCCACACCCCCCATCCCACCCCACATCCATCCTATACCCCACATCCCATCCCACCCCCTAAATCCCACCCCATATCCCAGCCACTACATCCCACCCCCCATCCCACCCCACCCCATATCCCCCATCCCACCCCACATCCCACCCCAATATCCCCCCCTGCATCCACCCCATACCCCACATCCCACCCCAATATCCCCCCCCACATCCATCCCACCCCCCAAATCCCACCCCACACCCCCGCACGCCCCATCCCACCCCACATCCCACCCCAATATCCCACCTCACATCCATCCTATACCCCACATCCCATCCCACCCCCCCCATCCCACCCCACCCCATATCCCCCATCCCGCCCCACATCCCACCCCAATATCCCCCCCCACATCCATCCCACCCCAAATCCCACCCCACATCCCACCCCACACCCATCCCAACCCCCCCCCACCCCATATCCCCCGTCACCTCCCCATGGTGCTGAGGTCGTGTTTGTGCTGCCGGAAGCTGTTGATGCCCCTGACGGTGACGGCGTCGATGCGGTACCGCAGGAACAGGGAGTGGTCGCCCCGAGCGCGGCCCGCGGCCTGGTGCAGCACCATCAGCAGCAGCGTCTGCAGCCCCGAGCCCGAGTCCGGCCGCTGCAGCTGGGGGGGCAAGGGGGGGACACGAGTCAGGGGCTGCAAGGGGGGCGCGGGCCCTTTAAGAGCCGCAGGAGTGGGGTGGGAGGGTCCTGGAAGGACACAAAGGCATGGGATGGTTGGGCTGGAAAGGTCTTGAAAGGGCATGGAGACATGGAATGGGTTGGAAGGGTGCTGGAAGGTCATAGGAGAATGAGATGGTTGGGTTGGAAGGGTCCTAAAAGGTCTTAGAGACATGGGATGGGTTGGGAGGGTCCTGGAAGGTCACAGAGACATGGGATGGTTGGGCTGGAAGAGTCTTGATAGATCTCCGAGACATGGAGTCGGTTGGGAGGGTCCTGGAAGGTCATAGGAGCGTGAAGTAGTTGGATTGGAAGGGTCCTGAGAGGACACAGAGACAAGGAATGGGTGGGAAGGGTCCTGGAAGATCACAGAGACATGGGATGGAACGCCTGGTGCAGCACCATCAGCAGCAGCGTCTGCAGCCCCGAGCCCGAGTCCGGCCGCTGCAGCTGGGGGGGCAAGGGGGGGACACGAGTCAGGGGCTGCAAGGGGGGCGCGGGCCCTTTAAGAGCTGCAGGAGTGGGGTGGGAGGGGGTTGGAATGGGTTGGGAGGGTCCTGGAAGGTCTTAGAAATAGAAGATGGGTTGGGAGGGTCCTGGAAGGTCACAGAGACATGGGATGGTTGGGCTGAAAGAGTCTTGATAGATCTCCGAGACATGGAGTGGGTTGGGAGGGTCCTGGAAGGTCATAGGAGCATGAGATGGCTGGGTTGGAAGGGTTCTGAGAGGGCACAGAGACATGGGATGGGTTGGAAAGGTCCTTGCAGCTGACACAGCCATGGATGGAACTCCAGGTGCAGCACCATCAGCAGCAGCGTCTGCAGCCCCGAGCCCGAGTCCGGCCGCTGCAGCTGGGGGGGACAAGGGGGGGACACAAGTCAGGGGCTGCAAGGGGGGCGCGGGCCCTTTAAGAGCCGCAGGAGTGGGGTGGGAGGGGGTTGGAATGGGTTGGGAGGGTCCTGGAAGGACACAAAGGCATGGGATGGGTTGGAAAGGTCATAGAGACAAGGAATGGTTGGGTTGGAAAGGTCTTGAAAGGGCATGGAGACATGGAATGGGTTGGGAGGGTCCTGGAAGGTCACGGAGGCATGGGATGCATTGGAAGAGTCATGGAAGGACAAAGAAGCATGGGATGGTTGGGTTGGAAGGGTTCTGAGAGGGCACAGAGACATGGGATGGGTTGGAAGGGTCCTGGAAGGTCATAGGAGCATGAGATGGTTGGGTTGGAAGAGTCCTGGAAGGTCTTAAGAGACATCAAATGGGATGGAAGGGTCTTGGAAGGTCATAGGAGCATGAGATGGTTGGGTTGGAAGGGTCCCGGAAGGTCTTAGAGCATGGGATGGTTGGGTTGGAAGGGTTCTGAGATGGCACAGAGAAATGGATTGAGTTGGAAGGGTCCTGGAAGGTCAGAGAGGCATGGGACAGTTGGGTTGAAAGGGTTCTGAAAGGACTTAGAGACAAGGCATGGGTTGGAAGGGTCTTGGAAGGTCATGGAGGTATGAGATGGTTGGGTTGGAAGGGTCCTGAAAGGTCCTGGAGGCAAGGGAAGGGGTTGGAAGGGTCCTGGAAGGTCACAGAGACACAGGATGGTTGGGTTGAAGGGTCCTTGCAATTCTTGGAGGCATGGAAGGGGTTGGAAGGTCCTGGAAGATCACAGTGCTATGGAAGACTCGCACTGAAAGAGTCCTGAAAGGTCTTAAAGACATGGAATGGGTCCCACCACAAACACGTGTCAGACATGACATACACATGTCAGACCCCACAAACATGTGTCAGACATGACAAACACGTGTCAGACCCCACAAACACACGTCACACCCCACAGACACGTGTTACACCCCACAAACATGTGTCAGACCCCCCCAAAAAAGTCAGACACCACAAACACGTGTCAGGTCCCACAAACACATGTCAGACACCACAAACACGTTTCAGACATGACACACGTGTCAGACCCCACAAACACATGTCACAGATCCCACAAACACGTGTCAGACCGCACAAACACAGGTCAGACATGACAAACATGTGTCAGGTCCCACAAGCACATGTCAGACACCACAAACATGTTTCAGACATGATAAACACGTGACAGACCGCACAAACACACGTCACACCCCACAGACACGTATCACACCCCTCAGACACGTGTCACACCCCACAAGCACACGTCACACCGCACAGACATGTGTCACACCCCACAAGCACGTGTCACACCCCACAAACATGTTTCAGACATGACAAACACATGTCAGACCCCACAAACACACGTCACACCCCACAAACATGTGTTACACCCCACAGACATGTGTCAGACCCCACAAGCACACCTTACACCCCACAGACACGTGTCACATCCCACAAACTCGTGTCAGACCCCACAAACACAGGTCAGACATGACAAACACGTGTCAGACCCCAGAAACACACATCACACCCCACAGACACGTGTTACACCCCACAAACACACGTCACACCCCACAAACGTGTAACACCCCACAAACACGTGTCAGAACCCACAAGCACACGTCACACCCCACAGACACGTCTCACACCCCACAAGCACACGTCACAGCCCACAAACATCTGTCAGACATGACAAACACGTGTCACACCCCACAAACATGTTTCAGACATGACAAACACGTGTCACACCCCACAAACACGTGTCAGACCCCACAAACACGTGTCAGACATGACAAACACATGTCACACCCCACAAACACACGTCACACCCCACAGACACGTGTCACACCCCACAAAACACACGTCACACCCCACAAACACACATCACACCGCACAAACATGTGTCACACCCCACAAGCACATGTCACACCCCACAGACATGTGTCACACCCCACAAACACGTGTCAGACATGACAAACACGTGTCACACCCCACAGACACGTGTCACCCCCCACAGACACGTGTCAGACATGACCAACACCTGTCACACCCCACAGACACGTGTCACCCCCCACAGACACGTGTCAGACATGACCAACACCCGTCACACCCCACAGACACGTGTCACCCCCCACAACCCCCCCTTCCCCCTCCCCCCCGCCACACGCGTGTCCGGCCCCACCTTGCCCTGGACGGTGCAGATCATGCCCGCCTTCTGGCAGCACGCGTGGAAGAGGCTGAGCAGATCCATGTTGGGCAGCTGCCCGTTCAGCCCCTCCAGCACCACGTCCACGCTGGTCACCACGTCGCTGCTCAGCTCCAAGGCCACGGCGGCCTGGATGGCCCCGGCGCGGCCCATGGCGCCCGACCACTGCGTGGCTGCCGTGACGTGGCGTGTCACACGCGTGTGCAAACGCGGGACGTCGGATCCCATGTTCCCATCCCATGGCCCCAGCACACGTTCCCAGCCCGTCTTCCCATCCCATGTTTCGGCGGTGTCCCCATGTCCCCACCATGTCCCCACCCCATGTCCCCATCCCATGTCCCCTCCATGTTCCCATCCCATGTTCCCATCCCATGTCCCAGTGGTGTCCCCATGTTCCCACCCCATGTCCCCATCCCATATCCCATCCATGTCCTCATCCCATATTCCCACTCATGTTCCCATCCCATGTCCCTATGGTGTCCCCATGTCCCCATGTCCCCAAATCCCCATCCCATGTCCCCTCCATGTCCCCTCCATGTCCTCTCCATGTCCCCACCATGTCCCCACCCCATGTCCCCACCCCATGTCCCCACCCCATGTTCCCTCCATGTCCCCACCCCATGTCCCCACCCCATGTCCCATCCATGTCCTTATCCCATGTTCCCACTCATGTCCCCTCCATGTCCCCATCGCATGTCCCCATCCCATGTCCCTATGGTGTCCCCATGTCCCCATCCCATGTTCCCAGTGCTGTCCCCATGTCCCCATATCCCCATGTCCCCATATCCCCATGTTCCCACCCCATGTCCCCATCCCATGTCCCCATCCCATGTCCCAGTGTCTCATGTCCCCACGCTGTCCCCACATTCCCTGGTGACCCCATGTCCCCATGCCATCCCCGTGTCCCCCTGGTATCCCCACACCTCCTGCTGTCCCCATGTCCCCACACACCCCCACTGTCCCCATGTCCCCCCACCCCCCCCACCCCCCATGTCCCCCTGCTGTCCCCACAGACCTCACTGTTCCCCATGCTGTCCCCATGCTGTCCCCATGTCCCCACATCCCCCATGTCCCCCCGCTGTCCCCATGTCCCCACACCCTCCATGTCCCCACATCCCTCCACTTCCCCATGTCCCCATGCTGTCCCCATGTCCCCACACCCCCCATGTCCCCATGTCCCCCCGCCGTCCCCACACCCCCCATGTCCCCACACCCCCATGTCCCCCCGCTGTCCCCATGTCCCCACACCCCCCATGTCCCCATGCTGTCCCCATGTCCCCACACCCCCAGCTGTCCCCATGTCCCCCCACTGTCCCCATGTCCCTCCACCCCCCCACCCTCCCGTGTCCACCTGCTGTCCCCATGTCCCCACACCCCCCATGTCCCCCCGCTGTCCCCACGTCCCTCCACCCCCCCACCCTCCCGTGTCCACCTGCTGTCCCCATGTCCCCACACCCCCCCATGTCCCCATGTCCCTCCACTGTCCCCACAATCCCCATGTCCCCACACCCCCCCATGTCCCCATGTCCCTCCACTGTCCCCACAATCCCCATGTCCCCACACCCCCCGCTGTCCCCATGTCCCCATGCTGTCCCCATGTCCCCCCGCTGTCCCCATGTCCCCCTGCTGTCCCCACACCCCCCATGTCCCCCCGCTGTCCCCATGTCCCCCTGCTGTCCCCACACCCCCCATGTCCCCCCGCTGTCCCCATGTCCCCATGCTGTCCCCATGCCCCCACACCCCCCATGTCCCCACATCCCCATGCTGTCCCCATGCCCCCACACCCCCCATGTCCCCCCGCTGTCCCCACGTCCCCCCGCTGTCCCTGTGTCCCCCCGCTGTCCCCGTGTCCCCCCACATCCCCCCCGGCTGACCGGAGCGGTTGCAGTCATGGTACGCCTCCAGCCAGGCCTCCATGCCCAGCACGTCGTGTTCGTTCACCAGGAAGATGAGGTCCTTGGCCCAGTAGATCTGCTCTGTGGGGGGACAGCGGGGACATTGGGGACAACGGGGACTCTGGGGACGCGGGGGGTATTGGGGGTGTGGGGGACATTGGGGGTGTAGGGACACTGGGGATGTGGGGACTTGGGGGGACATTGGGGACATTGGGGACAACGGGGACATTGGGGATGTGGGGACTTGGGGGGATGTTGGGGACATTGGGGATATGGGGGGACATTGGGGACATTGGGGATGTGGGGACTTGGGGGGGATGCTGGGGACATTGGGGATGTGGGGGGACATTGGGGACAACAGGGACATTGGGGACGCAGGGGGTATTGGGGGTGTGGGGGACATTGGGGGTGTGGGGACATTGGGGACATGGGGACAGTGGGGACGTTGAGGACTTGGGGGGGACTTGAGGGGGACATTGGGGATGTGGGGGGGACACTCGGGACTTGGGGGGACAACGGGGACACTGGGGACGCGGGGGGTATTGGGGGTGTGGGGGACATTGGGGGTGTAGGGACACTGGGGACGTGGGGACAGTGGGGATGTGGGGACTTGGGGGGATGTTGGGGACATTGGGGATGTGGGGGGACATTGGGGACAATGGGGACATTGGGGATGTGAGGGGGAGAGTGAGGACTTGAGGGGGACATTGGGGACATTGGGGACGTTGGGGATGTGGGGACATCGGGGACATAGGGACTTTGGGGACATGGGGGGGACACTGGGAAGGTTGGGGACGTGGAGGGGACAGTGGGGACATGGGGGGACATTGGGGACATTGGGGACTTGGGAGGGACGTTGGGGACATTGAGGACGTGGGGAGGACATTGGGGACATGGGGACATGGGGACATTGGGGATGTGGGGACATTGGGGATGTGGGGACATTGGGGACATTGAGGACGTGGGGGGGACGTTGGGGACATTGGGGGAATATTGGGGACGTGGGGAGGACATTGGGGACTTGGGGGGAACATTGGGGACGTGGGGACATTGGGGACATGGGGGGGACAGTGAGGACTTGAGGGGGACATTGGGGACATGGGGGGGACGTTGGGGACTTGGGGGGGACATTGGGGATGTGGGGGAGACACTGGGGACATTGGGGACATGGGGGGGACACTGGGGGACGTTGGGGACGTGGGGACATTGGGGACACTGGGGGACATTGGGGACACTGGGGATGTGAGGACATTGGGGACGCAGGGGAGACATTGGGGACATTGGGGACATGGAGGGGACACTGGGGACGTTGGGGACGTGGAGGGGATATTGGGGACATGGGGGGGACATTGGGGATGTTGGGGACTTGGGGGGGACGTTGGGGACATTGGGGACATTAAGGACGTGGGGAGGACATGGGGGACATTGGGGACATGGGGACACTGGGGACGTGGGGACATTGGGGACTTGGGGGGACATTGGGGGCTTGGGGACATTGGGGACGTGGGGACATTGGGGACATTGGGGACTTTGGGGACATTGGGGTCATTGGGAACACTGGGGTCACTGGGGACACTGGGGACAGTGGTGACACTGGGGACAATGCGGTCATTGGGGTCACTGGGGACATTGTGGACACTGGGGACATTGGAGTCATTGGGGACATTGGGGCCATTTGGGACTTTGGGGACACTGGGGTCATTGGGGAGACAGGGGTGGTGACACTGGGGTGGTGACACTGGGGCGGTGACACAAGTGACACAGGTGACACAGGAGTGGTGACACTGGGGTGGTGACACAGGGGACACAGGTGACACAGGTGACACTGGGGTGGTAATACAGGGGTGGTGACACAGGTGACACAGGTGACATAGGTGACACACGGGTGGTGACACAGGGGTGGTGACACTGGGGTGGTAATGCAGGGGTGGTGACACAGGTGACACAGGGGACACAGGGGACACAGGGGTGGTGACACTGGGGTGGTGACACAGGTGACAGAGGTGACACGGGTGACATGGGTGACACAGGGGACACAGGGGTGGTGACACAGGGGTGGTGGCACAGGTGACACTGGAGTGGTGACACAGGTGACACAGGGGACACAGGGGTAGTGACACAGGGATGGTGACACAGGTGACATAGGTGACACAGGGGACACTGGGGTGGTGACACAGGTGACACGGGGGACACAGGGGACACAGGTGACAGAGGTGACACGGGTGACACAAGGGTGGTGACACAGAGGTGGTGACACAGGGGACACAGGGGTGGTGACACAGTGACAGAGGTGACAGAGGTGACACAGGGGACACAGGGGTGGTAACACAGAGGTGGTGACAGAGGTGACACAGGGGACACAGAGATGGTGACACAGGTGACAGGTGACACAGAGGTGGTTACACAGGGGACACTGGGGTGGTGACACAGGTGACACGGGTGACAGGTGACAGAGGTGACAGAGGTGACAGTGACACAGGTGACACAGTGACACAGGTGACACGGGGGACACAGGTGACACGGGGGACACAGAGATGGTGACACAGGTGACACAGGTGACACTGGGGTGGTGACACAGAGGTGACAGAGGTGACACGGTGACCCCGGTGACCCCGCCGACAGAGGCGGCGCGGTGCCGCACCCCGGAAGTAGGCGGCGAGGGCCAGCAGCAGCCCGACGGCGTGCGCGTTGTGCGGCGGGGCGGAGCAGGGCGCGCTGAGCAACAGCGCCTCCGTGCGGGCGGCGCGGGGGGCGCGCAGGATGCCGAACACGTTGGTGCCGCGCACCGCCTGCGGGACGCCGGGATGTGGGGCGCCGCGCGGCTGGGACACGGCCCGCCCCACAGCCGCCCCATAGATGGGCCATAGGTGGGCCATAGCCGCCCCATAGCCGCCCCATAGCTGCCCCATAGATGGGCCATAGGTGACCCCTAGCTGCCCCATAGGTGACCCATAGATGGGCCATAGGTGGGCCATAGCCGCCCCATAGCCGCCCCATAGCTGCCCCATAGGTGACTCATAGCTGCCCCATAGACGGGCCATAGGAGACCCATAGCCGCCCCATAGCCGCCCCATAGATGGGCCATCCCTGCCCCATAGCTGCCCCATAGGTGGGCCATCCCTGCCCCATAACCGCCCCACAGGTGACCCATAGCTGCCCCATAGCTGCCCCATAGACGGGCCATAGGAGACCCATAGCCGCCCCATAGATGGGCCATAGGTGACCCATAGCTGCCCCATAGATGGGCCATAGGTGACCCATAGCTGCACCATAGCCGCCCCATAGATGGGCCATAGGTCACTCATAGCTGCACCATAGACGGGCCATAGGAGACCCATAGCCGCCCCATAGCCGCCCCATAGATGGGCCATCCCTGCCCCATAGCTGCCCCATAGCTGCCCCATAGGTGGGCCATAGCCACCCCATAGCTGCCCCATAGATGGGCCATCCCTGCCCCATAGGTGACCCATAGATGGGCCATCCCTGCCCCATAGCTGCCCCATAGCTGCCCCATAGCTGCCCCATAGGTGGGCCATAGGAGACCCATAGCCGCCCCATAGCCGCCCCATAGATGGGCCATCCCTGCCCCATAGCTGCCCCATAGGTGACCCATAGATGGGCCATCCCTGCCCCATAGCTGCCCCATAGGTGACCCATAGATGGGCCATCCCTGCCCCATAGCTGCCCCATAGCCGCCCCATAGATGGGCCATCCCTGCCCCATAGCTGCCCCATAGGTGACCCATAGATGGGCCATCCCTGCCCCATAGCCGCCCCATAGCCGCCCCATAGATGGGCCATCCCTGCCCCATAGCTGCCCCATAGCCGCCCCATAGATGGGCCATCCCTGCCCCATAGCTGCCCCATAGGTGACCCATAGATGGGCCATCCCTGCCCCATAGCTGCCCCATAGGTGGGCCATAGGAGACCCAGAGCCGCCCCATAGCTGCCCCATAGATGGGCCATAGGTGACCCATAGCTGCCCCATAGGTGACCCATAGATGGGCCATCCCTGCCCCATAGCTGCCCCATAGGTGACCCATAGCTGCCCCATAGATGGGCCATAGGTGAACCATCCCTGCCCCATAGCCACCCCATAGCTGCCCCATAGGTGACCCATAGCCGCGCCATGGATGGGCCATAGGAGACCCATAGCTGCCCCATAGGTGGGCCATCCCTGCCTCATAGCTGCCCCATAGCTGCCCCATAGGTGGGCCATAGCTGCCCCATAGATGGGCCCCATAGCTGCCCCATAAGTGGGCCATCCCTGCCCCATAACCGTCCCATAGGTGACCCATAGCTGCCCCATAGCCGCCCCATAGCTGCCCCATAGGTGGGCCATAGGTGACCCATAGCTGCCCCATAGGTGCCCCATAGGTGCCCCATAGGTGACCCATAGCCGCCCCATAGGTGGGCCATAGGTGACCCATAGATGCCCCATAGATGGGTCATTCCTACCGCATAGCCTCCCCATAGCTGCCCCATAGATGGGCCCTATAGCTGCCCCATAGCTGCCTCATAGATGGCCCATCCCTGCCCCATCGATGTCCCACAGCTGCCCCATAGATGGGCCCCATAGCTGCCCCATAGGTGGGCCATAGCTGCGCCAAAGCTGCCCCATAGATGGGCCATAGGTGACCCATGGATGGGCCATAGGTGGGCCACAGGTGCCCCATAGCTGCCCCATTGCTGCCCCATAGCCACCCCATAGCTGGGCCAATAGGCGACCCATAGCTGCCCGATAGCTGCCCCATAGATGGGCCCCATAGCTGCCCCATAGGTGGGCCCCATCGCTGCCCCATAGCTGCCCCATAGGTGGGCCATACCTGCCCCATAGCCACCCCATAGCCGCCCCATAGATGGGCCCCATCGCTGCCTCATAGCTGCCCCATAGGTGGGCCATCCCTGCCCCATAGCTGCCCCATAGTGACCCACGGCTGCCCCACAGTGACCCCCCCTCACCACGCCATAGCGCTGCCCCCCACACCCCCCCATTACCGCCCCATAGCGCTGCGCCCCCCATTCCCCCCAATTACCGCCCCATAGCAATGCCCCCCCATTACCTCCCCATAACAGCCCCCCCAGCACCACCCCATTGCAATGCCTCCCCCATCCCCCCCAAATTACCCCCGTAACGCCCCCCCAATTACCACCCCATAGCAATGCCCCCCCATTCCTGCCCCCCAATTACCCCCCCACATCCCCCCGCATCACCACCCCATAGCAGTGACCCCCACAACTGCCCCCCCCATATCTCCCCCCCCATCACCACCGCATAACAGTGACCCCCCCAATTACACCCCCAATACCTCAACCCCCCCCATCACCACCCCATAGCAGTGCCCCCCCATATTCCCACCCCATAACTCCCCCCCATCACCACCCCATAGCAGTGACCCCCCGCAATTACCCCCCCATAACTGCCCCCATCACCACCCCATAGCAGTGCCCCCCCATATCACCACCCCATAACAGTGCCCTCCCCTCCCCCCCATCACCACCCCATAACAGTGACCCCCCCCAATTACCCCCCCATAACCACCCCAAAGCACTGCCCTCCCATCACCACCTCATAGCACTGCCCCCCCTCCCCCCCATCACCACCCCATAGCCCTGCCCCCCCCTCCCCCCCATCACCACCCCATAGCAGTGACCAACCCCCCCCAACTGCCCCCCCCATAATTCCCCCCTCATCACCACCCCAAAACAGTGACCCCCCCAATTACCCCCCCATAACTCCCCCCCCATCACCACCCCATAGCACTGCCCCCCCTCCCCCCATCACCACCCCATAACAGTGACCGACCCCCCCCAACTGCCCCCCCCATAAAACTCCCCCTCATCACCACCCCATAGCACTGCCCCCCCCTCCCCCCCATCACCACCCCATAACACTGAGCCCCCCCATATCACCACCCCATAGCAGTGTCCCCCCCCCCATCACCACCCCATAGAAGTGTCCCCCCCCTTCTCCCCCCCCCCGGCGCTGCCCCCCCGCTCACGTATCTCTCCCTGCTCTCATCGGGGAAGGGCAGCGTCCTGGCGAAGCGCTGCGTGTGAACCTCCAGCCCCAGCGCCCACATGGTGCGCTGCAGCCACCGCACCGGCATCCCGCTGGGGGGGCGGATAAATGGGGGGGGTCGGGGGGGGGGAGGTACGGGACCCCCCCTCAATGCTGCCCGTGGACCCAGATTCCACCGCCCCCCCATCACCCATTGCTGGCAATGAACGCAGACGCCCCCCTCCTCCCCCCAGGGCTGCAGCCACCGCACCGGCATCCCGCTGGGGGGGGGGCGGATAAATGGGGGGGTCGGGGGGGGGAGGTACGGGCCCCCCCCTCGTTGCTGGCAATGGACCCAAATGCCCCCCCCAGGGCTGCAGCCACGACCCCAGAATGCCCCTATGGGGGGGGGGGGGGGCAAAAAGGGGAGGTGAGGGGGGGTGAGGGGGGGTAAGGGGGAGGGATGTAGGGCAAAAAGGGGGGGTGGGTTGAGGGGAAATATGGGGGGGGATTCGCAGGGGGGGATGTGGGGTACGGGACCCCCCCGCATTGCTGGCAATGGACCCAAATGCCCCCCCCCCCCCCAGGGCTGCAGCCACCACCACAGAATGTCACCCCCCCAGCCCCCCCCACCCCAATCCCCCCCCACCCCACTGCCTCCCCCTCAGCCCCCCACCCCATAACCCCCTCACACCAAAGCCCACCCTCCCCATTGCCCCCCCCACCCCATAGCCCACCCCATAACCCCCCCACAGCCCCACCACCCCATTGCCCCCCCCCACCCCATAACCGCCCCCACAGCCCCTCCCCACCGCCCCCCCCATAACCCCCCTACCCCATTGCCCCCCCCACCCCCACAGCCCCCCCCACCCCATAGCCCACCCCATAATCCCCCCACAGCCCCCTCACCCCATTGCCCCTCCCTCACCCCCCACCCCATAGACCGCCTCCCCCATCGCCCCCCCACCCCATTGCCTCCCAAAGCCCCCCCCACCCCCCCACAGCCCCCCCACCCCATAACCCCCCACCCCACAGCCCACCCCCCCAACCCTCCCTACCCCCACCCCATTGCCCCCCCCACCCCCTTCCCCCCTATGCCCCCCAACCCCCCCCACCCCATAGCCCCTCCCCATTGCCCCCACCACCCCATAGCCCCCCAAACCCCCACTGCTCCTCCCTCATCCCCCACCCCATAACCCCCCCACAGCCCCCCCTCACCCCCCCCCATAGCCCACCCCCACCATCGCTCCCCCCACCCCATAGCCCACCCCACCCCACAGCCCCCCCCCTCACCCCCCACCCCATAACCCCCCCCACCCCATTGCCCCCCCCACCCCTTCAGCCCCCCCTACCCCATTGTCCCCCCCCACCCAACCCCCCCCACAGCCCCCCCACCCCATTGTCCCCCCCTACCCCTGCCCCATAACCCCCCCCCACCCCTTCAGCCCCCCCCACCCCCACCCCATAACCCGCACCCACCCCATTGCCCCCCCCAGCCCCTCCCCCCTATGGCCCCCAACCCCCCCACCCCATAGCCCACTCTCCCCATTGCCCCCCCACCCCATAGCCCACCCCATAACCCCCCCACACCCCCCCAACCCATTGCCCCCCCCTCACCCCCTAACCCATAACCCCCCCCCACAGCCCACCTCCCCACAGCCCCCCCACCCCATAGCTCACCCCCTAACGCCCCCAACCCCGCCCCATAACCCCCCCCACCCCATTGCCCACAGCCCCCCATTGCCCCCCCCACCCCATAACCCCCCCTCAACCCCCGTATACCCGCCCCCATAACCCCGCCCCGCATAACCCCGCCCCCATAACCCCGCCCCCCATAACCCCGCCTCCCCATAACCCCGCCCCCATAGCCCCCGTAGCCCCGCCCCCGTAGCCCCGCCCCCCGTAGCCCCGCCCCCCATAACCCCACACCCATAACCCCGCCCCCCATAGCCCCGCCCCCCTTACCCCCATAGCCCCGCCCCCTATAGCCCCGCCCCCCGTAGCCCCGCCCCCCGCTGACCCCGCGGCGTCCCGCTGCGCACTGAAGTCCCTGCCGAAGGCGGCGGCGGCGGCGCCGTGGCGGAAGCGCTCGTCCACCATGGTGGAGCCCATGGCGTTCTCGGACATGGCGCTGCGCGGGGCCAGCGGGGGCAGCGCCGCGAACCACGACAGCCCGGCCACGTAGCACAGCGCGCTAAGGGCGGAAGTGGGGTCGCGGGGTCACGGGGTCACGGGGTCACATGGTCACTTATGGGGTTATGGGGCGATATGGGATGGGGGCAGCGCCGCGAACCACGACAGCCCGGCCACGGAGCACAGCGCGCTAAGGGCGGAAGTGGGGTCACGGGGTCACGGGGTCACTTAGGGGGTTGTACGGGGTTATGGGGTCTGTATGGGGTTATGGGGTCACTTATGGGGTCATGAGGTCTGTATGGGGTTATGGGGTCTGTATGGGGTTATGGGGTCACTTATGGGGTTTGGGGTTATGGGGTCATGGGGTCATGGGGTCACTTATGGGGTTATGGGGTCTGTATGGGGTTATGGGGTCACGTAGGGGGTCATGGGGTTATAGAGTCACTTAGGGGGGTCATGGGGTTATATGGGGTTATGGGGTCATGGGGTTATGGGGTCACTTATGGGGTTATGGGGTCTGTATGGGGTTATGGGGTCACTTATGGGGTTATGGGGTCACTTAGGGGGTCATGGGGTTATGGGGTCACTTATGGGGTTATGGGGTCTGTATGGGGTTATGGGGTCTGTATGGGGTCTGTATGGACTTATGGGGTCACTTAGGGGGTTATGGGGTCTGTATGGGGTTATGGGGTCTGGATGGAGTCATGGGGTCACTTATGGGGTTATGGGGTCTGTAAGGGATCATGGGGTCACTTATGGGGTTATGGGGTCTGTATGGGGTTGTGGGGTCTGTATGGGGTCTGTATGGAGTTATGGGGTCACTTAGGGGGTCATGGGGTCATGGGGTTATGGGGTCACTTATGGGGTCATGGGGTCTGTATGGGGTCTGTATGGAGTTATGGGGTCACTTAGGGGGTCATGGGGTCACTAATGGGGTCATGGGGTTATAGGGTTATGGGAGGCTATAAGATTTGGGGTTATGGGGTTATAGGGTCTGTATGGGATTATGGGGTCTGTATGGGATTATGGGGTCTGTATGGGGTCTGTATGGACTTATGCAGTCACTTAGGGGGTTATGGGGTCTGTATGGGGTCATGGGGTCACTTAGGGGGTCACGGGGTCATGGGGTCATGGGGTCACTAATGGGGTCATGGGGTCTGTATGGGGTTATGGGGTCACTTAGGGGGTCATGGGGTTATGGGGTCACTTAGGGGGTCATGGGGTCTGTATGGGGTTATGGGGTCTGGATGGGGTTATGGGGCGATATGGGATGGGGGCAACGCTGCGAACCACGACTCCCGGCCACGGAGCACAGCGCGCTAAGGGAGGGCGGGGGGGGTTATGGGGTCATGGGGTCACTTATGGGGTCATGGGGTTACGGGGTCTGTATGGGGTTATGGGGAGTTATAGAGTATGGGGTTATATGGGGTTATACGGGGTTATATGGGCTTATGCAGTCATGGGGTTATGGGGTCTGTATGGGGTTATGGGGTCATGGGGTCTGTATGGGATCATGTGGTCTGAATGGGGTTATGGGGTCATGGGGTCACTTATGGGGTTATGGGGTCTGTATGGGGTCTGTATGGGGTTATGGGGTCTGTATGGGGTGTTATGGGGTTATGGGGTTGTATGGGGTCTGTATGGGGTTATGGGGTCACTTATGGGGTTATGGGGTTATGGGGTCATGGTGTCACTTATGGGGTCATGGGGTCTGTATGGGGTCTGTATGGGGTTCTGTATCAGGTCTATATGGGGTTATGGGGTCTGTATGGGGTTATGGGGTTTGGGGTTATGGGGTGGGGGTTTGAAGTTTGTGGGGTGGGAGGTTGTGGGGTTTGTGGGTCACATCGGGGTGTGGGGCTGCATGGGGAAGGGATGGGGGACGGATGGGGGATTTATGGGGCCGGATGGGGCAGTGGGGGGAAATATGAGGGCATATAGGGTCACATGGGGTCATATGGGGCCATATGGGGTGATGTGGGGCCATATGGGGGCATATAGGGACATATGGGGGCATATAGGGCCGTATGGGGACACAAGGTGCCATATAGTGTCGCATGGGGCCTTATGGAGATATATGGGGCAGTGTGGAGACATAAGGTGCCATGTAGGGTCATGTGGGACCATATGGGGCCGTATAGGGATATATGGGGCAGTGTGGGGCCATACGGGGCCATATAGGGCCGGATGGGGACACAAGGTGCTATATAGGGCCATATGGGGCCATACGGGGCCATATAGGGCTGGATGGGGACACAAGGTGCTATATAGGGCCCCATGGGGCCATATGGGGCTGTATGGGGATACATGGGGCAGTGTGGGGCCATATGGGGCCATATAGGGCCATATGGGGACACAAGGTGCCATATAGGGTCACGTGGGGCCATATGGGGCCATATAGGGATACATGGGGCAGTGTGGGGCCATATGGGGCCATATAGGGATATATGGGGCAGTGTGGGGCCATATGGGGCCATATAGGGCCGTACGGGCGGTGACGCACCATAGGGGCACGTTGAAGCGCTGCAGGATGCGGGTCAGCACGCGCCGGCACTGCGGGTCGGACAGCAGCCCCATAGCGGCACTTATGGGGCGCGCGGCGCTCCTCCGCCCCACAGGGAACCCCTCTGCCCTACAAGTGAGGGAACGCGGAGCTCAGCGCCCCATAAGTGACACCCACGGCAGCTCAGCCCCCCAACTGCCCCACATCACCCCACAGACCTCATAACCAACCCACAGCCCCCATGTCTGCCCCACAACCCCCTATCCGCCCCATAACCACTCCATAGCACCCATGTCTGCCCCACAACCCCATATCCTCCCCATAACCACCCCACAGCCCCATATCTGCCCCCCCAACTGCCCCACAACCCCCATATCTACCCCATATCCACCCCACAGCCCCCATATTGGCCCTATAACTATCCTGCAGGCCCCATATCCGCCCCATAACTGCCTCACAGCCCCCATATCTGCCCCACAACCCATATCCGCCCCATAACCACCCCACAGCCCCATATCTGCCTCCCACAGCCCCCATATCCGCCCCATAACCACCCCATAGCACCCATGTCTGCCCCACAACCCCACATCCGCCCCATAACCACCCCATAGCCTCCATATCCGTCCCACAACCCCCTATCTGCCCCATAACCACCCCACAACCCCATATCTGCCCCACAACCCCCTATCTGCCCCATAACCACCCCACAACCCCATATCTGCCCTACAACCCCATATCTGCCCCACAACCCCATATCCACCCCATAACCACCCCATAGCCCCATATCTGCCCCATAACCACCCTGCAGGCCCCATATCTGCCCCCCAATTGCCCCACAACCCCATACCCGCCCCCTAACCACCCCATAACCCCCATATCTGCCCCCTAACCACCCCACAGCCCCATATCTGCCCCCACAGCCCCCATATCTGCCCCCCAACTGCCCCACTGCCCCATAACCACCCCCCAACTGCCCCACAGCCTCCATATCAGCATCACAGCCCTCATATCCGCCCCATAACCACCCCACAGCCCCATATCCGCCCCATAACCACCCCACAGCCTCCATATCTGCCCCCACAGCCCCCACATTCACCCCACAACCACCCCACAGCACCCATATCTGCCCTCACCCCACACCCCAAACCCCCAGACCCTACACCCACACCTGCCTCACTGACCCCATACCCCCACACCCCATATCCACCGACCCCATAACCCCACAGACCCCATAGCCACATACCCCACAACCTAAATGACCCCATAACCCCACACACCCCATAACCTAACTGACCCCATAAACCCACACACCCCAACCCCCACACCCCATGTCCACTGACCCCATACCCCCACACCCCATACCCATTGATCCCACACCCACTGACCCCACACCCACTCACTCCACACCCACACACCCCATAACCCCACTGTCCCCATACCTACCCTACAGACACGATACCCACAACCCCATACACCCACACACCCCATAACCCCAAACACCCCATAACCCTCACACCCCATACTCACTGACCCCATACCCACAAACTCAAAAACCCCACTGACCCCATAACCCCACACACCCCATAACCCCACACAGTCCATAACCCCACACCCCATACTCACTGACCCCATAACCCCACACCTCATAACCCCACTGACCCCATACCCACAGACCCCATAACCTCAAAGACCCCATAACCTCAAAGACCCCATTAACCCTCACACCCCACAACCCCACACACCCCATAACCTCAAAAACCCCACAATCCCACACACCCCATAACCCCACAGGCCCCACACCCCATAACCCCACACACCCCACAACCCCATTCACCCCATAACCTCAAAGGCCCCACAACCCCACAGACCCCATAACCCTCACACCCCATAACCCCACTCACCCCACAACCTCACAGACCCCATAACCCCACACACCCCACAACCCCACTCACCCCATAACCTCAAAGGCCCCACAACCCCACAGACCCCATAACCCTCACAGACCCCACAACCCCACAGATCCCATAACCCCACAGACCCCATAACCCCACACACCCCACACCTCATAACTCTCATACCCCACAACCCCACACACCCCATAACCCCACAGACCCCACAACCCCACGGACCCCATAACCCCACACACCCCACAACCCCACTCACCCCTTAACCTCAAAGGCCCCACAACCCCACAGACCCCATAACCCCACACACCCCATAACCCTCACACCCCCATAACCCCACAACCCCACAGACCCCATAATCCCACAAGCCCACAGACCCCACAACCCCACAGACCCCATAACCCCCCCCCCAGACCCCACAGCCGCCCCACCGCCCCGCCCCGCCCCCACCTGCTTTCACTCCGTTCCCGACCGGAACCGCCCGCTCGGTCCGGCGCTCCGCGGAGCTCTCTGCGCATGCGCGGGGGCGGGACTTCCGGTAGGATCGCACCAATGGGCGGGGATGTGGCGGAGGGGCGGGGCGGGCCCGCGTGGAGCGGCGCTCCGCCGTCCTCCTCCCGTTGTCCTGCCAGGACCCTTCGGCCCAACGCGTTTACTGATCTTCCAGGACCCTCCCAATAAGATCCATTCAGTGATGAGCTTCCAGGACCTTTAAGGCCAACCCACTTATTGATCTTCCAGGACCCTTCCAATAAAACCCATTCAGAGATGACCTTCCAGGACCCTCCCAATAAAACCCACTCAATGATGACCTTCCAGGACCCTTCAGCAGAACCCATTTATTGACCTTCTGGGACCCTTGGAACCCAACCCATTCAGTGATGACCTTCCAGGACCCTTCGACCAAATCCATTTATTGATCTTCCAGGACCCTCCCAATTAACCCATTCAGTGATTACCTTCCAGGACCTTTAAGCCCAACACATTTATTGACCTTCCCGGACCCTTGGAACCCAACCCACTCTGCGTTGACCTTCCAGGACCCTTCCAATAAAACCCATTCAATGCTGCCCTTCCAGGACCTTTAAGGCCAACCCACGTATTGATCTTCCAGGACCCTTCCAATAAAACCCACTCAATGGTGACCTTCCAGGACCCTTCAGCCCAAACCATTTATTGATCTTCCAGGACCCTTGGGACCCAACCCTCTCTATGACAACCTTCCAGGACCCTTCCAATAAAACCTATTCAATGATGACCTCCCAGGATCTTTCCAATAAAATCCGTTTAGTGATGACCTTCCAGGACCCTTCAACCAAACCCATTTATTGATCTTCCAGGACCCTTCCAATAAAAGCCATTCAGTGATGACCTTCCAGGACCCCTCACCCCACCACCCCATATCCCTGTGACCTTCCAGGACCTTTCAACCCAGCCAAACGCTCCACATCCACATGGGGCCGTTATGGGGTCGTTATAGGATCCCTATGGGGTCTGTGGGGTCAGGTGCAGCTGTTATGGGGTCTGTATGGAGCTGTATGGGGTCTGTATGGAGCTGTATGGGGTCTGTATGGAGCTGTTATGGGGTCTGTATGGAGCTGTTATGGGGTCTGTATGGAGCTGTATGGGGTCTGTATGGAGCTGTATGGGGTCTGTATGGAGCTGTATGGGGTCTGTATGGAGCTGTATGGGGTCAGGTGGAGCTGTATGGGGTCTGTATGGAGCTGTATGGGGTCAGGTGGAGCTGTATGGGGTCTGTATGGAGCTGTTATGGGGTCTGTATGGAGCTGTTATGGGGTCTGTATGGAGCTGTATGGGGTCAGGTGGAGCTGTTATGGGGTCTGTATGGAGCTGTATGGGGTCTGTATGGAGCTGTTATGGGGTCTGTATGGAGCTCTTATGGGGTCTGTATGGAGCTGTATGGGGTCTGTATGGAGCTGTTATGGGGTCTGTATGGAGCTGTTATGGGGTCTGTATGGAGCTGTATGGGGTCTGTATGGAGCTGTTATGGGGTCTGTATGGAGCTGTTATGGGGTCAGGTGGAGCTGTTATGGGGTCTGTATGGAGCTGTTATGGGGTCTGTATGGAGCTGTATGGGGTCAGGTGGAGCTGTTATGGGGTCAGGTGGAGCTGTTATGGGGTCTGTATGGAGCTGTATGGGGTCTGTATGGAGCTGTTATGGGGTCAGGTGCAGCTGTTATGGGGTCAGGTGGAGCTGTTATGGGGTCTGTATGGAGCTGTATGGGGTCTGTATGGAGCTGTTATGGGGTCTGTATGGAGCTGTATGGGGTCTGTATGGAGCTGTATGGGGTCAGGTGGAGCTGTTATGGGGTCAGGTGGAGCTGTATGGGGTCTGTATGGAGCTGTATGGGGTCTGTATGGAGCTGTTATGGGGTCTGTATGGAGCTGTATGGGGTCTGTATGGAGCTGTTATGGGGTCTGTATGGAGCTGTATGGGGTCTGTATGGAGCAGTTATGGGGTCTGTATGGAGCTGTATGGGGTCTGTATGGAGCTGTATGGGGTCAGGTGGAGCTGTTATGGGGTCAGGTGGAGCTGTTATGGGGTCTGTATGGAGCTGTATGGGGTCTGTATGGAGCTGTTATGGGGTCTGTATGGAGCTGTATGGGGTCTGTATGGAGCTCTTATGGGGTCTGTATGGAGCTGTATGGGGTCTGTATGGAGCTCTTATGGGGTCTGTATGCAGCTGTTATGGGGTCAGGTGGAGCTGTATGGGGTCTGTATGGAGCTGTATGGGGTCTGTATGGAGCTCTTATGGGGTCTGTATGGAGCTGTATGGGGTCAGGTGGAGCTGTTATGGGGTCAGGTGGAGCTGTTATGGGGTCTGTATGGAGCTGTATGGGGTCTGTATGGAGCTGTTATGGGGTCTGTATGGAGCTGTTATGGGGTCAGGTGGAGCTGTATGGGGTCAGGTGGAGCTGTTATGGGGTCTGTATGGAGCTGTTATGGGGTCTGTATGGAGCTGTATGGGGTCAGGTGGAGCTGTATGGGGTCAGGTGGAGCTGTATGGGGTCTGTATGGAGCTGTTATGGGGTCAGGTGGAGCTGTTATGGGGTCTGTATGGAGCTGTTATGGGGTCTGTATGGAGCTCTTATGGGGTCTGTATGGAGCTGTATGGGGTCTGTATGGAGCTGTTATGGGGTCTGTATGGAGCTGTATGGGGTCAGGTGGAGCTGTATGGGGTCTGTATGGAGCTGTATGGGGTCTGTATGGAGCTGTTATGGGGTCAGGTGGAGCTGTTATGGGGTCTGTATGGAGCTGTTATGGGGTCAGGTGGAGCTGTTATGGGGTCTGTATGGAGCTGTATGGGGTCTGTATGGAGCTGTTATGGGGTCTGTATGGAGCTGTATGAGGTCAGGTGGAGCTGTTATGGGGTCTGTATGGAGCTGTTATGGGGTCTGTATGGAGCTGTATGGGGTCTGTATGGAGCTGTTATGGGGTCAGGTGGAGCTGTTATGGGGTCTGTATGGAGCTGTATGGGGTCTGTATGGAGCTGTTATGGGGTCTGTATGGAGCTGTATGGGGTCTGTATGGAGCTGTATGGGGTCTGTATGGAGCTGTATGGGGTCAGGTGGAGCTGTTATGGGGTCTGTATGGAGCTGTATGGGGTCTGTATGGAGCTGTATGGGGTCAGGTGGAGCTGTTATGGGGTCTGAATGGAGCTGTTATGGGGTCTGTATGGAGCTGTATGGGGTCTGTATGGAGCTGTATGGGGTCAGGTGGAGCTGTTATGGGGTCTGTATGGAGCTGTTATGGGGTCAGGTGGAGCTGTTATGGGGTCTGTATGGAGCTGTATGGGGTCTGTATGGAGCTGTTATGGGGTCTGTATGGAGCTGTATGGGGTCTGTATTGAGCTGTATGGGGTCAGGTGGAGCTGTATGGGGTCAGGTGGAGCTGTTATGGGGTCAGGTGGAGCTGTTATGGGGTCTGTATGGAGCTGTATGGGGTCTGTATGGAGCTGTTATGGGGTCTGTATGGAGCTGTTATGGGGTCTGTATGGAGCTGTATGGGGTCTGTATGCAGCTGTTATGGGGTCTGTATGGAGCTGTTATGGGGTCAGGTGGAGCTGTTATGGGGTCTGTATGGAGCTGTTATGGGGTCTGTATGGAGCTGTATGGGGTCTGTATGCAGCTGTTATGGGGTCTGTATGGAGCTGTATGAGGTCAGGTGGAGCTGTTATGGGGTCTGTATGGAGCTGTTATGGGGTCTGTATGGAGCTGTATGGGGTCTGTATGGAGCTGTATGGGGTCAGGTGGAGCTGTTATGGGGTCTGTATGGAGCTGTTATGGGGTCTGTATGGAGCTGTTATGGGGTCTGTATGGAGCTGTATGGGGTCAGGTGGAGCTGTTATGGGGTCAGGTGGAGCTGTTATGGGGTCTGTATGGAGCTGTATGAGGTCAGGTGGAGCTGTATGGGGTCTGAATGGAGCTGTTATGGGGTCTGTATGGAGCTGTATGGGGTCTGTATGGAGCTGTTATGGGGTCTGTATGGAGCTGTATGAGGTCAGGTGGAGCTGTATGGGGTCTGAATGGAGCTGTTATGGGATCTGTATGGAGCTGTATGGGGTCTGTATGGAGCTGTTATGGGGTCTGTATGGAGCTGTATGGGGTCTGTATGGAGCTGTTATGGGGTCTCTGTGGAGCTCTATGGGGTCACGTTGAAACTTTTCTGGGGTTGCTCCAGAGCTGCTTAGTGACCCCATTACAGCCCCATACTGACCCCATATTGTCCCCCAGGGATCCTCTGCTGACCCCATAGCAGCTCCATAGTGATCCCTCAGAACTCCATCCGAATCCTATAATGATCCCGTAAGGACCTCAGAGTGACCCCACTGAGCTCCACGCTGACCCCAGAACAACCCCGTAGTGACCCCATAACGCCCCGTAGGGCCCCATAATTGCCCCATAGAGCTCCACCGGGGCCCCATACCTGCCCTATTGTGACCCTATTGAGCTGCACAGTGACCCCATAGCAGCCCCATAGAGACCCCATAAATGCCCCACAGTGACCCCAGAACAGCCCCATATAGACCCCATAACAGCCCCTTACTCAGTGACCCCATAACAGCCCCATATAGACCCCATAACAGCCCCTTACTCAGTGACCCCATAACAGCCCCATATAGACCCCATAACAGCCCCTTACTCAGTGACCCCATAACAGCCCCATAGAGACCCCATAACAGCCCCTTACTCAGTGACCCCATAAAAGCCCCATAGGGACCCCATAAAAGCCCCATAGAGGCCCCATAACAGCCCCTTACACAGTGACCCCATAACAGCCCCATAGAGACCCCATAACAGCCCCTTACACAGTGACCCCATAAAAGCCCCATAGGGACCCCATAACAGCCCCTTACACAGTGACCCCATAACAGCCCCATAGAGACCCCATAACAGCCCCTTACACAGTGACCCCATAAAAGCCCCATAGGGACCCCATAACAGCCCCTTACACAGTGACCCCATAACAGCCCCATAGAGACCCCATAACAGCCCCATAGTGACCCCATAACAGCCCCATATAGACCCCATAACAGCCCCTTACTCAGTGACCCCATAACAGCCCCATAGGGACCCCATAACAGCCCCTTACACAGTGACCCCGTAAAAGCCCCATAGTGATCCCATAACTGCCACATACTGACCCCATAGAGCCCAGATCATTGCCCCATAGTGACCCCATAGCGCTGCATAGGAACTATGGGGTCTGTGGAGCTCTATGGGGTCTGTGGAGCTCTATGGGGTCACTGTGGGGTCTATGGGGTCACTAGGGGGATTTATGGGGTCACTGTAGGGCTTTATGGGGTCACTGTGGGGTCTATGGGGTCACTGTGGGGCTCTATGGGGTCACTGTGGGGCTTTATGGGGTCACTGTGGGGTCTATGGGGTCACTAGGGGGATTTATGGGGTCACTGTAGGGCTTTATGGGGTCACTGTGGGGTCTATGGGGTCACTAGGGGGATTTATGGGGTCACTGTAGGGCTTTATGGGGTCACTGTGGGGTCTATGGGGTCACTAGGGGGATTTATGGGGTCACTGTAGGGCTTTATGGGGTCACTGTGGGGTCTATGGGGTCACTGTGGGGCTCTATGGGGTCACTGTGGGGCTTTATGGGGTCACTGTGGGCTCTATGGGGTCACTGTGGGGTCTATGGGGTCACTAGGGGGATTTATGGGGTCACTGTAGGGCTTTATAGGGTCACTGTGGGGTCTATGGGGTCACTGGGGGGATTTATGGGGTCATTTTGGAGCTCTGTGGGCTACCAATGGGGCAAGTAATGGGGTGAGCAATGGGGTGAGCAATGGGATCAGTAGTGGGGTCAGTAATGGGTGAGCAGTGGGGTCACTTATAGGGTCACTTATGGGGTCAGGGATGGGGTCATTAATGGGGTCATTAATGGGGTGAGCAATAGCGTCACCAATAGGGTCAGTAATGACATCATTAATGGGGTGAGCAATGGGGTCAGCAACGGGCCCCTTATGGGGTCCCTTATGGGGTCAGTAATGGGGTGAGCAATGGGGTCAGCAATAAGGTCAGCAATGGAGTCAGCAATAGGGTCAGCAATGGGGTGGGCAGTGGGGTTCCTTATGGGGTGGGGGCCCCTATGGGGTCACTAATGGGGTCAGTAATAGGGTGAGCAATGAGGTCCCTTATGGAGTCCCTTATTGGGTCACTTATGGGGTCCCTTATGGGGTCAGTATGGGGTCAGCAATGGGGTCTCTTAATTAATGGGGTCATTAATGGGTGAGCAATGGGGTCAGCAATAGGGTCAGTAATGGGGTCACTTATGGGGTCAGTAATGGGGTCTCTTATGGGGTCATTAATGGGTCATTAATGGGCTGAACAATGGGGTCAGCAATAGGGTCAGTAATGGGGTCAGCAATGGGGTCAGCAATAGCATCACTAATGGGGTCCCTTATGGGGTCAGCAATGGGGTCTCTTATTGGGTCCCTTATGGGGTCAGTATGGGGTCAGAGCAATGGAGTTTCTTATGGGGTCATTAATGGGGTAATTTCTGGGGTGAGCAATGGGGTCAGCAATAGGGTCAGTAGTGGGGTCCCTTATGGGGTCCCCTATGGGGTCACTACTGGGGTCAGTAATAGGGTGAGCAATGGGGTCCCTTATGGGGTCCCTTATTGGGTCACTTATGGGGTCATTGATGGGATCAGCCATGGGGTTAGCCATGGGGTCAGCGATGGGTCCCTTATGGGGTCACTTATGGGGTCATTGATGGGATCAGCCATAGGGTTAGCCATGGGGTCAGCGATGGGTCCCTTATGGGGTCACTTATGGGGTCAGCAATGGGGTCTCTTAATTAATGGGGTCATTAATGGGTGAGCAATGGGGTCAGCAATAGGGTCAGTATGGGGTTCTTTATGGGGTCAGTAGTGGGGTGAGCCATGGGGTCAGCAATGGGGTCAGCAATGGGGTCAGTAATGGGGTCAGCAATGGGGTCAGTAATGGGGTCATTTATGGGGTCACTTATGGGGTCAGCAATGGGGTCCCTTATGGGGTCAGTAATGGGGTGAGCAATGTGGTCAGCAACAGGGTCAGTAGTGTGGTCCCTTATGGGGTCACTTATGGGGTCAGTAATGGGGTCAGCAATGGGGTGGGCAGTGGGGTTTGTTATGGGGTCCCGTATGTGGTCACTAATGGGGTCAGTAATAGTGTGAGCAATCGGGTCCCTTATGGGGTCCCTTATGGGGTCAGTAATGGGGTCAGCAATGGGCCACTTATGGGGTCATTAATGGGATCATTTATGGGGTGAGCAATGGAGTCAGCAATAGGGTCAGTAATGGGGTCACTTATGGGGTCAGCAATGGGGTCTCTTATGGGGTCATTAATGGGTCATTAATGGGCTGAACAATGGGGTCAGCAATAGGGTCAGTAATGGGGTCAGCAACGGGGTCAGCAATGGGGTCAGTAATGGGGTGAGAAATGGGGTGAGAAATGGGGTCAGCAATAGGGTCAGCAATGGGGTCAGCAATAGGATCAGTAATGGGGTCATCAGTGGGGTCAGCAATGGGCCATTTATGGGGTCCCTTATGGGGTCAGTAATGGGGTGAGCAATGGGGTCAGCAATGGGGTCAGCAATGGGGTCAGCAATGGGGTCATTAATGGGCTGAGCAATGGCCCACTTATGGGGTCCCTTATGGGGTCGGTAATGGGGTCAGCAATGGGGTCAGCAATGGGCCACTTATGGGGTCATTAATGGGATCATTTATGGGGTGAGCAATGGGGTCAGCAATAGGATCAGTAATGGGGTTCCTTATGGGGTTCCTTTTGGGGTCATTAATGGGGTGAGCAATGGGGTCAGCAGTAGGGTCAGCAATGGGGTCAGCCATGGGGTCAGTAATGGGGTGAGCAGTAGGGTCAGCAATAGGATCAGTAATGGGGTCCCTTATGGGGTCCCTTGTGGGGTCATTAATGGGGTGAGCAGTGGGGCCATTAATGGGGTCAGCAATGGGGTCAGCAATGGGCCACTTATGGGGTCATTAATGGGATCATTAATGGGGTGAGCAATGGGGTGAGCAATAGGGTCAGCAATGGGCCACTTATGGGGTCATTAATGGGATCATTAATGGGGTGAGCAATGGGGTGAGCAATAGGGTCAGCAATGGGCCACTTATGGGGTCATTAATGGGATCATTTATGGGGTGAGCAATGGGGTCAGCAATAGGATCAGCAATGGGGTTCCTTATGGGGTTCCTTTTGGGGTCATTAATGGGGTGAGCCATGGGGTCAGTAATGGGGTCAGCCGTGGGGCCGAGCAGTGGCCGCTCCCCGCCCCACCCCGGATCTGCAGCCACGCAGCAGCGCAGGAATGCGGGCGGTTTTGGGGTGCAGCGCCGCCGGCAGCTTTGGGGCAGCGCCGGGAGCTTTGGGGCAGCGCCGGCAGCTTTGGGGCAGCGCCAGGAGCCGTGCGGCCGGGGGGAGATGAGGGTCAGGAGTGGGAATTGGGTGGGGGGCGGCGGGGAGCGGGACGGGGGTGGGTGTGGGGATGTGGGGGGGGAATGGGGGGGGGTGGGGCTGGGTGTGGGGCTGGATGGGGGGTGGGTGTGGGGATGGATGTGGGGCTGGGTGTGGGGAGGGATGGGGGGCTGGGTGTGGGGTTGGGTGTGGGGCTGGGTGTGGGGAGGGATGGGGGGCTAGATATGGGGTTGGGTGTGGGGATGGATATGGGGCTGGACATGGGGCGGGGTGTGGGGCTGCTTATGGGGCTGGATATGGGGATGGATGTGGGGCTGGATATGGGGCTGGACACGGGGCGGGGTGTGGGGTGGGGAGTGGGGCTGGGTGTGGGGATGGATATGGGGCTGGATATTGGGGGGAATGGGGGGGACAGGGTGTGGGGCTGGATGGGGGGCTGGATATGGGGCAGAGCACAGGGCAGGATATGGGGCAGGACAGGGAGCAGGATGTGGGGCGGGATGTGGGGCTGGATATGGGGCAGGATGGGGGACAGGATATGGGGGCAGGATGGGGGGCAGGGTGTGGGGCAGGGCATGGGGGAGGCTATGGGGCAGGATATGGGGCAAGCTGTGGGGCAGGATATGGGGCAAGATGTGGGGCAGGATGTGGGGAAGGAGGGGATGGGATGTGTGGGGCGGGGACCGGAGGGGGTGGGAGGTGTGGGGCGGGGACAGGATCTATGGGGCAAGGACGGGATCTATGGGGCAGGATCTATGTGTCAGGATCTATAGGGCAAGGATCTATGGGGCAGGGCTGGGATCTATGGGTCAGGATCTATGGGGCAGGGACGGGATCTATGGGGCAGGATCTATGGGGCAGGATCTATGGGGCAGGGACGGGATCTATGGGGCAGGGATGGAATCTATGGGGCAGGGATGGGATCTATGGGTCAGGATCTATGGGGCAGGGGCGGATCTATGGGGCAGGATCTATGGGGCAGGGATCTTCCCCGTGTGCCACTTCCGCATTGGGCCGGGCCTGGGGGGCGTGGCCAAGGTGGAACTGGGAGGGGGGCGTGGCCAATAGGAGACGAGGGGCGTGGTCAAGGTGGAACTGGGGGGACGTGGCTAATGGAGGTGTGGGCGTGGCCAAGGAGGAAGTGTGGGCGTGGCCGGAGGTGTGGGCGTGGCCAAAGGGGAAGTGGGGGCGTGGCCAGGCAGGGAAGTTTCCCACGCTGGCGGTGGGTGCAGGTTGGGGGTGGGGGGGGGGGGGAGTTTTTTGGGGGGGGTCTTTTTATCCCCACGTTTTGTGCAATGATAGTGGGGGGGGGCGGTTGGGGGGGGCTGGGGGGGTCGTGTTTTTTGGGGCTGGGAGTTTGGGGTTGGAGGTTTCGGTTTTGCACAAAATGCAACCGGACGTGGGGGGGGGGGGGGAGGAAAAGGTGGGGGGGGGGCGGACGGGCTGAGCTGTGCTGTGCTGGGACCGCCGCCATGGGGGGGGGAGAGGGGAGGGAAATGGGGGCCAGGCTGTGACCTCTGACCTCACCCTGACCCCACTCTGACCCCTCTGTGACCCCACCGGGGTCCCTTCACCCCCCCCACCCCCCCGTGAGCCCTTCCTGTGGGTCCCCCCCCATTGAGCTCCCCTTTCCTGACCTCATTTGAACCCCCGCCCCCACCCCCTGACCCCTACTTGACCTTTGACCCCCCCGTAACCTCTCACCCTGACTTCTCGTAACCCCTTCCTGATCACGCCCCCCCCCTCCATGGAACCCCCCCTTGACCCCATTCTGACCTCATTTGAACCCCAGCCCCCCCACCTTGACCCTGTTTGACCTTTGACCCCATTCTGACCCATCCTAACCCCCCACTCTGACCTCTTTCTGACCTTTGACCCCCGTGACCCCTCATCCTGACCCCCCCATAGAACCCCTCCTTGACCCCATCCCAACCTCATTTGAACCCTAAAGCCCCACCCTGACCCCATTTTGACCTTTGACCCCTGTGACCCCTCACCCTGACCCCCCTGCGACCGCCCCATAACCCCTTCCTGACCCCCCCCACGGAGCCCCCCATTGACCCCACCATGACCCCATGCTGAACCCCAAACCCTGACCTCTGCTTGACCCCTGACCCCCCCGTGACCCCTCACCCCGACCCCACCCTGATCCCACCCAGACCCCCCCCACCAACCCCACTCTGACCCCCCAACCCTCCCCCTCCGACCTCCCATAACCCCACTATTACCCGACCCTGACCCCCCCGCCCCCCCAGCCCCTAATTCCCCAACCCCCCCATAATCCCACCCTGACCCCCCCTCCACCCCTGACCCCTAATTCTTTGACCCCCCCAAAACCCCACCCCA
This sequence comes from Phasianus colchicus, assembly GCF_987193195.1. NCBI lineage: Eukaryota > Metazoa > Chordata > Aves > Galliformes > Phasianidae > Phasianus > Phasianus colchicus. Next base: position 95,491,890 of record NC_143438.1, read on the forward strand.
CTCCACACTCTGACCCCCCATAACCCCACCTTGACCCCGTGACCCCCCATAATTCCACTCTAACCCCCCTGCCCCCCCCAACCTCTCACCTGTCCCCTAATTCCCCCCCCCCCCCATATTCCCACTCTGACCTCACACTCACCCCCCATAACCCCACGCTGAGCCCCCCACCCCACGACGACCCCCCACGACCCTCCCTCTAACCCCCCCACGACCCCACTCTGACCCCCCAGGCCCCCCCCATAGCCCCCCATTCTAACCCCCATCCCCCCTTTATCCCCCCCCAGGTGCCCCCTCCCACCCCCCGCCCCAATGCTTTCCCCACCCGCACTCCAGGACCCCCCCGACCACCCAGGACCTCACTCTGACCCCCCATGACCCCCCCCAGCCCCCCATTCTAACCCCCATCCCCCCTTTTATCCCCCCCAGGTGCCCCCCCACCCCGATGCTGCCAATCTCCCCGTTCCCCACCTACACTCCAGGACCCCCTCAGAACCCCACACTGACCCCCCCATAGCCCCCCATTCTAACCCCCCTCCCCCCTTTATCTTCCCCCAGGTGACCTTCCCCCTCCCGATGCAGCTGATCTCCCCACCCCCCCCATTCCCGACCCCTCCCCAATCCCACTCTGACCCCCCATAGCCCCCCATTCTAACCCCCATCCCCCCTTTATCCCCCCCAGGTGCCCCCCCACCCCGATGCTGCTGATCTCCCCATTCCCCACCCACACTCCAGGACCCCCCCAGCCCCACTCTGACCCCCCACGACCCCCTCCCACCCCCCCACAACCCCACACTGACCCCCCCGCACCCCTCACAACCTCACCCTGACCCCCCCAACCCCAACCCAGCCCCCCCAACCCCACTCTGACCCCCCCATGACCCCCCCCCAATCCCACTCTGACCCCCCATAGCCCCTCATTCTAACCCCCTCCCCCCTTTATCTCCCCCCAGGTTACCCTCCCCCCCTAATGCTGCTGATCTCCCCACCCCCCCCATTCCGGACCCCCCTACGACCCCACTCTGACCCCCCAGGCCCCCCCATAGCCCCCCGTTCTGACCCTCCTTCCCCCCTTTTATCCCCCCCAGGTGCCCCCCAGGAGCCCCCCTGCCCCAATGCTGCCAATCTCCCCATTCCCCACCTGCACTCCAGGACCCCCCCAGCCCCACTCTTACCCCCCATGACCCCCCCAACCCCACACTGACCCCCATAGGCCCCCATTCTCACCCTCCATCCCCCCTTTTGTCCCCCCCTTTTGCCCCCCCCACCCCGATGCTGCTGATCTCCCCGTTCCCCACCCGCACTCCCGGACCCCCCGACCACCCAGGACCTCACTCTGACCCCCAGGACCCCAACCCAGTCCCCCCAACCCCACTCTGACCCCCCCATGACCCCCCCCAATCCCACTCTGACCCCCCATAGCCCTTCATTCTAACCCCCCTCCCCCCTTTATCTCCCCCCAGGTTACCCTCCCCCCCTAATGCTGCTGATCTCCCCACCCCCCCCATTCCGCCCCCCCCCCCAACCCCACTCTGACCCCCCAGGCCCCCCCATAGCCCCCCATTCTAACCTCCCATCCCCCCTTTTATCCCCCCCAGGTACCCCCCAGGAGCCCCCCCTGCCCCAATGCTGCCGATCTCCCTGTTCCCTACCTGCACTCCAGGACCCCCCCAGCCCCACTCTGACCCCCCTTAGCCCCCCATTCTCATCCTCCATCCACCCTTTATCCCCCCCCAGGTGGCCCCCCCTCCCAATGCTGCTGATCTCCCCACCCCCCCATTCCCGACCCCCCCACGACCCCGCTCTGACCCCCCAGACCTCCCCATAACCCCCCATTCTAACCCCCATCCCCCTTTTGTCCCCCCCCAGGTGCCCCCCCGCCCCCCACCCCGATGCTGCTGACCTCCCTGTTCCCCATCCCCACTCCAGGACCCCCTCAGAACCCCACTCTGACCCCCCAGGCCCCCCCATAGCCCCCCATTCTAACCCCCCTCCCCCCTTTATCTCCCCCCAGGTTACCCTCCCCCCCTAATGCTGCTGATCTCCCCACCCCCTCCATTCCCGACCCCCCCCCAACCCCACTCTGACCCCCCAGGCCCCCCCATAGCCCCCCATTCTAACCTCCCATCCCCCCTTTTATTCCCCCCAGGTGCCCCCCCCTGCCTGCCCCAATGCTGCCAATCTCCCCATTCCCCACCCACACTCCAGGACCCCCCCAACCCCACTCTGACCCCCCAGACCCCCCCATAGCCCCCCATTCTAACCTCCCATCCCCCCTTTTATCCCCCCAGGTGCCCCCCCCGCCCCCCCCCGCCCCGATGCTGCCGATCTCCCCGTTCCCCACCCGCGCCCTGGCTGCGCTGAACGCCGTGGCTCAGGCTCTGCTCTTCCCCGCCGCCTTCGCCCTCAACCAACTCCTGGACCTCCAACCCAGCACCGCCGAGCGGCGCCGCCGGCAGCGCTGCCTGGACATCAGCAGGAGGGCGGTTCTGGGTTCGGTGCTGGCGGTTCTGTTGGTGCTGGCGCTGCCGCTGGCGGCTGTGGGGCTGCTGCTCTGGTTGCCGGCGCAGGCGACACGAAGGCAGTTTGCCTACAGCTCTTGGGCTTCGGCCGAAACCGCGGTGCCGTGGGACGGCCGGCAGCGCCGGGATTTCACCTTCATCAGCGCCAACGTCTGCCTGCTGCCCAGCGGCATCGCCAAGTTCAGCAATTTGGGGCAGACGGCGTCGAGGGCGAAATACTTGGGCCGGTGTTTGGCACCCGATGGGCCCACGGATCGGCAGCCCCTCGTGGGTGACGGTGGAGGATGGGGGTACGGGGGGACGTGGAGAGCCGGGACGGAGCGGCGTGGGGATGGAGGTGGGTGTATGGGGGTGTGTGGGGGGTGGGGGGATGGAGAGGGGGGAAGAAGGGGTGGGGAGGTGAGAAAAAGGGGTTCCGAAAGGTGTGGTTGTGGAGGAGACGATGGGTGTAGTCATGGAGGTCCGAAAAGGTGTAGTCATGGAGGTGCCAATGGGTGTAACTGTGGAGATCCCATTGGGTGTCACCATGGAGATCCTAAAAGGTGTAGTCATGGAGGTCCCAAAAAGTGTAGTCATGGAGGACTGAAAAGGTGTAGTCATGGAAAACCAAAAAGGTGTAGTTATGGAGGTCAAAATGGGTGTAGTCATGGAGGACCGAAAAGGTGTAGTCTTGGAGGAGCCAATGGGTGTAGCCATGGAGGGCCCAATGGGTGGATCTGTGGAAATCCCATTGGGTGTCACCATGGAGGACCCAATGGGTGTAACCATGGAGATCCTAAACGGTGTAGTCATGGAGGACCCAAGAAGTGTAGTCATGGAGGTCAAATGAGTGTAGTCATGGAAGTCCCAAAGGGTGTCACCATGGAGATCTTGAGAGGTGTTACTGTGGAGGACCCAGTGGGTGTAGTCATGGAGGTCCTAATGGGTGTAACTGTGGAGGACTCAATGGGCGTAACTTTGGAGGTCTTGAGGAGTGTAAGCGTGGAGATCCTAAAAGGTGTAGTCATGGAGGTCCTAAAAGGTGTAGTAATGGAGGACCCAATGGGTGTAGCCATGGAGATCCTAAATGGTGTAGTCATGGAGGACCCAAGAAGTGTAGTCATAGAGGTCAAAATGGGTGTAGTCGTGGAGGTCTCGAGAGGTGTTACCATGGAGGACCCAAAAAGTGTAGTCATGAAGGACCCAATGGGTGTAGCTATGGAGGACCCAAAAGGTGTCACCATGGAGGTCTTGAGGGGTGTAGCCATGGAGGACCCAATGGGTGTAGCCGTGGAGGACCCAAAAGGTGCAGTCATGGAGGTCACAAAAAGTGTAGTCATGGAGGACACAATGAGTGTATTCATGGGGGACCCAAAGGGTGTCACCGTGGAGGTCCCTTTGGGTGTCACCATGGAGGACCCAATGGGTGTCACCACAGCGATCCCATGGGGTGGTGCTGTCTGTGGGTCTGGCCGCGGAGATCCCAAAGGTCACAACCCCACATATCCCCATAGGTGTGACTGTGGAGATCCCACGGGATCCAAAGGAGAGCATCTGGGCCACCCCAGCAGAGCCACCCATGGGTGCCCCAAAGGAGGGGGCCTGGATCACCCCAACGGAGCCATCCAAGGACAACCAAAGGGACACAGTCATCGACATCCCCAGGGATGGGGTGAAGGACACCTCATGGGGCCCAACAACCACCGACACCCCATGGCATGCGGTCAAGGACCCCCCAAAGGACCCAACCATGGAGACCCCAACGGATCCAACCACTCACACCCTGAGGGTTGGGACCCGGGTCACCCCAAAGGACCCAACCCCAAGGGACGGGGACACCCCATGGGATGAGCTCAGAGTCACCCCAATGGACAACGACACCCCATGGGACCCAACCGGGGCCACCCCAAAGCACAGGGACCCCCAAAGGGACCCAACCAGGACCACCCCAATGCTCAGGGCCACCCCAATGGACAACGACACCCCATGGGACCCAACCGGGGCCACCCCGAGACGCAGAGACCCCCCGACCCCCCCACCCTCACCCCCACCCCGCACCTGGCTGGGTTCCTCCCCCCAGCTGTGGGAGCGCTTCCCCCCGGCCGCAGACTTCGTGTGCCTGCAGGAGGTGTTTGACCCCGTGGCTGAGGCGCTGCTGTGCCGCCAGCTGAAGCTCCGTTACCCCCACGTGTTGCACGGGGTGGGCGCCGGGGGGCTCCGTGCCGGGGGGCTGAAGGTGCTGGGCAGCGGGCTGCTGGTGGCTTCTCGATATCCGGTGATGGCTGCCAGCTTCTACTGCTACCCCAACGGGGCTGGGGAGGACGCGCTGGCGGCCAAAGGGCTGCTGTGCATCCAGGTGAGTGCTGAGGGAGCGGGGGTGGGTGGGATTGTGTGCTGGTGTGTCGTTGTGTCGTTGCGTTGTTGTGTGCTGGTGTGTTGTTGTGTCGTTGTGTTCTTGTGTCCTTGTGTGCTGGTGTGTCATGTTGTGTCATTGTGGCTGGTGTGTTGTTGTGTCGTTGTGTCCTTGTGTCCTTGTGTGCTGGTGTGTCATGTTGTGTCATTGTGGCTGGTGTGTTATTGTGTCATTGTGTCCTTGTGTCCTTGTGTTGTTGCGTGCTGGTGTGTTGTTGTGTCGTTGTGTCATTGTGTCATTGTGTCCTTGTGTCCTTGTGTGCTGGTGTGTCATGTTGTGTCATTGTGGCTGGTGTGTTATTGTGTCGTTGTGTCCTTGTGTGCTGGTGTGTTGTTGTGTCATTGTGCCCTTGTGTACTGGTGTGCCGTGTTGTTGTGTCATTGTGTGCTGGTGTGTCATTGTGTCATTGTGTCCTTGTGTCCCTGTGTGCTGGTGTGTTGTTGTGTCCTTGTGTTGTTGTGTACTGGTGTGTCGTGGTGTTCTTGTGTCCTTGTGTGCTGATGTGTCATGTCATTGTGTCATTGTGTGCTGGTGTGTTATTGTGTCCTTGTGTCGTTGTGTCCTTGTGTTGTTGTGTCATTGTGTGCTGGTGTGTTATTGTGTCGTTGTGCCCTTGTGTCGTTGTGTGTTGGTGTGTTATTTTGTTGTTGTGTCATTGTGTCCTTGTGTCACTGTGTTGTTGTGTTATTGTGTGCTGGTGTGTTGTTGTGTCCTTGTGTCCCTGTATCCTTGTGTTGCTGTGTTATTGTGTCGTTGTGTGCTGGTGTGTGATTGTGTGATTGTGTCATTGTGTGATTGTGTCATTGTGTCACTGTGTCATTGTGTCGTTGTGTCATTGTGTGCTGGTGTGTTATTGCGTCACTGTGTTGTGTCACTGTGTCGCTGTATCGTTGTGTTGTTGTGTCCTCATGTCATTGTGTCATGTGGTTGTATTGTTGTGTTGCTGTATTGTTGTGTTGTTGTGTCATTATGTTGTTGTGTCACTGTATCGTTTGTATTGTTGTGTTGTTGTGTCCTCATGTCGTTGTGTCATGTGGTTGTGTCCTTGTGTTGTTGTGTCAGTGTGTCACTGTATCGTTGTGTCATTGCGTCCCCCATCCCAATACCCCCCACCCCACAATCTCCCACCCCATAATCCCCCGCTCCACAACCCCGACCCCAAAACCCCCCACCCTACACCCCCTCCATCCCATAATCCCCCACCCCGTAAGCCCCAGAACCCATAAACACCTTTACCACATAACCTCCATCCATCCCATAATGCTACCCATCCTATAATACCCGCCCACCCATCCCATAATGCCACCCATGCATCCCATAATGCCACCCATCCCATCATGCCCTCCGTCCATCCCATAAAGCTCCCCCACCCATCCCACAATGCCCTCCGTCCATCCCATCATGCCCTCCACCTATCCCATTATCCTCTACTCCCCCACCCATCCCATAATGCCCTCCGTCCATCCCATAATGCTCCCCCACCCATCCCACAATGCTCTACTCCCCCACCCATCCCATCCCATAATCCTCTACTCCCCCACCCATCCTGTAATACTCCCCTATCCATCCCATAATGCCCTCCACCCATCCCATCATGCCCTGCTCCCCCCACCCATCCCATCATGCTCTGTTCCCCCACTCATCCCATCCCACAATGCTCTGCTCCCCCCCATCCCCTAATACTCCCCTATCCATCCCGTAATGCCCTCCATCCCATCCCATCATGCTCTGCTCCCCCACCCATCCCATAATGCCCTGCTCCCCCACCCATCCCATAATGCCCTGCTCCCCCACTCATCCCATCCCACAATCCTCTACTCCCCTACCCATCCCATAATACTTCCCTACCCATCCCATAATGCCCTCCATCCATCCCATAATGCCCTCCGTCCATCCCATAATGCTCCCCCACCATCCCACAATGCCCTGCTCCCCCACCCATCCCATCCCATAATACTCCCCTATCCATCCCATAATGCCCTCCACCCCATCCCACAATGCCCTGCTTCCCCACCCATCCCATAATGCACTCCGTCCATCCCATAATGCTCCCCCACCCATCCCACAATGCCCTGCTCCCCCAGCTATCCCATCCCACAATCCTCTGCTTCCCCACCCATCCCATAATTCTCTGCTCCCCCACCCATCCCACAATGCCCTGCTACCCATCCCATCCCATCCCATCCCACAATGCTCTGCTCCCTCACCCCTCGTGTCCCAAAATGCCCTGCTCCCCCACCCATCCCATCCCACAATGCTCTGCTCCCCCACCCATCCCATCATGCCCTCCACCCGTCCCACAATGCCCTGCTCCCCCACTCATCCCATCCCACAATCCTCTACCCCCCCACCTATCCCATAATACTCCCCTACCCATCCCATAATGCCCTCCGTCCATCCCATAATGCTCCCCCACCCATCCCATGATGCCCTGCTCCCCCACCCATCCCATCCCATAGTCCTCTGCTCCCCCACCCATCCCACAATGCCCTGCTCCCCACCCATCCCACAATGCCCTGCTCCCCCTCTCCCCACAGGTGAGCCTGGGCCATGTTTCGGGCTGCCGGCTGCTGGGCTACGTGAGCTGCACGCACCTGCAGGCGCCCGAGCGTGAGTGGGGCGGGGGGGGGTGGCACTGCGTGGTGACACCGTGTGGTGACATGTGTGTGGTGACATGTGTGTGGTGACACCGTGTGTGGTGACAGCGTGTGTGGTGACATGTGTGGTGACACTGTGTGGTGACACCGTGTGTGGTGACACCATGTGCTGATGGTCACCGTGTGTGGTGACACCGTGTGTGGTGACACTGTGTGGTGATGGTCACTGCATTTGGTGACAGCGCGTGGTGACACGTGTGTGGTGACACCATGTGCTGATGGTCACTGTGTGTGGTGACACTGTGTGTGGTGACACCGCATGCTGATGGTGTGTGGTGACACTGTGTGGTGATGGTGACAGTGTGTGGTGACACCGTATGGTGGCGGTGTGCGGTGTATGGTGACCATGTGTGGTGACACCACGTGTGGTGACACCGCGTGCTGATGGTCACCGTGCGTGGTGACACCGTGTGGTGTATGGTGACCATGTGTGGTGACACCGTATAGTGACAGTGTGTGGTGCCACCATAGGGTGGCAGTGCGTGGTGACACTGTATGGTGGCGGTGTGTGGTGACACTGTATGGTGGCGGTGTGTGCTGTATGGTGGTGTTGTGTGGAGACACCGTATGGTGACCGTGTGTGGTGGCACCGTGTGGTGACGGTGATGGTGTGTGGTGTATGATGGCGATGTGTAGTGACACTGTATGGTGACTGTGTGGGGTGACACCGTGTGGTGGCGGTGTGTGGTGACACCGTGTGCTGATGGTCACTGTGTGTGGTGACACCATGTGCTGATGGTGTGTGGTGATGGTGACAGTGTGTGGTGACACCATATGGTGACGTTGTGTGGTGACACCATATGGTGACGTTGTGTGGTGATGGTGATGGTGACAGTGTGTGGTGACACCATATGGTGACGTTGTGTGGTGACACCATATGGTGATGGTTTGTGGTGACACCATATGGTGACGTTGTGTGGTGATGGTGATGGTGACGGTGTGTGGTGACACCGTATGGTGTTGGTGTGTGTGTGACACTGTGCTGATGGTGACCGTGTGTGGTGTATGGTGACGGTGACACCATATGGTGTGTGGTGTGTGGTGATGGTGAGCGTGTGTTGTGACACCGTGTGCTGATGGTGTGTGGTGATGGTGACAGCGAGTGGTGACGCTGTATGGTGATGCTGGTGGTGATGCTGAAAGGTGATGGTGACGCTGTATGGTGACACTGAATGATGATGGTGATGGTGATGCTGGTGGTGATGCTGAAAGGTGATGGTGATGCTGATGGTAATGCTGAATGGTGATGCTGAATGGTGATGCTGAATGGTGATGCCTCTGATGGTGATGGTGATGCTGTATGCTGAATGATGATGGTGATGGTGATGGTGATGCTGAATGGTGATGCTTCTGCTGAAAGGTGATGGTGATGCGGGTGGTGATGGTGATGGTGATGCTGAAAGGTGATGGTGATGCTGTATGCTGAATGGTGATGGTGATGCTGAAGGGTGATGGTGATGATGATGCTGAATGATGATGGTGATGCTGAATGCTGATGCTGAATGCTGTATGGTGATGCTGTATGGTGATGGTGATGCTGATGGTGATGCTGTATGCTGAATGATGATGGTGATGGTGATGCTGAATGATGATGGTGATGCTGAATGCTGATGCTGAATGCTGTATGGTGATGCTGTATGCTGTATGGTGATGGTGATGCTGATGCTGATGCTGAATGCTGTATGGTGATGCTGATGGTGATACTGATAGCGACCCCAAATGGTGACGGTGCCCCCCTGTGCCCCCCCCTCAGGCGACGCAGCCATCCGCAATGAGCAGCTGAGGCTGGCGCTGCTCTGGGTGCAGCACTTCCAGGAGATGCACAGCAACAGGGGGGACGTGGTGGGCTTCGATGTGCTCTGCGGGGACCTCAACTTCGACAACTGCTCCAGGGGTGGGCGGGGAAATGGGGGGGACGTGGGGGGGTGGGGGGGGTTGGGGGTGTGGGGAGATGGGGGGATGTGGGGGGAGATGGGGGATATGGGAGGATATGGGGGGATGTGGAGGATATGGGGGGTATGGGGATATATGGGGAGATGAGGGGTATGGGGGGATGTGGGGGGATATTGGGGGGCTATGGGGGGATTTATGGGGACGTGGGGGGCTTCGATGTGCTCTGCGGGGACCTCAGCTTTGACAACTGCTCCAGGGGTGGGCGGGGAAATGGGGGGGACGTGGGGGGGTGGGGGGGTGTGGGGGTATGGGGAGGATATGGGGGGATATGGGGAGGTGTGGTTATGGGGTGTAGTTATGGGGTGTGGGCTGTGGGCTGTGGGATGTAGTTATGGGGTGTAGTTATGGGGTGTGGTTATGGGATGTGGTTGTGGGATGTGGTTATGGGATGTGGTTGTGGGGTGTGGTTATGGGGTGTGGTTATGGGATGTGGTTGTGGGGTGTGGTTATGGGATGTGGTTATGGGATGGCTGTGGGCTGTGGGCTGTGGCTGTGGCTGTGGTTATGGGATGGCAGCAGTGCAGTCGCTGCCCGCAGCCGACGGCTCCAACCAGCAGCACGCGCTGTTCCGCCGTTACTGCGATCCGTGCCGCGTGGGGCTGCGCCGGGAAGCGCCGTGGGCCATGGGTAACACAGCAAAGCCCAAAGAAACCCCAAAGAAACCCCAAATCGAGCCATGAACGGAACCCCAAATCCAACCCTACATCGAACCCCAAATCGAACCCCAAATGGAACCCCAAATCGAACCCTACATTGATCCCCAAATGGAACCCTAAATGGAACCCCAAATCGAACCCCAAATCGAACCCTAAATGGAACCCCCAAATCTATCCCCAAATCAAACCCTAAATTGAACCCCAAATCAAACCCCAAAGAAACCCCAAATCGAGCCCTGAATGGAACCCCAAATCAAACCATACTTCTGACCCTAAATCAAACCCTAAACTGAATCCCAAATCGAACCTTAAATTGGATCCCAAATCGAACCCTAAATAAAACCCCAAATCAAACCCTAAATTAAACCCCAAATCTAACCCTACCTCAAACCCTAAATTGAACCCCAAATCAAACCCCAAATCAAACCCTACATCGAACCCCAGATCAGTACATCCGACCCCAAATCGAACCCCAAATTGGATCCCAAATCAAACCCTAAATAAAACACCAAATCAAACCCTAAATTAAACCCCAAATCTAAGCCTACATCCAACCCCAAATCGAACCCTAAATTAAACCCCAAATAGGACCCTAAAGAAACCCCAAATCGAACCCTACGTCGAACCCCAAATGTAATCGTACATCTGACCCTAAATCAAACCCTACATTGGATTCCAAATTGAACCCTAAATAAAACCCCAAATCAAACCCTAAATTGAACCCCAAATCAAACCCTAAATCTAACCCCAAATCTAACCCCAAGTAAAACCCTAAATAAAACCCCAAATCTAGCCCCAAATCTAACCGCAAATCCAACCTCAACCCCAAATCGAACCCCCACCCCAAACCAAACCCCAAATCTAACCCTAAATTAAACGCCAAACCAAACCCTAAATTAAACCCCAAATCGAACCCTAAATCTAACCCCAAATAAAACCCTAAACCAAACCCCAAATCTAACCCTAATCTAACCCCAAACCAAACCTGAAATTAAACCCCAAATAAAACCCCAAATAAAACCCTAAATAAACCCCCAGTAAAACCCCAAATCTAACCCCCAATCTAACCCTACATCTGATCCTAAATCCAACCCTAAATTAAACCCCAAATCTAACCCCAAATTAAACCCTAAATCTAACCCCAAATAAAAGCCTAAATCTAACCCCAAATAAAACCCCAAGTAAAACCCTAAATAAAACCTCAAATCTAACCCCAAATCTAACCTCAACCCCAACCCCAAACCAAACCCCAAATCAAACCCCAAATCTAACCCTAAATCTAACCCCAAATCAAACCCCAAATCTAACCCCAAATCTAACCCCAAATCTAACCCCAAATCTGACCCCAAATCAAACCCCAAATCAAACCCCAAATCGAACCCCTAATAGAACCTCAACCCCAAATTGAACCGCAAATCAAACCTCAAATCGAACCCCAACCCCACCCCAACCCCAATCCCACCCCAATCCCAATCCCACCCCAACCCCAATCCCACCCCAATCCCAATCCCACCCCAACCCCAATCCCACCTCAATCCCAATCCCAATCCTAACTTCACCTCAACCCCAATCCCATCCCAACCCCAACCTCAACCCCATCCCAAATCCCAATCTCACCCCACTCCACACCCCATATGGCCCCATATGACCCCATAAGACCCCATAACCCCATAAGACCCCATAACCCCATAAAACCCCATAAGACCCCATAAAACCCCGTAAGACCCCATAAAACCCCATAAGACCCCATAAGACCCGATAAGACCCCATAAAACCCGATAGGACCCCATAAAACCCCGTAAGACCCCATATGACCCCATAAGACCCCATAAGACCCCATAGGACCCCATTCACACTCCATAAGGACCCCATAAAACCCCATAAGACCCCATAAGACCCCGTCTGACCGCAGGCACACTGCTGGATTACCTGAAGATCTACGACGACCCCATAAACAGCCCTGAGAAAATGAGGAGGTGAGGCAGCTTATGGGGTCAGCGGGGGGCTTTTGGGGTCAGTGGGGTCGTGTGGGGTCATGTGGGGTCATTATGGGGTTATTATGGGGTTATTAGGGGATCATTATGGGGTCATTATGGGGTCACAATGGGATCCTTGTGGGGTCATTATGGGGTCAGTGTGGGGTCATGGGGTCATTATGGGGTCATTCTGGGGGCATTGTGGGGTCATTATGGGGTCATTGGGTTATTAGGGGACATTGTGGGGTCATTATGGGATCATTATGGGGTCATTAGGGGGTCACAACGGGGTCATTGTGAGGTCATTGTGGGGTCATTATGGGGTCATTATGGGATCATTTGGGGACACAATGGGGACATTATGGGGTCATTATGGGATCTTTGTGCGGTCATTCTGGGTACTATGGGGTCATCATGGGAACATTGTGGGGTCACTGTGGGGTTATTATGGGGACATTAGGGGACATCGTGGGGTCATTAGGGGTCATCATAGGGTCATCATGGGGTCATCGTGGGGTCATTGTGGGGTCATTAGAGGTCATCATGGGGTCATCGTGGGGTCATGGGACATTGTGGGGTCATTTTGGGGTCATTGGTCATTGGGGACATTGTGGGGTCATCATGGGGTCATCGTGGGGTCATTGTGGGGTCATTAGAGGTCATCATGGGGTCATTATGGGATCATTATGGGACATAATGTCCCCATAATGTCCCCAAATATCCCCCAATGTCCCCAAATGTCCCCAATGTCCTCAAATATCCCTAATGTCCCCACAATGTCCCCAGAGTCCCCCAATGTCCCCCAATGTCCCCAAATGTCCCCAAATGTCCCCCCATGTCCCCATAATGTCCCCAGTGTCCCCAAATGTCCCCAATGTCCCCCAATGTCCCCATAATGTCCCCATAATGTCCCCAATGTCCCCCAGTGTCCCCAAATGTCCCCCCATGTCCCCATAATGTCCCCAGTGTCCCCATAATGTCCCCAATGTCCCCCAGTGTCCCCAAATGTCCCCCAATGTCCCCATAATGTCCCCAATGTCCCCCAGTGTCCCCAAATGTCCCCCAATGTCCCCATAATGTCCCCCAATGTCCCCCAATGTCCCCCAATGTCCCCAAATGTCCCCAATGTCCCCATAATGTCCCCAAATGTCCCCCAATGTCCCCATAATGTCCCCAGTGTCCCCATAATGTTCCCAATGTCCCCCAATGTCCCCATAATGTCCCCCAATGTCCCCAAACGTCCCCTCAGGACTCTCTCAGATCCGGAGGGTCGGCGGCGTTTCCTGGCGGGACCCCTGGTGTGCAGCCCCAAATGTCACCCCAGCGGTGACCCCAAATGTCACCCCGACCCCAGCGGTGACCCCGAATCTGCAGAGTGGCGCGGCCGGCGCGTGGACTACATCCTGTACAGGGAGTGCGGCACACAGCTCGGCACGGTGACGGAATGCGGTGGCATTGGGGTGGGGTTGGGGTGGGATTGGGGTGGGATTGGGGTTGGGGTGGGGTTGGGGTTGGGATGGGATTGGAGTGGGATTGGGATTGGGATTGGGGTGGGATTGGGATTGGAATTGGGATTGGAGTGGGATTGGAGTGGGATTAGGGTTGAGGTGACATTGGGGTGGGATTGGGATGGGATTGGGATGGGATTGGGATTGAGTTTGGGATTGGGGTGGGATCAGGGTGGGATCAGGGTGGGATCGGGGTGGGTTTGGGATTGGGGTGAGATTGGGGTGGCATTGGGATTGGGGTGGGATCGGGGTGGGATTGGCATTGGGATTGGGGTGGAGTTGGGGTGGGATCGGGATCAGGATCGGGATTGGGATTGGGGTAGGGTTGGGCTGAGATTGGGGTGGGGTTGGGGTGGGGTTGGGATTGGGGTGGGGTTGAGGTTGGGGTTGGGATTGGAATTGGGGTGGGGTTGGGGTAGGATTAGGATTGGGGTGGGGTTGGGGTGGGATTGGGATTGGGGTGGGGTGGGGTAGCGGTGGGATTCAGATTTGGGTGGGATTAGGATTGGGGTGGGGTTGGGGTGGGGTTGGGGTGGGATTGGGATTGGGATTGGGATTGGTGTGAGGATCTGTGGTACCGGGTTGGAACCTATGGGGCTGGAGAGGGATCTGTGGGTCTGAGGTGGGATCTATGGGGCAGAGATGGCATCTGTAGGGCCATTTTGGGCTCTATGGGGTCACACTGTGCTCTATAGGGCCGTGTTCGCTCTATAGGGCCATGCTGTGCTCTATAGGGCTGTATTGGCTCTATAGGACCATATTGTGCTCTATAGGTCCGTGTTGGCTCTATAGGGCCATTCTATGCTCAGTAGGGCTGTGTTGGCTCTATAGGGGCATATTGGCTCTATAGGGCCATGCTGTGCTTTATAGGGCCATGTTGGCTCTATAGGGTCATGCTATGCTCAGTAGGGCTGTGTTGGCTCTATAGGGTCGCGCTGCACTCTATAGGGCCATATTGGCTCTATAGGGCCATGCTGTGCTCTGTAGGGCCGTGTTGGCTCTATAGGGCCATGCTGTGCTCTGTAGGGCCATGCTGGCTCTATAGGGCCGTGTTGGGTTCTGTAGGGCCATATTGGCTCTATAGGGCCGTGTTCCCGTCACCCCACAGGAGGTTTCCGCTCTGGGCTTTGTGACAGCGCTGGCCGCCCGCTCCGATCACCTCCCCGTCGCGCTGACCCTCAGCGTCGGCCCCACAAGTGGGGGGGGCCCGGACCCACAACTGCCCCCCCCCACTCTGAGACCCCCAGCTGCTCCCCCAGATGATGACCCCAAAATGCCCCCCCAGGTCCCCAAATGGCCCTAGATGTCCCATAATGGCCCCCGATGTCCCCAGTCCCAATTCCAATCAGAATTCCTATTCCAATCCCAATCCTGATCCCAATCCCACCCCAATCCCAATCCCAATCCTGATCCCAATCCCACCCCAATCCCACTCCAAACCCCAAATCCCATCCTCAACTCCACTCCAACCCCAATCCCAATCCAACCCCAATCCAATCCCAAACTTAAACCCAACCCCAATCCCAACCCACCCCAATCCCAACTCCAATCCCACTCCCAATCCCAATCCCAATTCCACCCCAATCCCAGCCTCACCCCAATCCCAATCCCAACCCCATCCCAATCCCACTCCCACCCCAATCCCACTCCAATCCCACCCCAACCCCCCCCATGTCCCCCCCCCCATATTTTATTCATTGGAGAGAAATAAAGGGACGAGAACAGCGCTGTGGGGTTTCTATGGGATCTATGGGGTCTGTGGGATCTCTGAGGGATCTATGGGGTCTATGGGATCTCTGTGGAATCAATTGGGACCTAGGGGATCTCTATGGGATCTCTGTGGGATCTATTGGGATCTATGGGATCTCTGTGGGATCTCTGTGGGGTCTGTGGGATCTCTGAGGGATCGCTTGGGATCTATGGGATCCTTATGGGGTCTATGGGATCTCTGTGATTTCTGTGGGATCGATTGGGATCTATGGGATCTCTATGGGATCTCTTTGGGATTCCTTATGGGATCTCTATGGGGTCTCTATGGGGTCTCCATGCATCTCTGTAGGATCTCTAGGGGATCTCTGTGGGATTCCTTATGGGATCTCTATGGGGTCTCTATGGGGTCTCCATGCATCTCTGTAGGATCTCTAGGGGATCTCTGTGGGATTCCTTATGGGATCTCTATGGGGTCTCTATAGGGTCTCTATGGGATCTCTATGCATCTCTATGGATCTCTGTAGGATGCTATGGATCTCTATGGGGTCTCTATGGATCTCTGTGGATTCCTTATGGGGTCTCTATGGGGTCTCCGTGGGATTTCTGGGATCCCCCCATGGGATCGGGGCTCTGTGGGTCCCCATTGTCCCCCCCCCCCCCCCCAAAAAAAAAAAAAAAAAAGAGACACAGCGACTCGATGGGGCTCAACAGTTTTTATTGGACGGCACCGACATGGGGGGGGATCTATGGGGCAGGAAGGGGGGGGGGATGAATCTATGGGGCAGGAAGGGGGGGGGGTGAATCTATGGGGCAGGAAGGGGGGGGGGTGAATCTATGGGGCAGGAAGGGGGGGGGGTGAATCTATGGGGCAGGAAGGGAGAACGATGCTATGGGGTGGGGGGGGATGATGCCATGGGGCAGAGGAGGACGATGCCATGGGGCGGAGGGGGCGATTCTATGGGGCAGAGGAGGACAATGCTATGGGGCAGAGGGGGATGATGCTATGGGGTGGGGGGAGCAATGCTATGGGGCAAAAGGGGGCGATACTATGGGGCAGAAGGGGGTGATGCTATGGGGTGGGGGGAATGATGCTATGGGGCAGAGAGGGAGGATGCTATGGGGCGGAGGGGGCGATTCTATAGGGCACAGGGGGGTGATGCTATGGGGCAGAGGGGAATGATGCTATGGGGTAAAGGGATTGATGCTATGGGGCAGAGGGGGGGCGATGATTCTATGGGGCAGAGGCGGCAATGCTATGGGGTGGGGGGGATGATGCTATGGGGCAGAGGGAAGTGATGCTATGGGGTGGGGGGGAACGATGCTATGGGGAAGAGGGGGGTGATTCTATGGGGCAGGGGATGATGCTATGGGGCACAGGGGGACGGAGATGTGGGGTGGGAGGATGCGATGCCATGGGGGGGGTCGGTGCTATGGGGCGGGGGGATCAGCGCTATGGGGCACAAGGAGAGGTTACAGTGTGGGGGGGGGTCGGTGCTGTGGGGCACGGAGGGAGTGACGCTATGGGGCGGGGGGGGTCGCTGCTATGGGGCAGGAGGAGGTGGGTCTATGGGGCAGGGGGGCAGCGCTATGGGGCACGGGGGAGGGGCTGAGCAATGGTTTGGGGATTGGAGGTGTGGGGCACAACGGAGGGGGGGGCACATAAGTGTGAATATGTGGGGCGGGGGCTGCCCCATAGATTGCATTGGGGGGGCTGTGAGGCTGCCCCATAAGTGTGCGTATGTGGGTCAGGGGCTGCCCCATAGATTGCATAGCAGCAGTTGTGGGGCTGCCCCATAAGTGTGAATATGTGGGTCAGAGGCTGCCCCATAAGTGTGTTTTGGTCCAGGGCTGCCCCATAAGTGTGCGTATGTGGGTCCAGGGCTGCCCCATAGATTGCATAGCAGCAGTTGTGGGGCTGCCCCATAAGTGTGTGTATGTGGGTCAGAGGCTGCCCTATAAGTGTGCATCTGTGGGGCTGCCCCATAGATTGCATAGTGGGGGCTGAGGGGCTGCCCCAGAAGTGTGAATGTGTGAGTCAGGGGCTGCCCCATAAGTGTGTACCTCAAGCTGTGGGGCTGCCCCATAAGTGTACATCTGTGGGTCCAGGGCTGCCCCATAGATTGCATAGTGGGGATTGGGGCGCTGCCCCATAAGTGTGCGCATGTGGGTCAGGGGCTGCCCCATAAGTGTGTACCTCGAGCTGTGGGGCTGCCCCATAGATTGCATAGCAGTGGTTTGGGGCTGCCCCATAAGTTTGCGTATGTGGGTCAGGGGCTGCCCCATAGATTGCACTACAACAGTTGTGGGGCTGCCCCATAAGTGCGCATCTGTGGGTCCAGGGCTGCCCCATAAGTGTGCGTATTTGGGTCAGGGGCTGCCCCACTGATTGCATAGTGGGGGCCGTGGGGCTGCCCCACAAGTGTGCATCTGTGGGGCTGCCCCATAGATTGCATAGTGGGGACTGTGAGGCTGCCCCATAAGTGTGCGTATTCGGGTTGTGGGGCTGCCCTATAAGTGTGTACCTCGAGTTGTGGGGCTGCCCCATAAGTGTGTGCCCCACAGTGCTGCCCCACAGCTCTGCCCCATAGCCCCACCCCATAGCTCTTCCCCATAACTGCCCCATAGCTGCCCATAGCACCCCATAACCACACCACTGCTCCCCATAGCTTCCCATAACTGCCCCATAGCGCCCCACAGCCACCCCATAGCGCCCCATAGCTCCCCATAACCACCCCACAGCTCCCCATAGCGCCCCATAGCGCCCCCACAGTGCCCCATAGCCACACCATAGCTCCCCATAGCGCCCCACAGCCACCCCATAGCGCCCCACAGCCACCCCATAGTGCCCCATAGCTCCCCATAACCACCCCACAGCTTCCCATAGCGCCCCATAGCGACCCCATAGCGCCCCACAGCACCCCATAGCCACCCCATAGAGCCCCACATCGCCCCACAGCCACCCCATAGCTGCCCCATAGCCACCCCATAGCGCCCCACATCGCCCCACAGCCACCCCATAGCTGCCCCATAGCCACCCCATAGCGCCCCACATCGCCCCACAGCCACCCCATAGCTGCCCCATAGCCACCCCACATCGCCCCACATCGCCCCACAGCCACCCCATAGCTGCCCCATAGCCACCCCACATCGCCCCACATGCAGCCCGCACGCGGGCGTCTCACGGCGCGCGGTTGCCGCCCCAATACTCGCTGGCTCCGCGGCGTTCGGCGCCGCCCGGCCCCACAGCGCCCCCAGGCGGAGCGGCGGAGCCGAAACCGCCGCCGCCGGGAGTCAGCAGGATGAACGTGTCCTGCGGGGGGAGCCTCGGTCACGGGGCGCCGCGCTTACGGGCTCCCATGGGCTCCTATGGGCTCCTATGGGCTCCTATGGGGTTTTATGGGTCTTATGGGGTGTGAATGGGGTGTGAATGGGGTCCTGTGGGGTCTTATGGGGTTATGGGGTCTTATGGGGTTATGGGGTCCTATGGGGTCCTATGAGGTCCTATGGGGTCTTATGGGGTCCTATGGGGCCCTATGGGGTCTTATGGGGTTTATGGGGTCTTATGGGGTCCTATGGGGTCTCATGGGGTCTTATGGGGTCTTATGGGGTCCTATGGGGTTATGGGGTCTTATGGGGTCTTATGGGGTCCTATGGGGTCTTATGGGGTTTTATGGGGTCTTATGGGGTTTTATGGGGCCCTATGGGGTCTTATGGGGTTTATGGGGTCTTATGGGGTCCTATGGGGTCTCATGGGGTTTTATGGGGTCCTATGGGGTCCTATGAGGTCCTATGGGGTCTTATGGGGTAACGGGGTCTTATGGGGTCTTATGGGGTCTTATGGGGTTATGGGGTCCTATGGGGTCCTATGGGGTTTTATGGGTCTTATGGGGTGTGAATGGGGTCTTATGGGGTCCTATGGGGTCTTATGGGGTCTTATGGGGTTATGGGGTCCTATGGGGTTTATGGGGTTTTATGGGGTTTTATAGGGTCTTACGGGGTCTCATGGGGTCCTATGGGGTCCTATGGGGTCTTTTGGGGTCTTATGGGTTTTATGGGCTCTTAGAGGCTTTTATGGAGACTTCTTGGATCTGTATGGGGTCTTATGGGGTCTTATGGGGTTTTATGGGGTCTGTATGGGGTTTTATGGGTTTTTATGGGGTTATGGGGTCCTATGGGGTATTATGGGGTGTTATGGGGTCTTATGGGGTTATGGGTTCCTATGAGGTCTTATGGGGTTATGGGGTCTTATGGGGTCTTATGGGCTTTTATGGGGTCCTACGGGGTCTTATGGGGTCTTATGGAGTTATGGGGTCCTATGGGGTCCTATGGAGTTTTATGGGGTTATGGGGTCCAATGGGGTCTTATGGGGTTTTATGGGGTTATGGGGTCTTATGGGGTGTGAATGGGGTGTGAATGGGGTCTTATGGGGTTTTATGAGGTCATATGGGTTTATGAGGTCTTATGGGGATTTATGGGGTCCTATGGGGTCTCATGGGGTTTTATGGGGTCTTATGGGGTTTTATGGGGACTTCTTGGGTCTGTATGGGGTATTATGGGGTGTTACGGGGTCTTACAGGGTTTTATGGGGTGTGAATGGGGTTATGGGGTCTTATGGGGTCTTATGGAGTTTTATGGGGTCTTATGGGGTTATGGGGTGTCTATGCGGATATGGGGTGTTATGGGATTATGGGGTCTGTATGGGGTCTGTATGGCGTTATGAAGTCTTATGAGGTTTTATGGAGTTTTATGGGGTCTTATGGGGTTATGGGATTTTATGGGGTTTTATGGGGTCTTATGGGGTTTTATGGGGTCTGTATGGGGTTATGAGGTTTTATGGGGTTATGGGGTCTTATGGGGTTATGGGGTGTTATGGGGTTTTATGGGGTTATATGGGGTCTTACGAGGTTTGTATGGGGTCTTATGGGGTTTTATGGGGTCTGCATGGGGTTATGTGGTTTTATGGGGTTTTATGGGGTTATAGGGTCTGTATGGGGTTATGGGGTTTTATGGGGTTTTGTATGGGGTTGTGGGGTGCTATGGGGTGGGGGGGGAGGGGAACAGGGGGTCCCACTACTCCCCCGGCCCCAAATCCATGCATTCTATGGGGCCGTCTATAGGGCCGCCAGCCTCCCACTCACCCCACACAAATCTATAGGGCCGACTATAGGGCCGCCAGCCCCTACTCACCCCACTCACCACCTGTAGGGCTGTTTATAGGGCCATCTATAGGGCCACCAGATCCCCCACTCACGCCCAGCCCCACACAACCTATAGAGCTGTCTATAGGGCTGCCAGCCCCCACTCACCCCACACAACCTATAGGGCCATTTATAGGGCCATCTATAGGGCCGCTAGCCCCCACTCACCCCACACAACCTATAGGGCCGCCTATAGGGCCGCCAGCACCCACTCACCCCACACGATCTATAGGGCTGCCTATAGGGCCGCCAGCCCCCACCCACCCCACACAACCTATATGGCCATCTATAGGGCCGCCAGCCCCCCACTCACCCCACACAACCTATAGGGCCGCCTATAGGGCCGCCAGCCCCCACTCACCCCACACAACCTATAGGTCCGCCTATAGGGCCGCCAGCCCCACTCACCCCACACAACCTATAGGGCCGCCTATAGGGCCGCCAGCCCCCACTCACCCCACACAACCTATAGGTCCGCCTATAGGGCCGCCAGCCCCACTCACCCCACACAACCTATAGGGCCGCCTATAGGGCCGCCAGCCCCCACTCACCCCACACAACCTATAGGGCCGCCTATAGGGCCGCCAGCCCCACTCACCCCCGGCCCCACATCCACGCAGGCTCTGCCCCCCAGGCTGACGGTTCTCCCGTCGCAGCGCTGCAACAAATTCACACCGCGGGACCCCGGGGCGCCGCCTGGGGAATGGGGGGTTATGGGGTCAGGGGGGTGTGGGATGTTATGGCGGGGTTATGGGGTCAGGGGGGTGTGGGATGTTATGGGGGGTTATGGGGTCAGGGGGGTGTGGGATGTTATGGGGGGGTTATGGGGTCAGGGGGGTGTGGGATGTTATGGGGGGGTTATGGGGTCAGGGGGGTATGGGATGTTATGGGGGGGTTATGGGGTCAGGGGGGTGTGGGATGTTATGGGGGGGTTATGGGGTCAGGGGGGTATGGGATGTTATGGGGGGGTTATGGGGTCAGGGGGGTATGGGATGTTATGGGGGGGTTATGGGGTCAGGGGGGTGTGGGATGTTATGGGGGGGTTATGGGGTCAGGGGGGTATGGGATGTTATGGGGGGTTATGGGGTCAGGGGGGTATGGGATGTTATGGGGGGGTTATGGGGTCAGGGGGGTGTGGGATGTTATGGGGGGGTTATGGGGTCAGGGGGGTATGGGATGTTATGGGGGGGTTATGGGGTCAGGGGGGTATGGGATGTTATGGCGGGGTTATGGGGTCAGGGGGGTGTGGGATGTTATGGCGGGGTTATGGGGTCAGGGGGGTGTGGGATGTTATGGGGGGTTATGGGGTCAGGGGGGTGTGGGATGTTATGGGGGGTTATGGGGTCAGGGGGGTGTGGGATGTTATGGCGGGGTTATGGGGTCAGGGGGGTATGGGATGTTATGGGGGGTTATGGGGTCAGGGGGGTGTGGGATGTTATGGCGGGGTTATGGGGTCAGGGGGGTATGGGATGTTATGGGGGGTTATGGGGTCAGGGGGGTGTGGGATGTTATGGGGGGTTATGGGGTCAGGGGGGTGTGGGATGTTATGGGGGGGTTATGGGGTCAGGGGGGTGTGGGATGTTATGGGGGGGTTATGGGGTCAGGGGGGTATGGGATGTTATGGGGGGGTTATGGGGTCAGGGGGGTGTGGGATGTTATGGGGGGGTTATGGGGTCAGGGGGGTGTGGGATGTTATGGGGTGGTTATGGGGTCAGGGGGGTGTGGGATGTTATGGGGGGGTTATGGGGTCAGGGGGGTGTGGGATGTTATGGGGGGGTTATGGGGTCAGGGGGGTGTGGGATGTTATGGGGGGGTTATGGGGTCAGGGGGGTATGGGATGTTATGGGGGGGTTATGGGGTCAGGGGGGTATGGGATGTTATGGGGGGGTTATGGGGTCAGGGGGGTGTGGGATGTTATGGGGTGGTTATGGGGTCAGGGGGGTATGGGATGTTATGGGGGGGTTATGGGGTCAGGGGGGTATGGGATGTTATGGGGTCCGGTTATGGGGTCAGGGGGGGGGTATGTGGTACGGGGTTGTGGGGGGCTATGGGGTGGGTATGGGAACTGCTATGGGGTGGTTATAGGGTACAGGGGGTTATGGGGTGTTGTGGGGTGGGTATGGGGTCTGTGGGGGGTTATGGGGCACGGGGTTGTGGGGGGGTATGGGGTGGTTATGGGGACTGCTGGGGGTGGGTATTGGGTACAGGGGATTATGGGGTGGTTATGGGGTCTGCTATGGGATGGGTCTGGGGTGTGGGGTGGGTATGGGGTGGGTACGGGGTCTCCTATGGGGTAGTTATAGGGTCTGGGGTGTTATGGGGTGGGTATGGGGTCTGCTATGGGGTATGGGTGGGTATACGGGGTTATGGGGTGGTATGAGGTCTGCTATGGGGTGGTTATAGGGTATGGGGTGTTATGGGGTGGGTATGAGGTCTGCTATGGGGTGGTTATAGGGTCTGGGGTGTTATGGGGTGGGTAGGGGGTCTGTGGGGGGGTTATGGGTATGGGGTTGTGGGGGGCTATGGGGTGGGTATGTGGTCTGCTGGGGGTGGGTATAGGGTACAAGGGGTTATGGGGTGGTATGGGGTCTGCTTGGGGGGTGTTTATAGGGTCTGGGGTGCTATGGGGTGTTGTGGGGTGTGTATGGGGTCTGTGGGGGGGTTATGGGGCACGGGGTTGTGGGGGGCTATGGGGTG
This sequence comes from Phasianus colchicus, assembly GCF_987193195.1. Lineage (NCBI taxonomy): Eukaryota > Metazoa > Chordata > Aves > Galliformes > Phasianidae > Phasianus > Phasianus colchicus. The sequence goes on from NC_143438.1 coordinate 95,515,159, forward strand.
GGTATGGTGTGGGTACGGGGTCTCCTATTGGTTATAGGGTATGGGGTGTTATGGGGTGGGTATGGGGTCTGTGGGGGGGTTATGGGTATGGGGTTATGGGGGGCTATGGGGTGGGTATGGGGTCTGCTATGGGGTGGGTATGGGGTCTGCTGGAGGGTGGGTGTTGGAAACGGGGGTTATGGGGTGGTACGGGGTCTGCTATGGGGTGCTTATAGGGTCTGGGGTGTAATGGGGTGTTATGGGGTGGGTATGGGGTACGGAGGGTTATGGGGTAGTATGGGGTGGTTTGGGGTGGTATGGGGTGCTTATGGGGTCTGTGGGGGGGTTATGGGGTACTGAGTTATGGGGTGCTATGGGGTGGGTATGGGGTCTGCTATGGGGTGGGTATAGGGTATGGTGTGTTATAGGGTGGGTATGGGTGGTTATAGGGTCTGGGGTGTTACAGGGTGGGTATGGGGTCTGCTATGGGGTGGGTATGGGGTGTGCTGGGGGTGGGTATAGGGTACAGGGGGTTATGGGGTGGTATGGGGTCTGCTATGGGGATTATGGGGGGCTATGTGGTGGGTATGGGGTCTGCTATGGGGTGGGTATGGGGTACAGGGTGTTATGGGGTGGGTATGGGGTCTGCTATGGGGTATGCGTGGGTATGTTATGGGATGTTATGGGGTGGCCATGGGGTGGGTATGGGGTCTGCTGGGGGCGTATAGGGTATGGGGGATTATGGGGTGGTATGGGGTGGGTATGGGGTCTGCTATGGGATATGGGGTGGCTATGGGGCATGCGGTGGCAGTGGGGTGGGTATGGGGTGTTATGGGGTGGGTATGGAGTCTACTCGGAGGTGGGTATGGGGTACATGGGGTTATGGGGTGGGTATGGGGTCTGCTGAAGGGGGTATAGGGTATGGGGGATTATGGGGTGCTATGGGGTGTTATGGGGTGTTATGGGGTGGGTATGGGGGCTCCTATGGGGTGGTTATAGGGTCCGGGGTGTTATGGGATGGGTATGGGGCCTGCTATGGGCTATGGAGTGACAATGGGGTGGCAATGGGGTGGGTATAGGGTACAGAGGGTTATGGGGTGGTATGAGGTATCATGGGGTGCTATGGGGTCTCCTATGGGGTGGTTATAGAATCTGGAGTGTTATGGGGTGTTATGGGGTGGGTATGGGGTCTGCTGTGGGGTGGGTATAGGGTACGCGGGGTTATGGGGTGGTATGGCGTGTTCTGGGGTGCGTACGGGGTCTGCTGGAGGGTATGGATGGGTATGGGGTGGGTATGGGGTGGGTATGGGGTGGGTGTGGGGTCTGCTGGGGGGTGGGTAAAGGATACAGGGGCTATGGGGTGGTATGGGGTCTCCTATGGGGTATGGGTGGGTATGGGTGGGTATGGGGTGGTATGGGGTGGTATGGGGTCCCCTATGGGGTGGTTATAGGCTCTGGGGTATTATGGGGTGTTATGGGTGGGTATGGGGTCTGCTATGGGGTATGGGGTGGGTATGGGGTCTGAAATGGGGCATGGGGTCTGCCCACCTCCCATCTCATGGGGCTGTGTGGCACCCCATAACATCCAACAGCACCCCATAAGATCCCATACCACCCCCTCTCACCCCACATCCCCCCTACCACCCCATATCCCCCTATATCACCCACTATACCCCCACCACCCCATATCCCCCCATATCCCCCCACCACCCCATATCTCCCCATATCCCCCTACCACCCCATATCCCCCCTATCACCACATATCCCCCTATATTACCCCATATCCCCCCCATCATCCCATATCCCCCCCCCACCCCATATCCCCCTACCACCCCATATCCCCCCCCACCCCATATCCCCCTATCATCCCATATCCCCCCCTACCACCCCATATCCCCCCTATCACCACATATCCCCCTATATTACCCCATATCCCCCCCATCATCCCATATCCTCCCACCACCCCATATCCCCCTCTCACCCCACATCCCCTAACCACCCCGTATCCCCCATCACCCCATATCCCCCCACCTCTCCATATCCCCCTATCACCCCATATCCCCCCCCCACCCCATATCCCCCCATCATCCCATATCCCCCCCACCACCCCATATCCTCCCTCCACCCCACATCCCTCTACCACCCCATATCCCCCTGCACCCCATATCCCCCTCTCACCCCACATCCCCTAACCCCCCCATATCCCCCATCACCCCATATCTTCCTACCACCCCATATCCCCCCCCCCCACCCCACATCCCTCTACCACCCCATATCCCCCTACCACCCCATATCCCCCCCCTACCACCCCATATCTTCCTACCACCCCATATCCCCCCACCACCCCACAACCCCCCCACCCTATATCCCCCCATCACCCCACATCCCCCAACCACCCCATCACCCCCTATCCCCCCCCCACCCCATATTCCCCCACCACCCCATATCCCCCCTGCACCCCACATGCCCCCATCACCCCATATCCCCCCCCACCCCATATCCTCCTCTCACCCCACCACCCCATATCCCCCCCCACCCCATATCAGCCCCATCATCCCATATCCCCCCCCACCCCATATCCCCCCCCCACCCTGTATCCCCCTACCACCCCATATCCCCCCACCCATCACCCCCTATCCCCCCCCACCCCATATCCCCCCATCAACCCATATCCCCCCACCACCCCATATCCCCCCTCCACCCCACATCCCTCTACCACCCCATATCCCTCCCCTACCACCCCATATCTTCCTACCACCCCATATCCCCCCACCAGCCCACATCCCCCCCCACCCTATATCCCCCTATCACCCCATATCTGCCCCCCACCACATATCCCCCCTCCACCCCACATCCCCCACCACCCCATATCCCCCCACCCATCACCCCCTATCCCCCCCCACCCCACATCCCCCCACCACCCCATATCCCCCCCTACCACCCCATATCTTCCTACCACCCCATATCCCCCCACCACCCCACATCCCCGCCCACCCTATATCCCCCCATCACCCCACATCCCCCAACCACCCCATCACCCCCTATCCCCCCCCCACCCCATATCCCCCCACCACCCCATATCCCCCCTGCACCCCACATGCCCCCATCACCCCATATCCCCCCCCACCCCATATCCCCCCATCATCCCATATCCCCCCACCACCCTATATCCCCCCTCCACCCCACATCCCTCTACCACCCCATATCCCTCCCCTACCACCCCATATCTTCCTACCACCCCATATCCCCCCACCAGCCCACATCCCCCCCACCCTATATCCCCCTATCACCCCATATCTGCCCCCCACCCCATATCCCCCCCCACCCCATATCCCCCTCTCAACCCACCACCCCACACCCCCCCACCACCCCATATCCCCCCCTATCACCCCACCACCCCATATCCCCCCCTACCACCCCATATCTTCCTACCACCCCATATCCCCCCCCAGCCCCTATCCCCCCCCACCCCATATCCCCCCATCATCCCATATCCCCCCTCCACCCCACATCCCACTACCACCCCATATCCCCCCCCAGCCCCTATCCCCCCCACCCCATATCCCCCCACCCATCACCCCCTATCTCCCCCCACCCCATATGCCCCCATCATCCCATATTCCCCCTCCACCCCACATCCCTCTACCACCCCATATCCCCCCCCTACCACCCCATATCTTCCTACCACCCCATATCCCCCCACCAGCCCACATCCCCCCCCACCCCACATCCCCCTATCACCCCATATCTGCCCCCCACCCCCTATCCCCCCCCACCCCATATCCCCCTCTCAACCCACCACCCCACATCCCCCCACCACCCCATATCCCCCCCTACCACCCCATATCTTCCTACCACCCCATATCCCCCCCCACCCTATATCCCCCTATCACCCCATATCTGCCCCCCACCACATATCCCCCCTCCACCTCACATCCCCCACCACCCCATATCCCCCCCCCATCCCATATCCCCCTCTCACCCCACCACCCCATATCCCCCCACCACCCCATATCCTCCCACCACCCCCCTACCACCCCATATCTTCCTACCACCCCACATCCCCCCGCACCCCCCGCCGGCCCGCACCGTCCATGCCGTAGGGCTGCAGCACCCTCCTGTCGCTCAGCACGGACAGCACCATTGGGCTGCGGAACTGCAGCTCCCTCCTCACGCCGTCGCCGCCCCGGAAGCGCCCCGAACCGCCGGAGCCGCGCCGCAGCTCGAAGCGCCGCAGCACCACCGGGTACCTGGGGGGGGGGGCACGGCTGCATAGGGGCGGATGGGGCGCGTGGGGACGTGCAGGGACAAATGGGGACACATGGGGGCACATGGGGGCACATTAGGGGTACATAGGGACACATAGGGACACATAGTGACACAAAGGGACACAAAGGGACACACAGGGACAAATGGGGACACATGGGGACACATAGGGACACATTAGGGGTACATAGGGATACATAGAGACACATAGGGACACATGGGGACACATAGAGGCACATGGGGACACATAGGGACTCATAGGGACACATAGGGATACATAGGGAGACATAGGGACCCACAGGGAGACATAGGGAGATATAGGGACACATAGGGACACATGGGGACACATGGGGACACAACGGAATGCATAGAGAGCCACAGAGATGCATAGGGACACATAGGGACACACAGTGACACAAAGGGACACATGGGGACACATGGGGACACAAAGGGACAAACAGGGACACAAAAGGACACATAGGGACACATAGGGACACGTAGAGAGCCACAGAGATACCTAGGGGCACACAGGGACACATAGGGACACAGAAGGACACATGGAGACACTCAGGGACACTCAGGGACACATAGGGGCACGTAGGGACACATAGGGACACATAGGGACATGTAGGGACACATAGGGGCACGTAGGGACACATAGGGACACATAGGGATATGTAGGGACACATAGGGACATGGAGGGACACACAGGGACAAACAGGGACACACAAGGACACATAGGGACACACAGGGACACATAGGGACACGTAGGGACACGTAGGGGGACACAGAGACATACAGGGACATGTAGGGACACATAGGAACATGTAAGGACACACAGGGACACAGAGAGAGCCATAGAAACACATAGGGACACATAGGGACACACAGGGACACGTAGGGACACATAGGGACATATAGAAAGCCATAGAGATATACAGGGACATGTAGGGACACGCAGGGGACACATAGGGACACATAGAGACACATGGGGGCACACAGGGACACAAAGGGACCCAAGGGGACACAAAGGAACACATAGAGACACATAAAGACATATAGGGACAAATAGGGACACCTAGGGACACTCAGGGACTCATAGGGACACATAGGGACCCATAGAGACACATAGGGACCTACAGAGCCCCACAGAGCCCCATAGAGCCCCACAGAGATCCATATCTACCCCATAGCCCCATAACCCCATCCCATAACCCCAACCCCCTCCTCACCACCCCCCACCCTGTACGCCCACCCCGCACCCCCCGCCCCACCCCACAGCCACCCTGTGTGCCCCCACCACACTGCCCCCCCACTCTTCCACCCTGCAGCCCCCTCACCCCACGGCCACCCCATAGCCACTCCATACCCCACCCCACAGCCACCCCATAGCAGCCCCATGACCCCATATAACCCCATAGTAGCCCCATGACACCATGTAATGTCCTATCACCCCATATGACCCCACATGACCCATGACCCCCCATGACCCCACATGACCCTATATCACCCCATGTAACCACATATCACCCCATACAACCCCATACAACCCCACATCACCCCATATGATCCCGTATCACCCCATATGACCCCATATGACCCCACATAACCCCATATGACCCTATATCACCCCATATAACCCCACATCACCCCATATGACCCCATATGACCCCACATAACCCCATATGACCCCATATGACCCTATATCACCCCATACAACCCCACATCACCCCATATGATTCCATATGACCCCACATGACCCCACATAACCCCATATGACCCCATATGACCCTATATCACCCCATGTAACCACATATCACCCCATATGATCCCATATCACCCTGTATAATCCGTATAACCCATATAACACTACATAACCCCACAGCACCCCACATAACCCAATATCACCCCATGTGATCCCATACCCCCATACAACTCCATACAACCCCATATAACCCCATACAACCCCATATCACCCCATATGACCCCATGCCCCCACATAAACCCACATAACTCCATATAACCCCATATAACCCCATACGACCCCATACCACACCATATCACCCCACATAGCCCCATATAACCCATAGAACCCTATAGAACCCCATATGACCCCATATGACCCATATCACCCCATATCACCCCAGGTGACCCCATACAACCCCGTGTAACGTCTTATAACCCCATATGACTCCATGTAACCCCATATAATAACATATGACCCTATATAACCCCATATCACCCCATGTAACCCCATATAACCCCATGCAACCCCAGATCACCCCATATAACCCCATATCACCTCATATCACCTCAAATACCCCATATGACCCCCTATAACCCCATACAATCCCATACAGCCCCATACAACATCATAAAACCCCATAGATGTCCATATAACTCCATACAACTCCATACAACCCCATACAACCCCATACAAACCCATAGAACCCCATGCGATCCCATATAACCCCACGTGGCCCCACATGACCCCACATGACCCCAGGTGACCCCAGGTGACCCCACACACCACATGACCCCACATGACCCCACACACCACATGACCCCACTTGACCCCAGGTGACCCCACATGACCCCACACGACCCCAGGTGACCCCACCTGACTCCACGTGACCCCACACACCACATGACCTCACATGACCCCACTTGACCCCAAGTGACCCCACGTGACCCCACACGACCCCAGGTGACCCCACCTGACTCCACGTGACCCCACACACCACATGACCTCACATGACCCCACACGACCCCAGGTGACCCCACGTGACCCCACACACCACATGACCCCACATGACCCCAGGTGACCCCACACACCACATGACCCCACATGACCCCACATGACCCCAGGTGACCCCACATACCACATGACCCCACATGACCCCAGGTGACCCCACGTGACCCCACACACCACATGACCCCACTTGACCCCAAACAACCCCAGCTGACCCCAGGTGACCCCACACACCACATGACCCCACACGACCCCACACGACCCCAGGTGACCCCACATGACCCCACATGACCCCACATACAACATGACCCCACATGACCCCAGGTGACCCCATGTGACCCCATGTGACCCCATGTGACCCGCAGCCCCGTACCGCAGCTCCAGGATCTCCGGGTCGGTGATGCGGGTGTTGGTCATGTGACTGTGCACCCCGCTGCGCCCATCCCAGTGCGGCCCCGCGCCCGCGCCCCCCGCCACCGTCTCGTAGTAACCCACGGACGCGTCCCCAAACGTCACGTTGTTCATGCAGCCCTACAGCGGGAGACGGCCATACAGGGGAATGGGGTCACACAGCCCTGTAGGGGTATGGGGTCATGGAGCCTATAAGGGGTATGGGGTCATACGGCCATATAGGGGTATGGGGTCATGGAGCCTATAAGGGGTATGGGGTCATACAGCCATATAGGGGAATGGGGTCATAAAGCCATATAGGGGTAAGGGGTCATGGAGCCTATAAGGGGTATGGGGTCACACAGCCATATAGGGGAATGGGGTCATGGAGCCTATAAGGGGTATGGGGTCATACAGCCTATAAGGGGTATGGGGTCATGGAGCCTATAAGGGGTATGGGGTCATACAGCCATATAGGGGTATGGGGTCATGGAGCCTATAAGGGGTATGGGGTCATACAGCCATATAGGGGAATGGGGTCATACAGCCATATAGGGGTAAGGGGTCACACAGCCCTATAGCGGTATGGGGTCATACAGCCCTATAGGGGTAAGGAGTCATACAGCCCTATAGGAGTATGGGGTCACACAGCCTTATAGGGGTAAGGGGTCATACAGCCTATAAGGGGTATGGGGTCACACAGCCATATACGGTTATGGGGTCATAGAGCCTATAAGGGGTATGGGGTCATAGAACCCATAAGAGGTATGGGGTCATACAGCCCTAAAGGGATATGGGGTCATACAGCCCTATAGAGGTTACAGGATCACATAGCCCTATTGGGGTTATAGGGTCATGCAGCCCTATAGGCATATAGGGTCACACGGCCGTATAAGGGTTATAGGGTCACACAGCCCTATAAGGGTTCTGAGATTGATATGGGGTCACGCAGCCCTATTGGGGGTTATAGGGTGGGTATGGGATCATACAGCTCTATAAAGGTTACAGGGTCACACAGCCCTTTAGGGGATTATAGGGTGGTTATGGTGTTATACAGCCCTATAACGAGCATAAGGTCGCACAGTGCTATAAGGGTTATAGGTTTATACAGCCCTATAGGATGTTATAGGGTCACACAGCCCTACAAGGGTTATAGGGTGGATATGTGGTTATACAGCCCTATAAGAGGTATACGGTCGCACAGTCCTATAAGGGTTATAGGTTTATACAGCCCTATAGGATGTTATAGGGTCACACAGCCCTACAAGGGTTATATGGTGGGCATGTGGTTATACAGCCCTATAAGAGGTATACGGTCGCACAGTCCTATAAGAGTCATAGGATTGTACAGCCCTATACAGGGTTATAGGGTCACATAGCCCTATAGGGGTTATAGGGTCACACAGTCCTATAAGGGTTATAGGGTTATACAGCCCTATAGAGGGCTACAGGGTCACATAGCCCTATAGGGGTTATAGGGTCACACAGCCCTATAAGGGTTATAGGGTGGGTATGGGGTCATACAATCCTATAAGTGCGGATATGGGGTGGGAATGTGGTCATACAGCCCTATAAAGGGTAGAAGATTGTATGGGGTGGGTATGGGGTCATTCAGACCAATAAGTGGTGATATGGGGTGGGGAATGGGGTGGGTATAGGGTTTGGAATGGGGTTGCGAACGGGGCATTTATGGGGTGGGATATGGGGTTGGTTTGGGGTCATACAGCCCTACAACGGGATATGGGATGGGCATGGGGCACCTATGGGGTGGAGTATGGGGTTGGGAATGGTGCAGCTATGGGGTGGGGTATGGGGTGGGGATTGGGGCAGCTATGGGGTGGGATTTGGGGCGGGTTCATACAGCCCTACAACCATCTGGGATCGGAGTCACTATGCGTCCCACGGCTCACTTTGTGGCAGCACCTGGCATCTCTCTGAGACGATATGGGATCCCTATGGCTCACTTTGTGGCACACCTGCTATCTCTGTGTCAATGGGAAATGCCACGGCTCACTTTGTGGCAGCACCTGCTATCTCTGTGTCAATGGGAAATCCCACGGCTCACTTTGTGGCAGCACCTGCTATCTCTGTGTCAATGGGAAATCCCACGGCTCACTTTGTGGCAGCACCTGCTATCTCTGTGTCAATGGGAAATCCCACGGCTCACTTTGTGGCAGCACCTGCTATCTCTGTGTCAATGGGAAATCCCACGGCTCACTTTGTGGCAGCACCTGCTATCTCTGTGTCAATGGGAAATGCCATGGCTCACTTTGTGGCAGCACCTGCTAGCTCTGTGTCAATGGGAAATCCTATGGCTCACTTTGTGGCAGTACCTGCGATGCAGCGCAGGCGCCGAAGGCTCTGAGCACCACGTCCACGATGCGCTGCGAGGTCAGGACGTTGCCTCCAACCACTGCAGCCTGCGGGGATGGGCTGAGGATGGAACCTTCCGGAAGGATCACACGCACCGGGGCCAGGCAGCCCTGCGGGGAGTTAATTAATTCGCTGATTAGTGGGGGGGTCGTTAATTGGTGTTGTGATTGATGGGGGTGGTGGGCATCAATGGGGGTGTGATCAATGGGGCTGAGGATGGGAGCTCAAGGAAGGAAGGAGGACATGGACTGGGGTCAGGCAGCCCTGCAGTTAATTAGGTAATTAATTAATTAGTGGGGGGTCTTTAATTGGGGGAGGGTTCATTAATGGGGGGGATCATGATTAGGGTGTGATTAATGGGGGCTGAGGATGGAAGCTTTGGGAAGGAAGGAGGACATGGACTGGGGTCAGGCAGCCATATGGATTGTGAGTTAATTAGTTAATTAGTGGGGGTCATTAATTGGGAGTGTGATTAATGGCGCGGGTCATTAATTGGTGGTGTGATTAATGGGGGTGGTGGGTTTGATCAATGGGGGCTGAGGATGGAACCTCATGGACTGGGCCAGGCAGCCCTGGGGGTGATAAATGAATTAACTAATTAGTGGGGGGTCATTAATTGGGGGAGGGTCATGGGAGGGATTACGGGGTGGGGGGTCCCATTGGAGGGGGTCCCTCTGGGAGGATCAGGGGGGGTCCCACTGCGGGGGTCCCATTGGGGTCCTATTAGGGGTCCCATTGGGGGGGTCCCATTGGGGTCCCATTGGGGTGGGTCCTATTGGGGTGGTATTGAGGGGGTCCCGTTGGGTGGGGTCCCATTGGGGGTCCTATTAGGGGTCCCATTGGGGGTCTCATTGGGGAGGGTCCTATTGGGGGGGTTATGGGAGGGGTCCCATTGGGAGGGTCCCATTAGGGGGGTCCCACTGGGGGGTCTCATTGGGGAGGTCCCACTGGAGTCCTATTAGGGGTCCCATTGGGGGGGTTATGGGAGGGATCCCATTGGGAGGGTCCCATTGGGGGTCCCATTGGGGAGGGTCCTGTTGGGGGTGGTATGGAGGGGTCCCATTGGGGGGGTCCCATTGGGGTCCCATTGGAGTCTTATTAGGGATCACATTGGGGGGGGTCCCATTGGGGGGATTATGGGAGGGGTCCCATTGGGGGGGGTCCCATTGGGGAGGTCCCATTGGGGGTCCTATTACGGGTTGCATTGGGGGAATCCCATTGGGTTGGGTCCCATTGGAGTCCTATTAGGGTCCCACTGGGGGGTGATGAGGAAAGGTCCCATTGGGGGGGGGGTCCAATTTGGGGAGGGGTCCCATGGTCAGACCTGGTTGAGGGGGATGTCGTGGCCCACCATGCAGCGCAGGCAGTAGATGAGGGCCGACAGGGTGATGGCGCGCGGCGCGTTGCAGTTCCCATAAACCTCCGGGCCGGAGCCCGAGAAATCAAACACTGCGCTGCCCTGCGGGGGGGAAAGGGTTAATGGGGGGGGATGGGGGGAAATGGGGGGCCGGGGGTGCAGTGGGGTTCTGTGGGGCTCTATGGGACACAGTGGGGTTCTATAGGGTTCTATGGGGTGCAGTGGGGCTCTATGGGGTTGTGTGGGGCTCTGTGGGGCGCAGTGGGGCTCTATGGGGCGCAGTGGGGCTCTATGGGGGGCACTGGGGCTCTATGGGGCGCAGTGGGGTTGTGTGGGGCTCTGTGGGGCGCAGTGGGGTTCTATGGGGGGCACTGGGGCTCTATGGGGTTGTGTGGGGCTCTATGGGGTGCAGTGGGGCTCTATGGGGTGCAGTGGGGTTCTGTGCGGTTCTATGGGGTACAGTGGGGTTCTAAGGGGGTTCTATGGGGCACAGTGGGGCTCTATGGGGTTCTATGGGGTTCTACGGGGCGTAGTGGGGTTCTGTGGGGCTCTATGGGACACAGTGGGGTTCTATAGTGTTCTATGGGGTGCAGTGGGGCTCTATGGGGCACAGTGGGGTTCTATGGGGTTCTATGGGGGGCAGCGGGGCTCTATGGGTCGCAGTGGGGTTCTATGGGGGGCACTGGGGCTCTATGGGGTTGTGTGGGGCTCTATGGGGTTGTGTGGGGTTCTATGAGGTTCTATGGGGGGCAGTGGGGCTCTATCGTGTGCAGTGGGATTATATGGGGCTCTATGGGGTTGTGTGGGGCTCTATGGGGCGCAGTGGGGCTCTATGAGGGGCACTGGGGCTCTATGGGGTTGTGTGGGGCTCTATGGGGTGCAGTGGGGCTCTATGGGGTGCAGTGGGGTTCTGTGCGGTTCTATGGGGTACAGTGGGGTTCTAAGGGGGTTCTATGGGGCACAGTGGGGCTCTATGCGGCTCTATGGGGTTCTATGGGGCGTAGTGGGGTTCTGTGGGGCTCTATGGGACACAGTGGGGTTCTATAGTGTTCTATGGGGTGCAGTGGGGCTCTATGGGGCGCAGTGGGGTTCTATGGGGTTCTATGGGGTGCAGTGGGATTATATGGGGTTCTATGGGACACAGTGGGGTTCTATAGTGTTCTATGGGGCGCAGTGGGGTTCTATGGGGTTCTATGGGGCACAGTGGGGTTCTATGGGGTTCTATGGGGTGCAGTGGGATTATATGGGGTTCTATGGGACACGGTGGGGTTCTATAGGGTTCTATGGGGTGCAGTGGGGCTCTATGGGGTTGTGTGGGGTTCTATGGGGCACAGTGGGGATCTATGGGGCTCTATGGGGCGCAGTGGGATTCTATGGTGTTCTATGGGGTGCAGTGGGGTTCTATGGGGCATAGTGGGATTCTGTGGGGCTCTATGGGGCGCAGTGAGGCTCTATGGGGTTCTGTGGGGCATAGTGGGGCTCTATGGGGCGTAGTGGGGTTCTGTGGGGCTCTATGGGGCACAGTGGGGATCTATGGGGCGCAGTGGGGTTCTGTGGGGCTCTATGGCGCTCTATGGGGCGCAGTGGGGTTCTATGGGGCATAGTGGGGTTCTGTGGGGCTCTATGGGGCGCAGTGAGGCTCTATGGGGTTCTGTGGGGCACAGAGGGGCTCTATGGGGTGCAGTGGGGTTCTATGAGATGCAGTGAGGTTCTATGGAGTTCTATGGGGCGCAGTGGGGTTTCTATGGGGCTCTATGGGGCACAGTGGGGTGCAGTGGGGTTCTATGAGATGCAGTGAGGTTCTATGGGGTTCTATGGGGCGCAGTGGGGTTTCTATGGGGCTCTATGGGGCACAGTGGGGTGCAGTGGGGTTCTATGAGATGCAGTAAGGTTCTATGGGGTTCTATGGGGCGTAGTGCGGTTCTATGGGGCGCAGTGAGGTTTTGTGGGGTTCCATGTGGTTCTATGGGGCATAGTGATTTTCTGTGGGGCTCAATGGGATGAGGGGGATGGGGGGCAGTGGGGCCCTATGGGTTTCTATGGGGTGCAGTGGAGCTCTATGGGGTTCTATAGGGTGCAGTGCAGTTCTATGGGGCTCTATGGGGTGCAGTGGGGTTCTATGGGGCACAGTAGGGCTCTATGGGGTGCAGTGGGGTACTATGGGGGACAGTGGAGGTCTATGGGGTACTATAGAGTGCACAAGAGTTCTATGGGTCTCTATGGGGCTCTATGATCTTCTATAGGGTGCAGTGCAGTTCTATGGGGCTCTATGGGGTGCAATGCAGTTCTATGGGGCTCTATGGGGCTCTATGGGGTGCAGTGCAGTTCTATGGGGCTCTATGGGGCTCTATGGGGCTTTATGGGGCTCTATGGGGGGCAGTGGGACCCTATGTATTCTATGGGGTGCAGTGCAGTTCTATGGGGCTTTATGGGTCTCTATGGGGTGCAATGCAGTTCTATGGGGCTCTATGGGGTGCAGTGCAGTTCTATGGGGCTCTATGGGGGCAGTGCAGTTCTATGGGGTTCTATGCGCTGCAGTGGGATTCTGTGGGGCTCTGTGGGTTCTATAGGTGCAGTGCAGTTCTATGGGGCTCTATGGGTTCTATGGGGGGCAGTGCAGTTCTATGGGGGCAGTGGGGCTCTATGGGGCTCTATGGGGCACTGTGCAGTTCTATGGGGTTCTATGGGGCTCCATGGGGGGCAGTGCAGTCCTATGGGGCTCTATGGGGTTCTATGGGGCGCAGTGCAGTTCTATGGGGCTCTATGGGGCTCCATGGGGGGCAGTGCAGTTCTATGGGGCTCTATGGGGTTCTATGGGGTGCAGTGCAGTTCTGTGGGGCTCTATGGGGTTCTATAGGATGCAGTGCAGTTCTATGGGGGCACTGGGGCCCTATGGGGTTCTATGGGGTGCAGTGCAGTTCTGTGGGGCTCTATGGGATTCTATAGGGTGCAGTGCAGTTCTGTGGGGCTCTATGGGGTTCTATAGGATGCAGTTCAGTTCTATGGGGGCACTGGGGCCCTATGGGGTTCTATGGGGTGCAGTGCAGTTCTGTGGGGCTCTATGGGGTTCTATAGGGTGCAGTGCAGTTCTATGGGGGCACTGGGGCCCTATGGGGTTCTATGGGGCGCAGTGCAGTTCTATGGGGGCAGTGGGGCTCTATGGGGCTCTATGGGGCGCCATGGGGCGCAGGGGTCCCCCCTCCCCACTCACCTCCTCGGGGTCCACGGTGACCCGCAGGCAGATGGGCGTCCCGTCGTCCATCCGATCCTCCGCCTCCAGCACCGCCCCCCAGCGCTGCGCCGCCCCCCGCAGCAAAGCCCGCACCGAGCGCTCCGCGTTCGTCTGGGGGGGGGAGGGGAGCGGGGGGCAGTTGGGGACATTTAGGGGTATTTGGGGGGCATCTGGGGACACTGCGAGGGCGCCTGGGGGGCATTTGGGGGACGGTTGGGGGCAATTTGGGGTCAGTTGGAGGCATTCTGGGGAGCATTTGAGGGCATCTGGGGGACATTTTGGGGACTTTGGGGACTTTTGGGGACATTTGGGGACACTTTGAGGGTGCCTGGGGGACATTTTGGGGACAGTTGGGGACAGTTGGGGGCAATTTGGGGACATTTGGGGGCACTTGGGGACACTTTGAGGGCATCTGGGGGGCATCTGGGGGGCATCTGGGGACACTTCGGGGACATTTGGGGACACTGCGAGGGCACCTGGGGGACATTTTGGGGACATTTGGGGACAATTGGGGGGCAATTTGGGGACATTTGAGGGGCATTTGGGGACAATTTGGGGACATTTGGGGACACTTTGAGGACGCCTGGGAGACATTTGGGGACAGTTGGGGACATTTGGGGACAGCTGGGGACATTTTGGGTCTATTTGAGGGCACCTGGAGGACATTTGGGGACATTTAGGGACAGTTGAGGGGCATTTGGGGACACTTCGAGGGTGCCTGGGGGACATTTATGGGGCATTTATGGGGCATTTGGGGGGCATTTGGGGACACTTTGGGGGCATCTGGGGGCATTTTGGGACATCTGGGGACACTTTGGGGACATCTGGGGACACTGTGAGGGCATCTGGGGGACATTTTGGGGACAGTTGGAGGCAATTTGGGGACATTTTGGGGATATCTGGGGACATATGGGGACACTT
The DNA here is from genome assembly GCF_987193195.1 of Phasianus colchicus. NCBI lineage: Eukaryota > Metazoa > Chordata > Aves > Galliformes > Phasianidae > Phasianus > Phasianus colchicus. The sequence continues at coordinate 95,530,429 of NC_143438.1, forward strand.
TGAGGGCACCTGGGGGGCATTTGGGGACATTTGGGGGACATTTATGGGGCATTTGGGGACACTTTGAGGGCAACTGGGGGACATTTTGGGGACAGTTGGGGGCAGTTGGGGGCAATATGGGGACATTTAGGGACATTTGGGGACATTTTGAGGACATTTGGGGGACAATTGGGGACACTTTGAAGGTGCCTGGGGGACATTTGGAGACAGCTGGGGGCAATTTGGGGACATATAGGGACATTTGGGGACACTTTGAGGGCATCTGTGGCCATTTTGGGGACAGCTGGGGGCAATCTGGGGACATTTGGGGACATGTGGGGACACATTGAGGGCACCTGGTGACCCCTTGGACCCCATGGTGACCTCTTGGGACACCTTTGTGACCCCTAGTGACCCCTTAATGACCCCTAGTGACCCTTTAATGACCCCTGGTGACCCCTAGTGACCCTTTAATGACCCCTTGGTGACCCTTGGTGACCCTTTAATAACCCTTTGGTGACCCCTAGTGACCCCTTAATGACCTCTTGGTGACCCCTAGTGACCCTTTAATGACCCCTTGGTGACCCCTGGTGACCCCTAGTGACCCTTTAATGACCCCTGGTGACCCCTTAATGACCCCTTGGTGACCCCTTAATGACCCCTAGTGACCCTTTAATGACCCCTTGGTGACTCCTAGTGACCCCTTGGTGACCCCTGGTGACCCTTTAATGACCCCTGGTGACCCCTAGTGACCCCTTAATGACCCCTAGTGAGCCTTTAATGACCCCTTCGTGACCCCTAGTGACCCTTTAATGACCCCTGTGACCCCTAGTGACCCTTTAATGACCCCTTCATGACCTCTTGTGACCCTCGGTGACCCCAATGACTCCCTGATGACCTCTAATGACCTCTTACTGACCCCTTCATGACCCTAGATGACCCCTTAGGGATGCCTTTGGTTTGGTGACCCCCTGTTGACCTCTAGTGACCCCTTAATGACACCTTGGTGACCCCGATGACTCCAGATGACCCTTAGTGACTCTTACTGACTCCTTCGTGACCCCAGATGACCCCTAGTGACACTTTCATGACCCCAGGTGACCCCTTTGGTGACCCCCTGATGACCCCTCGATGACACCTAATGACCCCCTGATGACCTCTGATTGACCCCTTAATCACCCTTAGTGATTACTTGGTGACCCCCGATGACCCCTAACGACCTCTTGCTGACCTCTTTTGATGCCAGGCGACCCTTGATGACCCCCTGGTTGCCCCCTGGTGACCCCTGATGACCCCTTAACGACCCTTTAATGACCCCTCGGTGACCCCGATGACCCCTAGTGACTCCTTAATGGCCCCTTGTTGACCCCTACCAACCCTTTAATGACCCCTTTAATGACCCCTTAGTGACCCCGATGACCCCTAGTGACCTCTTTATGACCCCTTAATGACCCCTACTGACCCTTTAATGACCTCTTAGTGACCCCTTAGTGACCCCTTAATGACCCCTTGGTGGCCCCTACTGACCCTTTAATGACCTCTAGTGATCCCTTCATGACCCCTTGGTGACCCCCGATGACCCTTAGTGACTCCTTAATGACCCTTTAATGACCCCTCAGTGACCCCGATGACCCCTAGTGACCCCTTATTGACCCCTTGGTGGCCCCTAGTGGCCCTTTAATGACCTCTAGTGACCCCTTAGTGACCACTTCATGACCCTTTGGTGACCCCCGATGACCCCCAGTGACCACTTCATGACCCCGGATGACCCCTTGCCGCCCCCAGGTCACGTGGTACCCACCCGGATGTGCTCCATGTAGGCGGTGACGCCGCTCAGCCCATAGGTGGCCACCAGCTCCCTCAGCAACGTCGCCCCCTTGTGGTTGGCGGCCACCTGCGCTCGGAGGTCCGCCACGTTGTCCCGCAGAGCCCGCGTGCCGCTCCGCACCAGGACCTCCGACACCGCTACAAGGGGATGGGGACGCGGCGTTACCATGGCAACGGGATGCGGTGTTACCATGGCAACGGTGGCACTGTGTCCCCATGTCCCCATCTCCAGTTCTGCACCTCTGACACCGCTACAAGGAGATGGTGACACGGCGTTGCCATGGCAACGGGATGCGGTGTTACCATGGCAACGGTGACACTGTGTCCCCATGTCCCCATGTCCCCATGTCCCCCTCTGCACCAGAACCTCTGACACCACTACAAGGAGATGGTGACGCGGCGTTACCATGGCAACGGTGGCACTGTGTCCCCATGTCCCCCTCTGCACCTCCGACACCGCTACAAGGGGATGGGGACGCGGCGTTGCCATGGCAACGGGATGCGGTGTTACCATGGCAACGGTGGCACAGTGTCCCCATGTCCCCATGTTCCCCTCTGCACCAGAACCTCTGACACCGCTACAAGGATGGGGGCGGGGGAGGAGAGAGATCCGGCGTTTCCATGGCAACGGGATACGGCGTTACCATGGCAACGGGTCACCATGGCAACGGGGCACTGTGTGACAGTGTCCCCATGTCCATCTCTGCACCAGCACCTCCGACACCGCTAGAAAGGGACGGGGACGCTGCGTTACCATGGCAACAGGACGCTGTGTTACCATGGCAACGGGACGCGGCGTTGCCATGGCAACGGTGGCACAGTGTCCCCACGTCCCCCCGTGCTGCTCTGCACCAGCAGCTCTGAAACAGCGATAAGGGGATGTGGATCCGGCGTTACCATGGCAACGGGAAACAGGGTCGCCATGGCAACGTGGCACTGTTGTCACCGTGGCAACGGGTCGCCATGGCAACGGGGCGACGCGTCCCCACGTCCCCGCTCCAGTGCTGCTGGCACCGCTGCGGGGATACGGCGTTACCATGGCAACGCGCGGCGCAGCACGGCAACGGGACACAGCGTTACCATGGCAACGGGTCGCCATGGCGACGGGTCACTGTGTCACTGTGCCCCCGTGTCCCCATCTCACACTGTCCCCATGGCAACGTGTCACCGTGTCCCACTGTCCCCATCTCACACTGTCACCATGGCAACGGGGGAGGTGTCACTGTGTCACCATGTCCCCATGGCAACGTGCCATTATGTCATTGTGTCCCCATGGCAACGGGGGGGGGTGTCACTGTGTCACCATGGCAACGTGTCACCATGTCATTGTGTCCGCATGGCAACGTGTCATCACGTCACTGTGTCACCATGGCAACGTGTCACCCTGTCATTGTGTCCCCATGTCCCCATGTCATCATGTCACTGTGTCACCATGGCAACGTGTCACCTGTCCCCATCTCATACCGTCACCATGGCAACGTGTCACCCTGTCCCCATCTCACACTGTCACCATGGCAACGTGTCATCAATCACTGTGTCACCATGGCAACGTGTCACCTGTCCCCATCTCAAACCGTCACCATGGCAACGTGTCACCATGTCATTGTGTCCCCATGTCCCCATGTCATCATGTCACTGTGTCACCATGGCAACGTGTCACCCTGCCCCCATCTCACACTGTCACCGTGGCAACGTGTCACCCTGTCCCCATCTCAAACCGTCACCATGGCAACGTGTCCCCATGTCCCCATGTCATCATGTCACTGTGTCACCATAGCAATGTGTCACCTGTCCCCATCTCACACTGTCACCATGGCAACGTGTCACCATGTCATTGTGTCCCCATGTCCCCATGTCATCAATCACTGTGTCACCATGGCAACGTGTCACCATGCCCCCATCTCAAACTGTCACCATGGCAACGTGTCACCCTGTCATTGTGTCCCCATGTCCCCATGTCATCATGTCACTGTGTCACCATGGCAATGTGTCACCTGTCCCCATCTCATACCGTCACCATGGCAACGTGTCACCACATCACTGTGTCACCGTGGCAACGTGTCACCCTGCCCCCATCTCAAACCGTCACCATGGCAACGTGTCACCCTGTCATTGTGTCCCCATGTCCCCATGTCATCAATCACTGTGTCACCATGGCAACGTGTCACCCTGCCCCCATCTCAAACCATCACCATGGCAACGTGTCACCCTGTCATTGTGTCCCCATGTCCCCATGTCATCACGTCACTGTGTCACCATGGCAATGTGTCACCTGTCCCCATCTCACACCGTCACCATGGCAACGTGTCACCATGTCATTGTGTCCCCATGTCCCCATGTCATCACGTCACTGTGTCACCATGGCAATGTGTCACCTGTCCCCATCTCACACCGTCACCATGGCAACGTGTCACCATGTCATTGTGTCCCCATGTCCCCATGTCATCAATCACTGTGTCACCATGGCAATGTGTCACCTGTCCCCATCTCACACCGTCACCATGGCAACGTGTCACCATGTCATTGTGTCCCCATGTCCCCATGTCATCAATCACTGTGTCCCCATGGCAACGTGTCACGGTGTCCCCAATGACCCCTTGTCCCTCTGTCCCCAAACCCCACGGCCCCCAAAGCCCAAACCCCCACCCCACAATGCCCCCCCACCCCCCACTCCCACCCCAACCCCCCCCACCCACAGACCCCAACCCCCTCCCACCTCCCTTCCCCCCCCCCCGAAATGCCACCCACCCTCCTCCTGGAACACTCCAGCCCTCACGAGATAGAAGGAGATGAAGACGGCCCCCTCCTCACTGAGGGTCTTTGAGTGGGGGGGCATCGAGCCCGGCGTCAGCCCCCCAATATCGGCGTGGTGCCCCCGGCTGGCGACCCAAAACACCGGGCCGGGCAGATCCAGATAGAACACCTGGGGGGGGGGGGAGGGGGATTAGGGGGGTCTGGGGGGGTCGATGGGGGTCTATGGGGTGGCTATGGGGTGGCTATGGAGTGGCTATGGGGGTCTATGGGGTCCTTGAGGGTCTATGGGGGTCTATGGGGTCTATGGGGTGGCTATGGGGGTCTATGAGGATCTATGGGGTCTATGGGGTGGCTACAGGAGGTCTATGGGGTCTATGGGGTGGCTACAGGGGCTTAGAGGGGTCTAGGGGGGTCTAGGGGGGTTTATGGGGGTCTATGGGGGTCTATGGGGTGGTTATAGGGGGTCTATGGGGAACTATGGGGGTCTATGGAGGTCTATGGGGGTCTGTGGGGGTCTATGGGGGTCTACGGAAGGGCTACGGGGGGCTTAAGGGGGTCTATGGGGGTCTATGGGGTGGTTATAGGGGGTCTATGGGGGTCTGTGGGGGTCTATGGGAGGGCTATGGGGTGGCTATAGGGGCTTAGGGCGGTCTGTGGGGTGTCTATGGGGATCTATGGGGATCTATGGGGTGGCTATGGGGTGGCTATGGAGTGGCTATGGGGGTCTATGGGGTCCTTGAGGGTTTATGGGGGTCTATGGGGTCTATGGGGTGGCTACAGGGGGTCTATGGGGGTCTATGGGAGGCCTATGGGGGGCTGTGGGGGTCTATGGGGGGTCTAGATGGTTTAGAGGTGTCTATGGGAGTCTGTGGGGTCTATGGGGTGGTTACAGGGTGTCTATGGGGTGGTTATAGGAGGTCTATGGGGATCTATGGGGGTCTATGGGGTGATTACAGGGGGTCTATGGGGGTCTATGGGGTGGCTATAGGGGATCTATGGAGGTCTATGGGGGTCTCTGGGGGCCTATGGGGGCCTATGGAGTGCCTATGGGGTGGCTACAGGGGCTTAGGGCAGTCTATGGGGTGTCTATGGGGATCTATGGGGATCTATGGGGTGGATATGGGGTGGCTATGGAGTGGCTATGGGGGTCTATGGGGTCTTTGAGGGTCTATGGGGGTCTATGGGGTGACTATGGGGTGGCTACTGGGGATCTATGGGAGTCAATGGGAGGGCTACAGGGGCTTAGGGGGGTCTATGGGGGTCTATGGGGTGGTTATAGGGGATCTATGGGGATCTATGGGGGTCTGTGGGGGTCTATGGGAGGGCTATGGGGGTCTACGGGGTGGTTATAGGGGGTCTATGGGGGTCTGTGGGGCGGCCATGGGAATCTATGGGGCAGTGCTCCTCAGTGCCCCCACAGCCCCCCCCCCCCACACCTCCCAGTGCCCCCCAGTGCCCCATAGCCCTCACCCCACACCTCCCAGTGCCCCATAGCCCTCCCCCCACAGCTCCCAGTGCCCCCCAATACCCCCCTGTACCATCCAGTGCCCCCAGTGCCCCATAGCCCCCCCACAGCTCCCAGTGCTCCCCAGTGCCCCCCAGTGTCCACGTAGCCCGCCCCCCACACCTCCCAGTGTCACCCAGTGCCCCCAGTACCATCCAGTGCCCCCCAGTGCCCCATAGCCCTCCCCCCACACCTCCCAGTGCCCCCCAGTGCCCCATAGCCCTCCCCCCACAGCTCCCAGTGCCCCCCCCGTGCCCCCCACATACGGGGGTGATGACGGTGAGGTCGGGGAGGTGGCTGCCCCCCGCTATGGGGTGGTTGCTCAGCAGGACGTCCCCAGGCTGCAGATCGGCCCCAACGCTGCGGATCTGGGGGGGGAGGGAGGGACGGTTGTGGGGTCAGTGGGGCAGGATGGGGGCTGGGGGGGTCTGTGGGGTGGCTGGGGGTCCGGGAAGCTCAGAGAGGTGTTGTTCAGTGGGGCAGGATGGGGGGTGGGGCTTCAATGGGGCAGGAGGGGAGATGGGGGTTCAGTGGGGTGGGTGGGGGTCAGGGGGTGTCAGTGGGGTGGGTGGGGGTCAGGTTGTTCAGTGGGGCACTGCTCAGTGGGGCGGGATGGAGGGCAGGGGGCTCCGTGGGGCGGGATGGGGGTCACGGGGACGTGGGGGGGTGGGATGAGGGGCGGGGGGCTCAGTGGGGCACTGCTCAGTGGGGCGGGATGGGGGGTGGGGGGCTCTGTGGGGTAGAATGGGGGTCAGGGTGGCTCCACAGGGCACTGGGTCCCTATGGGTCTCCATGGGTCTCAGTGGGTCTCTATGTGTCTCTATGGGTCTCTATGGGTCTCTACGGGTCTCTATAGGTTTCTATGGGTCTCAGTGGGTCTCTACGGGTCTCTATGGGTCTCAGTGGGTCCTTATGGGTCTCTATGGGTCCCTATGGGTCTCAATGTGTCCCTATGGGTCTCTATGTGTCTCTATGAGTCTCTATAGGTCTCTATGGGTCTCTATGGGTCTCAATGTGTCTCTATGGGTCTCAATGTGTCTCTATGGGTCTCTATGGGTCTCAATGTGTCTCTATGGGTCTCAATGTGTCTCTATGGGTCTCAACATCTCTCTATGGGTCCCAATGTGTCCCTATGGGTCTCAATGTGTCCCTATGGGTCTCTATGGGTCTCAATGTGTCCCTATGGGTCTCATTGTGTCCCTGTGGGTCTCAGTACATCTCTATGGGTCTCAATGCATCTCTATGGGTCTCAATGTGTTTCTATGGGTCTCAACGTTGCTCTATGGGTCTCAGTGGGTCTCAGTGCATCCCTATGGGTCCCAATGTGTCCCTATGGGTCTCAATGTGTTTCTATGGGTCTCAACGTTGCTCTATGGGTCTCAGTGGGTCTCAGTGCATCCCTATGGGTCTCAAATTGTCCCTATGGGTCTCAATGTCTGTCTATGGTGTCTCAGTGGGGCGCAGTGCATCTCTATGGGTCTCAGTGGGTCTCTATGGGTCTCAATGTGTCTCTATGGGTCTCAACATCTCTCTATGGGTCTCAGTGCATCTCTATGGGTCCCAATGTGTCTCTATGGGTCCCAATGTGTCTCTATGGGTCTCAGTGCATCTCTATGGGTCTCAATGTGTCCCTATGGGTCTCTGTGGGTCTCTATGGGTCTCAACATCTCTCTATGGGTCTGAATGTGTCTCTATGGGTCCCTATGGGTCTCTATGGGTCTCTATGTGTCTCAACATCTCTCTATGGGTCTGAATGTGTCTCTATGGGTCTCAGTGCATCTCTGTGGGTCTCAGTGAACGGGGCTGCGTGGGTCCCGCAGTGGGGCACAGACCTGGAACTGCACGGCGTCCTGCATGGCCCCCAGGTGCACGGGGATGTGGGGCACAGTGCGTGTCTGTGGGTCTCAAATTGTCCCTATGGGTCTCAATGTCTGTCTATGGGGTCTCAGTGGGGCGCAGTGCATCTCTATGGGTCTCAGTGGGTCTCTATGGGTCTCAATGTGTCTCTATGGGTCCCAATGTGTCTCTATGGGTCTCAATGTGTCTCTATGGGTCTCAATGTGTCCCTATGGGTCTCTATGGGTCTCAACATCTCTCTATGGGTCCCAATGTGTCTCTATGGGTCTCAACATCTCTCTATGGGTCCCAATGTGTCTCTATGGGTCCCAATGTGTCTCTATGGGTCTCAACATCTCTCTATGGGTCCCAATGTGTCTCTATGGGTCCCAATGTGTCCCTATGGGTCTCAGTGCATCCCTATGGGTCCCAATGTGTCTCTATGGGTCTCAATGTGTCTCTATGGGTCTCAATGTGTCCCTATGGGTCTCTATGGGTCTCAACATCTCTCTATGGGTCCCAATGTGTCTCTATGGGTCTCAACATCTCTCTATGGGTCCCAATGTGTCTCTATGGGTCTCAGTGAACGGGGCTGCGTGGGTCCCGCAGTGGGGCACAGACCTGGAACTGCACGGCGTCCTGCATGGCCCCCAGGTGCACGGGGATGTGGGGCACAGTGCGTGTCTGTGGGTCTCAAATTGTCCCTATGGGTCTCAATGTCTGTCTATGGGGTCTCAGTGGGGCGCAGTGCATCTCTATGGGTCTCAGTGGGTCTCTATGGGTCTCAATGTGTCTCTATGGGTCCCAATGTGTCTCTATGGGTCTCAATGTGTCTCTATGGGTCTCAATGTGTCCCTATGGGTCTCTATGGGTCTCAACATCTCTCTATGGGTCCCAATGTGTCTCTATGGGTCTCAACATCTCTCTATGGGTCCCAATGTGTCTCTATGGGTCTCAGTGAACGGGGCTGCGTGGGTCCCGCAGTGGGGCACAGACCTGGAACTGCACGGCGTCCTGCATGGCCCCCAGGTGCACGGGGATGTGGGGCGCGTTGGACACCAGCTGCCCCCCGGCCGCAAAGACGGCGCAGGAGAAATCCAGGCGCTCCTTGACGTTGGTGGAGATGGCGCTGCGCTGCAGGACGCGCCCCATCTGCTCTGCTCACGGCCGCGCGCGCCGGTCAGACGCCGCCCCACGGCTGCCCCACAGCTGCCCCATAGCTGCCCCATAGCTGCCCCACGGCTGCCCCACGGCTGCCCTATAGCTGCCCCACAGCTGCCCCATAGCTGCCCCACGGCTGCCCCATGGCTGCCCTATAGCTGCCCCATAGCTGCCCCATGGCTGCCCTATAGCTGCCCCACGGCTGCCCCATAGCTGCCCTACGGCTGCCCCATAGCTGCCCTATAGCTGCCCCACAGCTGCCCCACGGCTGCCCCATAGCTGCCCTATAGCTGCCCCACAGCTGCCCCATAGCTGCCCCATGGCTGCCCCACAATGACCCCACAGCTGCCCCATGGCTGCCCCATAGTGACCCCATAGCTGCCCCATGGCTGCCCCATAGTGACCCCAAACCTGCCCCACGGCTGCCCCACGGCTGCCCTATAGCTGCCCCATCGCTGCCCCACGGCTGCCCTATAGCTGCCCCATAGCTGCCCCATAGTGACCCCATAGCTTCCCCACGGCTGCCCCACGGCTGCCCCATAGCTGCCCCATGGATGCCCCATAGTGACCCCAAACCTGCCCCATAGCCGCCCCATAGTGACCCCATAGTGACCCATGGCTGCCCCACAGCTGCCCCATAGCTGCCCCATGGCTGCCCCATAGCTGCCCCATGGCTGCCCCACGGCTGCCCCATGGCTGCCCCACGGCTGCCCCACAGTGTCCCCATGGTGACCCCATAGGTGCCCCATAGCCGCCCCATAGCCGCCCCATAGCTGCCCCATAGCTGCCCCATAGCTGCCCCACAGCGACCCCGTAGCTGCCCCATGGCTGCCCCATATTGACCCCATAACTGCCCCATGGCTGCCCCATAGTGACCCCATAGCTGCCCCATAGCTGCCCCACAGCTGCCCCACAATGACCCCAGAGCTGCCCCATGGCTGCCCCATAGTGACCCCAAACCTGCCCCATGGTTGCCCCACGGCTGCCCCATAGCGACCCCATAGCGCCCCTATGGCTGCCCCATAGCGACCCCATAGCACCCCTATGGCTGCCCCGTGGCTGCCCCACAGTGACCTCATGGCTGCCCCATGGCTGCCCTACGGCTGCCCCATAGTGACCCTACAGTGACCCCACAGGGACCCCATAGTGACCCCATAGCGACCCCATAGCTGCCACGGCTGCCCCACAGTGACCCCATAGCTGCCCCATGGCTGCCCCATAGCGACCCTACAGTGACCCCACAGCTGCCCCATGGCTGCCCCACAGTGACCCCATAGTGACCCCACAGCTGCCCCATGGTTGCCCCATAGTGACCCCACAGTGACCCCATAGTGACCCTAGAGCTGCCCATAGCGACACTACGGCTGCCCCATAGTGACCCTACAGTGACCCTACAGTGACCCCATAGTGACCCCACAGCTGCCCCATGGCTGCCCCATAGTGACCCCATAGCTGGCATATAGTGACCTTACAGTGACTCCATGGCTGCCCCACAGCTGCCATATAGTGACCCCATACTGCCCCATAGCTGCCCCATAGATGCCATATAGTGACCCCATACTGCCCCATGGCTGCCCCATAGCTGCCATATAGTGACCCCATGGCTGCCCCATAGCTGCCCCATAGCTGCCATATAGTGACCCCATGGCTGCCCCATAGCTGCCCCACAGCTGCCATATAGTGACCCCATGGCTGCCCCATAGCTGCCATATAGTGACCTTACAGTGACCCCATGGCTGCCCCATCGACTTCCCATAGGTGACCCACTGTGATCCGATAGTGAACTCTCTCCCCATTGCCCCCAGCCCCACACCAGCCCCATAGAAACCCCCCATCGCCCCCCAACCCCCACCCAGCCCCAGAGAAACCCCCCAGCCCCCCAACCCCCCCCCATCACCCCCCTGCCCCCCATCAGCCCCACAGAAACTGCCAACCCCACACCAGCCCCACACCAACCCCATAAAAACCCTCCTACAACCCCCAGCCCCACCCCAGCCCCATAGAAACCCCCCATCACCCCCCAACCCCCACCCAGCCCCATGGAACCCCCCCAGCCTCCTCTCCAGCCCCCCAACTCCCCCCATCACCCACTCGCCCCACATCAGCCCCATAGAAACCACAACCCCACCCCAGCCCCATAGAACCGCCCCTATCACCCCCCAGCCTCACCCATCCCCATAGAAACCCCCCAGACCCCCAACTTTCCCCCATTGCCCCTTGCCCCCCATCAGCCCCATAGAAACCCCCCATCGCCCCCTAACCCCCACCCAGCCCCACAGAAACTCCCCAGTCCCCACCTGCCCCCGAATTCCACCCCATCACCAGCCTGCCCCACATCAGCCCCATAGAAACCCCCCATCACCCCCACCCAGCCCCACAGAAATCCACCATTGCCCCCCAAACCCCACCCAGCCCCACAGAAAACCCCCATCCACCCACCAATCCCCATAGAAACCCCCCATCATCTCCACTCCAGCCCCATAGAAACCCCCCATCACCCCCAACCCCCACCCAGCCCCATAGAAACCCCCCATCGCCCCCCAACTGCCACCCAGCCCCACAGAAACCCCCCAGCACCCCATCTCCCCCCCATCACCAGCCTGCCCCAAACCAGCCCCATAGAAACCCCCAGCCCCACCCCAGCCCCATAAAACCCCCCCCTCCCAGCCCCCAGCTCCACCCCAGCCCCACAGAAACCCCCCAGCCCCATAGAAACCCCCCCCCAGGCCCCCCAAGCCCACCTGCGATGCTCATGAAGCGGTGGGAGAACAGGGAGAGCAGCACGGGGTCGAGGTCCGGCCCCACAACATGTGGGGCTGTGCTCCCCACGGCGATGCGGATGTCCCCCTGCGGGGTCAGCTCCGCCACGCAGCCCGGCTCCACCACGATGGTGCTGGGGGGCAGCGGCCCCATAAGCGCCCCATAGAGCCCCATATCGCCCCACAGAGCCCCATATTGCCCTATAGAGCCCCATATTGCCCCATAGAGCCTCATATTGCCCCATATTGCCCCATAGAGCCTCATATCGCCCCACAGAGCCCCATATTGCCCTACAGAGCCCCATATTGCCCTATAGAGCCCCATATTGCCCCATAGAGCCTCATATTGCCCCACAGAGCCCCATATTGCCCTACAGAGCCCCATATTGCCCTACAGAGCCCCATATTGCCCTATAGATCCCCATATTGCCCTATAGAGCTCCATATTGCCCCATAGAGACCCATAGTGCCCTATAGAGCCCCATATTGCCCTATAGAGCTCCATATTGCCCCACAGAGACCCATAGTGCCCTATAGAGCTCCATATTGCCCCATAGAGCTCCATATTGCCCCACAGAGCTCCATATTGCCCTACAGAGCCCCATATTGCCCTACAGAGCCCCATATTGCCCTATAGAGCTCCATATTGCCCCACAGAGACCCATAGTGCCCTATAGAGCTCCATATTGCCCCATAGAGCTCCATATTGCCCCACAGAGCCCCATCATACCCTACAGTGCCCCATATTGCCCTATAGAGCCCCATATTGCCCCATAGAGCTCCATATTGCCCCATAGAGACCCATAGTGCCCTATAGAGCTCCATATTGCCCCATAGAGCTCCATATTGCCCCACAGAGACCCATAGTGCCCCATAGAACCCCATATTGCCCCATAGAACCCCATATTGCCCCATAGAGCCCCATATTGCCCCATAGAGACCCATAGTGCCCTGTAGAGCCCCATATTGCCCCATAGAGCTCCATATTGCACTATAGAGACCCATAGTGCCCCACAGAGCCCCATATTGTCCCACAGAACCCCATATTGCCCTATAGAGCCCCATATTGCCCCATAGAGCTCCATATTGCCCCATAGAGACCCATAGTGCCCTATAGAGCCCCATATTGCCCATTGGAACCCCATAGAGCCCCATATTGCCCCATAGAGACCCATAGTGCCCCATAGAACCCCATATTGCCCTATAGAGCCCCATATTGCCCCATATTGCCCTATAGAGCCCCATATTGCCCCATAGAGCCTCATATTGCCCCACAGAGCCCCATATTGCCCTATAGAGCCCCATATTGCCCCACAGAGCCCCATATTGCCCTATAGAGCCCCATATTGCCCAATAGCGCCCTATAGAGCCCCATATTGCCCCATAGAGACCCATAGTGCCCTGTAGAGCCCCATATTGCCCCACAGAGCCCCATATTGCCCCATAGAGACCCATAGTGCCCTATAGAGCTCCATATTGCCCCATAGAGACCCATAGTGCCCCATAGAACCCCATATTGCCCTATAGAGCCCCATATTGCCCCATATTGCCCTATAGAGCCCCATATTGCCCCATAGAGCCTCATATTGCCCCACAGAGCCCCATATTGCCCTATAGCGCCCTATAGAGACCCATATTGCCCCATAGAGACCCATATTGCCCTATAGAGCCCCATATTGCCCAATAGCGCCCTATAGAGACCCATATTGCCCCACAGAGCCCCATATTGCCCTACAGAGCCCCATATTGCCCAATAGCGCCCTATAGAGACCCATATTGCCCCATAGAGACCCATAGTGCCCTACAGAGACCCATATTGCCCTATAGAGTCCCATATTGCCCCACAGAGCTCCATATTGCCCCATAGAGACCCATAGTGCCCTATAGAGCCCCATATTGCCCCATAGAGCTCCATATTGCACTATAGAGACCCATATTGCCCCACAGAGCCCCATATTGCCCCATAGAGACCCATATTGCCCTATAGAGCCCCATATTGCCCCACAGAGCCCCATCATACCCTACAGTGCCCCACAGAGCCCCATTTCCCCCATACCCCCCCAGCCCTACAGGACCCCCCCAGCTCTATTGAACCCCCCAGCCCCACATCCCCCATAGATCTCCCAGACCTATAGAACCTCCCAGCCCTATAGGATCCCCCAGCCCCATAAGACCCCCTCAGCCCCATACCCCCCATACCGCCCCATCCCTACACGACCCCCCCCAGCCCCATAGGACCCCCCATACCGCCCCATTTCCCCCATCCCCCCCCAGCCCTATAGGACTCCCCCAGCCCCACATCCCCCATGGACCTCCCAGCCCCATAGGACCCCCTCAGCCCCATTTCCCCCATAACCCCCTGAGCCCTATAGGACCCCCCAGCCCCACATCCCCCATAGACCCCCCAACCCTACAGGACCCCCCCAGCCCTACAGGACCCCCCCCCCCCCAGCCCCATAGGACCCCTCAGCCCCATTTCCCCCATCCCCCCCAGCAGCCCTATAGGACCCCCCAGCCCCATAGGACTCCTCAGCCCCATATCCCCCATACTCCCCCAACCCTACAGGACCCCCCCAGCCCCACAGGCCCCCTCAGCCCCATTTCCCCCATACCACCCCAGCCCTATAGGACCCCCCAGCCCCACATCCCCCATAGACCTCCCAGCCCTATAGGACCCCCCAGCCCCATAGGACCCCTCAGCCCCATATCCCCCATACCCCCCCAACCCTACAGGACCCCCCCAGCCCTATAGGACCCCCTCAGCCCTACAGGACCCTCCCAGCCCCACAGGACCCCCCAGCCCCACATCCCCCATAGACCTCCCAGCCTTATAGGACCCCCCCCAGCCCCATAGGACTCCTCAGCCCCATATCCCCCATACTCCCCCAACACTACAGGACCCCCCCCAGCCCCACAGGCCCCCTCAGCCCCATTTCCCCCATACCACCCCAGCCCTATAGGACCCCCCAGCCCCACATCCCCCATAGACCTCCCAGCCCTATAGGACCCCCCAGCCTCAGAGGACCCCCTCTGCCCCATTTCCCCCATACTCCCCCAACCCTACAGGACCCCCCCAGCCCTATAGGACCCCCCCAGCCCCACAGGACCCCCCAGCCCCACATCCCCCATAGACCTCCCAGCCCTATAGGACCCCCCCAGCCCCATAGGACCCCTCAGCCCCACATCCCCCATACCCCCCATCCCTATAGGACCCCCCCATCCCTATAGGACCCCCCCAGCCCCACACCTGTGGCGGTCGATGATGATGGCCGGGCCGGGCAGGCGCTGCTCACAGCCCAGCCGCTCCATCAGGAACACAGGGGTGTCCAGGAAGCCCCCCTCAAAGTAACAGCGCGTGACCTGGGATATGGGGGATCTGCGGGGTCTGTGGGGTCTGTGGGGGATCTGCGGGGTCTGTGGGGTCTGTGGGGTGTATGGGGGGTCTATGGGGGATCTATGGGGTCTATGGGGTGTCCAGGAAGCCCCCCTCAAAGTAACAGCGCGTGACCTGGAGATATGGGGGATCTGCGGGGTCTGTGGGGTCTGTGGGGTCTATGGGGGGTCTATGGGGGATCTATGGGGTCTATGGGGGGTCTGTGGGGCCTGTGGGGGGTCTGTGGGGTCTGTGGGGTCTATAGGGCTTTTATAGGGTCTGTGGGGTCTATGGGGTGTCCAGGAAGCCCCCCTCAAAGTAACAGCACGTGACCTGGAGATATGGGGGATCTGCGGGGTCTGTGGGGTCTATGGGGTCTATGGAGGGGATCTATGGGGTCTATGGGGTCTATGGGGTGTCCAGGAAGCCCCCCTCAAAGTAACAGCGCGTGACCTGGGGAGATGGGGGAGCTGTGGGGTCTGTGGGGTCAGTGGGGGATCTGCGGGGTCTGTGGGGTCTATGGGGCTTTTAGGGGATCTATGGGGTCTATGGGGCTTCTATGGGGTCTATGGGGTCTATGGGGTGTCCAGGAAGCCCCCCTCAAAGTAACAGCAGGTGACCTGGGGAGACGGGGGAACAGTGGGGTCTGTGGGGTCTGTGGGGGATCTGTGGGTGATCTGTGGGGTCTATGGGGGATCTACGGGGTCTATGGGGTCTATAGGGTCTATGGGGGCTATGGTGGATGTATGGGGGCTATGGGTTCTATAGGAGATCTATGGGGGATGTGTGGGGGATGTGTGGGGGATCTGTGGGGGATCTATGGGGTGTATGGGGGCTATGGGTCCTATAGGATGTCTATGGGGGATCTGTGGGGGATCTATGGGGTCTGTGCGGGATCTATGGGGAATCTATAGGGTCTATAGGAGCTCTATGAAGGTTCTGTAGGGGATCTATGGGGGATCTATGGGGTCTGTGGGGCATCTATGGGGTGAATGGGGATCTGTGGGGTTTATGGGGTGTATGGGGTCTATGGGGTCAATAAGGGATCTATGGGGTTCCTGTGGGGTATCCATGGGATGTCTACCTATGGGATATCCATGGGGTATCTATGGGGTCTCTATGGGGTCTCCATGGAGTATCTATGGGATATCTATGGGGGCCCTATGGGTCCCTATGGGGATCTATGGGATATATATAGGGTACGTATGGGGTCTCTATGGGATCTCTATGGGGTACCTATGGGGTGTCTATCTATGGGATATCTATGGGATATCTATGGGGTCCCTATGGGGATCTATGGGATATCTATGCGGTACCTATGGGGTCTGTATGGGGTATCTATGGGATATCTATGGGATATCTATCTATGGGGTATCTACGGGGTCCCTATGGTGATCTATGGGATATCTATGGGATATCTATGGGATATCTATGGGATATCTATGGGGTATCTATGGGGTACATATAGGGTCTGTATGGAGCCTCTATGGGATATCTATCTACGGGGTATCTATGGGGTCCATATAGGGATCTATGGGATATCTATGGGGTGCCTATGGGGTGCCTATGGGGTCTCTATGTGGTCTCTATGGGGTATCTATGGGGTATCTATGCAAATTCTATCTATGTGGTATCTGTGGGTTATCTATGGGGTCCGTATGGAGTCTCTATGGGGTCTCTATGGGGTCTCTATGGGCTATCTATCTATGGGGTCTCTATGGGTCTCTATGGGCTATCTATCTATGGGGTCTCTATGGGGTCTCTATGGGATATCTATCTATGGGGTCTCTATGGGGTCTCTATGGGATATCTATCTATGGGGTCTCTATGGGGTCTCTATGGGATATCTATCTATGGGCTATCTATCTATGGGGTCTCTATGGGGTATCCATGGGATATCTATCTATGGGGTCTCTATGGGGTCTCTATGGGATATCCATCTATGGGCTATCTATCTATGGGGTCTCTATGGGTCTCTATGGGCTATCTATCTATGGGGTCTCTATGGGGTGTCTATGGGCTATCTATCTATGGGGTCTCTATGGGGTCTCTATGGGATATCTATCTATGGGGTCTCTATGGGGTCTCTATGGGATATCTATCTATGGGGTCTCTATGGGGTCTCTATGGGATATCTATCTATGAGATATCTATCTATGGGGTCTCTATGGGGTATCCATGGGATATCTATCTATGGGGTATCTATGGGATATCTATGGGGTGTCTATGGGGACTCTACCTATTGGGTATCTAATGGGGTACTTACGGGGGCCGTATGGGGTCTCTATGGGGTATCTATGGGATATCTAACTATGGGGTATCTATGGGGTCTCTATGGGGTCTCTATGGGATATCTAACTATGGGGTATCTATGGGGTCTCTATGGGATATCTATCTATGGGATATCTATGGGGTATCCATGGGGTCCCTATGGGGATCTATGGGATATCTATGGGGTATCTATGGGGACTCTACCTATTGGGTATCTATGGCGTACTTATGGGGTCCCTATGGGGTCTGTATCAGGTCCCTATGGGATACGTACCTACGGGGTATCCACGGGGTCTCCCTATGGGGTATCCTATGGGTTACCCACGGGGCACCTACGGGGTTCCTATGGGGTACCTTTGGGGTCCCCGCCCCCCACGCCTCACCATCTCCGGCCCGCAGGGCTCCCCCCTTGTGGGGTGGGGGCTCTGCTCGCTGATCCCGCTGCTGCCGACGCCCCGAACCCGAATGTCGTCCACCAGCACCGCGCGGCCCGGGATGGTGAAGCCGAACTCCGTCAGGTACCTGCGGGGGGGCAGGGGTCCGCAGCGGGGCCGGGGGTCCCATAATGGGGTCTGCGGCCCTATAAGGGGGTCGGGGGTCCCATCATGGGGCGTGGGGGTCCCATAACGGGGTCTGCGGCCCTATAACGGGACTGGGGTCCTATATGGGGTTGGGGGTCCTATCATGGGGCGTTGGGGTCCGATAACAGGGTCTGGGGTCCTATCATGGGATTTGGGGTCCCATAACGGGGTCTGCGGCCCTATAAGGGGGTCGGGGGTCCCATCATGGGGCGTGGGGGTCCCATAACGGGGTCTGGGGTCCTATCATGGGATTTGAGGTCCCATAACGGGGTCTGCGGCCCTATAACGGGACTGGGGTCCTATATGGGGTCAGGGGTCCTATCATGGGGCGTGGGGTCCCATAACGGGGTCTGGGGTCCTATCATGGGATTTGGGGTCCCATAACGGGGTCTGCGGCCCTATAACGGGACTGGGGTCCTATATGGGGTCGGGGGTCCCATCATGGGGCGTGGGGGTCCCATAACGGGGTCTGGGGTCCTATAATGGGGTCGGAGGTCCTATAATGGGATCTGGGATTCAATAATGGGAGGTGGGGGTCCCATAACGGGTCTGGGGTCCTATCATGGGATCTGGGGTCCTATAAGGGGTCTGGGGTCCCATCATGGGGTGTGGGGGTCCCATAACGGGGTCTGGGGTCCTATAATGGAGTCGGGGGTCCTATAATGGGGTGTGGGGTCCCATAACAGGGTCTGGGGTCCTATCATGGGGTCGGGGGTCCTATAACAGGGACTGGGGTCCCATAATGGGGTTTGGGGTCCTATCATGGGATCTGGGGTCCTATAATGGGGTCGGGGGTCCTATCATGGGGTCGGGGATCCCATAATGGGGATTGGGGATCAGGGGTCCCATAACGGGGTTTGGGGTCCCATAATGGGATCTGGGGTCCTATAATGGGGTGTGGGGGTCCCATAACGGGGTTTGGGGTCCCATAATGGGATCTGGGGTCCTATAATGGGGTCAGGGGGTCCCATAACAGGGACTGGGGTCCCATAATGGGATCTGGGGTCCTATAATGGGGTCGGGGGTCCCATAGTGGGGCATGGGGGTCCCATAACGGGGTCTGGAGTCCTAAAATGGGATCTGGGGTCCCATAACAGAATTTAGGATCCCATAATGGGCGTTGGGGGTCCTATAATGGGGTCTGAGGTCCTATAAAGGGGTCAGGGGTCCTATAATGGGATCTGGGGTCCTATAACAGGGACTGGGGTCCCATAATGGGGTCTGGGGTCCCATAATGGAATTTGGGGTCCCATAATGGGCGTCAGGGGTCCTATAATGGGATCTGGGGTCCTATAATGGGGTCGGGGGTCCTGTAATGGGGCCTGGGGTCCAATAATGGGATCTGGGGTCTTATCATGGGGACGGGGTCCTATAATGGGATCTGGGGTCCTATAATGGGGTTGGGGATCCTATAATGGGGTCGGAGGACCTATAATGGGGTTGGGGGTCCCATAATGGGCGGTGGGGGACCTATAATGGGATCAGGGGTCCTATAATGGGATCTGGGGTCCTATAATGGGGTTGGGGGTCCTGTAATTGGATCTGGGGTCCTGTAATGGGTGTTGGGGGTCCCATAATTGGATTTGGGGTCCTATCATGGGATCTGGGGTCCTATAATGGGATCTGGGAACCTATAATGGAGTCGGGGATCCCATAATGGGGTGGGGGTCCTGTAATAGGATCTGGAGTCCTATAATGGGGTCGGGGGTCCCATAATGGGATTAGGGGTCCTATAACGGGATTTGGGGTCCTATAATGGGGCCTGGGGTCCTATAATGGGGTCGGGAATCCTATCATGGAGTCGGGGGTCCTCTAATGGGGTCAGGGGTCCTCTAATGGGGTTGCGGGTCCCATAATGGGAACTGGGGTCCTATAACGGGGTCGGAGGACCTAGAATGGGGTTGAGGGTCCCATAATGGGGTCGGGGGTCCCATAATGGAATTTGGGGTCACATAGTAGGCGTCAGGGGTCCTATAACAGGATTTGGCGCTCTATAATGGGATCTGGGTCCCATAACGGGGTTTGGGGTCCTATCATGGGATCTGGGGTCCTATAACAGGGACTGGGGTCCCATAACGGGGTTTGGGGTCCTATCATGGGATCTGGGGTCCTATAACAGGGACTGGGGTCCCATAACGGGGTTTGGGGTCCTACCATGGGGTCAGGGGTCCCATAATGGGGTTGGGGGTCCTATAAGGGGTCTGCGGCCCTATAACAGGGACTGGGGTCCCATAACGGGGTTTGAGGTCCTATCATGGGATCTGGGGTCCTATAACAGGGACTGGGGTCCCATAATGGGATCTGGGGTCCTATCATGGAGTCAGAGGGTCGCATAATGGAGTCGGGGGTCCCATAATGGAATTTGGGGTCCTATAATGAGGTCCGGGTCCTATAATGGGGTCTGGGGTTCTATAATGGGGTCAGGGGTCCCATAATGGGATCTGGGGTCCCATAACAGAATTAAGGATCCCATAATGGGCGTTGGGGGTCCTATAATGGGGTTGGGGGTCCTTTAATGGGGTCAGGGGTCCCATAATGGGGTGTGGGGGTCCCATAACGGGGTCTGCGGTCCTGTAATGTGATCTGGGGTCCTATGGG
Organism: Phasianus colchicus; assembly: GCF_987193195.1. Taxonomy (NCBI): domain Eukaryota; kingdom Metazoa; phylum Chordata; class Aves; order Galliformes; family Phasianidae; genus Phasianus; species Phasianus colchicus. Next base: position 95,551,072 of record NC_143438.1, read on the forward strand.
GTTGGGGGTCCTATAATGGGATCTGGGGTCCCATAATGGAATTTGGGGTCCCATAATGGGTGTTGCGGGTCCTGTAATGGGGTCGGGGGTTTCCATAATGGGGCTGGGGGTCCCATAAAGGCATTTGGGGTCCTATAATGGGGTCTGGGGTACTATAATGGGATTTGGGGTCCCATAATGGGCGTTGGGGGTCCCATAATGGGATTTGGGGTCCCATAATGGGGTTGGGCTTCCCATAGTGGGATTTGTGATCCTATAATGGGATTTGGGGTCCCATAACGGGGTCTGGGGTCATATAACAGGATCTGGGGTCCCATAATGGGGTCGGGGATCCCATAATGGGGTGAGGGGTCCTATAATGGGGTCTGGGGTACTATAATGGGATTTGGGGTCCCATAATGGGGTTGGGCTTCCCATAGTGGGATTTGTGATCATATAATGGGATTTGGGGTCCCATAACGGGGTCTGGGGTCCCATAATGGGGTCGGGGATCGCATAATGGGGTGAGGGGTCCTATAATGGGGTCTGGGGTTCGATAATGGGAGGTGGGGGTCCCATAACGGGATCTGGGGTCCCATAATGGGTTCGGGGATCCCATAATGGGGTGAGGGGTCCTATAATGGGGTCAGGGGTCCCATAATGGGATCTGGGGTCCCATAACGGGGTCTGGGGTCATATAACAGGATCTGGGGTCCCATAATGGGGTCGGGGATCCCATAATGGGGTGAGGGGTCCTATAATGGGGTCTGGGGTTCGATAATGGGAGGTGGGGGTCCCATAACGGGGTCTGGGGTCATATAACAGGATCTGGGGTCCCATAATGGGGTCGGGGATCGCATAATGGGGTGAGGGGTCCTATAATGGGATCTGGGGTTCGATAATGGGATATGGGGTCCCATAACGGGGTCTGGGGTCATATAACAGGATCTGGGGTCCCATAATGGGGCGGGGGTCCCACGGGGGGTCCATCCGTACTGTTCGGCGAAGGCGGCCCCGAAATCCCCGGAGCGGCAGGAGTTTGGGGTCGGGGGGTGGCCGGCGGCCGAGCACATGAGCGCGCAGTCGGTGCCCGCGTAGCGCAGGTGTAGGAACGGCTCCGTGCGGATCTGGGAGCTGCGCGACGCCGTCAGCGGGGGGCAGGGGGGTCAGGGGGGTGGGGGGGGATCCCATAATGGGTTCGGGGGACCCAGATTTGGGGTAGGGGTCCCATAATGGGATTTGGGATGCTATAATGGGATTTGGGGTCCCATAATGGGATTTGGGGTCCCATGATGGGATTTGGGGTCCCATAATGGGGGGTGGGGTCCCATGATGGGATTTGGGATGCTATAATGGGATTTGGGGTCCCTTATCGGGATAAGGGGGGGATGGGGGGGGAAGGGGGGAGATGGAGGTCTGTATGGGGGGAGGATAGGGGTCAGTTTGGGGGGGAAATTGGGGGAGGGATAGGGATCAGTATGGGGGGGATAGGGGTCAATATGGGGGGGATAGGGGTCAGTATGGGGGGAATAGGGGTCAGTATGGGGGGGCATGGGTCAATATGGGGGGGGATATGGGGGAGTGGGGGTCAGTATGGGGGGGGGACATGGGTCAGTATGGGGGGATAAGGGGGTCAGTATGGGGGTGGATAGGGGTCAGTGCGGGGGGGACATGAGGGTCTGTATGGGGGGGGGGGGCAGGGAAAGTGGGGGGGTGGGGGGGATAGGGGACAGTCCAGGGGGTGTGATATGGGTCAGTATGGGGGGGGATATGGGGGGTGAGGGTCTGTATGGGGGGGGGACATGGGGGGGATAGGGATCAGTATGGGGGGGGACATGGAGGGGGATAGGGGTCTGCATGGGGGGGGCATGGGTCAATATGGCGGGGTATATGGGGAGGTGGGGGTCTGTATGGGAGGGGGGAACATGGGTCAGTATGGGGGGGGGCACGGGGGTCTGTATGGGGGGGCATGGGGGGTTGTGGGTCATTATGGGGGGGGATATGGGTCAGTATGGGGGGGAAATGGGGGTCTGTATGGGGGGGGCATGGGTCAGTTTGGGGGGGGATATGGGGGTCAGGATGGGGGGGTCATGGGGGGGATGGGGGTCAGTATGAGGGGGGGACATGGGGGTCAGGATGGGGGGGGAGATGAGGTATGGGGGGGGCATATGGGGTACTGGGGGGGAGTAGGGGGGCATGGGGTCAGTATGGGATGGGGGGGTGGGGGGGCAGGGGGGGCTGGGGTTTTGGGGGTTGTGGGGGGGGAGGGGGGTGGGGGGTGTGGGGTATGGGGGGGGCGACAGGGGGTGGAAGGAATGGGGTGTGGGGGGGTATTTCGCGACCCCCCCCTCCATCATTGAGGACCCCCCCTCGATACCCCCCCCCACCTGTCGAATCCCTGCTCCCTCAATGCTTTGCAGCACCCCCCATCATTTGGGGACACTCCCCACAATTTGACGACCCCCCACACAATTTGGTGACCCCCCCATAATTTTGGACCCCCCCTGCTGTCCCCCCCCCCACCTGTCAAATCCCTGCTCCCTCAGCACCCGGCAGCACTGCTGCTGCAATACAGACCCCCCATCATTCGGGGACCCCCCTCCCTGAATTTGATGACCCCCCCCCCCAATTTGGTGACCCCCCATCACTGAGGACCCCCCCAGTATCCCTCCCCCCCAGTGAATCCCTGCTCCCTCAATGCTTTGCAGCACTGCTGCTGCAATTCAGACCCTCCATCACTTGGGGACCCCCACCCCCCACAACTTGATGACCCCCCCCCCCCAATCTGGTGACCCCCCCATCACTTCGGACCCCCCCGTGCCCCCCCACCTGTCGAAGCCCTGCTCTCCCAGGGCCCGGCAGCACTGCAGGCTCAGCACGCGGATGCGCTCATCCAGCGCAGCGAAGGCTGCCGGCTCGTAGCGCAGCGCCGACGGCTCCTGGGCCTCGTGGACGACATCGGCCAGCGCCAAGCCGAAGGCTGACAGCACCCCGCTGTGCCTGTGGGGCGCACAGCCCGTGGGCACCCCATGGATACCCCAGAGAGACCCACAGAGACCCATAGAGACCCATAGAGACCCCATAGATAGATAGCCCATAGAGACCCCATACAGACCCCATAGATAGATAGCCCATAGAGACCCCATAGAGACCCCATAGGGACCCCATAGGGACCCCATAGATACCCCATAGAGACCCATAGAGACCCATAGAGACCCCATAGATAGATATCCCATAGAGACCCCATAGATAGATAGCCCATAAATACCCCATAGAGACCCCATAGATAGATATCCCATAGAGACCCCATAGAGACCCCATAGGGACCCCATAGGGACCCCATAGATAGATATCCCATAAATACCCCATAAATACCCCATAGATAGATATCCCATAGAGACCCCATAGAGACCCCATAGATAGATATCCCATAGAGACCCCATACGGACCCCATAGATAGATAGCCCATAGAGACCCCATAGAGACCCCATAGAGACCCCATACGGACCCCATAGATAACCCACAGATACCACATAGATAGAATTTGCATAGATACCCCATAGATACCCCATAGAGACCACATAGAGACCCCATAGATAGATAACCCATAGAGACCCCATAGAGACCCCATAGAGACCCCATAGATAGATATCCCATGGATACCCCATAGATACCCCATAGAGACCCCATAGAGACCCCATAGATAGATATCCCATGGATACCCCATAGATAGATATCCCATAAATACCCCATAAATACCCCATAGATAGATATCCCATAGAGACCCCATAGAGACCCCATAGAGACCCATAGATAGATATCCCATAGACACCCCATAGAGACTCCATAGGTACCCTATAAATAGACATCCCATGGATACCCTACAGATACCCCACAGATTGACATCCCATGGATACCCCATAGATCCCCCATAGATCCCCCATAGAGACCCCATGGATATCCCAATACCCCACAGATTGACATCCCATGGATACCCCATAGATACCCCGTAGATACCCCATAAACACACATGCCATAGATATCCCATAGATACCCTGCAGATACCCCATACATACCCTATAGATACCCCATAGACACCCCACGGCTAACCCACAGATACCCCATAGATATCCTACAGATACCCCATAGGTACCCCATAAATAGACAGCCCATGGATACCTCAGGGATACCCTACAGATACCCCATAGAGACCCCATAGATACCCCATAGATCCCCCACAGATAGACATCCCATGGATACCTCACAGAAACCCCATAGATACCCCATAGAGACCCTACAGATAGACATCCCATGGATACCCCATGGACACCCCATAGGGACCCCATAGATCGACACCCCATAGATACCCCATGGATATCCCATAGAGACCCCATAGATCGACACCCCATAGATACCCCATGGATATCCCATAGAGACCCCATAGATCGACACCCCATAGATACCCCATGGATATCCCATAGAGACCCCATAGATCGACGCCCCATAGATACCCCATGGATACCCCACAGACAGATATCCCGTCGATACCCCATAGAGACCCCTCCCACCCTTGGCCCCGCCTCCTCTCCATACCTGCCTCTTTGGCCCCGCCCGCTCCCGAAGCCCCGCCCCCAAGAGGCCCAGCCCAATCCCCAACCCCAATTATGAACCCAAGCCCCGCCCCCTTTCCACACTCTGCCAATCCAGAAGCCTCCCCCATTCCCAGCCCTGCCTCCTCTCCAAACACCTGCCTCTATGGCCCCGCCTCCTCCCTAAGCCCCGCCCCCCAGAGGCCCAGCCCAATCCCCAGCCTCCTCTGCCAACCAAAGCCCCGCCCCCTTCTCAAGCTCCACCTATCCACAAGCCCCGCCCATCCTTGGCCACGCCTCCTCTCCATACACCTGCCTCTTGAGCCCCGCACCATCCCGAAGCCCCGCCCCCCAAGAAGCCCAGCCCAATCCCCAGCCCCAATTATGAACCCAAGTCCCGCCTCCTTTCCACACTCCGCCAATCCAGAAGCCTCCCCCATTCCCGGCCCCGCCCTCCTCCTCTGTAAGCCCCGCCCCCTCCCGGAAGCCCCGCCCCCCGCCGTGCCGCCCCTACTTGTGAATGAAGACGGTGTCCATGCCCAGCGTCCGTGCGATGGCACACGCGTGCTGCCCTCCTGCGCCCCCAAAACACGCCAACACGTGCTGCCCCACGGCGTGACCCCGAGCCTGCAACCGGGTTTGGGGCAGAAAACCCGGATTTGGTCAGTTTGGGAATGGGGGGGGCCATTGGGAATGGCTTTTTGGGGGAGAAAGTGGGGATTTGGAGTTGGAATCTCCCAATAACAAAGTGAATTCCGAGGGTAGAAAAAACAGATTTGGTCAGATTGGGGATGGGGGGTAATGGGAAGGGCTGTTTGGGGGCAGAAAACCCAGATTTGGTCAGTTTGAGAATGGGGGGGAAAATGAGAGGGGCCTTTTGGGGGTAGAAAACCCAGATTTGGTGAGTTTGGGGGTAGGGGATGGTGATGAGAGGGGCCTTTTGGGGGTAAAAAATGGGTTCTGGGATTTGGGCTTGGGATCTCCCAATAAAAAAAGTGAGTTTTGGGGTAGAAAACCCAGATTTGGTCAGTTTGGGGGTAGGGGACGGCAATAGGAGGGGTCTTTTGGGGGAGAAAATGAGGATTCAGGGATTGGGATCTACGAATGGAAAGGGAATTTTGGGGCAGGAAACGGAGATTTGGGGATTTGGGTGGGGGGATTCCCAATGAAAAGTGAATTTGGGGGGAAAAAAATCCAGATTTGGTCAATTGAAGCCCCGCCCCACCATAGGCCCCTCCCCCTCACCAAGCTCCACCCCCTAAGCCCCGCCCACTAAATAATCACCTTTAGGCCCCGCCCCCACCTTAAACCCGCTCCACGTGATGCCCCATCCCTTAGCCCCGCCCCGTTCACAAGCCCCGCCCCCATTTTAAGCTCCACCCCCTCCACAGCCCTTTCCAGAATATTTGGTCATTTGGGGGTGGGGGGGACAGCACTTTTTGGGAGAGAAATCCCAGAATTGGTCATTTTGGGGATGGAAGCAGCAATGGGAAGGGCCTTCTGGGGGAGAAAATGGAAATTTGGTCATTTATGGGATGGGGGGACAACAGGAAGGGTCTTTTTAGGGAAGAAACGCAGAATTGGGCATTTGGGGAACCAAGGGGGTAATGGGCCGGGCCTTTTGGGGTGAGAAAGCCCAGGTTTGGTCATTTTGGGGATGAGGGAGGAATGGGCCGGGCCTTTTGGGGCCAAAAATGGAGGTTTGGGGATTGGCAATAGGGGGCTGTACAACACAAAGTGCATTTCTGGGGGGGGGGGGGGCTCGCTCTCAGGCCACGCCCCCTCCGCAAGCCCCGCCCATTCCCCCATTTACTTTCCTACTCCAAGCCCCGCCCCCTCAGTCAAGCCCCGCCCCTTCTTGAAAAGCCCCGCCCCTTCTCCATCAGATGCCCCTTTCCTAAGCCCCGCCTCCTTCAATAACCCTGCCCTTCCATAAGCTCCGCCCCAAGCTGAAACCACGCCCCCTCTGTAAGCCTCGCCCCTCAACAAGCCCCGCCCCACTCGGTAAGCCCCGCCTCCTTCCACGAACCTGCCTTATCCGTAAGCCCCGCCCCGGCCACAAACCACGCCCCCTCCATAGACCCGCCCCCTTCGCAAGCCCCGCCCCCTCGCTAAGCCCCGCCCTGGAGGTGGGGAGCTGGGGGGCAACGGCAAGGGCTTTTTTGGGGGAGAAAACCCAGATTTGGTGACTTGCAACTTTTTGGCTGAGAAAAGCACAATTTGGGCAATTTGGGATTGGGATCGCTGAAAGAAAAGGGTCTTTTTGGGGCAGAAAACGGGGATTTGGGGGCAGAAAACGGGGATTTGGGGGCAGAAAATGGAGATTTTGGGGCAGAAAATGCCAACTTTTGGATTGAGGGTGGGGAATGCTGAATGAAAAGTGCCATTTTGGGGCAAAAAATGGGGATCTGGGGGCAGAAAACAAGGATTTGGGGTCAGAAAATGGAGCTTTGGGGATCGAGGGATGGAATCCCTCCCCATTTTGGGTGGGAAGATGGAGATTTTAGGGGCAGAAAATGGAGCTTTGCGGGTCGAGGGATGAAATCACCCCCACATTTTGGGGCAGAAAACAGAGATTTGGGGATTGGGGGGTGGGATTTCCTCATGAGAAATGCCTTTGGGGGCAGAAAACGGGGATTTGGAGATCAGGGGATGGAATCAACCCCACATTTTTGGGCGGAAAATGGGGATTTGGGGGCAGAAAATGCAGCTCTGGGGATCGGGGGACGGAATCACCCCTCCATTTTGGGGCAGAAAATGGAGATTTGGGGATTGGAAGTCGGGGATGCTCAATGAAAAGTGCCTTTGGGGGGCAGAAAATGGGGATTTGGGGCAGAAAATGGGGATTTGGGGTTGGGATTTCGTAGTGAGAAAAGTGAGAAGGACCTTTTGGGGGCAGAAATGGAGATTTGGGGGCAGAAAATGGGGATCTGGGGATGGAGGGATGGAATCAACCCCATTTTGGGGCAGGAGATGGGGATTTGGGGTAGAAAGTGGGGATTTGGGGGCAGAAAATGGGAATTTGGGGCAGAAAGTGGGGATTTGGGGTTGGGATTTCATAGTGAGAATAGTGAGAAGGACCTTTTGAGGGCAGAAATGGAGATTTGGGGGCAGAAAGTGGGGATTTGGGAGCAGAAAATGGGGATTTGGAGATGGAGGGATGGAATCAACCCCATTTTGGGGCAGAAAATGGGGATCTGGGGATTGGGAGTGGGGGATGCTCAGTGAGAAGTGCCTTTTGGGGTCAGAAAATTGGGATTTGGGGGACTGGGGGTTGGGATTTCATATTGAGAAGTGCCTTTTGGGGGCAGAAATGGGGATTTGGGGGCAGAAAGTGGGGATTTGGGGGCAGAAAGTGGGGATTTTGGGGCAGGAGATGGGGATTTGGGGGCAGAAAGTGGGGATTTGGGGTAGAAAGTGGGGATTTGGGGGCAGAAAGTGGGGATTTGGGGTAGAAAGTGGGGATTTGGGGGCAGAAAATGGGGATTTGGGGTGGGGATTTCATAGTGAGAATAGTGAGAAGGACCTTTTGGGGGCAGAAATGGAGATTTTGGGGCAGAAGGTGGGGATTTGGGGTGAGAAATGCCCCACCTCGGTGAGGGCGCGGATGGGGCGGCTCATGGCCTCGTTGGCCACCCGGATGAAGCCCATGGCCACCTCCTCCAGGCTCCTGGGGGCGTTTTTGGGGTCGTCGGCCGCCAGCTGCTCCGCCAGGCCCTGCAGGGCGCCGCGAGCCGCGCCGACGCTCAGCGCCTCGTCCTCCGTGGGGCCGAAGATGCGCGGGAAGAAGTGGGGCAGCAGGCGGCCCAGAACCAGGTTGGCGTCCGTCACCGTCGCCGGGCCGCCTGTAGGGACGGGATGTGGGGTGTGGGGGTGGGGGGTGTGGGGTGGTGGGGTGATGGGGTTGTATGGGGTTGTGGGGGGTTGTGGGGTTATGGGGTTGTGGGGTTGGGGGGTGATCGGGTGATCAGGTTGTGGGGGGTTGTGGGGTGGTGGGGGTGTGGGGGTGTGGGGTGATGGGGTATGATGGGGTTATGGGGTTGTGGGGTGATGGGGTTGTATGGGGTTGTGGGGTTGTGTGGGGTGATGGGGTTGTGGGGTTATGGGGTTGTATGGGGTTGTGGGGTTGTGGGGGTGTGGGGTGATGGGGTTGTGGGGTTGTAGGGTATGATGGGGTTATGGGGTTGTGGGGTGATGGGGTTGTATGGGGTTGTGGGGGTGTGGGGGTGTGGGGTTGTGGGGTATGATGGGGTGATGGGGTTGTGGGGTGATGGGGTTGTATGGGGTTGTGGGGTTGTGTGGGGTGGTGGGGTGTGGGGTTGTGGAGGGTGTATGGGGTTGTGGGGGTGTGGGGTGATGGGGTTGTGGGGGTGTGGGGTGGTGGGGTTGTGGGGTGATGGGGGTTGTGGGGTGGTGGGGGTGTGGGGTTGTGGGGTGGTGGGGGTGTGGGGTTGTGGAGTTGTATGGGGTTGTGGAGTTATGGGGTTGTGGGGTTGTGGGGTTGTATGGGGTTATGGGTATGGGGTTATGGAGTTGTATGGGGTTATGGGGTTACGGGGTTGTGGGGGTGTGGGGTTATGGGGTTTGGGGTTGTGGGGTTATGGGATTGTGGGATTGTATGGGGTTATGGGGCTATGGGGTGTGGGGGTATGGGGTGTGTATGGGGTTGTGGGGTTGTATGGGGCTATGGGGTTGTGGGGGGTGTATGGGGTTATGGGGTTATGGGGACATGGGGTTATGGGGTTACGGGGGGTATGGGGATATGGGATGGTGGGGATATGGGGATATGGGAGGTATGGGGTATGGTGGGGTTATGGGGTTGTGGGGTTGCATGGGGTCATGGGGTTGTGGGGCTGTGGGGTTCTGGAGGTTCTGGGGTTCTGGGGTTCTGGGGGTATGAGGATATGGGGATATGGGATACAGGTGGGTTATGGGGTTGTGGGGATATGGGGGTATGGGGTGATAGGATTTTGGGGTTTGGGGTTATGGGGTAATGGGATAACGAGGTTACGTAGTAACGGCGTTGTGGGATTACGAGGTTACGGGTTGATGGGGTGATGGGGATATGGGGGTGTGGGGTTGTGGGATTACCAGGTTATGGGGTGATGGGGTTTTGGGGTGATGGGGTTTTGGGGTTATGGGGCAGGAGCGCCCCATGGCAGCGCTGACCTTTGCGGTAACACGCGGGGCCGGGGTCCGCGCCCGCCGACTCGGGGCCCACCACAAACAGACCGGAACTGGGGGGCGCGGGGGGGACAGCAGTGACATCCTGCCCCACAGCCTGCCCCATAGATCCCAGCTCTGCCCCATAGAGCCCACAGCCTGCCCCACAGCCTGCCCCATAGATCCCAGTTCTGCCCTATAGAGCCCACAGCCGGCCCCATAGAGCCCACAGCCTGCCCCATAGAGCCCAGCCCTGCCCCATAGAGCCCACAGCCTGCCCCACAGCCTGCCCCATAGATCCCAGTTCTGCCCTATAGAGCCCACAGCCTGCCCCACAGCCTGCCCCATAGAGCCTGGCCCTGCCCCATAGAGCTCACAGCCTGCCCCATAGATCCCAGTTCTGCCCTATAGAGCCCACAGCCTGCCTACAGCCTGCCCCATAGAGCCCAGCCCTGCCCCATAGAGCCCACAGCCGGCCCCATAGAGCCCAGCTCTGCCCCATAGAGCCCACAGCCTGCCCCATAGAGCCCAGCCCTGCCCCATAGAGCCCACAGCCTGCCCCATAGATCCCAGTTCTGCCCCATAGAGCCCACAGCCTGCCCCATAGAGCCCAGCCCTGCCCCATAGATCCCAGCCCTGCCCCACAGAGCCCAGCCCTGTCCCATAGATACCAGTTCTGCCCCATAGAGCCCAGAGCCTGCCCCATAGATCCCACATTCCACCCCATAGATCCCAGCCCCACCCCATAGATCCTACCCTATAGATCCCATCTCCATCCCACCCATCTCACCCCACCTCTCCCGACCCCACAGAACCCATTCCCATCCCCACCCCATTCATCCCACCATCACCCCATAGATTCCACCCTCACCCCATACATCCCCACCCCACATCTCACCCTACTTCCCACCCCACACATCCCACCCCACCCCATTGCTCAGCTCATTTCCACCCATCCCCACTCAATCAATCCCACCCCCACCTCAATCCCAATCCCAATCCCAATCCCAATCCCATCCCAACTCCAATCCCAATCCCATCCCAACTCCAACCCCATTCCCAATCCCAACTCCAACCCCAATCCCATCGCAACTCCAGTCCCACCCCATTATAATCCCAATCCCACCCAATCCCAATCCAATCCCAATCCTAATCTCCCAATCCCAACCCCAAACTGATAGAACAGGCAGCCCCCCCCTAATCCCAATCTCACCGCATCCCATTCTAATCCCAATCCCAACCTCAATCCCAATCCCAATTCCCCCCACCCCCTCCCCAATCCCACCCCAATCCCACCCCAACCCCAATACCCCCCATACTGGTAGAACAGCCAGAACCCCCCAATCCCAATCCCAATCCCACGCCATTCTGCCCCCAATCCCAATCCCACCCCATTCTGCCCCCAATCCCAATCCCAATGCCACCCCATTGTGACCCCAACCCCATTGTGCCCCCAATCCCAACCCCACCCCACTGTGCCCCCAATCCCAATGCCACGCCATTGTGACCCCAATCCCAATCCCAATCCCACCCCATTGTTCCCCAATCCCAATCCCATCCCGTTCTGTCCCCTAATCCCAACCCCACCCCATTGTGGCCCCAATCCCATTCCCAACCCCAACCCCACCCCATTCTGCCCCCAGTCCCAATCACACCCCCACCCCATTCTGCCCCCAATCCCAACCCCACTCCCACCCCCACCCCACCCGCCTGCGCCGCAGCCCCCGGCGCCCCGCACCGGTAGAAGAGCCGGGACCCCCCCCCTGCGGCCACGGTCTGGATGTTGAGCTGCGGGGTTTGGATGCTGACGCCCGCGGTGACGCCGTCGTAGACGTGTTCAAAGCGCCCCGCAAAGCGGCTCACGTCCGTGGACGTTCCTACAGACCCACAGCGCCCTATGGAGCCCTACAGAGCCCCATAGAGCCCTACAGAGCCCTACAGAGCCCTACAGAGCCCTACAGAGCCCTACAGAACCCCACAGAGCCCCATAGAGCCCCACAGCACCCCATAGAGCCCCATAGAGCCCCGCAAAGCGGCTCACGTCCGTGGACGTTCCTACAGACCCACATACAGAGCCCTATAGAGCCCTACAGAGACCCATAGCACCCCATAGCGCCCCACAGAGCCCCACAAAGCGGCTCACGTCCGTGGATGTTCCTACGGACCCACAGCACCCTATAGAGCCCTACAGAGCCCCACAGAGCCCCACAGAGACCCATAGCACCCCATAGAGCCCCACAGAGCCCCGCAAAGCGGCTCACATCCATGGACGTTCCTACAGACCCACAGCGCCTTATAAAACCCTACAGAGCCCTACAGAGCCCTACAGAACCCCATAGAGCGCTATAGAGACCCATAGCACCCCATAGAGCCCCACAAAGCAGCTCACATCCGTGGACGTTCCTACAGACCCACAGCACCCTATAGAGCCCTATAGAGCCCTACAGAGCCCCATAGAGCCCCACATGACCGTATAGAGCCCTATAGAGCCCTACAGAGCCCTACAGAGCCCCATAGAGCCCCACATGACCGTATAGAGCCCTATAGAGCCCTACAGAGCCCTACAGAGCCCCATAGAGCCCTATAGAGCCCTATAGAGACCCACAGCACCCCATAGAGCCCAACAGAGCCCCGCAAAGCAGCTCACGTCCGTGGACGTTCCTACAGACCCACAGCGCCCTATGGAGCCCTATAGAGCCCCACAGAGCCCTATAGAGCGCTACAGAACCCCATAGAGCCTTATAGAGACCCACAGCACCTCATAGAGCCCCACAGAGCCCCGCAAAGCGGCTGACATTTGTGGACGTTCCTACGGACCCACAGCGCCCTATAGAGCCCTACAGAGCCCTACAGAATCCTAGAGAACCCTACAGAACCCTATAGAACCCTACAGTGCCCAACAGTGCCCCATAGAGACCCGATACCCCACCCCCCCAATCCTCACACCCCCAGCCCCACATCCCCCATCCCCAAGCCCCATAACCCCAAACCCCATACCCCCCATCCTCCCATTCCCCCAAACCCCATACCCCCCATCCCCATGTCCCAGCCCCACATTTTCAACCCCCCATCCCCAACCCCAAATCCCCACACCCCCCACCCCCTTCCCCCCATTCCCCCATTCACACCCCAACCCCCCATCTTCACCCCCCAGCCCCACATCCCCCATCCCCTCACCCCATACCCCCAAACCCCATATCCCCCGTCCTCCCATTCCCCCAAATCCCATAACCTCATCCCCACACCCCCAACCCCACATCCCCACACCCCATATCCCCCAGCCCCACACCCCCTTCCCCCCACCCCCCCATTCCTACCCCTACACCCCAACCCCCATCCTCACCCCCCAGCCCCCCATCCCCCACACCCCATACCCCCCGCAACCCCATATCCCCCCATTCCCACACCCCCAACCCCAAACCCCCACACCCCATATCCCCCAGCCCCAATCCCAAATCCGCACACCCCCCACCCCCCCATTCCCACCCCTACACCCCAACCCCCATCCGCACCTCCCCAGCCCCACATCCCCCATCCCCAAACCCCAGACTCCCCATCCCCGTGTCCCAGCCCCACATTTTCACCCCCCGTGCCCCACATCCCCAACCCCAAACCCCCACATCCCCCAGCCCCAACCCCAAATCCCCACACCCCAATTCCCCAGCCCCAACCCAAATCCCCACACCCCATATCCCCCAGCCCCACACCCTCCATCCTCACCCCCCCAGCCCCACATCCCTCATCCCCCCACCCCCTTCCCCTCCCCCAGATCTCACCCCCCATATCGAAGCCGATGACGGGCCGGGGGTCCTCAGCCCTAAAAGCTGTCCTGCTGTACCCCACCACGCCGCCCGCCGGCCCCGAAAGCACCGCTCGCGCCCCACTGAACTGCGCCATGGGGGTCAGCCCCCCATCCGAGCGCATGAACAGCACCGGGACGGCCTGCGGGAAACAAGAGGGTTGGGGTCCTGGGGGCTGGGGGTCCATAGGGGTTGGGGGCCCATTGGGGTTGAAGGTCACAGTGGGGTTGGGGGTCTCATACAGGCTAAGGGTCCCATAGGGGTTGGGGTCCCATTGGGGCTGGGGGTCTCATAGGGGTTGGGGATCCCATAGAGGTTGGAGTCCCATGGGGGTTGGGGGTCCTATAGAAACTGGGGTCCCATACGGGTTGGGGACCCATTGTATTGGGGTTGGGGGTCCCACTGAACTGCGCCATGGGGGTCAGCCCCCCATCTGAGCGCATGAACAGCACCAGGACAGCCTGCGGGAAACAAGAGGGTTGGGGTCCTGGGGGTTGGGGGTCCATAGGGGTTGGGGGCCCATTGGGGTTGGGATCCCATTGAGGATGGGGGTCCTGGGGGGTTGGGGGTCTCATACAGGCTAAGGGTCCCATAGGGGTTGGGGTCCCATTGAGGTTGGGGTCCCATTGGGGTTGGGAGTCCCATTGGGGTTGGGGTCCCATTGGGGTTGGGGTCCCATTGTGGTTCGGAGTCCCATTGGGGCTGGGGTCCCATAGGGTTGGGGGTCCCATAGGGGTTGGGATCCCATAAGGGTTGGGGTCCCATAGAGGATGGAGTCCCATTGGGGTTGGGATCCCATTGGGGTTGGGGGTCCTGTGGGGTTGGGGTCCATTGAGGTTGGGGTCCCATTGGGGTTGGGAGTCCAATTGGGGTTGGGGTCCATTGGGGTTGGGGTCCCATTGAGGTTGGGGGTCCCATAGGGGTTGGGGTCCCATTGGGATTGGGGATTTCATGGGGGTTGGGGGCCCCATAGGACTTGGAATCCCATTAGGGTTGGAGATCTTATAGAAATTGGGGGTCCCATTGGGGTTGGGGGTTGCAGTGGGGTCAGGGATTCTATGGGGATGGGGGACCCCAAAGGGACCGGGGACTCATAGGGTTTGGGGTCTCATGGGGATGGGGGATCCATGGGGTTGGGGGTCACACTGGGGTTGGGGGTCCTGTGGGGTTGGGGGTCCCATCAGGGTTGGAGTCCCAAAGGGGTTGGAGGGCCCATAGGGACTGGGGGCCACAGAGGGATTGGGATCCCATAGGGGTTGGGGTCCCATTGGGGTTGGGGTCCCATTAGGGTTGGGAGTCCTATAGAGGTTGGGGTTCCATGTGGGTTGGGATCCCATTGAGGTTGGGAGTCCCACTGGGGTTGGGGTCCATTGGGGTTGGGGTCTCATTGGGGTTGGGGTCCCATTGAGGTTGGGGTCCCATTGTGGTTCGGAGTCCCATTGGGGTTGGGGTCCCATAGGGTTGGGGGTCCCATAGAGGATGGAGTCCCATTGGGTTGGGGTCCCATTGAGGTTGGGGGTCTCATAGGGGTTGGGGGTCCCATAGAGGTTGGGGTCCCATGGGGGTTGGGGGTCACAGTGGGGAGGGGGTCCTGTAGGGTTTGGGGTCCCATTGGGGTTGGGGTCTGAGTGGGGACGGGGGTCCCATTGGGGTTGGGATCCCATTGGGGTTGGGGGTCCTGTGGGGTTGGGGTCCATTGAGGTTGGGGTCCCATAGGGGTTGGGATCCGCCATACTGGGATCTGCTCCCCCACCATATTGAGACCCCCACCCCCCCGCCATATTGGGAAGCCTGTGCCATTTTGGACCCCCCCCCAATTTTGCCTCCCCCACCTGTAGGCCATTGCTGAACCTCTTGCAGAAGCCACGCAGGACCCCCCTCCCACTTCAGACCCCCCCCCATTTCGGACCCCCCCACCTGCAGCCCATCACTGAACCCCTTGCAGAACCCATCCATGACCACCCCCCACCACATTGGACCCCCCCACTTGAGACCCCCCCACCCTGAGCCCATCGCTGAAGCCCCCCGGAAGCCGCGCAGGATCCCCACACTATGTTGAGACCCCCCCATCTCAGACCCCCCCCCATTTTGGAAACCCCCACCTTGAGCCCAATGCTGAACCCCTTGCAGAAGCCATGCAAGACCCCCCCACTATATTGAGACCCCCCCACTATATTGGGACCCCCCCACTATATTGAGACCCTCCATCTCAGACCCCCCCCACCTTAAGCCCATTGCTGAACCCCTTGCAGAACCCATGCAGGACCCCCCCCCCCACACTGTATTGAGACCCCCCCACTATATTGGGACCCCCCCACTGTATTGAGACCCCCCATCTCAGACCCCCCCCACCTGCAGCCCCTCGCCGAACCCCTTGCAGAAGCCATGCAGGACCCCCCCCCATTTTGGACCCCCCCCACCTCGAGCCCGTCGCTGAAGCCCTTGCGGAAGCCGCGCAGGTACCCGCGCAGGCTGGGGCTCAGGTAGGCGTCGGCGCAGGCCGTCATCCCCCGCGGCACCGCGCGCGCCATCGCCGACAGCGACGACGACAGCGACACGTGCGAGAAGCCCAGCGACTCCGCCAGCGAGCCAACCAGCGCCTCGTGCGACGGGCAGCTGCGGGACAGCGGGGAGCGGCGTAAAGGGGGCATGGGGGGCAGGGGGCGAAGGGCAGGGGGTACAGGGGGGGCGGGGAAAGGGGGGGCAAGGGGTAAAGGGGGGGTAAAGGGCAGGGGGTAAATGGGGGGAGGGGGTAAAGGGGGGGAGGGGGTAAATAGGGGGCAGGGGGAAATGGGGGGAGGGAGTAAAGAGGGGGCTGGGGGTAAAGGGGGGGAGGGGTAAAGGGAGGCAGGGGGCAAAGGGCAGGGGTAAATGGAGGGTAAATGGGGGGCACGGGGCAAAGGGCAGGGGGAAGTGGGGGGGCAGGGGGAAAAGGGCAAGGGGTAAATAGGGAGCAGGGGGTGAAGGGGGGGAGGGGGTCAATGGGGGGCAGGGGGTGAAGGGGGGGCAGTGGGTAGATGGGGGGACAGTGGGTAAACGGGGGGGGCAAAGGGCAGGGGGTAAATGGGGGCAGGGGGTGAAGGGGGGGCAAAGGGCAGGGGGTAAATTGGGGGAGGGAGTAAAGGGGGGGCAGGGGGTGAAGGGCAGGGGGTAAATGGGGGGCAGGGGGTAAACGGGTAAACAGGGGGCAAAGGGGGGCAGGGGGTAAATAGGGGACGGGGTATAGGGGGGCAGGGGGTAAATGGGGGGCAGGGGGTGAAGGAGGGGAGGGGGTAAAGGGCAGGGGGTAAAGGGGTCAGGGGGTAAAGGGGGGGCAATGGGCAGGGGGTAAATGGGGGAGGGGGTAAAGGGGGGCAGGGGGCAAAGGGGGGGAGGGGGTAAAGGGCAGGGGGTAGATGGGGGGCAGGGGGTAAATGGGGGAGGGGGTAAAGGGGGCGCAGGGGGTAAAGGGGGGTTGGGGTTGGGTTAAGATTGGGGTTGGGGTCTTTGTTGGGACCGTGGTTGGGATCGGGGTCATTGCTGGGGTTGCATTGGGGTTGGGGTTGAGGTCGGGGTTGGGGTCATTGCTGGGGTTGGGGTCATGGTTGTGGTTGGGGTTGGGTTGAAGTTGGGGTTGGGGTCATGGTTGGGATTGGGGTTGGGGTTGGGATCGGGGTCATGATTGGGATTGGGGTTGGGGGTTGCGGTCATGGTTCGGATTGGGGTCAAGGTTGGGATTGGGGTTGGGATTGGAGTCATGGTTGGGGTTGGGTTGCAGTTGGGATTGGGGTCAAGGTTGGGATTGGGGTTGGGGTTGGGATTGGGGTCAAGGTTGGGATTGGGTTGTGGTTGGGTTTGGGGTCAGGGCTGGCGGTCACACTTAGGGGTTGGGATTTAGGGTCACACTTAGGGGTCACAGTTGGAGGTCACAGTTGGTTTGGGGTCAGGGTCTGGGGTAAAACTTAGGGGTCACGGTTGGGTTTGGGGTCAGGGTTTGGGGTCACATTTAGGAGTCATGTTTGGAGATCACAGTTAGGGGTCAGGGTTTGGGGTCACACTTGGGGGTCACGGTTGGAGTCATGGATAGGGGTCAGGGTTGGGGTTGGGGTCAGGGTCACAGTTAGGAGTCACGGCTGGAGGACACACTTAGGGGTCAGGGTTTGGGGTCACACTTAGGGGTCATGGTTGGAGGTCACGGATAGGGGTCACAGTTGGGGGTCACAATTGTGGGTCACACTTAGGGGTCATGAGTGGAGATCACAGTTAGGGGTCGGGATTTAGGGTCACACTTGGGGGTCACGGTTGGAGGTCACGGATGGGGGTCAGGGTTGGGGTCGGGGTTTGGGGTCACATTCAGGGGTCATAGTTGGGGGTCACAATTGTGGCTCACACTTAGGGATCACAGTTGGAAGTCACAGTTAGGGGTCAGGGCTGGGGGTCACACTTGGGGGTCACAGTTGGAGATCATGGATAGGGGTCAGGGTTGGGGTTGGGGTCGGGGTTGGGGTCACAGGGGTCACAGTTGGGGTTCACAATTGTGGGTCACACTTAGGGGTCACAGTTGGAGATCACAGTTAGGGGTCGGGATTTAGGGTCACACTTGGGGGTCACAGCTGGAGGTCACAATTAGGGGTTGGGGTTTGGGGTCACGGTTGGAGGTCACGGATAGGGGTCAGGGTTGGGGTCGGGGCTTGGGGTCACAGTTAGGGGTCACGGCTGGAGGACACACTTAGGGGTCAGGGTTAGGGGATCACGGTTGGAGGTCAGGGTTAGGGGTCAGGGTTGGGGTTTGGGTCAGGGTTTGGGGTCACACTTAGGGGTCACAGTTGGGGGTCACAATTGTGGGTCACACTTAGGGGTCATGACTGGAGATCACAGTTAGGGGTCGGGATTTAGGGTCACACTTGGGGGTCACGGTTGGACATCATAGTTAGAGCTCGGGGCTTGGGGTCACACTTAGGGGTCACGGTTTGAGCTCACAGTTATGGGTTGGGGTTTGGGGTCACAGTTAGGGGTCACGGCTGGAGGTCACAGTTAGGGGTCACAGTTGGGGGTCACAATTGTGGGTCACACTTAGGGGTCACAGTTGGAGATCACAGTTAGGGATCAGGGTTGGAGTTGGGGTCGGGGTTTGGGGTCACACTTAGGGGTCATAGTTGGGGGTCACGATTGTGGGTCACACTTAGGGGTCATGATTGCAGGTTACAGTTAAGGGTCGGGATTTGGGGTCACACTTAGGGGTCAAGGCTAGGGGTCACAAGATAGGAGTCGTGGTTGGGTTTGGGGTCAGGGTTTGGGGTCACATTTAGGAGTCATGTTTGGAGGTCACACTTAGGGGTCGGGGCTTGGGGTCACATTTAGGGGTCACGGCTGGAGATCACAGTTAGGGGTCGGGGCTGGGGGTCACACTTGGGGGTCACGGTTGGAGGTCAAGGATAGGGGTCAGTGTTGGAGTTGGGGTTGGGGTTTGGGGTCACACTTAGGGGTCACGGCCGGAGGTCACAGTTAGGGGTCAGGGTTGGGTTTGGGGTCGGGGTTTGGGGTCACAGTTAGTTAGGGGTCGGGGCTGGGGGTCCCACTTGGGGGTCAGGTTGTGGGGCAGCACTGACGTGTAGGAGTGCAGCAGCAGAACGGCGACGCTGCGCACGCCCTGATCCCAAACCCGCTGCAGCTCCACCCGCAGCGCCTCCAGGTCGGGGGGCTTCTGCACCAACACCTCGTCCCCACTGCGACCTGCCAGGACCCAACCAGGCATCATCAACACTACTGTGACCTGCCAGGACCCAACCAGGCATCAGCAACCCTGCTGTGACCTGCCAGGACCCAACCAGGCATCATCAACACTGTTGTGACCTGCCAGGACCCAAATAGGCATCAGCAACCCTGCTGTGACCTGCCAGGACCCAAACAGGCATCAGCAACCCTGCTGTGACCTGCCAGGACCCAAACAGGCATCAGCAACCCTGCTGTGACCTGCCAGGACCCAAACAGGCATCAGCAACCCTGCTGTGACCTGCCAGGACCCAAACAGGCATCAGCAACCCAGCTGTGACCTGCCAGGACCCCAATAGGCATCAGCAACCCTGCTGTGACCTGCCAGGACCCAACCAGACATAAACTCTGCTTCAACCTGCCAGGACTCAAGGAGCCCTGACCCCAACCTGATCCTACAGCATCCCCACAGTGTCCTGCCAGGACCCAATGGGCCCTGAACCCGGCTGTGACCTTCCAGGACCCAACAAGCTCTGAAAACCGCTGCGACCTGCCAGGACCCCAAAAGCCCCGACCCCAACCTGACCCCACAGTGTCCTTACTGCGACCTGCCAGGACCCAACGGGCCCTGACCCCAAATGACCCCCAGCCCCACATCCCCCCACATCCCACACCCCACCCCATAACCCCCCCAAAACCCCACAACTCCCCTCAGCCCCCAGCCCCTCATCCCCCCCCCCAACCCCACAAACCCCCCCCCACCCCATAACCCCATAAGCCCCCTTCCCACACTCCCCCCAACCCCACACCCCACCCCAAATCCCAACCTCCCAACCCCATATCACAACCGCCCCCAGCCCCATAACTCCCCACCCCATACACCCCCAGCCCCATAACCCAAACCCAACTCCCCCCCCAAATCCCATAACCTCCCCACATCCCCCCATAACCCCCCCAGCCCCATAACCCACTGCATATCCCCCCCCACCCCATACCCCACCCCATAACCCCCCCAATCCCATATCCCCCAACCCCATAACCCACCCCATATCCCCCCATCCATATACCCTCCCACCCCATTCCCCCCCACCCCATAAGTCACCCCATAACCCCCCCAACTCCATAACCCACCCCATATCCCCCCCACCCCATATACTCCCACCCCATAACCCACCCCATACCCCCCCCACCCCATGACCCCCCCACCCCACAACCCACCCCATACCCCACCCCATATCCCCCCCATTCCCTCCTATGCCATAACCCCCCCTAACCCCATATCCCCCCCAGCCCAAATCCCCCCACCCCATAACCCACCCCATACCCCCCCCACCCCATAGCCCACCCCGTATCCTCCCCATTCCCCCCTACCCCATAACCCACCCCATAATCCCCCCACCCCATGCCCTCCCCACCCCATACCCCACCCCATAACCCCCCACCCCATAACCCCCCACCCCATACCCCCCCACCCCATAGCCCACCCCATAACCCGCCCCATTTCCCCCTACGCCATAACCCCCCCAACCCCATATCCCCAACACCCCATATCCCCCCACCCCATAGCCCACCCCATACCCCCCCCACCCCATAGCCCACCCCACGCCCCACCCCATATCCCACCCCATAACCCCCCCACCCCATTCCCCACCCCATAGCCCACCCCATAACTCCTCCCACCCCATAGCCCACCCCATAATCCCCCCACCCCATAGCCCACCCCATACCCCACCTCATAAGCCCCCCATCCCATAGCCCACCCCATAATCCCCCCACCCCATGTCCCCCCCACCCCATAGCCCACCCCATAATCCACCCCATAGCCCACCCCACACCCCACCCCATAACCCCCCACCCCATATCCCACCCCATAACCCCCCCACCCCATTCCCCACCCCATAGCCCACCCCATAACTCCTCCCACCCCATAGCCCACCCCATAACTCCTCCCACCCCATAACTCCTCCCACCCCATAGCCCACCCCATAACCCCCCCACCCCATATCCCACCCCATAACTCCTCCCACCCCATAACCCCCCCACCCCACGCCCCCCCCACCCCACGCCCCGCACCGCGGATCCGCTCCATCCGCTCGGTTCCCGGCAGGCGGCAGCGCGGCTGCACCGGGATGAGCCGCTCGTCGACTTCAATGACCGCCTCGTACAGCGGGGGGGGCATCGACACCTCCTGGGGGGCACCGAGTTATTGGGGGGGGCAGAGACACCTCCTGGGGGGCACCGAGTTATTGGGGGGGGGGGCAAAATGGGGGGGAGGGGGCATCAACACCTCCTGGGGGGGGGGGCACCGAGTTATTGGGGGGGGGGGCAGTGACACCTCCTGGGGGGGGCACCGAGTTATGGGGAGGGGGCGGCACTGAGTTATGGGGGGGGGGGGCAACATGGGTGGGGGGGGTCATCAATACTTCCTGAGAGGGGCACCAAGTTATGGGGGGGGGGCAGAGACACCTCCTGGGGGGGAGGGGGGGAGCTGCATTATAAGGGGGGGCACCGAGTTATGAGGGGGGGGGCGGCATCAACACCTCCTGGGGGGGGCACCGAGTTATGAGGGGGGGCAGCAACACCTCCGAGGGGGGGCTGTGTTATGGGGGGGGGGGCAACGTGGGGGGGGGGCATCAACAGCTCCTGGGGGGGACTGCATTATGGGGGGGGCATCGGCACCTCTTGGGGGGGTCACCGAGTTATGGGGGGGGGCAGTGGCACCTCCGGGGGGGGGACAACGTTATGGGGGGGGGCACCGAGTTATGGGGGGGGAGGCAAAATGGAAGGGGGGGCATCGACACCTCCTGGGTGGGGGTCTGTGTTATGGGGGGGGGGCAGCAACACCTACTGGGGGGGGGCAGCAAGTTGTGGGAGGGGGGAGTCAACACGGGGGGGGGCATTGACAGCTCCTGGGGGGCACCGAATTATGGGAGGGTAATGGGGGGGGCACCAGGGGGGACACAGCGGGTTTTGGGGTGAGGGGCAGACACTGGGCTGGGGGGTCATTTGACCTTTGACCCCATGCCCACCTCCCCCTCCTGACCCCTTAACCCCAATCCACCCCCATGCCCACCCCCAGCCCGTTTTCCCACCCCGACCCCTGACCTCTTCCGCAACCCCCTGACCTTTGACCCCACACCCAAATCCCCCCCACCCCCGGACCCCTTCCCCATTCCCCCAGCCCCCACCCCCACGACACCTCCCCCCTGACCTTTGACCCCCAGCCCCCTTCCCCCTGACTGACCTTTGACCCCACACCTCCCCCCACACCCCTGACCCCTTCCCCCAGCCCACTCCCCCACCCCGTGCCTCCTTCCCCTGACCCCGTGCCCCACATCCCCACACCCCTTGATCCTTGACCCCAATACCCCCGACCCTTTTCCCCCACCCCACGACCTTTGACCCCCGACCCCCAGCTCGGTGCCCCTTGACCCCATGCCCCCTTGCCCCCCTTCTCCGTGCCCCCTCCCCCACCCCCTTGCTTCCTAACCTCTGACTGCATTCCAACCTCCCCCCACCCCCAACCCCACCCATCTTCCCCAGCCCTGTGACCTTTGACCCCCAACCCTTTTTCCCGACCCCACGACCTTTGACCCCCGACCCCTAGCCCCTTGACCCCACGCCCCCCTGCCCCCTCCCCACACCCCTCCCTGTTACCCCCTAACCTCTGACCCCATGCCCACCACCCCCCACCCCCACCGGCCTTCCCCAAACCTGCGACCTTTGACCCCCAAACCCTTTACCCCGACCCCATGACCTTTGACCTCTGACCCCCAGCCCCATGCCCCTTGACCTCATTCCCCCCTGCCCCCTACCCCACACCCCTTCCCTCTTATCCCCTAAATTCTAACCCCATGCCCACCTCCCCCCACCCCCACCCACCTTCCCCAGCCCTGTGACCTCTGACCCCCAACCCTTTTTCCTGACCCCACGACCTTTGACCCCGACCCCCAGCCCCTTGACCCCATTCCCCCCTCCCCCACACCCCCTCCTCGTTACCCCCTAACCTCTGACCCCATGCCCACCCCCGTGCCCCCACTGGCCTTCCCCAGCCCCGTGACCTCTGACCCCCAACCCTTTTCCCCCACCCCACGACCTTTGAACCCGACCCCCCGCCCCGTGCCCCTTGACCCCCTGCCCCCTCCCCCACTCCCCTTCCCTCTTATCCCCTAAATTCTAACCCCTTGCCCACCTCCCCCCACCCCCAACCCCACCCACCTTCCCCAGCCCTGTGACCTCTGACCCCTGAACCCTTTTCCCCCACCCCACGACCTTTGACCCCGACCCCCAGCCCCTTGACCCCATTCCCCTCTCCCCAACACCCCCTCCTCATTACCCTCTAACCTCCAACCCCATGCCCACCACCCCGCGCCCCCACCAGCCTTCCCCAGCCCCATGACATCTGACCCCTAAACCCTTTCCCTGACCCCATGACCTTTGACCCCCGACCCCCCGCCCCGTGCCCCTTGACCCCCTGCCCCCTCCCCCACACCCCTTCCCTCTCATCCCCTAAATTCTAACCCCTTGCCCACCTCCCCCAACCCCACCGGCCTTCCCCAGCCCCGTGACCTCTGACCCCCGACCCCTGACCCCGCGGCCCCTCACCAGGTCGAAGATGTCGGGCCTGGCCTGGGTGCCGATGTGCAGCAGGTCATGGAAGCCGCGCGTGACCAGCAGCACGGTGCGCTCCCCCCGGCGCTGCAGCAGCGCGTTGGTGGCCACCGTGGTGCCCATCCGGATCCACTGCACCAGGCTGGAGTCCAGCGGGCCGCGATCCGGCACCGCCACCCCGCTCTGTGGGCACGCGCTCAGCTCAGCCCCACAGGGAGCACCCAGCCCCATAGCGGAGCACTCAGCCCCATAGGGAAAGCTGGGACCCATAGGTGAGGATTCAGCCCCATAGGAATAGCTGGGATCCATCGGGAAAGATTCAGCCCCATAGGGACAGCTGGGACCCATAGGGAAAGCTGGGACCCATAGCGGAGCACTCAGCCCCATTGCAGAGCACCCAGCCCCATAGCGGAGCACTCAGCCCCATAGGGACAGCTGGGACCCATAGGGAAAGATTCAGCCCCATAGGGAAAGCTGGGACCCACAGGTGAGGATTCAGCCCCATAGGAATAGCTGGGACCCATAGGGAAAGATTCAGCCCCATAGGAAAGGACTCAGCCCCATAGGGACAGCTGGGACCCATAGGGAGCACTCAGCCCCATAGCAGAGCATTCAGCCCCATAGCAGAGCACTCAGCCCCATAGCGGAGCATTCAGCCCCATAGCAGAGCACTCAGCCCCATAGCGGAGCATTCAGCCCCATAGCAGAGCACTCAGCCCCATCCGGATCCACTGCACCAGGCTGGAGTCCAGCAGGCCACGATCCGGCACCGCCACCCCGCTCTGTGGGCACGCGCTCAGCTCAGCCCCACAGGGAGCACCCAGCCCCATAGCGAGCACCCAGCCCCATAGGGGAGCACTCAGCCCCATAGGGACAGCTGGGACCCATAGGTGAGGATTCAGCCCCATAGGAATAGCTGGGATCCATCGGGAAAGATTCAGCCCCATAGGGGAGGAATCAGCCCCATAGGGACAGCTGGGACCCATAGGGGAGCACTCAGCCCCACAGGGAAGGACTCAGCCCCATAGGGAAGGACTCTGCACCATACAGAAAGATTCAGACTCATAGGGAAAGCTGGGACCCATAGGGGAGGATTCAGACCCATAGGGACAGCTGGGACCCATAGGGAAAGATGGAACCCATAGGGAAGGACTCAGCCCCATAGGGAAGGATTCAACCCCATAGGGAAAGCTGGGACCCATAGGGGAGCACTCAGCCCCACAGGGAAGGACTCAGCCCTATAGGGAAAGCTGGGATCCATTGGGAAAGATTCAGCCCCATAGGGACAGCTGGGACCCATAGGGAGGATTCAGCCCCATAGGAAAAGCTGGGACCCGTAGGGAAAAATGAGACCCATAGGGAAAGCTGGGACCCATAGGGGAGCACTCAGCCCCATAGGGGAGGACTCAGCCCCATAGGGACTGCTCAGCCCCATAGGAACAGGACTCAGCCCCATAGGGACAAGACTTGGTCTCATAGAAACACTTTGGCCCTACAGGAACAGGACTTGAACCCATAAAGAAACCTCAGCCCCATAGGGACAGCTCAGCCCCATAGGGGAAGCTGGAACCCATAGGTACAGTTTGATCCCATACAAGAGAGCTCGAACCCATAGCAAACACTTGGCCCCATAGACACAGCTCAGCCCCATAGAGACAGTTTGACCCTATAGAGAAAACTTGGCCCCATAGAAACAGCTGGACCCCATAAAGAAAACTTCACCCATCAAAACAGCTTGGCCCCATAGGGAAAACTCAGCCCCATAGAAACAGCTTCGCCCTATAAAAAAAACTTGGCCCCATAGAGACAACTCGACCCCATAGAAACGGCTTGGCCCCATAAGGACAGCTCAGCTCCATAGGGAAAACTGGGCCCCATAGAGACAGCCCGGCCCCGTAGAAACAGCCTAGCCCCATAGACTCAGCACGACCCCATAAAGAAAACTTGGCCCCATAGAGACAGCTCGGCCCCATAGGGAAAATCTGGCCCCACAGAGGCAGCTCGGCCCCACAGAGAAAACTCAGCCCTATAGAAAAAGCGCAGCCCCATAAAGAAAGTTTGCCCCCATAGAAACAGCTTGGCTCCATAGGGAAAACTTGGCCCCATAAGGAAAACTTGACCCCATAAAGACAGTTTAGCCCCATAGAGAAAAATTTGCCCCATAGAGACAGCTCGGACCCAAAGAGAAAACTTGGCCCCATAGAAACAGCTTGGCCCCATAAGGACAGCTCAGCCCCACAGGGAAAACTTGGCCCCATAGAGACAGCCCGGCCCCATAGGGAAAACCTGGCCCCATAGAGGCAGCTCGGCCCCACAGAGAAAACTCAGCCCTATAGAAAAAGTGTAGCCCCATAAAGAAAGCTTGCCCCCATTGAAACAGCTTGGCTCCATAGGGAAAACTCTGCCCCATAGAGACAGCTTGGCCCCATAGAGAAAAATTGGCCCCATAGAGACAGCTTGGCCCCATAGGGACAGCTCAGCCCCATAGAGAAAACTTGGCCCCATAGGGACAGCTCGGCCCCATAGAGAAAAAAACCTGGCCCCATAGAGACAGCTCAGCCCCACAGAGAAAACTCAGCCCTATAGAAAATGCTCAACCCCATAAAGAAAGCTTGCCCCCATTGAAACAGCTTGGCTCCATAGGGAAAACTCTGCCCCATAGAGACAGTTCAGCCCCATAGAGAAAAATTGGCCCCATTGAGACAGCTTGGCCCCATAGAGAAAACTTGGCCCCATAGGGACAGCTCGGCCCCATAGGGAAAAACTTGGCCCCACAGAAACAGCCCGGCCCCATAGAGACAGCCTGGCCCCGTTGAAACAGCTTGGCCCCATAGAGAAAAATTGGCCCCATAGCGACAGCTTGGCCCCATAGGAACAACTCAGCCCCATAGAAACAACTCAGCCCCATGGAAACACCTTCGCCCTATAAAAAAAAGCTCAGTCCCATAGAGAAAAATTAGCCCCATAGAAACAGCTCAGCCCCATAAGTACAGCTCAGCCCCATAGAGAAAACTTGGCCCCATACAGACAGTTTGGCCCCATAGGGAAAAACTTGGCCCCACAGAAACAGCCTGGCCCCATAGAGACAGCTTGGCCCCATAGGAACAGCTCGGCCCCATAGAGAAAACTTGGCCCCATAGGGAAAACTTGGCCCCATAGGGAAAACTTGGCCCCATAAAAAGAGCTTCACCCTATAAAAAAACTTGGCCCCATAGAGACAGCTCGTCCCCATAGAAACGGCTTGGCCCCATAAGGACAGCTCAGCCCCATAGAGAAAACTTGGCCCCATAGAAACGGCTTGGCCCCATAGAGACAGCCTGGCCCTATAAAAAAAACTTGGCCCCATAGGGATAGCTCGGCCCCATAGAGGAAACTTGGCCCCATAGCAGAGCTTGGCCCCATGGGGAGGGGGTGGAATGGGGGAGGGCTTCAGGGGGGCCCCATGAGGGGGGTCCCATATGAAGAACATGGGGGGGGGGGGGTCCATTAGGGGGTGTGCATGGGGGGGGGTCTCAGGGGGGTCCCGTGGGGGGTCGGGGTCTCTTATGGGGTCCAATAGGGGGTTCCCATAGGAGTCCCATGGGGTCTCTTGGGGGGGCCCCATGGGGGGTCCCAAAGGGGTCCCATGGCTGAAAGAGTCTCTTGGGGGGGGTCCGTGGGGGGGGGTCCCATAGGGGTCCTATGGGGGGGGGTCGCATGGGGGTGGGTTCCCATGGGGGGGGGTGGGGGGGGGGGTCTCTTATGGGGGTCCCATAGGGGGGTTCCCATAGGAATCCCATGGGGGAGGGGGTCTCTTAGGGGGGGTCCCAATGGGGAGGTCCCATAGGGGGGTCCCATGAGGGGGGTCTCAAGGGGGTCCCATGGGGGGGTTCCCGTAGGGATCCCATGGCGGAGGGGTCTCTTAGGGGGCACCCCAAAAGGGGTCCCAAAGGGGGCTCCCATAGGGGTCTTATGGGGGCGGGGATGGGGGGAGGGGGATGTGGGGGGGGGCCCAAGGGGGGGTTCCCATAGGAATCCCATGGGGGGAGGGGTCTCTTAGGGGGGGTCCCAATGCAGAGGTCCCCTAGGGGGGTCCTATGGGGGGTCCTATGGGGGGGTCCTATGGGGGTTCCCATGGGGGTCCCATGGGTGAAAGAGTCTTTTGGCGAGGGTCCGGGAGGGGGGGGGGTCACACAGCGGTCCTATGGGGGAGTCTCAGGGAGGTCCCGTGGGGGGTGGGTGGGGGTCTCTTATGGGGGTTCAATAGGGGGGTTCCCATAGGAATCCCATGGGGGAGGGGTCTCTTAGGGGGGGTCCTAATTGGGAAGTCCAATAGGGGGTCCCATGGGGGGTCCCAAAGGGGTCCCATGGGTGAAAGAGTCTCTTGGGGGGGTTCCTTGAGTGGGGGGGGCACATAGGGGTCCTATAGGAAGGGGTCGCATGGGGGTGGGTTCCCATGGGGGGGGGAGGGGGGTCTCTTATGGGGGTCCCATAGGGGGGGTTCCCATAGGAATCCCATGGGGGGAGGGGTCTCCTAGGGGGGTCCCAGTGCAGAGGTCCCGTAGGGGGGTCCCATGGGGGTTCCCATGGGGGTCCCATGGGTGAAAGAGTCTCTTGGGGGGGGTCCAGGGGGGAGGCCAGGGGAGGGGTCACATAGGGGTCCTATGGGGGAGTCTCAGGGGGGTCCCGTGGGGGGTGGGTGGGGGTCTCTTATGGGGGTTCAATAGGGGGTCCCCATAGGAATCCCATGGGGAGAGGGGTCTCTTAGGGGGGGTCCCAATGGGGAGGTCCCGTAGGGGGGTCCTATGGGGGGGTTCCATGGGGGTCCCATGGGTGAAAGAGTCTCTTGGGGGGGCCCGTAGGGGGGGGAGGGTCCCATAGGGGTCCTATTGGGGGAGGGGCCGCATGGAGGTGGGTTCCCATGTGGGAGGGGTAGGGGAAGGGGTCTCTTATGGGGGTCCCATAGGGGGGGGTTCCCATAGGAATCCCATGGGGAGAGGGGTCTCTTAGGGGGGGTCCGATGGGGAAGTTCCATAGGGGGTCCTATGGGGGGGTCCCATGGGGGTCCCATGGGTGAAAGAGTCTCTTGGGGGAGGTCCGTGGGGGGCGGGTCACATAGGGGTCCTATGGGGGGGGGGTCGCATGGGGGTGGGTTCCCATGTGTGGGGGGGGGTCTCTTATGGGGGTCCCATAGGGGGGTTCCCATAGGAATCCCATGGGGGAGGGGTCTCTTAGGGGGGTCCGATGGGGAAGTTCCATAGGGGGTCCCATGGGGGGGTCCCAAAGGGGTCCTATGGGTGAAAAGGGGTCCCATAGAGAACACTCCTGGTGTTCCTATAGGGGGCTCCATGGGTCTGGGTGGGGTCCCATAGGGGGTCCCATAGGGGGGTCCCATAGGGGGTCCCATGGAGGAGTCCCATAGGGGGGTCCCATAGGGGGTCCCATAGGGAGTCCCATCAGGGGGCTTCACGGAACTGGGGGTGTTTGGGGTGGCAATTTTGGGCCCCCACCTCACACAGCACCCCCTGGATGCCCTCGGCGGTCCCACGGGGGTCCCATGGGGGGGGGTCCCACAGAGGACACTCCTGGCGTTCCCATAGGGGGCTCCATGGGGTGCTGGGGGGTTCCATGGGGGGGGGGTCCCATTGGGGGTCCCACGGAATTTGGGGGGGTTTGAGGTCCCATTGAGATCCCATGGGGGTCCCATGGAACTGGGGGTGGGTTTTTTTTTTGGGGGGGGGGTTCGGGCCCCCACCTCATACAGCAGCCTCCGGATGCCCTCAGTGGGTGCATAGGGGGTCCCATTGGGGGGGGTCCCATTGGGGGTCCCATGGGGGGGACCAACAGCACTCCTGGTGTTCCTATGGGGGCTCCATAGGGTGCTGGGGGTCACATATGGGGTTCCATGGGGGAGGGGTCCCATAGGAGGGTCCCATAGAAGACGCTCCTTGTGTTCCTATGGGGGCTCCATGGGCTGTTAGGGGGTCCACTGGGGGTCCCATTGGGGGTCCTATAGGGGATCCCATAGAGAACACTCCTGGTGTTCCTATAGGGGCTCTGTGAGGTGTTGAGGGGTCCCATAGGGGGAGTCCCATTGGGGGGGGGTCCCACAGAACTGGGGCTGTTTTGGGGGGTGGGTTTCGGGTCCCCACCTCACGCAGCACCCTCCGGATGCCCTCGGTGGGTGCACAGGGCTCCCATAAGGGGTCCCATAGGGGGTCCCTTGGGGGGAGTCCCATTGGGGGTCCCATAGGGGGTCCCATAGGAGGATCTCATAGATGACACTCCTGGTGTTTCTGTAGGGGCTCCATGGGGTGATGGGGGTCACATAGGGGGAGTCCCGTTGGGGGGGGTCCCACTGGGGGTCCCATAGAGAACACTCCTGGTGTTCCTATGGAGGACTCCATGGGGTGCTGGGGGTCCCACTGGGGGTCCCATAGGAGGGTCCCATAGAGGACGCTCCTTGTGTTCCTATAGGGGCTCCATGGGGTGCTGGGGGTCCCACTGGGGGTCCCATAGGAGGGTCCCATAGAGGACGCTCCTTGTGTTCCTATAGGGGCTCCATGGGGTGCTGGGGGTCCCACTGGGGGGGTCCCATGGTGGAGGTCCCATAGGGGGCCCCATCGGGGTCCCACGGAACTGGGGCTGTTTTGGGGGGTGGGTTTCAGGCCCCCACCTCACGCAGCACCCTCCGGATGCCCTCGGTGGGCGCGTCGTCGTATTTGGGGTCTTCGGAGAGCAGTTTGAGGACCCTGACCCGGCCGTCGGGGCAGCGCGCGAAGACGTCGGTGAACGTCCCGCCCCGGTCAATGGCGAACTGGAACCCGGCGCCGTGCGGGGCCGACATGGCCGGAGCTGGGAGCCTCGCGTCGGTTCCGAATGGGCCGGAGTGGGTCGGGGCGGTTCGGGATGGGTTGGTTCTGCCTTGGGTTGGATCAGCCCGGGTTGGACTGGGTCGGTTCCGACTGAGTTGGTTCGGTTCCAAATGGGTTGGAGTGGGTCGGTTCTGATGGAGTTGGTTCGGTTCTGAATGGGTTGGAGTGGGTCGGTTCCGACTGAGTTGGTTCTATCTGGGTTGGTTTGGTTCAGTCTGGGTTGGACTGGGTCAGTTCCAACTGAATGACTGAGTTGGTTCTGACTGGTTCCGTCCCAGGTTCTGCCTTGGGTTGGTTCGGTTCAGTCTGGGTTGGAGTGGGTCAGGTCCAACTGGGTTGGTTCCGACTGGGTTGGGTTGGTTCAGGCTGGGTTGGAGTGGATCGGATCGGTTCAGTCTGGGTTGGTTCTGCTTTGGGTTGGGTTGGTCCAGTCTGGATTGGAGAGGATCGGTTCCGACTGAGTTGGTTCTGACTGGTTCTGTCCCAGGTTCTGACTTGGGTTGGTTCGGTTCAGTCTGGGTTGGAGTGGGTCGGATCGGTTCAGTCTTGGTTGGTTCTGCCTGGGTTGGACTGGGTCGGGTCTGACTGGGTTGGTTCCGACTGGGTTGGGTTGGTTCTGCCTGGATTGGACTGGGTCGGTTCGGTTCAGTCTGGGTTGGTTCTGCCCGGGTCCATTCAACCCGGGTTGAACGGGTCTGGGTTGGATTGGCTTGGGTTGGTTCTGCTTGGGTTGGAGTGGTTCGGTTCGGTTCAAGCTGGGTTGGATTGGGTCGGTTCTGTTGCACTGCGTTGGAGCGGTTCTTTTCTGCTTGGGTTGGACCGGGTCGGTTCGGTTCAGTCCGGGTTGGTTCGGTTCGATCTGGGTTGGCCTGGTTCAATTCAGTTCCATCTGGGTTGGAGTGGCTCGGTTCGGTTCGGTTCAGGCTGGGTTGGACGGGGTCGGTTCTGTCGGACTGGGTTGGAGCGGTTCGGTTCGGTTCAGGCTGGGTTGGACTGGGCCGGATCAGCTCGGCCTGGATTGGAGCGGTTCGGTTCGGTTGGGCTCGGTCCGATTTGGAGCGGTGCAGCCCGGTGGGGTCTGGCCTGGTTGGGTTCGGCCCGGTTCGATTTGTCCTGGTTCAGTCGGACCCAGTTCGGTTCTGTTTGGCTGGGCCGGGTTCGGCCTGCTGTGATTCAGCCCGGGTCAGTTTGACCCGGTTCGGCCCGGTTCGGCCCGGTGGGCTCGGCCCACCTCGGCCTGGTTCAGCCCAATGGAGTTTGGCCCAGTCCGGCCCGGTTCGGCCCGGTCGGAGTCGGTTCGGCCCGCGCGGTTCCGTCCTCCACCCCCGTCCCGCTCCGACCCCAAAGTCGTCCGTGGGCGGGGCCTCGGCGGGGGGCGGTGGCCGGGGGGGCGGAGCCGAGAGCGGGGCACGCTGGGATCGCGATGGCGGCGCCAGGATCGACGCGGGGCACGCCGGGAATCGTAGTGAGGCGCCGGGATCCGCGCGGGGTGTGATGGGATCGCGATGGCGGCGCTGGGATCCGCGCGGGGCACGCCGGAAGTCGTAGTCCCCGCAGGAACACCGGAAGCCGTAGGGCGGCTCCGCAGGGCACGCCGGAAGTCGTGATGAGCGCGGGGGACACCGGAAGTCGTGGTCCCCACAGGGAACGCCGGAAGTCGTAGTGCCGCGCAGAGCTCGCCGGAAGTCGTAGTGCGGCACCGCGGAGCACGCCGGAAGTTGTGGTCCCCACAGGCCGGAAGTCGTAGTCCGCGCGGTGCACGCCGGGATCGCGATGGCGGCGCTGGAGCTGCTGTCGGACGAGGGGTACCGCGCCGACGGGCGCCGCGCTACAGAGCTGCGGAAGGTGCGGGCCCGGATGGGGGTGTTCGCGCAGGCGGACGGCTCGGCCTACATCGAGCAGGGCAACACCAAGGCGCTGGCCGTGGTGTACGGACCGCACGAGGTGAGCCGGGGGAGCGGGGAGGGATGGAGCTTCTGGCCCGGTTCTGAGGGCGCTTCTGGGCCTGACGGTGCGGGGCCCGGTTCTGAGGCCCGGACCTCGCCCCAGCACTTCCCCCTCTCCTTCCCCGGATCCTCTGGTTCCGGTGCTGGGTCCGGGGCCAAGGCGCGGTCCGGTGAAGGTTCTGGGCCTGGTCCTGAGGCCCGGTTCTGGTCCCAGTGCTGTGGCCCGGTCCTGGGCCTAAGCCCGGTTCAGTGCCTGGTCCTGAGGCCTGATGTTGTCGCCCGGTTCTGAGCCCAGTGCTGTGGCCCGGTTCCGGGTCAGGTCCTGGTTTAAGGGTTGGTTCAGTACTTCATCCTGAGATCCAATTCTGGGCCTGGTTCTGGTCCAGTACTGGCTCTGGTTCTGAGGCCCAGACTTTGCTCCCTAATCTTGAATCCTCTGGTTCTGGTGCTGGCCTGGTCCTGGGGCTGGGGCCAGTTCTGGGGCACAGTTCAGTGCCTGGTCCTGAGGCCCGGTTCTGGACCTGGTTCTGGGCCTGGTCCAGGTTTAAAGCCCAGTTCTGAGCCCAGTGCTTTGGCCCAGTTCTGGATCTGGTGTTGGTTTAAGGCCCGGTTCTGGGCCTGGTCCTGAGGCCCAGTTCTGGCCGCAGCACTGGGGCCCGGTCCTGGTTTGAGACATGGGTCAGTGCCTGGACTTGAGATCTGATGCTGTGGCCCAGTTCCGAGCCCAGTGCTGTAGCCCAGTTCTGGCCCTGGTCCTGTTTTACGGTCTCGTTCAGGCCTGGTTCTGGGCCCAATGCAACGGTCTATTTCTGAACCTGTTTCTGGGTCTGATCCTGGTTAAAGGTGTGCTTCAGTACCTGGTCGTGAGGTCTGGTTCTGGTCTTGGTTCTGGTTTAAAACCTCATTCTGGGCCCGATGCTGTGGCCCGGTTCTGGGTCTGGTCCTGGTTTAAGGTCCAGTTCAGGGCCTGCTCTGGAGGGCCAGTAATAGGCCTGGTTCTGAGGCCTGGGTTTTGCCCCCAGCCCCGCCCCCCCCTCCCCAGCCTTGGATCCTCTGGACCCGGTTCTGGGGCTGCTCTCAAGGTGTAGTTCTGGACCTGGTCCTGAGGCCTGGTTCCGGTCCCAGTCCTAAGGTGCAGTTCTGGGCCTGGTCTGGAGGCCTGGTTCTCATCCTGAGGCCTGGTTCTGGTCCTGGATCAGGTTCTGGTCCTGAGGCCTGGTCCCAAGGTGTGGTTCTGGACGTGGTCCTGAGGCCTGGTTCCGGCCCCAGTCTTGAGGCCTGGTCCTGGTTCTGGTCTTAAGGCCTGGTTCTGGTTCTAGTTCTGCTCCTGGACCTGAGCCCTGATCCTAAGGCCTGGTCCTGGTCCCGGTTCTGAGCCCTGGTTCTGGTCCTGAGACCTGGTTCTCATCCTGAGGCCTGGTCCCAAGGTGCGGTTCTGGTCCCGGTCCCGAGCCCCGGTTCCGGTTCCCTGAGTTCCGCTGTCCTCCCGCAGACCCGCGGTCCCCGCAGCAAGGCGCTGTCCGAGCGGGCGGTGCTGAACTGCCAGTACAGCATGGCCACCTTCAGCACCGCAGAGCGGAAGCGGCGGCCGCACGGGGACCGGAAGTCGGCCGAGATGGCGCTGCACCTCAAACAGACCTTCGAGGCCGCCGTGCTCACCGAGCTCTACCCGCGGTCACAGATAGACCTCTACGTGCAGGTGGGGGGCAGGGGGGTGGGAGGAGGGGAGGGAGAAGGTGGGAGGGGTGATTTGGGGGGGAGGAGGGGTGGGAAGTGGGGGGGTTGGGGATAGAGGAGATGGGGGGTGGGGGGTGATGGGGGGGAGAGGGGCTTAGGGGGTGGGAGGGGGGGGGAAGGGGGGGTGATGAGGTGAGAGTTGAGGGGCTGGTGGGTGGGAGGAGTGATGAGGTGGGGGTGAGGGGGTGGGGGTTGGGCAGAGTGATGAGGTGGGGGGAGAGGGGGTGGGGGGTAGTGAGGTGGGGGGGGAGAGGGGCTTAGGGGGTGGGGAGTGATGGGGGAGGGGGTGAAGAAGTTAGGGGGGTGGGGGAGAGGAAGTTAAAGGTTGTGGGGCTGGAGGTGTAGTGGTGAGGAGGTGGGCGGATGGGGGGAGAGAGCTTAGAGGGTGGGGGAGTGATGAGGTGGGGGGAGTGGGGGATGTGAAGAGGTTGGGAGGATAGAGGTGGGGGGATGAAAGGATGTGGGGTTAAGGAGTGGGGGGGTGAAGAGGTTGGGGGGTTGAAGGAGAGGGGGTGGGGGGGTGAGGAAGTGGGGGGCAGTGAAGAGGTTGTGGGGCTGGAAGAGTGAAGACGTTGGAAGGTGGGGGGAGAGGCAGTGAAAAAGTTGGGGAGGTGGGGGAGAGGGAGTGAAGAGATGGGGGGTGGAGGTGAGGGGGTGGAGGGTGGGGGGGAGTGAAGAGGTTGTGGGTGGGGGAAGGGGGGAGAAGAGGGAGTGGGGGGATGTGAGGAGTTGGGGGTGGGGGAGGTGAGGAGGTGGGGTGGGAGGAAGAGGTGGGGGGAGGGGAGGTGGTCCCAGACCCTCTGGTGGGGGATGGGGGGGAAAGGAGGGGGGGGTTGGTCACAGACCTCTGTTGGGGTGAGGAGGTGGAGAGAGGATGGAGGAAGAGTTGGGGGTGATGAGACCCCCTTGGGATTGGGGGTGGGGATGGGGGAGCTGTCCTTCGGGGGTTCTCCCATGGGTCACAGCATCACGATGCCACCCCAAACTCTCCATTTCTCCCCTACACACCAGGGGTGGGCACAGCCCCTTCTTTGGGGGTCCCATAAATGGTCCTGCTATGTGTCACAGGGTCCCGGTACCACCCCCAAACTCCCCATCTCCCCCCCACAGCCTAGTGGTGGGCACAGTCCCTTCTTTGGGTGCCCGTTAGGGGACCCTCCTATGGGACACAGGGTCCTGGTACCACCCCAAACCCCCCATTTCCCCCCCAAACTCAAGTGATGGGCACAGCCCCTACTTTGGGTGCCCTCCTTCTTTGGGGTTCCTCTTGTGGGTCACAGGATCCCGGTACCACCCCCAAACCTCCCATCTCCCCCCCCCCAAAATCAGATCCTGCAGGCGGACGGCAGCAATTACTGCGCCTGCGTCAACGCCGCCACGCTGGCCATCATCGATGCCGGCATCGCACTGCGCGACTTCGTCTGCGCCGGCTCGGCGGGTTTGGCGGAGGACGCGGCGTTGGCGGACCTGAGTTACATCGAGGAGGCGGCCGGGGGGCCGCAGGCGGCTCTGGCGATGCTGCCGGGGTCGGGCGCCATGGCTTTGGTGCAGATGGACGCGCGGCTGCACCACGAGAGACTGGAGGCGGTGATGGACGCCGCCGCCGCCGCCTGCCGCGCCGTCCACGCCGTGCTGGAGGAGGCGGTGAGGGAGAGGGCGAGGGAGGTGACGGCGCTGCTGGGGGAGTGATGGGAATAAAGGAGCGTGAGGTGGTTGAGAGGGTCCTGGAAGGTTATTGGGGTATGCGGTGGGTTGGGTTGGAAGGGTCCTGAAAGGTCACGGAGCCATGGGATGGTTGGGTTGGGTTGGGTTGTGTTGGAAGGGTCCTGAAAGGTTACAGAGCCATGCAATGGTTGGGTTGGATTGGGTTGAGTTGTAAGGGTCCTGAAAGGTTAAAGAGCCACAGGATGGTTGGGTTGGGTTGAGTTGAGTTGAGTTGTGTTGGAAGGGTCCTGAAAGGTCACAGAGCCATGCAATGGTTAGGTTGAGTTGGGTTGGGTTGGAAGGGTCCTGAAAGGTCATGGAGCCATGGGGTGGTTGGGTTGGGTTGGGTTGAGTTGAGCTGGAAGGGTCTGGAAAGGTTACAGAGCCATGTGATGGTCGTAGAGATGCAGAGTGCTGGAGGAGGCGGTGAGGGAGAGGGCGAGGGAGGTGACAGCGCTGCTGGGGGAGTGATGGGAATAAAGGAGTATGAGGTGGTTGAGAGGGTCCTGGAAGGTTATTGGGGTATGCGGTGGGTTGGGTTGGAAGGGTCCTGAAAGGTCACGGGGCCATGGGATGGTTGGGTTGGGTTGGATTGAGTTGGAAGGGTCCTGAAAGGTTAAAAAGCCACAGGATGGTTGGGTTGGGTTGGGTTGAGTTGAGTTGTGTTGGAAGGGTCCTGAAAGGTTGAAGAGCCACAGGATGGTTGGATTGGGTTAGGTTGGGTTGGAAGGAGTCTGAAAGATCATAGAGATATGGAGTGGTGGGGTTGGAAGGGTCCTGAAAGGTCGTAGAGATATGGAGTGCTGGAGGAGGCGGCGAGGGAGAGGGCGAGGGAGGTGACGGCGCTGCGGGGGGAGTGATGGGAATAAAGGAGCATGAGGTGGTTGAGAGGGTCCTGGAAGGTCATGGAGTCATGGGATGGTTGGGTTGAGTTGAGTTGGGTTGGATTGGAAGGGTCCTGAAAGGTCACAGAGCCACAGAATGGTTGGGTTGGGTTGGGTTAGGTTGAGTTGGGTTGAGTTGGAAGGGTCCTGAAAGGACACAGAGCTGTGGGGTGGTTGAGTTGGGTTGAGTTGAGTTGGAGGGATCCTGGAAGGCCACAGAGCCACAGGACGGCTGGGTTGGATTGGAAGGAGTGTGAAAGATCATAGAGGTATGGAGTGGTGGGGATGGAAGGGTCCTGAAAGGTCGTAGAGGTGTGGAGTGCTGGAGGAGGCGGCGAGGGAGAGGGCGAGGGAGGTCACGGTGCAGCTGGGGGAGTGATGGGAATAAAGGAGAGTGAGGTGGTTGAGAGGGTCCTGGAAGGTCGTTGGGGTATGTGGTGGGTTGGGATGGAGGGGTCCTGAAAGGTCACGGAGCCATGGGATGGTTGGGTTGTGTGGGATTCAGTTGAATTGGAAGGGTCCTGAAAGGTCACAGAGCCACGGGATGGTTGGGTTGGGTTGGGTTGTGTGGGATTGAGTTGAATTGGAAAGGTCCTGAAAGGTCACAGAGCCATGCAATGGTTGGGTTGGGTTGTGTGGGGTTACGTTGGAAGTGTCCTGAAAGATCACAGAGCCACAGGATGGTTGGGTTGGATTGGGTTGTTTTGGAAGGGTCCTGAAAGGTCACAGAGCCACAGGATGGTTGGGTTGGATTGGATTGGGTTGGGTTGGAAGGGTCCTGAAAGGTCACGGGGCCATGGGATGGTTGGGTTGGGTTGGGTTGGGTTGAGTTGTGTTGGAAGGGTCCTGAAAGGTTACAGAGCCATGCAATGGTTGGGTTGGATTGGGTTGAGTTGTAAGGGTCCTGACAGGTTAAAGAGCCACAGGATGGTTGGGTTGGGTTGAGTTGAGTTGTGTTGGAAGGGTCCTGAAAGGTCACAGAGCCATGCAATGGTTGGGTTGGGTTGTGTGGGGTTACGTTGGAAGTGTCCTGAAAGGTCACAGAGCCACGGGATGGTTGGGTTGGATTGGGTTGTGTTGAGTTGGAAGGGTCCTGAAACGTCAGAGAGCCATGGGATGGTTGGGTTGGGTTGTGTCGGAAGGGTCCTGAAAGGTCACAGAGCCACAGGACGGTTGGTTGGGTGACCAGCAGCCCTGCTTTCCTCAGCTGGGTGCCGGCTGCCATCCGCGTGGCTGCGCTGCAGGAGCGGCGTGCGGGATGTGGGGGGATGCGGTGCAGGGGCTGCCCTGCAACTGGGGGCCGTGACCAGCACCCCCAGTAGGGCATCAGCACACAGACCCCCCCTCACACAGATCTGTGTCCATTGCTGACCCCATTGCTGACCCCATTGCTGACTCAATTACTGACCCCATTAGTGACCCCACTACTGACCCCGTTACAGATCCGTGTCCATCACACCCAATAATCCATCAGCACGCAGACCCTCCTTCACACAGATCTGTGTCCATTGCTGACCCCATTGCTGACCCATTGCTGACCCCATTACTGACCCTATTGCAGATCCATGTCTATCACTCCCAACAACCCACGAGCACGCAGACCCACTCTCACACAGATCCGTGTCCATTACTGACCCCATTGCTGACCCCATTTCTCACCCCATTGCTGATCCAATTAGGGACCCCATAATGGACCCCATTGCTGAACCCATAGCGACACCACAGAGCTCCACAGTGACCCCATAACAATTCCATACAGACCTCATAGAGCTCCTCCTGACCCCATAACAGCTCCATACAGACCCCATACAGCTCCATACAGACCCCATACAGCTCCATACAGACCCCATAACAGCTCCATACAGACCCCATAACAGCTCCATACAGACCCCATAACAGCTCCACCTGACCCCATACAGCTCCATACAGACCCCATAACAGCTCCATACAGACCCCATAACAGCTCCATACAGACCCCATACAGCTCCATACAGACCCCATAACAGCTCCATACAGACCCCATAACAGCTCCACCTGACCCCATACAGCTCCATACAGACCCCATACAGCTCCATACAGACCCCATACAGCTCCACCTGACCCCATAACAGCTCCATACAGACCCCATAACAGCTCCATACAGACCCCATAACAGCTCCACCTGACCCCATACAGCTCCATACAGACCCCATACAGCTCCATACAGACCCCATACAGCTCCATACAGACCCCATAACAGCTGCACCTGACCCCATACAGCTCCATACAGACCCCATAACAGCTCCACCTGACCCCATACAGCTCCATACAGACCCCATATCAGTCCCTTACATGGCTTGGGGACTTCATTCCAAAATCACAGCCAGCTACTCAGCCGGAGGTTGAGGGATGAAGGGCTCAGGGACGTCAGAAGCGCCGGAATCCTGGCTGCCAGCGAAGATCGAGGTGAAAAACTCATTCATGGCCCCTACGTCCTCAGTGTCTGTGCACAGCGTTCACTGAATCGCAGAGCATCCCATCAACATCCTTGGATCTGAGCATCCCATCAACATCCATGGATCAGAGCATCCCATCAACATCCATGGATCTGAGCATCCCATCAACATCCTTGGATCAGAGCATCCCATCATGATCCTTGGATCAGAGCATCCCATCAACATCCTTGGATCAGAGCATCCCATCAACATCCATGGATCTGAGCATCCCATCATGATCCTTGGATCTGAGCATCCCATCATGATCCTTGGATCTGAGCATCCCATCATGATCCATGGATCTGAGCATCCCATCAACATCCTTGGATCTGAGCATCCCATCAACATCCTTGGATCTGAGCATCCCATCAACATCCTTGGATCTGAGCATCCCATCGTGA
Source organism: Phasianus colchicus (assembly GCF_987193195.1). Taxonomy (NCBI): domain Eukaryota; kingdom Metazoa; phylum Chordata; class Aves; order Galliformes; family Phasianidae; genus Phasianus; species Phasianus colchicus. The sequence continues at coordinate 95,590,905 of NC_143438.1, forward strand.
TCCTTGGATCTGAGCATCCCATCAACATCCATGGATCTGAGCATCCCATCAACATCCATGGATCTGAGCATCCCATCATGATCCATGGATCTGAGCATCCCATCATGATCCTTGGATCTGAGCATCCCATCAACATCCTTGGATCTGAGCATCCCATCAACATCCATGGATCTGAGCATCCCATCATGATCCTTGGATCTGAGCATCCCATCAACATCCTTGGATCTGAGCATCCCATCATGATCCATGGATCTGAGCATCCCATCATGATCCATGGATCTGAGCATCCCATCAACATCCTTGGATCTGAGCATCCCATCAACATCCTTGGATCTGAGCATCCCACTGGGATCCGTGGATTCCTGTGTGCCCGCATTGTTGAACTGCTCCTTCACTCAGTCCTCAGCAACCGAGGCAAACTCCTCCTTGCTCCCGACTTCCCCTGGGGCCTCGGGATGCAGGGCTCCTGAGGGCAGCCTCCAGCATTAGAGACAGAGACAGGGGAGACGCTCAGCATTGTAGGAAACATCCAAATAATTTTCCAGGACGGTGTCTCTGATAAAGCAGATTTGATTCGCAGTTGCACGGCGGGCCTCCTGCAAGCAGGAGAGCACCCAGAAAGCAGAGTGACACCTTTTATCCCCTATTCCCCGACGCTGATCTCCTTCTCCCCTGGTTCCCCATTGGCTGAGTACTGCAGGTTCACAATCTCCTCGACGCTTCACCAAACATGGAAACACTGGACAAACATAAATTTTTGCCGCATAAGCGTCAATCTGCAGTTAATTAATTAACTTATTCCACACCTGATCGTTATTTTGCGGATATCTGCTTGTCCTCCTTTTTACAAAGATGAGCTCAGGAGAGACAGGGGAGGATCCTGGTGCTGCCTTCACATCCCAGCCTTCTCACGGACTGAGAAGTTCAGCCTTGTTAGAGGCCCTGACTTCTTTGATGTTTGTAAATCTGTCTGCCTTTTGCTGGGAGTTCCTTATCCTAAGACAACAGCTCTGCAATGTTTTCTAATCCTCACAGAACAGCTCTGCAGTGTTTTCTAATCCCTAGCACGCTGTATGTTTGGAACGTTTAACAACTATTCCAGTTTTGCAAGAAAGAATCAATCACGTAACTCAGTAATAAAGCTTCTAAAACACGCCGCTGACACATGCAGAACTTTACCTCCTAGATCAGCTGTTTCTAAGGATAAGTTACGGAGTACAAATGCATGATGTTCTACTTCATCATGATGTTCTACTTCAAAACCCATTGCTGCGTTTTAATACCAAACAACGTTCCGTTCCCACACTGGGCAGCCTGGTCCAGCGTTAGGTGGGAAGGTTGGTGGCCCTGCGTGTGGCAGGGGGTTGGAGATCATCATCCTTGAGGTCCCTTCCAGCCCTGGCCATTGTGATTCTGCGATTCTTGTGTCAGCAGGGCTCCCAGGTGTCGTTTTGTTAGCTGACCGCACACCCTGCTCGCCTGCGTTCCTCAGCAAGAGTTCGTCCTTATCTTGTCCTTTCCTCACCCTCATTCCTTTGATGTTTGCTGAATCTGCCTTTCTTTTGCTGGGAGTTTCTCATCCTAACAGAACAGCCCTACAATACGTTTCCTAATTCCTAACACTGTACTCGCATTGGTTGGAACATTTAACAACTGTTCTGGTTTTGCAAGAAAGAATTGATCACACAATTCAGTAATAATGTTTTAAAACACGCCGCTAACATTTACAGTGTTTTACTTCTTAGCTGAATTATTGCTAGGGGTGAGTGGCAGAACACAGATGCGTGATGCCCCACTTCCTCACACCCGTTGCTCTGCGTCTCGCTCCGATCTCCAGGAGGGAGAGGAGGTTCTTTTAGTGTCTGTGCACCCGGCGTGAGAGGTTCCAATGTCGGTCCGACCAGTTTATTACGGATGTTAATTAGGGAGATGGGGGCGGGGAGGACGGACGCTGTTATGAATTGGGGTAATGGGGAAGGAGGGCGATAGAAAAGGTAGGAAGGAAGCAGCAAGGAGTCTCTATAGGAAGCAGGAGGGACACAGTCAGCACCATGGATCCAGCGAGGTTCTTGTTCAGCCTTTGATCTTCAGTAGCGGTGGCTCATCAGGTGTTGTTCTGTTGACGACGATGACGACCATGGCGATGATGGCCCCTTTTCAATGCTTTCCAAGTGGTCGAGTCAGCTGCCTTTGCAGTGACAGCTCAAATCCAAAGCGGTTGGGTCAGCCCTCCTTGGAGCGGCAGCTTCTGGCTCTGGGATCTTAGCAGAAACTGCTCTGTTCCCATCTTCCTGGCCTCGCCAGCAGAGAAGAGGGAGCAGGGAGGCGCCAGCTCGTACCTCACCTTCACAGGATGCAATGGCATCATCCCCCAGTTTCCCAGAGCAAGCTGGAGTTCTTTGGTCACAGATCTTCCCCCAGCTAACACTCCTGAGCACTCTCTGCCATAGGCAAACGGCTCCAATTGTCCACGCGGTGCTGTTGATTGGCGCACGGCAACACCCACCGCTCATCTCCTAGACGAGTCAGTCTTAGCGCAACAAACACCTCCGGGAGCAAGCCTGGAGCCAGACAGCAAAGGATTCTCGCACCGTTTCATATCAAATGCAGGAACAGCATTCATTCCATCCCCACAGCATCACCGCCTTCTCCGTATCTTCTGTCACTGTGTGTGTGCGTGTGTGTGTGTGTGTGTGTGTGTGTACGTGTGTGCGTGCGTGTGCACACGTGTCTGTGTGGGTGCACGCGCCCCGTGGCAGCAAGGCTCACCTTTGCCCCCAGCTGCCCAGAGCCACGCAGCCCCTTCGTGCCGCCCAGATGCTGCAGGCTGCCAGACCTCAGCTCCGTTCCCTTCAGCCCCGTTTGCTTTTCCCCGAACATTTCGCCCAATTTTTACGGAACTTTGCGATTCTCATCCGCTCCTCTCCCTTACAGCCCCCCTCCCCATCCCCTCCCCCCCCCCGCTGGCTCTATGACCGAAGGTGACCCCGCAGCGACACTGCGGAGTCCCCTCGTCACGTGGTTCCTTCTGGGGGCGTGGCCAAGCTCCCTGACCCCGCCCCGTCGGCCCATTCCCTCCCGCAGCCAATCAGAGCGCACGGCGGGAGCCGAAAGGGGCGGGGATTCTCGCCACGCCCCCTCCCCTCCTCCCCGACCAATCCGCGGTGAAAGGGGCGGAACCTCTTCTTCACCTCTCCAATCCGCGCTCGGCCCGCTCGCGGCTGGGGGGCGGGGCCTTGCGGCGCGGCGGCCAATGGGAGGGCGCGGGGGGCGGAGCTACGGGAGGCCATGGGGCAGCGCGCGGCGGTGAGCGCGGAGCGGGGACCCCCGAAACCCCGCGGAAACCCCCCGAGTCCCACCGGAAATCCCCGACCCCCCCCCCGGAAATCCCCGAACCCCTCCGGAAGTTCCCGAACCCCCCCCGTAAAGCCCCGAACTGCCCCCAGGGGTCACCGCGGGGTCGTGATGTGGGGCGGCTGTGGGGCAGGTTGCCGTGGGGCGGGGCTGTAGGGCTGCTGTGGGGCTGCCTATAGGGCTGCTGTGGGGTTTGCTATGGGGCAGAGCTGTGGGGGTGGCTATGGAGCAGTTATGAGGGCGGGTGTAGGGCAGACCTGTGGGGTGGCTATAGGGCTTGGTTTGCTGTGGGGTGGGGCAATAGGGCTGGCTGTGGGGCAGCTGTGGGGCTGCCTATAGGGCTGGCTGTGGGGTGTTTGTTGAGTTTGCTATGGGGCAGAGCTGTGAGGGTCGCTATGGGGTGGCTGTGGGGCTGAGTTTGCTATGGGGCAGGACTGTAGGGCTGCTTATGGGGCAGCTATGGGGCTGCCTATGGGGTGGCTGTGGGGCAGCTATGGGGCTGCCTGTAGGGCTGGCTGTGGGGCTTGGTTTGCTATGGGGTGGGGCAATAGGGCTGGTTATGGGGCTGCCTGTAGGGCTGGCCGTGGGGCAGTTGTGGGCTTTGCTATAGGGCAAAGCTGTGGGGTTTGCTATGGGGCAGTTATAGGGTGGCAGTTATAGGGTGGCTATAGGGCTTGGTTTGCTATGGGGTGAGGCAATAGGGCTGGTTATGGGGCAGCTGTGGGGCTGCCTATAGGGCTGGCTGTGGGGTTGTTGTGGGCTTTGCTATGGGGCAGAGCTGTGGGGGTTGCTATGGGGTGGCTGTGGGGCTGAGTTTGCTATGGGGCAGGGCTGTAGGGCTGGTTATGGGGCAGCTGTGGAGATGCCTATAGGGTTGGCTGTGGGGCTTGGTTTGCTATGGGGTGGGGCAATAGGGCTGGTTATGGGACTGCCTGTAGGGCTGGCTGTGGGGTTTGCTATGGGGCAGTTATAGGGTGGCTATAGGGCTTGGTTTGCTATGGGGTGGGGCAATAGGGCTGGTTATGGGACAGCTGTGGGGCTGGCTATGGGGCGGTTGTGGGGTTTGCTGTGGGCAGTTGTGGGAGTTGCTATGGGGTGGCTGTGGGGCTGAGTTTGCTATGGGGCAGGGCTGTAGGGCTGGTTGTGGGGCAGCTATGGGGATGCTATGGGGTCACTATGGGACAGCTATGGGGCAGTTATGGAGCAGATATGGGGCGGCTATGGGGCAGTTATAGGGCAGATACGGGGTGGCTATGGGGCAGCTATGGGGCAGTTATAGGGCAGATATGGAGCAACTATGGGGCAGTTATAGGGCAGATATGGGGTTGGATATGGGGCAGCTATGGGGCGGCTATGGGGCAGTTATAGGGCGGCTCGGGTTCCCATACGAGTCCCGCTGTGCCCCACTGCCGCCCCTCCCCCACAGGTGCTGCGGTTCCGCCCCCAAACGGCCCGGAAGTTCGGGGTGAGAGCCAGGTGAGACCTGGGGGAGGGGCGGGGTCACGTGCGGCTGGGAGGGATCACGTGGGAGGTCACGTGGGTTTGGGAGGGTCACGTGGGAGTGTGGGTCACGTGGGGCTGTGGGGTCACGTGTGGGGTATGGAGTGACGTGGGGTTGGGGGGTTATGGGGGTGGTCATGGGATCACTTATGGGGTCATGGGGTCTGTTATGGGTCACGGGGTCATACGTGGGGTTATGGGGTCACACGTGGGGTTATGGGGTCACATATGGGGCTGTGGGGTCTGTTATGGGGTCATGGGGTCGATTATGGGGTTATGGGGTCACTTATGGGGTTATGGGGTCGGTTATGGGGTTATGGGGTCACATATGGGGCTGTGGGGTTATGGGGTCACTTATGGGGTTGTGGGATCGCACGTGGAGTTATGGGGTCATATATGGGGTTATGGGGCTATGGGGTCACATGTGGAGTTATGGGGTCAGTCATGGGGTTATGGGGCCACATATGGGGTCACATGTGGGGCTATGGAGTCACACGTGGGGATATGGGGTCACACATGGGGTCACACATGGGGTTATGAGGTCACATATGGGGTTGCACTTGGGGCTATGGGGTCACCCATGGGGCTATGGGGTCATACGTGGGGCTATGGGGTCACATGTGGGGCTATGGGGTCGCATATGGGGTTATGGGGCCACGTATGGGGTCGCACGTTGGGTTATGGGGTCGCACTTGGAGATATGGGGTCACACATGGGGTTATGGGGTCACATATGAGGTTGCATATGGGGTTATGGGGTCACACATGGGGATATGGGGTCTCATATGGGGCTATGGGGTCACACATGCGGCTATGGGGTCACCCATGGGGTTATGGGGCCACATATGGGGTTGCAGGTGGGGATATGGGGTCACACACGGGGTCGCACTTGGGGTTATGGAGTCACACGTGGGGATATGGGGTCACGTATGGGGTCGCACTTGGGGTTATGGGGTCGCATATGGGGTTATGGGGTCGCATATGGGGTCGCACTTGGGGTTATGGGGTCACACGTGGGGTTACGGGGGTCACATATGGGGTCGCATGTGGGGTTATGGGATCACATATGGGGTTATGGGGTCATATGTGGGGATATGGGGTCGCATATGGGACTATGGGGTCACATATGGGGTCGCACGTGGGGTTATGGGGTCGCATATGGGGTCACACATGGGGTTATGGGGTCACACATGGGGTTATGGGGCCACGTATGGGGTTGCATGTGGGGATATGGGGTCACACATGGGGTTGCACTTGGGGATATGGGGTCACGTATGGGGTCACATGTGGGGTTTTGGGGTCATATGTGGGGATATGGGGTCGCATATGGGACTATGGGGTCACGTATGGGGTCACACTTGGGGTTATGGGGTCACACATAGGGTTATGAGGTCACTTATGGGGTCGCATATGGGGCTATGGGGTTGCCTATGGGGTTATGGGGTCACACGTGGGGATATGGGGTCACACGTGGGGTTATGGGGCTGTGGGGTCACACATGGGGTCAGACGTGTGGTTTTGGGATCTCATTATGGGATGTCCCTTTGGGGTCTCATTATGGAATGTCCTTATGGGGTCATTATGGGATGTTGCTGTGGGATCTCATTATGGGATGTCCCTATGGGGTCGTTACAGGATCATGTCCCTATGGAGTCATTATGGGATGTCGCTATGGGGTCTCATTATGGGATGTTCCTATGGGATCTCATTATGGGATATCCCTATGGGGTTGTTATGAGGTCATTATGGGATGTTGCCATAGCATCTCAGTCGTTATGGGATGTCTTTATGGGGTCTCATTATGGGATGTCCCTATGGGGTCATTATGGGATGTCCTTATGGGGTCATTATGGGATGTCCCTATGGGGTCATTATGGGATGTCCCTATTGAATCTCAGTCATTATGGGATGTCCTTATGGGGTCCCATTATGGGATGTCCCTATGGGGTCGTTATGGGATGTCCCTATGGGGTCATCATGGGATGTCCCTATGGGGTCGTTACGGGATGCTGTCCTTATGGGGTCATTATGGGATGTCCCTATGGGGTCATTATGGGATGTCCCTATTGAATCTCAGTCATTATGGGATGTCCTTATGGGGTCCCATTATGGGATGTCCCTATGGGGTCATTATGGGATGTCCCTATGGCGTTGTTATGGGATGCTGTCCCTATGGAGTCATTATGGGATGTCCCTACGGGGTCTCATTATGGGATGTCACCGTGGGGTCTCAGTCATTATGGGATGTCCCTATGGGGTCGTTATGGGGTCTCACTGTGTTATGGGGTCTCATTATAGGATGTCCCTTTGGGGTCTCATTATGGGATGTCCCTATGGGGTCGTTACGGGATGCTGTCCCTATGGGGTCATTATGGGATGTCGCTATGGGGTCTCATTATGGGATGTCCCTATGGGGTCTCATTATGGGATGTCCCTGTGGGGTTGTTATGGGGTCTCACTGTGTTATGGGGTCATTATGGGATGTCCCTATGGGGTCATTATGGGATGTTCCTATGGGATCTCATTATGGGATATCCCTATGGGGTTGTTATGAGGTCATTATGGGATGTTGCCATAGCATCTCAGTCGTTATGGGATGTCTTTATGGGGTCTCATTATGGGATGTCCCTATGGGGTCATCATGGGATGTCCCTATGGGGCCGTTACGGGATGCCGTCCCTATGGGGTCGTTGTGGGACATCCGATCCGAGCGGCTATTATGGGATGTCGGCAGGCTGCCGGTGCTGCTCCCGGTGGCCGTGGTTGTGGCCGTTCCCTTCGGCTGTTACTTCGGAGCCGCCCCCCCCCAGCGACGGCGGCTGCGGCTGCTGCTGGGGGGGGTGGGGCGGTTCGCCAGGTGGGGGTCAAAGGTCACGGGGCGGGGGGTCACGGGGGGTTGTGGGGGGTCAGAGGTCATGGGGGGGTGGGGGGTCGGGGGGGTTATGGGGGGCTCATAGGTCATGGGGGGTCGGGGGGGTCATGGGGGAATATAGGGGGTCAGGGGTCAGGGGGTGTGCGGGGTCAGAGGTCATGGGGGGTCGGGGGGGTCATGGGGAGTTACGGGGGGTGATGGGGGTTAATGGGGGTCAGGGGTCAGGGGGTGTGCAGGGTCAGAGGTCATGGGGGGTGGGCGTCGGGGGGGTTATGGGGGGTCATAGGTCATGGGGGGTCAGGGGGTTATGGGGGGTCAGGGGTCATGGAGTGTGCGGGGTCAGAGGTCATGGGGGGTGGGGGGTCATGGAGGGTTATGGGGGGGTCAGAGATCACATGGGGTAGGGGGTCATGGGGGGGTCAATGGTCATGGGGGGTCGGGGGGTCATGGGGGAGTCAGAGGTCACGGGGCTGGGGGGTTATGGAGGGTCATGGGGGGGTTATTGGGGGTTTTGGGGGGGTCAGAGGTCATGGGGGGGCCTGGCGGTCAGGGGGGTCATGGGGAGTTAGGGGGGGCCACGATGGGGGTCAGAGGTCACGGGGGTGGGAGGGATGGGAGATTATGGGGGGTTATGGAGGCGGTCAGAGGTCACAGGGGGTGGGGGGGCATGGACGGTCATGGGGGGGTTACTGGGGGTTTTGGGGGGGTCAAAGGTCATGAGGGATGGGGGGTCCGAGGTCATGGGGGGGCCTGGGAGTCGGGGAAGTCATGGGGGGAGTCGGAGGTCATGGGGGGTCAGGGGGTTATGGGGGGTTATGGGGTGGGGGCTCAGAGGTCACGGGGGGGTGGGGGGCATGGGGGTTATGGAGAGTAATGGAGGGTTGTGGGGGGGTTAAAGGTCAAGGGGGTGGGGGGTCAGAGGTTACGGGTGGGGGGTCATGGGGGGTTATGGGGGGTGGGGGGGTCAGAGTTCATGGGGGGGCCTGGGAATCGGGGGGTCATGGGGGGTTATGGGGAGTTCTGGGGGGTTATGGGGGGTGGGGGGTCAGAGTTCGTGAGGGGGAGGGGAGGTCATGGGGGGTTATGGGGGGGTCAGAGGACATGGGGGGTTATGGGGGGATCATGGGGAGTTATGGGGGGTGATGGGGGGTCAGAGGTCACAGGGGTGGGGGGCTGGGGGGGTCATGGGGGTTATGGGGGTGGGAGGTCAGAGGTCACGGGGGGGCATGGGGAGTCTTGGGGGTGGGAGGTCAGAATTCATGGGGGGGTGGGGGGTCATGGGGTGTTATGGGGGGTCAGAGGTCACGGGGGCATGGGGGGTTGTGTGGGGTGGGGCGTCATGGGGGATGGGGGTCAGAGGTCATGAGGGGTAACGGGATTATGTGGGGTTATGAGGGGTCAGAGGTCATGGGGGAGTGGGGGTTCGGGGGGGTTATGGGGGGTCAGAGGTCACAGGGTGTGCAGAGTCAGAGGTCACGGGGGGCTGGGGGTTTGGGGGGTTATGGGGGGGTCAAAGGTCATGGGGGGTAGTTGGGGTCCATGGGATGTGTGGGGTGCGGATTTGGGGGCAATGAGGGCGGGGGTCAGAGGTCATGGGGGTGGGGAGCTGTGGGTTATGGGGGTGTGAGGTCAGAGGTCACAGAGGGTGGGGTTGTGGGGTCGGGGGTTATGGGGAGTTATGGGGGGTACGGGGTTGTGGGGTCAGAGGGTATGGGGTTATGGGGTGTGGGGTTAAGGGGTGTGGGGTTATGGGGTTATAGGGTTAAGGGTTATGGGGCAAAGGGGTGTGGGGTTATGGGGTTATAGGGTATGGGGTTAAGGGGTATGGGGTATGGGGTTAAGGGGTATGGGGTGTGGGGTTATGGGGTTATAGGGTATATAACCTATAATCCCTATAATTGGGATGGGGGTGGGATTGGGATTGGGGTTGGGGTATGGGATTATAGGGTATGGGGTGTGGGGTTAAGGTGTATGGGGTTAAGGGGTGTGGGGTTAAGCGGTATGGGGTTATAGGGTATGGTAGTATGGGGGTATGCGGTTATGGGGTATGGCGTTATCGGGTATGGGGTTATAGGGTATGGGTTTATGGGGTATGGGGTATGGAGTTATGGGTTATAGGGTATAGGGTTATGGGGTATGGGGTTATGGATTATAGAGTATGAGGTTATGGGGTATGGAGTTATGGGTTATAGGGTATGGGGTTATGGGGTATGGAGTTATGGGTTATAGGGTATGGGGTTATGGGGTTATGGATTATAGGGTATGGGGGTATGGGGTTATGGAGTTATGGGGTATGGAGTTATGGATTATAGGGTATGGAGTTATGGGTTATAGGGTATGGGGGTATGGGATTATGGGGTATGGGGTTATGGATTATAGGGTATGGGGGTATGGGATTATGGGGTATGGGGTTATGGATTATAGGGTATGGGGGTATGGGATTATGGGGTATGGGGTTATGGATTATAGAGTATGGGGTTATGGGGTATGGGGTTATGAATTATAGGGTATGGGGTTGTGGTTCTCCCTGCCCCCACAGATCCCTGGCTGTTGGAGTGGGGATCTCCGTGGACTACTGGTGGACCGAGCATGTGGAGCTGTGGGGCGTGGAGGAGGTGGGGGATTGGGGTCGGGGTGGGACTGGGATTGGGGTGGGATTGGGGTGGGATTGGGGTTGGGGTGGGGATTGAGATTGGGGTGAGGGTTGGGGTGGGATTGGGATTGGGTTTGGGTTTGGGATTGGGGTGGGGTTGGCGTGGGATTGGGGTGGGATTGGGATTGGGATTGGGATTGAGGTGGGATTGAGTTTGGGGTGGGATTGGGGTGGGGTTGGGATTGGGTTGGGATTGAGATTGGAATTGGGATTGGGGTAGGATTGGGGTTGGGGTGGGGTTGGGATTGGGGTGGAATATTGGGGTGGGGTTGGGGTTGGGATTGGGGTGGTGGTGGGGGTGGAGTTGCAGTGGGATTGGGATGGGGTTGGGGTGGGATTGGGGTGGGATTGGGATTGGGGTGAGGGTTGGGGTGGGATTGGGTGGGATTGGGATTGCAGTGGGATTGGGGTTGGGTTAGGGTGGGATTGGGGTGGGATTGGGATTGGGGTAGGATTGGGGTTGAGGTGGGATTGGGTGGGATTGGGATTGCAGTGGGATTGGGGTTGGGGTGGGATTGGGATTAGGGTGGGATATTGGGGTGGGGTTGGGGTTGGGTTTGGGATTGGGGTTGTGGTGGGGGTGGAGTTGCAGTGGAATTGGGGTTGGGATTGGGGTTGGGGTGGGATTGGGGTGGGATTGGGATTGGGGATCAATGGGGCTCTCTGGTACCTATGGGATCAACAGGATCAATGGGGTTCCATGATCCCTATGGGATCAATGGGGCTCTATGGGGTTTCTATAGGGCAGCCCGCCCTTCGAGGCAACCTTGTTCCATATGGGATCAATGGGATCAGTGGGGCTCCATGTTCCCTATGGGATCAATGGGCTGTATGGGGTTTCCATATGGGATCACTGGGATCAATGGGACTCTATGGGGTTTCCTTAGGGGATCAATGGGATCAATGGGGCTGTACAGGGTTTCCACAGGGGATCCATAGGGCTGTTCTGGGTTTCCATAGGGGATCAATGGGACTCTATGCGATTTCTATAGGGGATCCATGGAGCTGTACGGGGTTTCCATAGGGGATCCATGGGACTCTATGGGGTTCCCATAGGGGATCCATGGAGCTGTACGGGGTTTCCATAGGGGATCCATGGGACTCTATGGGGTTTCCATAGGGGATCAATGGGGCTGTCCGGGGTTTCCATAGGGGATCCATGGGACTCTATGGGGTTTCCATAGGGGATCCATGGGGCTGTATGGGATTTCCATATGGGATCAGTGGGATCCATGGGGCTGTCCGGGGTTTCCATAGGGGATCCATGGGACTCTATGGGGTTCCCATAGGGGATCCATGGGGCTGTATGGGATTTCTATATAGGATCAGTGGGATCCATGGGGCTGTCCGGGGTTTCCATAGGGCAGCCCCCCCTTCGAGGCGGCCATGGCTCGATGCCACGAGCGCGGCGCCGAGCGGCTCCTGCAGGGGGCGCTGCGGAACGGCGGTCTGTACGTGAAGCTGGGCCAGGGGCTGTGCGCCATGGGCCACATCCTGCCCCCCCAGTACCCCAACGTCCTGCGCAGGCTGGAGGACTGCGCCCTGCCGCAGAGGCTGCAGCAGGTGGGGGGCGTGGGGGGGGCAGCGGGGTGGGGGGCGTATGGGGGTGGGGGGGGTATGGGGGGTAGGGGGTAATATGGGGGGATATGGGGGTAATATGGGGGGATATGGGGGAGGGTGAGGGTAGGGGGGATATGGGGGGGTATGGGGGTGGGAGGGGATATGGGGGGCTGAGGGGGGGATATGGGGGGTTTGGGGGGTATGGGGGAGGGTAAGGTGGAGGGGGATATGGGGGGTATGGCGGGGGAGGGAATATGGGGGGCTGAGGGGGGTATGGGGGGATATGGGGGTATGGGGGAGGGTAAGGGTTGGGGGGATATGGGGGGGTATGGGGGAGGGTGAGGGTGGGGGTCCTATGGGGGGGGTTTTGGGGAGGGTGAGGGTGGGGGGGATATGGGGGGTATGGGGGGGTGTGGGAGTGGGAGGGAATATGGGGGGCTGAGGGGGGGTATGGGGGAGGGTTATGTGGAGGGGGATATGGGGGGATATGGGGGGTAGGGGGGGTATGGGGAGGGTGAGGGTGGGGGGCGTGTGGGGATGTATGGGGGATTATGGGGGTGGGGTAGATTAGGGGGCTATGGGGGGTATGGGGGTGGGAGGGAATATGGGGGGCTGAGCGGGGGTATGGGGATATGGGGGAGGGTTAGGTGGAGGGGGATATGGGAGGATATGGGGGAGTAGGGGGGACTATGGGGGGGTATGGGGGTGGGGTAGATTAGAGAATTATGGGGGAGTATGGGGGATGGGGGGGATATGGGGGCTATGGGGGGTATTGGGGACGGTGAGTGGGAGAGATATGGGGGGGGTGGGGGACTATGGGGGTATGGGGCTGGGGTAGATTAGGGGGATATGGGGGGGTATGGGGGAGGTAAGGTGGAGAGGGATATGGGGGCTGGGGGCTATGGGGGGGATATAGGGGGATATGGGGGGGTGGGGGGGACTATGGGGGTATGGGGGGTATGGGGGCTATTGAGGGGTATCGGGGTGGGTGAGGGTGGGGGGGATATGGGGGGTTGTGGGGGATTGGGGGGGGTATGGGAGTGGGGTAGATTAGGGGGATATGGGAGGGTATGGGGGGTATGGGGGAGGGTAAGGTGGGGGGGGATATGGGAGAGGGTGAGGGTGGGATGATATGGGGGGATACGGGGGGATATGGGGGACGGTGAGGGTGGGGGAGATATGGAGGGGTATGGGGGTGGGAGGGAATGTGGGGGCTGAGGGGGGGATATGGGGGGTATGGGGGAGGGGGAGGGTGGGGGGGACTATGGGGGGGTATGAGGGGGTATGGGGGTGGGGTAGATTAGGGGGATATGGGGGGGTATGGAGGGTATGGGGGGGATATGGGGGGTATGGGGGAGGGTGAGGGTGGGGGGGAATATGGGGGGATATGGGGAGATATGGGGGGGGTGGGGGGGGATATGGGAGTCCTGGGGGAGGTGAGGGTGGGGGAGTTATGGGGGGATATGGAGGGGTGGAGGGGGATATGGGGGGTATGGGGGATTGGGGGCATGGGGGGGGTATTGGGAGGTATGGGGGGGTGAGGGTGAGGGGACTTTTGGGGGGATATGGGGGGTATGAGGGGGTGGTGAGGGGGGATATGGGCAGATATGGGGGGCATGGGGGAAGGTGAGGGTGGGGGCTATAGGGGGGCATGGGGGGTATGGGGGAGGGTGAGGGTGGGAGGGAGATATGGGGGGGCAGCAGGTGGGGGGGTTGTGGGGGGGGTTGTGTGGGGAGTATAGGGGGGTGGGGGGATTAAGGGGTGGTGGGGGTGGGGGGGATATGGGGGGGATGTGGGGGGTATGGGGGAGGGTGATGGGGGGGATATTGGGGGGGTGGGGGTAGAGGTAGATATTGGGGGGCAGGAGGTGGGGGGGTTATGGGGAGGGATATGGGGGGGTGGGGGGGGAATATGAGGGGGTAGCAGGTGGGGGGGTCGCGGGGGGGGTATGGGGGTGGGGCTGAGGGGGAGATACGGGAGGGCAGAAGGTGGGGGGGGCTGTGGGGGGGTGAGGGATTTGGGGGGGCAGCCATTGGGGTTGATATGGGGGGGGGGGGCAGCAGGTGGGACAGCAGGTGGGGACACGTGGGGACACTGCGTGGGGACGTGGGGACAGCGGGGCCGCAGTGTCCCAGTGATGTCCCCGATGTCCCCATGTCCCAGTGTCCCCATGTCCCCATGCTGTCCCCAATGTCCCCATGCTGTCCCCAAAGTCGCCCATGTCCCCACATCCCCCTGCTGTCCCCATGTCCCCATGCTGTCCCCAGTGTCCCTGATGTCCCCAATATCCCCAATGTCCCCATGTCCCCATTGTCCCCAGTATCTCCATGGTCCCCACGCTGTCCCCATGTCCCCACGCTGTCCCCAATGTCCCCCATGTCGTCCCCAATGTCCCTGATGTCCCTATGTCCCCACGCTGTCCCCAGTGTCCCCATGTCCCCATGCTGTCCCCAATGTCTCCGATGTCATCCCCCATGTCCCCACGCTATCCCTGTGTCCCCACGCTGTCCCCATGTCCCCACGCTGTCCCCATGTCCCCCATGTCCCCATGTCCCCATGCTGTCCCCATGTCCCCGATGTCCCTGTGTCCCCACGCTGTCCCATGTCCCCAATGTCCCCACATCCCCATGCTGTCCCCATGTCCCCCATGTCCCCACGCTTCCCTGTGTCCCCGATGTCCCCGTGTCCCCACGCTGTCCCCATGTCCCCAATGTTCCCACATCCCCATGCTGTCCCCATGTCCCTGATGTCCCCATGTCCCCACGCTGTCCCCATGTCCCCATGTCCCCATGTCCCCATGTCCCCACGCTGTCCCCATGTCCCCATGTCCCCATGTCCCCGATATCCCCATGTCCCCATGTCCCCATGTCCCCATGTCCCCGTGCCCCCAGGTGGACGAGCTGTTCCTGGAGGATTTCCACAGCCCGACGTCGGCGCTGTTCCAGGACTTCGACTACGAGCCGATGGCGGCCGCCAGCCTGGCGCAGGTGCACAGGGCCACGCTGAGGGACGGGACGCCTGTGGCTGTCAAGGTGGGGACGGGGGGGACCAGGGGGGGACACTGAGGGGACAGCAGGGGGACAACGGGGGGACAAGGGAGGGACACTGGGGGGATAATGGGGGGGACAAGGGGGGACACTGAGGGGACAGCAGGGGGACAACGGGGGGACAAAAGGGGGACCAGGAGGGACACTGAGGAGACAGCATGGGGACAACGGGGGGACACTGAGGGGATAATGGGGGGGACAAGGGGGGACACTGAGGGGACAGCAGGGGGACAATGGGGGGACAGCAGGGAGACAAGGCATGGGGACAAGGGGGGGACCGGGGGGACACTGAGGGGAAAATGGGGGGACAATGGGGGAACATTGGGGGACAGCATGGGGACAAGGGGGGGACAGCGGGGGGACAGCAGGGGGACAAAGGGGGACCGGGGGAACACTGACGGGAAAATGGGGGGACAATGGGAGGACAATGGGGGGACAGCATAGGGACAAGGGGGGGACAATAGGGGGACATTGGGGGACAGCATGGGGACAAGGGGGGGACAGCGGGGGGACAGCAGGGGGACAAAGGGGGACCGGGGGAACACTGACGGGAAAATGGGGGGACAATGGGAGGACAATGGGGGGACAGCATAGGGACAAGGGGGGGACAATAGGGGGACATTGGGGGACAGCATGGGGACAGCATGGGGACAAGGGCGGGACCAGGGGGGACACTGAGGGAACAGTGTGGGGACAAGGGGGGGACAGCAGGGGGACAAGGGGGGGACAAGGGGGGACACTGAGGGGATAATGGGGAGACAATGGGGGGACAGCATGGGGACAATGGGGAGACAGCGGGGGGACAATATGGGGACAATGGGGGGACAGCAGGGGGACAAGGGGGGGACAAGGGGGGTACCGGGGGGACACTGAGGGGAAAATGGGGGGACAATGGGGGGACATTGGGGGACAGCATGGGGAGAAGGGGGGGACAATAGGGGGGACAGCAGGGGGACAATGGGGAGACATTGGGAGACAGCATGGGGACAAGGGGGGGACAGTGGGGGGACAAGGGGGACTGTAGGGGAACAGCAGGGGGACAGTGGCGGCCATTGGGGGCATGGGGGGGACATTGAGGGGACTTCAATGGGACAATGGGGGGACAGCATGGGGATAATGGGAGGACAATGGGGGGACAAGGGGGAACTGTGGGGGGACAATGGGGGACAATGGGACCATTGGGGGCATGGAGGGAGGGGACACTGGGGGGACAATGGGGGGACATTGTGGGATATTGAGGGGACAGCGGGGAACAAAGGGGGGGCAATGAGGGGACACTGGGGGACAAAGAGGGGACATTAAAGGGACAATGGGGAGACAGGAGGGGGACAGTGGGGGGACATTGGGGGACTTTAGGGACATTGGGGACATCATGGGGACAGCATGGGGACAACAGGGGAACAATGGGGGGATATTGGAGAGGAATTTGGGGACATTGAGGGAACATTGGGGGACATTGAGGGGACATTGGGAGGACAGCATGGGGACACTGGGGACATTGGGGACACTGGGGGGGAGGTGACACCATGGGGCTGGGTGACACAGAGGAGAGGTGACACAGAGAGGAGGTGACACCATGGGGCTTGGGTGACACTGGGCTTGGGTGACACTATAGTGGAGGTGACACCATGGGGGGAGGTGACAGTGGGGTTGGGTGACACAGAGGGGAGGTGACACCATGGGGGGAGGTGACAGGGAGGTGACAGCGGTGTCCCCAAGTGCAGCACATCAACATGAAGGTCCGCTTTGATGGGGACATGGGGACGCTGGGGGGGAGGTGACACTGTGGGGGGAGATGACACAGAGGGGAGGTGACACTGGGGGTGGGTGACATTGGGGTGCAGGTGACACTGGGGGGAGGTGAAACCGGGATGGGGTGACACAAAGGGGAGGTGACACCGCGGGGATTGGGTAGCATCGAGATTGGGTGACATCTGGTTTAGGTGACACAGAAGGGAGGTGACACCATGGGGGGAGGTGACAGGGAGGTGACAGCGGTGTCCCCAGGTGCAGCACATCAACATGAAGGTCCACTTCGATGAGGACATGGGGACACCAGGGAGGGAGATGACACCGGGGGTGGGTGACACAGAGGCGGGGTGACCCAGAGGTGAGGTGACAGTGCTGGGGAGGTGACAGGGAGGTGACAGGGAGGTGACAGGGAGGTGACGGCGGTGTCCCCAGGTGCAGCACATCGACCTGCGGGATCGCTTCGCGGGCGACATGCGGACGCTGGAGCTGCTGCTGCGCATCGTGGAGTTCATGCACCCCAACTTCGGCTTCAGCTGGGTGCTGCAGGTGGGCGCCCCAAAATGCCACCCCACTGTCACCTCACTGTCACCTCACTGTCACCTCGGTGTCGCCTCAGTGTCACCCCACTGTCCACCCAATATCCCCCCAGTATCCCCCCAATATTCCCCCACTGTCCCCCACTGTCCCCTCAATGACCCCTTTATGTCCCCTCGATGTCCTCTCAATGTCCCCATGATTTCCCCGTGCTGTCGCCCCATTGTCCCACTGATGTCCCCATGTTGTCCCCCCGCTGTTCCCTTAATGTCCCCTCAATGTCCCCCCAGTGTCCCCTCAAGGTGCCCACAATGCCCCCCATTGTCCCTCCAGTGTCCCCTCGATGTCCCCCCAGTGTCCCCCCAATCTCCCCATGCTGTCCCTTCAATGTCCCCATGATGTCACCCATGCTGTCCCCATGCTGTCCCCATACTGTCCCTCAATGTCCCAGCTATGTCCCCCCCAGTGTCCCTTTAGTGTCCCCTCAATGTCCCCATGCTGTCCCCTCAATGTCCCCCCAGTGTCCCCATGCTGTCCCCATACTGTCCCCTCAATGTCCCCATACTGTCCCCCCAGTGTCCCCACGCTGTCCCCCCAATGTCCCCTCAATGTCCCATCACTGTCCCCCCAATATCCCCATGCTTTTCCCTTGCTGTCCCTCCAATGTCCCCTCACGGTCCCCCTGCTGTCCCCTCACTGTCCCCATGCTGTCCCCCTGCTGTTCCCTCAATGTCCCTCCAATGTCCCCATGCTGTCCCCTTGCTGTCCCCCCAATGTCCCCATGCTCTCCTCTCACTGTCCCCCCAATGTCCCCCTGCTGTCCCCTCCCTATCCCCATTTTGTTCCCATGCTGTCCCCTCACTGTCCCCTTGCTGTTCCCTCTCTGTCACCATTTTGTCCCCATACTGTCCTTTCACTGACCCCCTGCTGTCCCCACGCTGTCCCCCTACTGTCCCCATTTTGTCCCCATGCTGTCCCCCGCTGTCCCCTCACTGTCCCCTCACTGTCCCCCCAATGTCCCCATGCTGTCCCCACGCTGTCCCCTCACTGTCCCCGTTTTGTCCCCCTGCTGTCCCCATGCTCTCCCCTGCTGTCCCCACGCTGTCCCCACGCTGTCCCCGTGCTGTCCCTGTGCTGTCCCCTCACTGTCCCCATAATGTCCCCATGCTGTTCTCTCGCTGTCCTCTCACTGTCCCCCCAATGTCCCCCCAATGTCCCCACGCTGTCCCCACACTGTCCCCGTGCTGTCCCCTCACTGTCCCCCCAATGTCCCCCTGCTGTCCCCATGCTGTCCCCACGCTGTTCCCCTGCTGCCCCCTCCCTGTCCCCACGCTGTTCCCCTGCTGCCCCCTCCCTGTCCCCACGCTGTTCCCCTGCTGCCCCCTCCCTGTCCCCATTTTGTCCCCATGCTGTCCCCCTGCTGTCCCCTCACTGACCCCATTTTGTCCCCATACTGTCCCCCTGCTGTTCCCTGCTGTCCCCATGCTCTCCCCTGCTGTCCCCTCACCGTCCCCCCGCTGTCCCCCCGCTGTCCCCCCCCGCTGCCCCCCGTGGCCCCCAGGACCTCCGCGGGACGCTGGCTCAGGAGCTGGACTTTGAGCACGAGGGGAGGAACGCGGAGCGCTGCGCCCGGGACCTGAAGCACTTCGGCTTCGTCGTGGTGCCGCGGGTGCACTGGGAGCTCTGCAGCAAGGTGCACTGGGAGCACTGGGAGCACTGGGAGCACTGGGGGGGGTGGGGGGGGACTGGGGGGACTGGGGATACTGGGGAGATGGGGAGGACAGTGGGGATACTGGGGAGACTGGGAGGACTGGGAGGACTGGGGATACTGGGAGATACTGGGGGGACTGGGAGGACTGGGAATGGTGGGGACAATGGGGAGACTGGGAGGACTGGGGATACTGGGGGATACTGGGGGGACTGGGAGGACAGTAGGGATACTGGGGGCACTGGGAATGGTGGGGACAATGGGGATACTGGGAGGACTGGGAATACTGGGGGATACTGGGGAGACGGGGAGGACAGTGGGGATAGTGGGGATACTGGGAGGACTGGGGATACTGGGAGATACTGGGGGGACTGGGAGGACAGTGGGGATACTGGGAAGACTGGGAATGGTGGGGGCAATGGGGATACTGGGGATACTGGGGGGGAGATGGAGGGATACTGGGGGAACTGGAGGGACTGGGGATACTGGGGGATACTGGGGAGATGGGGAGGACAGTGGGAATACTGGGGAGACTGGGAGGACTGGGGATACTGGGAGATACTGGGGGGACTGGGAGGACAGTAGGGATACTGGGGGCACTGGGAATGGTGGGGACAATGGGGATACTGGGAGGACTGGGAATACTGGGGGATACTGGGGAGACGGGGAGGACAGTGGGGATAGTGGGGATACTGGGAGGACTGGGGATACTGGGAGATACTGGGGGGACTGGGAGGACAGTGGGGATACTGGGAAGACTGGGAATGGTGGGGGGGGGAGATGGAGGGATACTGGGGGAACTGGAGGGACTGGGGATACTGGGGGATACTGGGGAGATGGGGAGGACAGTGGGGATACTGGGGAGACTGGGAGGACTGGGGATACTGGGAGATACTGGGGGGACTGGGACGACAGCAGGGATACTGGGAGGACTGGGAATGGTGGGGACAATGGGGATACTGGGGGGACTGGGAGACAGTGGGGGAATGGGGGGGACTGGGGGGATACTGGGAACTGTGGGGGGACCCATTGTCCCCGTTGTCCCCAGTGTCCCCAGTGTCCCCAGTGTCCCCAATGCCCCCATTGTCCCCAATGTCCTCAATGTCCCCAATGCCCCAATGCCCCCAGTGTCCCCAATGCCCCCAGTGTCTCCATTGCCCCCATTGTCCCCAGTGTCCCCAACATCCTCAACGTCCCCACTGTCCGCAATGTCCCCACTGACCCCATTATGTCCCCATTGTGTCCCCATGGTGTCCCCAGTATCCTCCCAATGTCCCCATGGTGTCCCCAACGTCCCCAGTGTCCTCAATGCCCCCAATGTCTCCATTGCCCCCATTGTCCCCAGTGTCCCCAACATCCCCAGTGTCCCCAGTGCCCCCAATGTCCCCAATGTCCCCACTGTCCCCAACGTCCCCACTGTCCCCACTGCTCCCATGATGTCCCCATTGTGTCCCCATGGTGTCCCCCAGTATGCCCCCAATGTCCCCATAGTGTCCCTAACATCCCCAGTGTCCCCAATGCCCCCATGTCCCCAACGTCCCCACTGTCCCCAGTGTCTCCAACATCCCCAACGTCCCCACTGTCCCCAACGTCCCCACTGTCCCCACTGTCCCCAGCGCGTGCTCACGGCTGACTTCTGTGATGGCTGCAAAATCACCAACGTGGAGGGGATCCGGCAGCAGGGGCTGCACCCACGTGATGTGAGTGGGGACAGCGGGGGGGGGGGACAGCGGGGGGACATCGTGGGGACACCATGGGGACAGCACAAGGACAGCATTGGGACATTGCGGGGACACAATGGGGAAACAATGGGGACACTGTGGGGACACCATGGGGACATTGGGGGGATACTGGGGGACACGATGGGGACACAATGGGAACATCATGGGGACAGCATGGGGACATCGTGGGGACACCATGGGGACAGCATGGGGCCACTGAGGGGACACAGTGGGGACAAAATGGGGACACAATGGGGACATTGAGGGAACACCATGGGGACATCATGGGAACCTTGTGGGGACATCATGGGGACACAATGGGGACATTATGGGGACACCATGGGGACAGCAGGGGGCACAATAGGGACACAATGGGGACACCATGGGGACACTGGGGGGATACTGGGGTGACACAATGGGGACATTGAGGGGACAACATGGGGACATGATGGGGACATGATGGGGACACGATGGGACATTGAGAGGACATGATGGAGACATGATGAGGAATTATGGGGACACCTTGGGGACACTGTAGGGACACCGTGGGGACACCATGGGGACATTGAGTGGACACAATGGGACATTGAGGGGACACAATGGGACATGATGGGGACACCTTGGGGACACCAGGGGGACACCATGGGACATTGAGGGGACACGATGGGGACATGATGGGGACACCATGGGACATTGAGGGGACACGATGGGGACACCTTGGGGACACCAGGGGGACACCATGGGACATTGAGGGGACATGATGGGGACACCGTGGGGACACTGTGGGGACACGATGGGGACACCGTGGGGACATGATGGGGACACCATGGGACATTGAGGGGACACGATGGAGACACCGTGGGGACACTGTGGGGACATGATGGGGACACCATGGGGACATTGAGGGGACACGATGGGGACATGATGGGGACACCATGGGACATTGAGGGGACACGATGGAGACACCGTGGGGACACTGTGGGGACATGATGGGGACACCATGGGGACATTGAGGGGACACGATGGGGACATGATGGGGACACCATGGGACATTGAGGGGACACGATGGGGACACCGTGGGGACACTGTGGGGACATGATGGGGACACCATGGGGACATTGAGGGGACACGATGGGGACATGATGGGGACACCATGGGACATTGAGGGGACACGATGGGGACACCGTGGGGACACTGTGGGGACATGATGGGGACACCATGGGGACATTGAGGGGACACGATGGGGACATGATGGGGACACCATGGGACATTGAGGGGACACGATGGGGACACCGTGGGGACACTGTGGGGACATGATGGGGACACCATGGGGACATTGAGGGGACACGATGGGGACATGATGGGGACACCATGGGACATTGAGGGGACACGATGGGGACACCGTGGGGACACGGCTGCCCGCCCCCCTCAGGCTGCTGCTAAACTGATCCGGGTTTTCGCGGAGCAAATCTTCTACACGGGGTTCATCCATGCTGACCCGCATCCAGGGAACGGTGCGTGGGGCTGTGGGGTGTGGGGTGTGGGGTCATGGGGTGTGGGGTGTGGGGTATGGGGTCGTGGGGTGTGGGGTGTGGGGTTATGGGGTATGGAGTCATGGGGTGTGGGGTCATGGGGTATGGAGTCATGGGGTGTGGGGTCATGGGGTGTGGGGTGTGGGGTAGGGGGTCGTGGGGTATGGGGTCATGGGATATGGGGTGTGAGGTCATGGGATATGGGGTGTGGGGTCATGGGATATGGGGTGTGGGGTCATGGGGTGTGGGGTCATGGGATATGGGGTGTGAGGTCATGGGATATGGGGTGTGGGCTGTGGGGTACGGGCTGTGGGGTTATGGGGTGTGGGGTGTGGGGTGTGGGGTATGGGGTCATGGGGTTATGGGGTGTGGGGGGCTGTGGGGTATGGGGTCATGGGATATGGGGTGTGGGGTATGGGGTCATGGGGTGTGGGGTGTGAGGTTATGGGGTCATGGGGGTGTGGGGTATGGGGTCATGGGATATGGGGTGTGGGGTATGGGGTCATGGGGTGTGGGGTGTGGGGTATGGGGTCATGGGGTGTGGGGTGTGGCGTTATGGGATTATGGGGTGTGGGAGTATGGGGTTATGGGATATGGGGTGTGGGGTTATGGGGTGTGGGATATGGGGTGTGGGGTATGGGGTCATGGGGTGTGGGGTGTGGCGTTATGGGATTATGGGGTGTGGGAGTATGGGGTTATGGGATATGGGGTGTGGGGTTATGGGGTGTGGGATATGGTGTGTGGGGGTATGGGGTTATGGGATATGGGGCATGGGGGTATGGGATATGGGGCTATGGGATATGGGGTGTGGGGTCATGGGGTTATGGGGTGTGGGATGTGGGGTATGGGGTCATGGGGTGTGGGGTTATGGGATTATGGGGTGTGGGAGTATGGGGTCATGGGATATGGGGTTGTGGGATATGGGGTCATGGGGTTATGGGGTGTTGGGGTTATGGGATATGGGGTGTGGGGTTATGGAGTTGTGGGGTATGGGGTTGTGGGATCATGGGGTTATGGGATATGGGGTGTGGGGTATGGGGTTATGGGATATGGGGTGTGGGGGTATGGGATAGGAGGTTATGGGATATGGGATATGGGATATGGGGTGTGGGGGTATGGGGTTATGGGATATGGGGTATGGGATATGCGGTGTGGGGTTATGGGATATGGGGTTATGGGATTATGGGGTGTGGGGGTATGGGGTTATGGGATACGGGGTGTGGGGTTATGGGGTATGGGATATGGCGTGTGGGGGTATGGAGTTATGGGGTATGGGGTTATGAGATATGGGATAGGAGGTTATGGGATATGGGGTGTGGGGCTATGGGATTGGGGTTATGGGGTTCTGGGATAGGAGGATATGGGATATGGGGTGTGGGGTGTGGGGGTATGGGGTTATGGGGTTATGGAATATGGGAATATGGGATTATGGGATATGGGGTGTAGGGGTATGGGGTTATGGGATATGAGATAGGAGGATATGGGATATGGGGTGTGGGGGTATGGGGTTATGGGATATGGGATAGGAGGATATGGGATATGGGGTGTGGGGGTTTGGGGTTATGGGATATGGGATATGGGATAGGAGGATATGGGATATGGGGTGTGGGGGTTTGGGGTTATGGGATATGGGGTTATGGGATACGGAGTTATGGGGTTATGGGATACAGTGTGTGGGGTGTGGGGTTATAGGATATGGAGATATAGGGATATGGGGTGTGGAGTTATGCGGTGTGGGGGTATCGGGTTATGGGCTGTGGGGTGTGGGGTTATAGAATATGGAGTTATGGGGTGTGGGCTGTTGGGTAATGGGGTATGGTGTATGGGGTGTGGGGTTATGGGGTGTGGGGGATGGGGTTATGGGGTTATGGGGACATGGGGACACTGTGGGACATTGGGACTCAGGAGTGTTGGATTATGGGGTCCCCATATGGACTGGGGACATGGGGACATTGGGATTTGGGGACATGGTGACATTATGGGACATGGGAACGTGGGGTGTGGGATTATGGGGTCCCCACATGGACTGGGGACATGGGGACACTGAGGGACACTGGGACCTGGGGGTGTGGGATTATGGGGTCACCACATGGATCAGGGACACGGGTGGATGCGGGGGGACGCGGGGGTGTCACGGTGTGACAATGACCGTCTGTCTGTCCGTCCCTCCCCCCTCCCCCCCAGTGCTGGTTCGCCGTGGCCCCGATGGCACCGCGCAGTTGGTGCTGTTGGACCACGGCCTCTACGAGACCCTGAGCGAGAGGTGGGGACGTGGGGACATGGGGGGGGGGACGATGAC
The DNA here is from genome assembly GCF_987193195.1 of Phasianus colchicus. NCBI lineage: Eukaryota > Metazoa > Chordata > Aves > Galliformes > Phasianidae > Phasianus > Phasianus colchicus. The sequence goes on from NC_143438.1 coordinate 95,615,437, forward strand.
ACCGGGGGGTGACAGGTGGTGACAGTGACCCAATAACCCCCCCCTCTGACCCCCAACCCCCGCAGGGATCGGCGCGCGCTGTGCCAGCTGTGGCGCGCTGTGGTGCTGCGGGATGACAACGCCATGAGGAGCCATTCGGCCGCGCTGGGTGTCAAAGGTGAGCCCTAATCCCACTCCTGGGGGTCCTAATCCCACTTCCGGGGTCCTAATCCCAATTCCAAGGGTCCTAATCCCACTTTGCATTCTGTAATCCCACTTCTGGGGTCCTAATCCCACTTCTGGGGGCCTTAATCCCACTTTGTGGTCTAGTAATCCCACTTTCGGGGGTCCTAATCCCACTTTCGGGGGTCATAATCCCACTTCGCGGTCTAGTAATCCTACTTCTGGGGGTCCTAATCCCACTTCTGGGGGTCCTAATCCCACTTTGCGTTCTGTAATCCCACTTCTGGGGGTCCTAATCCCAATTTGCAGGCTGCAATCCCTCTTCTGGGGGCCATAATCCCACTTCTGGAGGTCCTAGTACCACTCTGTGGTCTGTAATCGCAATTCTGGGGTTCATAATTTCACTTCTGGGGACCCTAATTCCACTTCTGGGGTCCTAATCCCCACTTCTGGGGGTCATAATCCCATTTCTGGGGGTCCTAATGCCACTACAGGGGGTACTAGTTTTATTTTGCAGGCTGTAATCCCACTTCTGGGTGCCATAATCCCAATTTGTGGTCCTAATTTCACTTCTGGGAGTCTTTATCCCACTTCGCGTTCTGTAATCCCACTTCTGGGGGCCCTAATCCCATTTTTGGGGTCCCAATCCCATTTCTGGGGCCCTAATCCCATTTCTGGGGGTCACAATGCCATTTCTGGGGGTACTAATTCTACTTTGCAGGGTGTAATCCCACTTCTGAGGGCTGTAATCCCATTTCTGGGGGTCCTAATCCCACTTCTGGGTGTCATAATCCAATTTACAGGGGTCCTAATCCCTCTTGCAGGGGTCATAATTCCTCTTCTGGTCCTAGTCCCACTTTGCAGGCTGTAATACCACTCCTGGGGTCCATAATCCCACTTCTGGGGGTCTTAATCCCATTTCTGGGGACCATAATCCCATTTCTGGGGGTCCTAATGCCATTTCTGGGGGTTGTAATCCTATACTAGTTCTAATTTGCATGCTGTAATCCCACTTCTAGGAGCCATAACCCCACTTCTGGGAGTCATAATCCCACTTCTGGTGGTTGTAATCCTATTTTGTGGGCCATAATCCCACTTTTGGGGGCCCTAGTCCTATTTCTGGGGATCCTAATATGACTTCAGGGGGTCCTAATCCCACTTCCAGGGGTTCTAATCCAATTTACAGGGGTCCTCATCCCTCTTGCAGGGGTCACAATTCCTCTTTTGGGGGTCCTAATCCCACTTTGCAGGCTGCAATCCTACTTCTGGGAGCCCTAATCCCACTTCTGGGGGCCATAATCCCTCTTCCAGGGGTCCTAATCCAATGTACGGAGGTCCTAATCCCTCCTGCAGAGGTCCTAATGCCACTTCTGGGGGTACGAATACTACTTCATGGGCTGTAATCCCAGTTCTGGTGCTCCTAGTCCCACTTCTAGGGGACATAATTCTACTATGTTGGCTGTAATCCCACTTCTGGGGGCCATAATCCCACTTCTGAGGCTCCTAATCCCACTTTAGGGACCTTAATTCCAGTTACAGGTGCCCTAATCCCATTTCTGAGGTCCCTTATCCTACTTCCGTTCTCCCAATCCTTCTTCTGGGGGCCACAATCCGACTTCTTTGTCCCATAATCCCACCCCTGTGGGTTTTAATCCCAATTTTGGGGGCCCTAATCCCACTTCAGAGGCATTAATTTTACATTTTGTTGCTCTAATCCCACGTCCCTTAATCTCATTTCTGAGTGTTCTAATAACACTTCCGGTGGCCAGAATACCCCCTTTAGAGGCCTTAGTTACGCTTTTTGTGGCCCTAATCCCACTTCTGAGGGAACTAATCCGACTTTCTGCTGCCATAATCCCACTTTTGGGGGTCCTAATGCCACTTCCGGGGGCCTTAATTTCAGTTATTCCTCTGATAATCCTACTACTGAGGGCCCTAATCCCATTTTAGGGATCTTGATTCCACATCTGGGCGCCCTAATCCCATTTCTGAGCTCCCAAATCCCATTTCCAGGGCCATAATCCCAATCTGGGGAGGCGTAATCCCAACCATTTTGCCACAATCTCTAAATTGTGTGCCGTAATCTCACACTGGGGCCCCATAATCTCACTTTCACATTCTATAATCCCATTCTAGTGGCCCATAATACCACACTTGTGCCTCATAATCCCACTTCTGAGAACCATAAAATGATTTTTTACTCCATAATCCCACCCTTTTGCCCCCGTAATCCCACTTCTAGGACCAGTAATCCCACATCTTCTACTCCATAATCCCACCCTTGTTTTTTATTATCTTTGGGACCCATAATCCCAATTTAGCACCCATAATCCCACTTTTTCTTTCATAATTCCACACTTGCGACCCATTAACTGTCGCTAGTGCCACATAATCTCACTCTAGTGCCCCATAATCCCACTTTCTCCACCATAATCATACTCTAGTGAATGTCTCACTCTAGTGACCCATAACTCCACCTCTTAACCCATAATCTCACTCCGGTGACCCATAATCTCACTCCAGTGAGCCATAATCCCACTTTTTCTCCTATAATCTCACTCTAGCGACCCATAATCTCATTCCAATGACCCATAATCGCACTTCTTCCCCCATAATCTCACTCTAGCGACCCATAATCTCACTCTGGTGATGCATAATTCCACTCCAGTGACCCATAATCCCACGTTTTCCCCCATAATCTCACTCTAGCGACCCATAATCTCGCTCCGGTTATCCCAAATCACTCTGCAGTGACCCATAATCCCACTTTTTCCCCCGCAATCCCACTCTTCTCCCCCCAGATTACTTCCTGTTCTGCGAGATCCTGATGCAGCGCCCCCTGTGGGGGGGTCAGCTGTCCCTGGGCAACGTCCTGACGTGGGAGATGGTGTACATGTGGGGAATAATCCCACTTCTGACCCCACAGTCCCATCCTTTCCTGCCATAATCCCGCTTCTTCAACCCATAATCTCAGTTTTTACTCTAAAATTCTACCCTTATGCACCACAATCCCACTTTTGAGATCCATAATCCCAAATCGGCACCCATAATCCCACTTTTTCCTCCATAATCTCACTCTAGCGACCCATAATCTCACTCTAGTTCCCCATAATCTCACTCTAATGCCCCATAATCTCACTCCAGTGCCCCATAATCCCACTTTTTCCCCATAATCTCACTCTAGCGACCGATAATCTTACTCTAGTGCCCCATAATCTCGCTCCAGTGACCCATAATCTCGCTGCAATGACCCATAATCCCACTTCTTCCCCCATAATCTCACTCTAGTGACCCATAATCTCGCTGCAGTGGCCCATAATCCCACTTTTCCCCCCATAATCCCACTTCTTCCACTGCAATCCCACTCTTCTCCCCCCAGATTACTTCCTGTTCTGCGAGATCCTGATGCAGCGCCCCCTGCGGGGGGGTCAGCTGTCCCTGGGCAACGTCCTGACGCGGGAGGAGACGGCGTACATGCGTGAGATGGCGGCCCAGCGCTTCGGGGAGGTGATGGAGGTGCTGCGGGCGCTGCCCCGGCCCATGCTGCTCGTCTTCCGGAACATCAACACCGTCAGGAGCATCAACGCTGCCCTCGGGGCGCCCGTGGATCGATATTCCATCATGGCCAAGAGGTTGGGGGGGGAAGGGGGGCAGGGGGAACCCCAAATCCTGGCTGGGGGGGGTAGAAATCTATGGGGAGGGGTTAAGAGGACCCCAAATCCTGAATGGGATGAGCCAAATCTGAGAGGATGGGTTAAGAGGACCCCAAAATACTGCCTGGGGGGCCCCAAATCTATGGGGATGGGTTGAGGACCCCAAATCTTGATTGGGGATGGGTTAAGAGGACCCCAAATACTGGAAGGGGGACCCCAAATCTTGGGGGATGGGTTAAGAGGGCCCCAAATCTTGATTGGGGGACCCCAAATCTATGGAGAGGGGTTAAGAGGACCCCAAATCTATGGGGATGGGTTAAGAGGACACCAAATCCTGAATGGGATGAGCCAAATCTGGGGGGATGGGTTAAGAGGACCCCAAATCCCGACTGGGGGACCCCAAATTTGTGGGAGTGGGTTTGGAGGACCCCAAATACTTGACTGGGGGGCCAGAAACCTATGGGGAGGTGTTAAGAGGACCCCAAATCTGTGGGGATGGGTTAAGAGGACCCCAAAATACTGCCTGGGGGGGCCCCAAATCTTTGGGGATGGGTTGAGGACCCCAAATCTAGATTGGGGGACCCCAAATCTATGGGGATGGGTTAAGAGGACCCCAAATCTGTGGGGATGGGTTAAGAGGGCCCCAAAATACTTGACTTGGGGGCCCCAAATCTATGGGGATGGGATAAGAGGACCCCAAATACTGGAAGGGGGACCCCAAATCTGGGGGGATGGGTTAAGAGGGCCCAAAAATACTGCCTGGGGGGGGGGGGCAAATATGGCCCCAAATTAAGAGGACTCCAAATCTATGGGGTTGGGTTATGAGAACACCAAATTCTGAATGGGATGCCCCAAATCTGAGGGGATGGGCTAAGAGGACCCCAAATCTACAGGGTTGGGTTAAGAGGACACCAAATCATAATTGGGGATCCTAAATCTATGGGGATGGGTCAGGAGGACCCCAAATCCTGACTGGAGGGCCACAAATTTATGGGGTGGGGTTCAGATCCCAAATCTTGACTGGGGTGCCCCAAATCTATGGGGGTAGGTTTAGGGGATCCCAAATCCTGACTGGGGGGCCCCAAATCTGTGGGGATGGGTTCAGAGGACCCCAAATCTTGACTGGGATAAGAAGACCCCAATCCTGACTAGGGGACCCCAAATCAATAGGGATCGATTAAGTGGACCCCAAATCTTGACTGGGGCACCCCAAATCTATGGGGTGGGGTTTAGGAGATCCCAAATCTTGACTGGGGGGCCCCAAATCCTGACTGGGGTGCCCCAAATCTTATGGGTGGGGGGGGGAACATCCTGAGGAACCCAAATCCTGAGGGGGGGACCCCAAATCTATGGGGGGTGGGGTAAGAGGACCCCAAATCCGGAGGGTAAGGGTTGGGGTGGGGGTCGGGGGGGATGTAAAGGGGACCCCAAATCCTGGGAGGGGACCCCAAGTCCTTGGGGGGATGTGGGGTAAGGGGACCCCAAATCCTGAGGGTGAAGGTTGAGGGGGGGGGTGTAAAGGGGACCCCAAATCCTGAGGGGGGGCCCCAAATCTTGGGAGGGGGGGACACATCCTGGGGGGGGAACTGAAGAGGATCCCAAATCCTGAGGGTGAGGGTTGGGGGGTGGAGCTGTAAAGGGGACCCCAAATCCAGAGGGAAGGGGACCCCAAATCTAGAGGAGGGGGCTTCCAATTGTGGGGGACCCTAAAAGCAGAGGGGGGGTGGGGTAAGAGGATCCCAAATCCTCATGGTGAGGGTTAAGGGGGGATGTAAAGGGGACCCCAAATCCTGGGGGGAGACCCCAAATTCTGGAGGTGAGGGGGGGGTGAAAGGGGATCCCAAATACTGAGATTTGGGGGATGAGGGGGGGTTGGTGTGGTGGGACCCCCAAATCCATGGCGGGGGACCCCAAATACTTCGTGAGGGGAGAAGAGGGGACCCCAAAATCTGAGGCTGAGGGTTGGTGGGGGGGTGTAAAGGGGACCCCAAATCCTGGGGGGGTGGAGGGGAACCCAAATCCTGGGAGTGAGGATTGGGGAGGGGAAAAGCGGGCATTAAATTCTGGGGGGGGGGGAACCCCAAATCCAGAGGGTGTGAGGTGGGGGGGTGAAAGGAATCCTAAATATTGGGGGGGGGGGGGCGCAAAAATCCTTGAGATGAGGGTTGGGGGGGTGGGAAGGAAATCCCAAATACTGGGGGGGGGAAGGAACCCCAAACCATGGGGGGCTGGGGGTAGAAATGGACCCCAAATCTTGAGGGGGGGGAACCTCAAATCCTGGGGGAAGGGATTGGGGTCAGAGGATCCCAAATATGGAGGGTGAGGTTTTGGGGGGGGGAGGGGCTGGTATGGGGTGAACCCTAAATCTTGAGACTGGGGGGGAGCTCAAATCCTTGGGGGGGGGGAACCCCAAATCCTGGGGGGGGGGGAGTTGGGTAAGAGGACCCCAAAACCTGAGGGGATGGATGGGGTGGGGGCAGAGGGGGCGGGATGTGAAGGGGATCCCAAATCCTGAGGGTGAGGCGGGGGGGGGGGGGTGAAAGAGATCCCAAATACTGGGATTTGGGGGGGGGGGGGTCAAAGGGGGGGAAGGTTGGTGTGGTGGCACCCCCAAATCCAGGTGAGGGGGACCCCAAATCCTGGGGGTGGGGGATAAGGGGACCCCAAATCCGTGGGCAGGGGGACCCCAAATCATGGGGGTGGGGGAAAAGGGGACCCCAGCTCCTGGGAGGGGACCCCAAATTCTGGGGGCGGGGGGTCAGGGGAGCCCAAATCTTGGAGGTGGGGGGAAAGGGGACCCCAAATCCGTGGGGGGGGACCCGAAATCCTGGGGGTGGGGTGTAAGGGGACCCCAAATCCATGGGGGGGACCCCAAATCCTGGGGGTGGGGGGTCAGGGGACCCCAAATCTGTGGGGGGGGACCCCAAATCCTGGGGGTGGGGTGTAAGGGGACCCCAAATCCATGGGGGGGACCCCAAATCCTGGGGGTGGGGTGTAAGGGCAACCCAAATCCTGGGGGGGGTAAGGGGACCCTAAATCCGTGGGGGAACCCCAAATCCTGGAGTTGGGGGATAAGGGGACCCCAAATCCTGGGGATGGGGGGTCAGGGGAGCCCAGATTCGTGGGGGGACCCCAAATCCTTGTGGGAGAGGGAACCCCAAATCCTGGGGGTGAGGATTGGGGGGGGTGTTGAAGAGGACCCCAAATAAAGGGAATGTGTGGGGGGAGACCCCAACCCCAAATAGAGGGAACGGAGCTGGGGGGGCACAGGAGGCCTCCCCCCGCCCCCCACCTCATTTTCGTGTCGTGTGTCCGCTCCCCCCCCCTTAATTTTTGTGTCCCCCCCCAACAGCGCAGTGAGGAGCTGGGGGCGCCTCCGTGGGGCTCGGACCCCCGGTTTGGGGGGGCTGCGGGCTGCGTGGGAGAGCCTCAAATTCGAGGTGGCCCTCAGGTAATTTTGGGGGGGGCGGAATCTATGGGGCGATGTTTGGGGGGCCGCCCCCCCATCTGTGCCCCACAGCACCCCACATTTTGGTGCCCCCCCCCCCAGGTTGGAGGCTCTGAGCACGAAGCTGCTGGCGGCGGCGCTGCGGCTGCTGGCGCGATGGGGGCGGCTGCCCCATAGCGAGCGCATCCAGGCCTATCTGACAGCGTAGCCCCACAGCGGAGCCCCATAGCGCCCCATAGCGCCCCATAGCGCCCCACAGCGCCCCATACAGCCCCATTCAGCCCCATAGTGCCCCACAGCGCCCCATACAGCCCCATACAGCCCCACAGCACCCCATAGCGCCCCATAGCGCCCCATTCAGCCCCATAGCGCCCCACAGCGCCCCATACAGCCCCATACAGCCCCATAGTGCCCCATACAGCACCCCATACAGCCCCATACAGCCCCATAGCGAGTGCATCAAGGCCTATCTGACAGCATAACCCCACAGCACCCCATAGCGCCCCATATAGCCCCATAGCACCCCATAGCGCCCCATAGCGCCCCATACAGCCCCATAGCAAGCGCATCCAGGCCTATCTGACAGCGTAACCCCACAGCGCCCCATAGCGCCCCATAGCGCCCATATAGCCCCATAGCGCCCCATAGTGCCCCATAGCGCCCCACAGCACCCCATAGTGCCCCATACAGCCCCATACAGCCCCATACAGCCCCATAGTGCCCCATACAGCCCCATAGCGCCCCACAGCGCCCCATACAGCCCCATACAGCCCCATAGCACCCCACAGCGCCCCATAGCGCCCCACAGCACCCCACAGTGCCCCACAGCGCCCCACCGCGCCCCATACAGCCCCACAGCATAGCCCCATAGTGCCCCACAGCACCCCACAGCGCCCCATACAGCCCCATAGTGCCCCACAGCGCCCCATAACACCCCATACAGCCCCACTGCACCCCACAGCGCCCCATAAAGCCCCATACAGCCCCACAGCACCCCATAGCGCCCCACAGCGCCCCATACAGCCCCACAACACCTCATACAGCCCCATACAGCCCCACAGCACCCCATAGCACCCCACAGCACCCCATACAGCCACATGCAGCCCCACAGCACCCCATGGCCCCCTGCAGCACCCATACAGCCCCACAGCATAGCCCCATAGCACCCCACAGTGCCCCATACAGCCCCATAGTGCTCCTTGGTGCCCCATAGTGTCCCATACAGTCCCATAGCGTCCCACAGTACCCCATAGCACCCGATAGCGCCCCATAGCACCCCATACAGCCCCACAGCATAGCCCCATAGTGCCCCATAGCGCCCCATAGTGCCCCATAGCGCCCCATAGTTCCCTATACAGCCCCATAGCACCAAGATGGCTGCACACCTGAGTGCCTGACCCCATAGCAAGCGCCCCATAGCGCCCCACTGTGCCCCACAGCACCCCATGGTGCTCCCCGGTGCCCCATAGTGAGCGCCCCACTGTGCCCCGAGACACCCCATAGCACCCCATAGTGCCCCATAGCATCCCGTAGTGCCCCACAGCACCCCATGGTGCCCCATAGCACCCCGTAGCACCCCATAGCACCCCTTAGCGCCCCATAGCACCTCATAGTGCCTCATTGCACCCCATGGTGCCCCATAGCACCCCATAGAGACCCACAGTGCCCACTGTGCCCCAGAGCACCCCATAGCAGTCCCTGGTGCCCCATAGCACCGCATAGGGGACCCTATATTGCCCATAGCGCCCCACTGTGCCCCACAGCACCCCATGGTGCACCATGGCGCCCCATAGCGCCCCCTAGCACCCACAGTGCCTCACTACACCCCATAGCATCCCAGGGTGCCCCATAGGGCCCCATAGAGCCCCATGGTGCTCCATAGCACCCCAAAGCAACCCATAGTGCCCCACAGCACCCTGGGGTGCCCCATAGCACCCTGTAGCACCCCATGGCACCCCATAGTGCCCCAGGGTGCCCCATATCATCCCATAGCACCCCAGGGAGTCCCACAGTGCCCCATAGCACCCTATAGCACCCCATTGCACATCAGGGCACCCTATAGCACCCCACAGCACCTCAGGGCACCTCATAGTGCCCCATAGCACCCAATGGCACCCCATAGCACCCCACAGTGCCCCATAGCACCTCAGGGCACCCCATAGTGCCCCATAGCACCCCGTATCACCCCGTAAGACCTCAGGCCACCCCATATGACCCCACAGCACCCCATAGCACCCCCTGATGCCCCATAGTGCCCCATAGCACCCCACAGAACCCCATAGCCCCCCAGAGCACCCCTGGGTGCCCCATAGGGTCCCATAGCACCCCATGGCAGCCCACAGTGCCCCATAGCACCCCATATGACCCCTCAGCACCCCATCGCACCCCGTAAGACCTCAGGCCACCCCATAGCGCCCCATAACACCCCATGGCTCCCCACAGCACCCCATAAGACCTGAGGCCACCCCATAGCGCCCCATAGCACCCCATGGAACCCCATAGCGCCCCATAAGACCTCAGGCCACCCCATATGACCCCACAGGACCCCATAAGACCTCAGGCCACCCCATAGCACCCCATAACACCCCATGGCCCCCCATAGCACCCCATAAGACCTCAGGCCACCCCATATGAACCCAAAGCACCCCATGGAACCCCATAGCGCCCCATAAGACCTCAGGCCGCCCCATATGAACCCAGAGGACCCCAAGGTGCCCAGCGGAGCCCTAAGAACACTGTGAAACATTGAGAGCCGTTTCTTTTTGGGGTGGATTTTGGGGTTTTTTGTTTATTTCTTCCAACCAAAAATGGGATTTGGGGGCGGGCGTCAGAAATGCGCCGTGACGCGATCGATCTCCAGGAGGTCCTCCAGGATCTGTGGGGTCAGAGTGTGGGGCCGGGGGGGATGGTTATGGGCACCATAAATCACCCCATAGCCAACCCATAATCACCCCATAGCAGCTCCATAGCCACCCCATAACCACCCCAGAACCCATAATAGCCCCACAGCCACCCCATAACCACCCCATAATTACCCCATAATCACCCCATAACAGCCCCATAGCCACCCCATAACCGCCCCATAGCAGCACCATAGCCACCCCATAACCACTCCAGAACCCATAACAGCCCCACAGCCACCCCAGAACCACCCCAGAACCTGTAACAGCCCCACAGCCACCCCATAGCAGCATCATAACCCACAACAGCCCCACAGCTACCCCATAACCACCCCATAACCGCCCCATAACCCGTAACAGCCCCACAGCCACCCCATAACCACCCCATAATCACCCCATAAAAGCCCCACAGCCACCCCATAGCAGTACCATAACCCATAACAGTCCCATAGCCATCCCATAATCACCCCATAACAGCCCCACAGCCACCCCATAACCACCCCATAACGCATAACAGCCCAAAGCCACCCCATATAACCCATATAACCCCATATGACCCCATACGATGTCTGGCATGGTGCCGATCTTCTTGGCCAGCCCTAGAACCCCATATAACCCCCATGACCCCCCATGAGCCCGTGACCCTTGACCCCGTGCCCCCATGACCCTTGACCCCGTACGATGTCGGGTGTGGTGCCGATCTTCTTGGCCAGCCCTATAACCCCATATAACCCCATATAACCCAAATAACCCACATGGCCCCATGACCCTTGACCCCGTACGATGTCAGGTGTGGTGCCGATCTTCTTGGCCAGCCCTATAACCCCATAACCCCATATAACCCATATAACCCCTATAACCCACATGACCCCAGATGACCCTGTAACCCGTGACCCCGTGACCCTTGACCCTGTACAATGTCAGGCGTGGTGCCGATCTTCTTGGCCAGCCCTATTACCCCATAACCCCATATAACCCCATGACCCTTGACCCCATGACCTTGTGACCCTTGACCCCGTACGATGTCTGGTGTGGTGCTGATCTTCTTGGCCAGCCCTATTACCCCATATAACCCCATATAACCCCTATAACCCACATGGCCCCACACGGCCCCACATGACCCCATGACCCTTGACCCTGTGACCCTTGACCCCGTACGATGTCGGGCGTGGTGCCGATCTTCTTGGCCAGCTCGCCCCTCTCCATGGTGCTGAGGTAGAGGAAGCGCTGCAGCAGCTCCCCGTCCAGCACGTTCCGCACCGCGTTCTGCAGCAGCCGCCGCTCCGCGTGCAGCAGCCTGGGGGGGGGGGGGGGGGGGGTCGTCAGGGGACATCGGGGGGACATTATGGGGATATCAGGGGGACACTGGGGGGCACTGGGGGGACATCGGGGGGACATCAGGGGGACGTCGGGGGGACACTGGGGGACATCTGGGGGACATTATGGGGATATCAGAGGACATCAAGGGGACATTGGGGGGACATCAGGGGACACTGGGGGATGAGGGGACATCAGGGATACTGGGGGGACATCGGGGGGCATCAGGGGGACATTGGAGGGACAGTGGGGGACATCAGAGGACATAGGGGACATTGGGGGGACACTGGGGGGACATCAGAGGACATTGGGGGGACATCAGAGGACATCGGGGGACATTGGGGGATGAGGGGACATCAGGGGGACATTGGGGGACATTGGGGGGACATCTGGGGGATGAGGGGACATCGGGGGGACATCTGGGGGACATCGGTGGACATTGGTGGACATCAGGGGGACATTGAGGGACATCTGGGGGACATTGAGGGGCATTGGGGGGATACTGGGGGGCATCAGGGAGACATGAGGGGGACATCAGAGGACGTCGGGGGGACACTGGGGGGACATCAGGGGGACATCGGGGGGACATTATGGGGACATTAGGGGCATCGGTGGGACACTGGGGGGACATCTGGGGGACATCGGGGGAAATTGGGGGACATCAGGGGGATGAGAGGACATTGGGGGGACACTGGGGAGACATCGGGGGACATCAGGGGGATGAGGGGACATCGGGGGACATTGGGGGGCTGTGGGGGACATGGGGACATGGAGGGACATCAGGGGGATATGAGGACATCTGGGGACATCCGGGGGATGTGGGGACATGGGGGGGATATGGGGACACTTTGGGAATGTTTTGGGGACACTTTGGGGACACGTTGCGGACACATTGGGAACACTTTGGTGACACTTTGGTGACATGTTAGGGACACTGCACACTTTGGTGACACACTGGGGACACTTTGGGAGCATATTGGGGACACTCTGGAGACATATTGGGGACACTTTGGTGACATATTGTGGACACATTGGGGTCACTTTGGGGACACTGGGGATACACGTTGGGGACACTTTGGGCACACTTTGGGGACATGTTAGGGACACTTTGGGCACATACTGGGGACACTTTGGGAACATTTTGAGGACACAATGGGGACACTTTGGGGATATGCTGGGGACAGTTTGGGGACACACTGGGAATACTTTGGAGACACATTGGGAGCACATTGGGGACACTGGTGACATGTTAGGGACACTTTGGGCACGCTTTGGTGACACGTTGTGGACATGTTGGGGTCACTTAGGGGACACTTTGGGGACACAATAGGGACACTTGGGGCACATATTGGGAGCACTTTGGGGTAACTTTGTGCCCACAATGGGGACACTTTGGGGACACATTGGGGACACTCTGGAGACACTTTGGGCACACCATGGGAACACATTGGGGACACATGGGGGACACATTGAGGACTCTCTGTAGACACGTTGCAGACACTTTGGGGACATGTTGGGGACACTTTAGGGACATGCTGGGAACATGTTGGGGACACGCTGGGGACACTTTAGGCCCACACTGGGGACACACTGGGGATGTGTTGGGGACACTTCGGGGACACTTTGGGCCCACAATGGGGACATGTTGGGGACATGTTGGGGACACTTTAGGCCCATGTTGGGGACATGTAGGGGACACGTTGGGGACACGTTGGGCACACATTGGGGACATGTTAGGGACACTTTAGGCCCACATTGGGGACACTTTGGGGACACGTTGGTGACATGTCGGAGACACTTTAAGCTCACACTGGGGACACGTTGGGGACACGCTGGGCAAATGCTGGGGACATGTTGGGGACACTTTAGGCCCACATTGGGGACATGCTGGGGACATTTTGGGAACATTTTGAGGACACAATGGGGACACTTTGGACCCACATTGGGCGCACACTGGGGACACACTGGGGACATGTTGGGGACACACTGGGGACACTTTGGGGACACTTTGTGGCACGTACCGGAACGCCCTGGGGTTGAGCCCCGCGTGGTGGGGCAGCATCGTGCTCAGCGCGTTCTGCAGCATCAGCAGCCGGCGGTACGTCTTCTCCTGCATGGGCAGCAGCAACCCCAGCCCCCCATCCAGCGTCGCTGCGGGGACACAGCGGGGACATCTCGTGGGGACACCATGGGGACAGCACGGGGACACAGCGGGGACAGGATGGGGGGCATCGTGGGGACACAGTGGGGACAGCATGGGGACACAGCGGGGACAGGATGGGGACACAACGGGGACAGGATGGGGGGCATCGTGGGGACACAGTGGGGACAGCATGGGGACACAGCGGGGACATCTCGTGGGGACACGATGGGAACAGGATGGGGACACAGCGGGGACAGGATGGGGACACAACGGGGACATCTCATGGGGACACGATGGGGACAGCACGGGGACACAGCGGGGACAGGATGGGGGGCATCGTGGGGACACAACGGGGACACAATGGGGACATCTCATGGGGACACAATGCGGATAGGATGGGGACACAGCGGGGACATCTCATGGGGACACAATAGGGACAGGATGGAGTTATAATGGGGACAGGATGGGGACAGGATGGGGGGCATCGTGGGGACAGGATAGGGACAGGATGATGGGGTTATGATGGGGACACAATGGGAACATCATAGGGACAGAAGGGGGACATGATGGGGGGCATCGTGGGGACAGGATGAGGACACAATGGGGACAGGATGGGGACAGAAGGGGTTTTGATGTGGGACATCAGAGGACATTATGGGGACAGGATGGGTACAAGATGGGGGACATTGTGGGGACACAATGGCAACACTGGGGACAGGATGGAGGACATCGTGGAGGCATCGTGGGGACCTTGGGGGGACATGATGGGGACATGATGGCAGGTAATAGGGGATGTGATGGGGACAGGATGGGGACATGATGGGGGACATCGTGGGGACACAATGGGGACACAATGGGGTAACGATGGGGGACATTGTGGGGACACTGGGGACAGGATGGAGACATGATGGGGACATGATGGGGACAGCATGGGGACATGATAGGGGATGTGATGGGGACACAACAGGAACACAATGGGGACATTAAGGGGACATGAGGGGGACATGATGGGGACACAGTGTGGACAAAAATTATGGGGACATTATAGGGACACAATGGGGACACCATGGGCACATGCCAAACCGGGTGACATCTTTCTGTCTCCATATCCCCACTTCCCAAATCCCCACATCCCCACATTCCATATTCCCACATCCCACATCCCACATCCCTTCTCCCCACATCCCATATCCCCACATTCCCAAATCCCCACATCCCACACCCCCACATCCCAAATCTCCACATCCCCACATCCCGTATCCCACACCCCCATATCCCAAATCTCGACATCCCCACATCCCATATCCCCACATCCCATATCCCCACATCCCGTATCCCACACCCCCATATCCCAAATCCCCACATCCCACACGGCCATACTCCCACACCCCCATATCCCCCCCCAAACCAAACCACGTGCTGTGTTTCTGTCCCCACATCCCTCCCACACCCCCAAACAACTACACCCCCCATGCCCCCCCATACTCCCATATCCCCCCCATATCCCCCCATACCAAACCATGCCATGTTTCCGTCCCCATAACCCCCCATATCTCCCCACAAATATCCCCCCCCGATGCCCCCCCATACCTCCATATCCCCCCCATACCAAACACTGTGACGAGTTTCTGTCCCCATAACTCCCCCAAACCCCCCCCACCACCAAACCCCCCCACACCCCCCATACCAAACCACGTGATGCGCTTCTGTCCCCATAACCCCCCATACCCCCATATCCTCCCCCAATACCCCCCATACCCCCACACACCCCCAACCCCCCCATACCAAACCAGGTGATGTGCTTCTGTCCCCATACCCCCCAAATTACCCCAATAGCCCCCCATACCCCCCCCACACCCCCAACCCTCCCATACCAAACCAGGTGATGTGCTTCTGTCCCCATACCCCCCATATTCCCCCCATTCCACCCCATACCCCCCATATTCCCCCCATATTCCACCCATACCCCCCACCCCCCTACCAAACCAGGTGATGTGCTTCTGTCCCCATACCCCATAACCCCCCATACCCCCCATACCCCCACCCCCCACCCCCTACCAAACCAGGTGATGTGCTTCCGTCCCCATACCCCAATACCCCCCATATTCCCCCCATACCCCCACCCCGTACCAAACCAGGTGATGTGCTTCTGTCCCCATACCCCCCATATCCCCCCCAAACCCCCACCCCCACCCCGTACCAAACCAGGTGATGTGCTTCTGCTCCCAGGCGTTGGCCTTGCGGGCGCCGTCGCTGCTGCCCCTGCAGGGGGTCCTCCAGAAGGTGTTGATGTGGGCTCCCACGTGGAAGTCGGCGCGGCGCAGCAGCCGCATGCCCCCAAAGCTCTCCTTGGCTGCACCCGACATCCCATCATAGCACCACCCCATAGCGCCACCACCCCATAGCGCCACCACCCCATAGCGCCACCACCCCATAGCGCCACCACCCCATAACATCACCACCCCATAGCGCCACCACCCCATAGCGCCACCACCCCATAGCGCCACCACCCCATAGCGCCACCACAACACCACCACCCCATAACATCACCATCCCATAACACCACCACCCAATAACATCACCACCCCATAACACCACCACCCCATAGCGCCACCATCCCATAGCGCCACCATCCCATAACACCACCACCCCATAACACCACCATCCCAAAACACCACCACCCCATAACATCACCATCCCATAACACCACCACCCCATAACATCACCATCCCATAACACCACCACCCCATAACATCACCACCCCATAACGCCACCATCCCATAACACCACCACCCCATAACATCACCATCCCATAACACCACCACCCAATAACATCACCACCCCATAACATCACCACCCCATAACATCACCACCCCATAACGCCACCATCCCATAACATCACCACCCCATAACATCACCACCCCATAACACCACCATCCCATAACGCCACCATCCCATAACACCACCACCCCATAACATCACCATCCCATAACACCACCACCCCATAACATCGCCACCCCATAGCGCCACCACCCCATAGCGCCACCATCCCATAACACCACCATCCCATAACACCACCACCCCATAACATCACCACCCCATAACACCACCATCCCATAACACCACCACCCCATAACATCACCATCCCATAACACCACCACCCCATAACATCGCCACCCCATAGCGCCACCACCCCATAGCGCCACCATCCCATAACACCACCATCCCATAACACCACCACCCCATAACATCACCACCCCATAACGCCACCATCCCATAACATCACCACCCCATAACATCACCACCCCATAACATCACCACCCCATAACACCACCATCCCATAACGCCACCACCCCATAACGCCACCACCCCATAACATCACCATCCCATAACACCACCATCCCATAACACCACCATCCCATAACGCCACCATCCCATAACGCCACCACCCCATAACATCACCATCCCATAACACCACCATCCCATAATGCCACCACCCCACAACAGCCATCCCATAACATCACCATCCCATAACATCACCACCCCATAACGCCACCACCCCATAACACCACCACCCCATAATGCCTCCATCCCATAATGCCTCCATCCCATAACGCCACCACCCCACAACAGCCATCCCATAATGCCTCACCCTCAGGCAGGTACATGTACACCAGCAGGTTGCGGTCGCGGTCCGACACTGCGGGGTCAATGGGATCAATGGGATCAGTAATGGGATCAATGGGATCAATAATGGGATCAATAATGGGATCAATGGGATCAATGGGATCAGTAATGGGATCAATGGGATCAGTAATGGGATCAATAATGGGATCAATAATGGGATCAATAGTGGGATCAATAGTGGGATCAATGGGATCAATGGGATCAATAATGGGATCAATGGGATCAATAGTGGGATCAATAGTGGGATCAATGGGATCAATAATGGGATCAATAATGGGATCAATAACAGGATCAATGGGATTGATGGGATCAATAATGGGATCAATGGGATCAGTGGGATCAATGAGATCAATAACGGGATCAAGGCAATCAATAATGGGATTGATAATGGGATCAATAATGGGATCAAATGGGATCAATGATGGGATCAATAATGGGATCGATTAAGGGATCAATGGAATCAATAACGGGATCAACGGGATCAATTATGGGATCGATTATGGGATCAATGGGATCAATTATGGGATCAATAACAGGATTAATGGGATCAATAATGGGATCAATAATTGGATCAATGGGATCAGTGGGATCAATAATGGGATCAATGGGATCAATGATGGGGTCAATAATGGAATAATTGACACAATAAGTGGCACAAAATCCGGTCAGTGGGACAACAGTGGGGTCAGCAATGGGGTGAGTAATGGGGTGGGTAATGGGGTCAGTAGCGGGGTCAGTAATGGGGTCAGCAATGGGGTCAGCAATGGGGTCAGTATGGGGTCAGTAATGGGGTGAGCAATGGGGTCAGTATGGGGTCAGCAATGGG
Source organism: Phasianus colchicus (assembly GCF_987193195.1). NCBI lineage: Eukaryota > Metazoa > Chordata > Aves > Galliformes > Phasianidae > Phasianus > Phasianus colchicus. The sequence continues at coordinate 95,633,573 of NC_143438.1, forward strand.
GTCAGCAATGGGGTCAGTATGGGGTCAGCAATGGGGTCAGCAATGGGGTCCGTATGGGGTCCGTATGGGGTCCGTATGGGGTCTGTATGGGGTCTGTATGGGGTCAGTATGGGGTCCGTATGGGGTCAGTATGGGGTCCGTATGGGGTCTGTATGGGGTCAGCCATGGGGCGGTGACGGTTCAGGCAGTGCCGCACCCAGGAATCCCAGCTGGCTGCTGTCCACCATGAAGTCCACGCTGTAAACCTCCAGCGGCTTGGCGTCCTGCGGCGGGACAGCGGGGGGCGGCTGGCCCCAAATCCCATATACACAGCCATATACACAGCCATATACACAGCCATATACACAGCCATATACACAGCCATATACACAGCCATATACACAGCCAGATCCCATATACACAGCCATATACACAGCCATATACACAGCCATATACACATCCCATATACACAGCCATATACACATCCCATATACACAGCCATATATACAGCCAGATCCCATATACACAGCCATATACACATCCCATATACACAGCCAGATCCCATATACACATCCCATATCCCATATACGCATCCCACATCCCATATCCCATATCCACATCCCATATCCATACCCATATCCCATATCCGCATCCCATAAACACATCCCACATCCCATATCCCACTCCCGTATCCCATATCCATATCCCACATGCACATCCCATATCCCATATCCTGACATCCCCAACCCCCCCATGCTCCCCCCAAACCCCCTCAGACTCCTGCAGACCCCCCAAATCCCCCCAAGCCCCTCCAAGGCTCCCCCAACCCCCCCAGACCCCCCCCCAAACCTCCCCAAACTCCCCTCAAACCCCTCCAGATCCCCCCATATTCACCCAAACCTCACAATATGCCCCCCAAGCCACCCCCAAGCCCCCCCATCCTACCCCCCCAGACCCCCCAAATCCCCCCAAACCCCATCAGACTCCCACTAAAGCCCCCCAACCCCCCCCAAATCCCTCCATGCTCCCCCCAAACCCCCTCAGACTCCTCCAGACCCCCCCAAATCCTCCCAAGCCCCCCCATACTCCCCCCAGACCCCTCCCATGCTCCCCCCAAACCCCCTCAGGTTCCCCCTAAAGCCCCCCAGACCCCCCCAAATCCCTCCATACTCCCCCCAAACCCCCTCAACCCCCCCCGACCCCCCCCAAATCCTCCCAAGCCCCCCCATCCTGCCCCCAAAGCCCCTCAGCCCCCCCCGACCCCCCCCCAAATCCTCCCAAGCCCCCCCATACTCCCCCCAGTCCCCCCATACTCCCCCCAAAGCCCCTCAGACCCCCCCTGACCCCCCAAAGCCCCCAGACCCCCCGCCCCCCCGCCGCACCCTGCTGACGAGGGACAGGGTTTTGCTCTCCTCCTGGTAGCGCAGCAGGCTGATGCTCTTCATCACGTCTGCGGCCAGGATGAAGTTCTTCACACTGCGGGGAGGGGGCGCTTAGGGGGCGGCTATGGGGCGGCTATGGGGCGGTTATGGGGTCGTGGGGGCAGTTATGGGGCGGTTATGGGGTCGTGGGAGCAGTTATGGGGCAGTTATGGGGCAGCTATGGGGCGCTTATGGGGCAGTTATGGGGTCGTGGGGGCAGTTATGGGGCAGCTATGGGGCGGTTATGGGGCAGCTATGGGGCCGTTATGGGGCAGTTATGGGGTCATGGGGGCAGTTATGGGGCAGTTATGGGGGCAGTTATGGGGTCATGGGGGCAGTTATGGGGCCGTTATGGGGCAGTTATGGGGTCATGGGGGCAGTTATGGGGCAGTTATGGGGCAGTTATGGGGCAGCTATGGGGCCGTTATGGGGCAGTTATGGGGTCGTGGGGGCAGTTATGGGGCAGTTATGGGGGCAGTTATGGGGTCATGGGGGCAGTTATGGGGCCGTTATGGGGCAGTTATGGAGTCATGGGGGCAGTTATGGGGCAGCTATGGGGCGGTTATGGGGCAGTCATGGGGTCGTGGGGGCAGTTATGGGGCAGTTATGGGGCAGTTATGAGGCAGTTATGGGGTCGTGGGGGCAGTTATGGGGCAGTTATGGGGCAGTTATGGGGCAGCTATGAGGCAGTTATGGGGTCGTGGGGGCAGTTATGGGGCAGTTATGGGGCAGCTATGGGGCAGCCCTGGGGTCACGGGGGCAGTTATGGGGCAGTTATGGGGGCAGTTATGGGGGCAGCTATGGGGTCATGGGGGCAGTTATGGGGCAGCTATGGGGCGGTTATGGGGCAGCTATGGGGTCGTGGGAGCAGTTATGGGGCAGTTATGGGGCAGCTATGGGGCGCTTATGGGGCAGTTATGTGGTCGTGGGGGCAGTTAATGGGGTCATGGGGGCAGTTATGGGGGCAGCTATGGGGCGGTTATGGGGCAGTTATGGGGCAGTTATGGGAGCAGTTATGGAGCAGATATGGGGCGGTTATGGGGCAGCTATGGGGCCGTTATGGGGCAGTTATGGGGTCATGGGGGCAGTTATTGGGCAGTTATGGGGTCATGGGGGCAGTTATGGGGCAGCTATGGGGCGGTTATGGGGCAGCTATGGGGCCGTTATGGGGCAGTTATGGGGTCGTGGGGGCAGTTATGGGGCAGCTATGGGGCAGTTATGGGGCAGCTATGGGGCCGTTATGGGGCAGTTATGGGGTCATGGGGGCAGTTATGGGGTTATGGGGGCAGTTATGGGGTCATGGGGGCAGTTATGGGGTTATGGGGGCAGTTATGGGGCAGTTACGGGGTCATGGGGGCAGCTATGGGGGCAGTTGTGGGGTCAGTTATGGGGTCATGGGGTCAGTTATTTGGTCAGTTATGGGGTCATGGGAGTATGGGGGCAGTTATGGGGATATGGGGTGAGTTATGGGAGCACGGGAGCTATGGGGTCATAGGTTTATGGGGTCGGAGGGACATAAGGTTGTGGAGATATGGGGTCACAGGGTTGTGGGATCATGGAGATATGGGGCCATAAGGTTATGGGGTTATGGAGTTGTGAGGTCATAGGGTTATGGGGTCAGAGTGTTATGGGGTCATGTGGTCACAGGGTTATGGGGTCACGGGGTTATGGGGTCACGGGGTTATGGGGTCACGGGGTTATGGGGTCATGGGGTTATGGGGTCATGGGGTTATGGGGTCATATGGTCACAGGGTAATGGGGTCATGGGGCTGTGAAGATGTGGGGTCATGGGGTCACCAACCCACAGCAGTATGGGATCATGGGAGTATGGGGTCATAAACCCACAGAATTATGGGATGGGGGAATTATGGGATGGCAGACCATGAACCCACAGAAAGGACAGTGCCCACTGTGCCCCTCCCCCCCAGTACCACCACCCCGGGTGACCTTTGACCCCTGGTGACCCCGGGTGACCCCGGTGCCCTTTGACCCCACCTGATCATCTGGTGGATGTAGAGCTGGGTGTCGATGAAGGCCATCCCGGTCAGCTCGTTGTCCTTCAGGCTCCACAGGAAGATCTGCACCCACAGACCCCAAAAACCCCATCGCAAACCCACAGACCCCACAAAGACCCCAAAAACCCCATCGCAAACCCACAGACCCCACAAAGACCCAAAAACCCCATCACAAACCCACAGACCTCAGAAAGACCCAAAGACCCCATCAAAAACCCACAGACCTCAGAAAGACCCTAAAAACCCCATCACAAACCCACAGACCTCAGAAAGACCCTAAAAACCCCATCGCAAACCCACAGACCCCACAAAGACCTCAAAAACCCCATCACAAACCCACAGACCCCACAAAGACCCCAAAATCCCATCACAAACCCACAGACCCCACAAAGACCCAAAAACCCCATCGCAAACCCACAGACCTCAGAAAGACCCCAAAAACCCCATCAAAAACCCACAGACCTCAGAAAGACCCCAAAAACCCCATCAAAAACCCACAGACCTCAGAAAGACCCCAAAAACCCCATCGCAAACCCACAGACCCCACAAAGACCCCAAAACCTCCTCACAAACCCACCTATCCCAAAAGCTGACCCACACCCCCACCCCATGACCCCCAATCCCCCCCAACCCCCCCATGTTCTCCCACAACCCCCCACATCCCCCCCATACCCTCCCCACCCCCCCACGTCCTCCCCCACCCCCCCACCCCCATATCCCCCCCAACCCCCCCATGTTCCCCCACATCCCCCCCCCACAACCCCCACATCCCCCCCCACAACCCCCCATACAACCCCACATCCCCCTACATCCCCCCCACCCCATTTCCTCCCCTACCCCCCCACCCCCCATACTCCCCCAACCCCCCCATCCCCCCCCCACACCCCCCGTGTCCTCTTCCATCCCCCCCCACAACCCCCCATACAACCCCGTATCCCCCCCCATCCCCCCCCCCGCCATGTCCTCTCCCATCCCCCCACCCCCCATGTCCCCCCAGCCCCCCCATGTTCCCCCACATCCCCCCACATCCCCCCACAACCCCCCATACAACCCCACATCCCCCCCTACCCCATGTCCTCTCCTACCCCCCCCACCCCCCATACTCAACGCCCCCAACCCCCCCACATCCCCCCATGTTCTCCCACATCCCTCCATACCCCCCCACCCCCCCATGTCCTCTCCCATCCCCCCCACCCCCATATCCCCAACCCCCCCATGTTCTCCCACATCCCCCCACATCCCCCCCATACCCCCCCCACCCCCCCACATCCTCCCCCACCCCCCCACACCCCCGCCATGTCCTCTCCCACCCCCTCAACCCCCCCCATATCGCCCCCCACCCCCCCATGTCCTCTCCCACGCCCCCCACATCCCCCCATGTCCCCCCACATCCCCCCAACCGCCCCCCATCCCCCCATGTCCTCTCCCACCCCCCCCCACCCCCCCATACAACCCCGTATCCCCCCCCCCCCCCTCCACGTCCTCTCCCACCCCCCAACCCCCCCACCCCCCCCGCCCCCCACCTTCTGCCCGATGGCGGACACGAGGTATCCGTTGCAGTGGCACAGCGCGGTCACCGGCCCCTTCTGCTCCTTCTCATACAGGACCTTGAACTTATTCTTGGTCAGCGGCTGCCCCGGCTCCGGCACCACCTCGATCACATCCATGATCAGGATCTGGGGGGACGCAAAGGGTCCGGGGGGTCCCAAAGGCTGACCCCAAAAGGGACGGCCCCAAAGGAGGCACCAATGTGTCCCCAAAGCTGACCCAAAGCTGACCCTACAGGGGATCCCAAAGGTGTCCCCAAAGTCATCCCAAACATGAGCCCAAAGTGGACCCTAAAGGTGACCCCAAAACAATACCCAAACATGTCCCCAGCGTGTCCCCAAAGCTGACCCAAAATTGATCCGAAGGTGACCCCAAAGGTGAACCCAAGGTGGCCCCAGGGGTGATCCCAAAAGGGACGGCCCCAAAGGAGGCCCCAGTGTGTCCCCAAAGCTGACCCAAAGCTGACCCCAAACTCATCCCAAACATGAGCCCAAAGTGGACCCTACAGGTGACCCCAAAGTCATCCCAAACGTGACCCCTAATGGATCCCAAAGGTGACCCCAAAGCTGACCCTACAGGTGATCCCAAAGGTGTCCCCCAAAGTCATCCCAAACATGACCCCAAAGTGGACCCTAAAGTCAACCCCAAAACAATACCCAAAAGTGTCCCCAAAGCTGACCCCAAAACAATACCCAAAGGTGTCCCCAATGATTTCCCCAAAACTCGGCCCAAACAGGACCCCAAAGGTGACCCCAAAGGTGACCCCAAAGGTGAACCCAAAGGTGAACCCAAGGTGGCCCCAGGGGTGATCCCAAAAGGGACGGCCCCAAAGGAGGCCCCAGTGTGTCCCCATAGCTGACCCAAAGCTGACCCCAAACTCATCCCAAACATGAGCCCAAAGTTGACCCTAAAAGTGATCCCAAAACAATACCCAAATGTGTCCCCAACGTGTCCCCAAAGCTGACCCAAAACTGACCCAAAAGTGACCCCAAAGGTGAACCCAAGGTGGCTCCAGGGGTGATCCCAAAAGGGATGGCCCCAAAGGAGGCCCCAAAGGAGGCCCCAGTGTGTCCCCAAAGCTGACCTAAAGTTGACCCCAAAGCTGACCCCAAAGCTGACCCCAAAGCTGACCCTAAAGGTGATCCCAAAGGTGACCCTGAAGTTGACCCTGTAGGTGACCTCAAAAATGTCCCCAAAAGTCATCCCAAAGGTGACCCCAAATGGATCCCAAACATGACCCCATAGATGACCCATAAGGTGTACCCAAGATGACCCAAAAGGTGACCCCAAAACTGACCCCAAAAGGTGACTCCAAAACTGACCCCAATACAATACCCAAAGGTGTCCCCAAAGCTGATCCAAAACTGACCCAAAGCTGTACCCAAGTCATCCCAAACATGACCCCGAAGTTGACCCCAAAGTTGACCCCAAAAGTGACCCCAAAGATGTACCCAAGTCATCCTAAACACGACCCCAATGTTGACCCTAAGGTTGACCCCAAAACAATACCCAAATGTGTCCCCAAAGCTGACCCCAAACCCGACCCAAAGGTGATCCTAAAGGTGACCCCAAAACAATACCAGAAGTGTCCCCAACGTGTCCCCAAACCTGACCCAAAACTCAGCCCAAACATGAGCCCAAAGTTGACCCCAAAGGTGACCCCAAAGCTGACCCCAAGCCCACCTGACCCCAATGCTGTCCTATGGTGTCCCTGTCCCCACGTGTCCCCATGCTGTCCCCATGGTGCCCCCCTGCTGTCCCCAGTACCTCACCCTCCCCCTGCATCACACCTGTCCCTGTCCCCATGTGTCCCCACGTGTCCCCAGTGCTGTCTTTTGGTTCTGTCCTCATGCTGTCCCCATGGTGTCCCTGTCCCCACGCGTCCCCACATGTCCCCATTGTGTCCCCAGTGCCTCACCCTGCCCCTGCAGGTGACCTCCTCGCCCTGCATCAGACAGGTGCCCACGGCCACGTAGCCCTTCAGCCCCGACACGGTTTCCTCGCTCTTCAGTGACACGGTTTTCATGCAGGTCACGTGCTCCCACTCCTCCAGATCGATCCTGCAGCCACGGCAACGGCTGCCACCGCGCTCCGCACCCGGACCCCATAACCACAGCCCACAGCCCACAGCCCACAGCCACACCCCATAACCACAGCCCACAGCCACAGCCCACAGCCACACCCCACATCCACACCCCATAACCACACCCCACATCCACACCCCACACCCCCATAACCCCTATCCATATCCCATAACCCACATCCCATACCCCACATCCACACCCCATAACCCATATCCCCATAACCCATATCCCATATCCACATCCCATATCCCCATAACCCACATCCATATCCCATAACCCATACCCCACATCCATATCCACATCCCATATCCCCATAATCCATATCCAATATCCACATCCCATATCCCCATAATCCATATCCATATCCTATAACCCATACCCCATATCCACACCCCACAACCCATATCCCATATCCATATCCCGTATCCCATACACCATACTCCATATCCCCATATCCCATACCCCATATCCCATATCCCCACATCCTATATCCCATATCTCATATCCCCATATTCATATTCATATCCATATCCCATATCCCCACATTCCCATATCCCATATCCCATATCCCATATCCCATATCCCCATATCCCGTATCCCCATATCCCATATCCCATATCCCATATCCCCATATCCCGTATCCCCATATCCCATATCTCCATATTCATATCCCAATATCCCACATCCCATATCCCCATATCCCCATATCCCACATCCCATATCCCAATATCCCCATATCCCAATATCCCATATCCCATATTCCATATCCCCACATCCCATATCCCATATCCCCATATCCCACAATCCATACCCCATATCCATATCCCACATCCCACACCCCTTATCCCATATCCCACATCCTCATCCCAATGTCCCCATGTGTCCCCATGTCCCCCCACATCCCCAGGTGTCCCCACATCCCCCAACGTCCCCTGGTAGCCCTACGTCCCCCCCATGTCCCTCTGATGTCCCCATGTCCCCCGATGTCCGCAGGGGTCCCCATGTCCCCCGGTGTCCCCACATCCCCTCATGTCCCCTGATGTCCCTTTGTTCCTGTGTGTCCCCATGTCCCCACATCCCCCCACGTCCCCTGATGCCCCCAGGTGTCCCCATATCCCCCTACGTCTCCTGATGTCCCCATGTCCCCACGTGTCCCCATGTCCCCACGTCCCCCCATGTCCCCCGATGCCCCCCAGGCCCCCCAGGCGCCCCGATCACCGTGTGTTGGGAATGGCCTCCCAGCTGACAGGGGAGATGAGCTGGATGGAAAAGGCCTCCTGCTGGGGGTGCACGTAGCGATCGTCTGCGGGGACACGGCGCTCATGGGGGGCAGCGAGGGGACAGACGGGGGGACAGACGGGGACAGACGGGGGGACACCACAGGGACAGACAGGGGACATCTGGGGACAGATGGGGGGACACCACGGGGACAGACAGGGGACATCTGGGGACAGACGGGGGGACACCACGGGGACAGACAGGGGACATCTGGGGACAGATGGGGGGACACCACGGGGACAGACAGGGGGATATTTGGGGACACCATAGGGACAGACAGGGGGACACCATGGGGACAGACAGGGGGACATTTGGGGACAGATAGGGGGACACCATAGGGACAGATGTGGGGACATCTGGGGACAGACACGGGGGACACCGTAGGGACAGACATGGGGACATCATGGGGACAGACAGGGGGACATTTGGGGACAGACATGGGGGACACCATAGGGACAGACAGGGAGACATCATGGGTACATATAGGAGGACATCATGGAGACAGACAGGGACACCATGGGGACAGACAGGGGGACACCACGGGGACAAATGGGGACATTTGGGAACAGACAGGGGGACATTTGGGGACAGACATGGAGAAATGCTGGGGACAGACATGGGGACACATAGCTGACACAAGTGATGCTCTGAGGACACGCGGTGACACCCGGTGACACAAGGTGACACTTTGAGGACCCACAGGTGACACAAAGTGACACACAGTGACATGCAAGGTGACACTTTGGGGACACACAGTGACACCTGGTGACACAAAGGTGACACACAAGGTGACACTTTGGGGACACAAAGGTGACATAGGTGACACACAAGGTGACACTTTGGGGACACACAGTGGCGCACAGCGACACCTGGTGACACAGGTGACACTTTGGGGACACACAGGTGACACTCTGGGGACACACACTGACACCTGGTGACACAGGTGACTCTGGGGACACACAGTGACACTTGGTGACACAGGTGACACTTTGGGGACACGCAGGTGACACTCTGGGGACACACAGGTGCCACTCTAGGGACACAGAGGTGACACCTGGTGACACAGGTGACACTCTGGGGACACGCAGGTGACACTCTGGGGACACAAACTGACACCTGGTGACACAGGTGACACACTGAGGACACAGGTGACACCTGGGGACACACACTGACACCTGGTGACACAGGTGACATGCTGGGGACACACAGGTGACACTTTGGGGACACGCAGGTGACACTCTGGGGACACGCAGGTGACACCTGGTGGCCAGGTGGCAGCACTGACCGCGCTCGATGCTCTCGAACTCCTTCTCCTCTCCCGTCATGCGTGGGATGCGCGTGCAAGGGTTGCTCACACTCGTGGCCACCGCGTACACCTGGGGCACCAGCAGCCCCAAATCAGCCAGACACACTGACACCACTGACCCCAAAGTCCCACTGACCCCAAAGTCCCACTGACCCCAAAGTCCCACTGACCCCATTGACCCCAATGCCTTACCGACCCACTGATCCCAATGCCCCACTGACCCCAATGACCCACTGACCCCAATGACCCACTGACCCCAATGGCCCATTGACCCCAATGCCCCATTGACATTGACCCCATTGCCCCATTGACCCCAATGCCCCAATGTCCCATTGACCCCAATGTCCCATTGACCCCAATGCCCCATTGACCCCAATGGCCCACTGACCCCAATGCCCCATTGACCCCAATGCCCCATTGACTCCATTGACCTCAATGGCCCACTGATCCTAATGTCCCATTGACCCCAATGCCCATTGACCCATTGACCCCAATCTCCCTATCGACCCCAATGTCCCATTGACCCCAATGCCCCAATGTCCCATTGACCCAATGACCTTAATGCCCCACTGACCCCAATGCCCCACTGACCCCAATGCCCCATTGACCCCAAAGTTCCATTGACCCCAATCTCCCTATCAACTTCAATGTCCCATTGACCCTACTGACCCACTGACCCCAATGTCCTCATTCCTCCCATTGACCCCCAATGTCCCCACTGCCCCCGATGACCCCAATGTCCCCATTCCCCTGAATGTCCCCAATGTTCCCATTGCTCCCTGTGTCCTCAATGTCCCCATTCTCCCATTGACCCCCAAGGTCCCCACTGCCCCCAATGTCCCCATTCCCCTGAATGTCCCCAATGTCCCCATTTACACCCAAAGTCCCCATTGATCCCAATGTCCCCAGTGTCCCCAATGTCCCCATTGCTCCCACTGCCCCCAATGTCCCCATATCCCCCCAAAGTCCCCATTCCCCTGAATGTCCCCATTGCCCCACTGACCCCCAAAGTCCCCATTGCTCCCACTGCCCCCAGTGTCCCCATTGCCCCCAATGTCCCCATACCCCCCCAGAGTCCCCATTCCCCTGAATGTCCCCAATGTCCCCACTGACCCTCAAGGTCCCCATTGCCCCCAATGTCCCCACTGACCCCCAAAGTCCCCACTGCCCCCAATGTCCCCAATGTCCCCGTTCCCCTGAATGTCCCCAATGTCCCCACTGACCCCGACGTCCTCATTCCCCTGAATGTCCCCAATGTCCCCACTGACCCCAATGTCCCCATTCCCCCGAATGTCCCCAATGTCCCCAATGTCCCCATGTCCCCCACTGCCCCCCACCCCACCTTGGACTCCACATGGTAGGCCACGTAGTGTGCGGTGCAGCGCAGTGGGATCTTGCGGACGGGCCAGGGGGCGTCGTAGGACAGAGCAGCAGGCAGCACGCTGATACGAAGCTCCCCCTGCCCCACGCCATTAACAGGAACCCCAATTAACGGGGATCCAAATTAACGGCAGCCCAAATTAATGAGAAGCCGAATTAGCAAGAACCCAACTCAACGGCGAACCACTGAATGGGAAGGCAACCCAATGGGAACCAACACCAACCCAAATGATGGCCCTAATCAAGAGGAGACCCCAATTAATGGGAACCACAATTAACAGAGATTAAATTAATGGGAACCAAATTAAGGAGAACCCAAATTAATGAGAACCCAAGTTAATGGCAAAGGTCATTAATGGGAACAGAAACCAATGGGAAGGCAAACCAATGGGAACCAACATCAACCCGAATGATGACCCAAATCAAGAGGAGACCCCAATTAATGGGAACCACAATTAATGGGGATTAAATTAATGGGAACCAAATTAAGGAGAACCCAAATTAACAAGAACCTAAGTTAATGGCAGAGCTCATTAATGGGAAGGCAAACCAATGGGAGTGCAAACCAATGGGAACCAACATCAACCCGAATGATGACCCAAATCAAGAGGAGACCCCAATTAATGGGAACCACAATTAATGGGGATTAAATTAATGGGAGCACAAATTAAGGAGAAACCAAATTAATGAGAATCCAAATTAACAAGAACCCAAGTTAATGGCAAAGCTCATTAATGGGAAGGCAAACCAATGGGAATGCAAATCAATGGGAACCAACATCAACCCAAATGATGACCCAAATCAAGAGGGGACCCCAATTACTGGGAGCCACAATTAACAGAGATTAAATTAATGGGAACCAAATTAAGGAGAACCCAAATTAACAAGAACCTAAGTTAATGGCAGAGCTCATTAATGGGAAGGCAAACCAATGGGAGTGCAACCCAATGGGAACCAACACCAACCCGAATGATGACCCAAATCAAGAGGAGACCCCAATTAATGGGAACCACAATTAACGGGATTAAATTAACGGGAGCACAAGTTATAAGAACCCAAATTAACGAGAAATCAAATTATCAACAACCCAAGTAAACGGCAAAGCTCATTAATGGGAACAGAAACCAATGGGAAGGCAAACCAATGGGAACCAACATCAACGATGACCCAAATCAAGAGGAGACCCCAATTAATGGGAACCACAATTAATGGGGATTAAATTAACGGGAACCAAATTAAGGAGAACCCAAATTAACGAGAACCCAAGTTAATGACAAAGCTCATTAATGGGAAAGCAAACCAATGGGAGTGAAAACCAATGGGAACCAACATCAACCCAAATGATGACCCAAAACAAGAGGAGACTCCAATTAAAGGGAACCACAATTAATGGGATTAAATTAATGGGAACACAAATTAATGAGAACCCAAATTAATGAGAATCCAAATTATCAAGAACCTAAATTAATGGCAAAACTCATTAGCAGGAAAGGAAATGAACGAGAACCCACATCAACAGTGACTCAAACCAAGAAGGGAGCCTAATTAAAGGAATCCCAATTAACTGACCTTAAATTAATGGGAACCAAACTAATGAGAATCCAAATGAATGGGAACACAAATTAATGAGAATCCAAATAAACAAGAACCCAACTGAACAGCAAACCACAAACAAACGAGAGCCCACACCAATGGTGGCCCAAGACAAGAGGGGACCCCAATTAATGGGAACCACAATTAATGGATCTTACGTTAATGGAACCAAATTAATGAGAACCCAAATCAACAAGAATCCAAGTTAATGGCAGAGCTCATTAATAGAAGGCAAATGAACAAGAACCCTCGTCAATGGTGACCCAAGTGGAGAGGGGACACCAATTAACGGGAACCCCAATTAATGGGGAATTAATGGGAACCCAAATTAATGAGCACCCAAATTATTGGGAACCCAAATTAATGAGCACCCAAATTAACAAGAACCCCAGTTAATGGCAAAGCTCATTAACAGGAACTCAAACAAATGAGAGCCCACATCAACGGGACCCCAATTAACGGGAACCACAATTAATGGGGAATTAATGGGAACCCAAATTAATGAGAACCCAAAGTAATGGGAACCCAAATTAACGAGAATGCAAATTAAAAAGAACCCAAGTTAATGGCAGAGCTCATTAATGGGAAAGCAAATGAACAAGAACCCACGTCAGTGGTTACCCAACTCGAGAGGGGACCCCAATTAACGGGAACCCCAATTAATGGGGAATTAATGGTTACCCCAATTACTGAAAACCCAAATTAATGGGAAACCAAGTTAATGAGCACCCAAATTAACAAGAACCCAAATTAATGGCAGAGCTCATTAATGAGGATGCAAATTAACAAGAACCCTCATTCAACGGCGAGCCAATCCAAGAGGGAACCCCAACAGACGGGAAGAGCAATTAAGAGAGCCTCTAATTAACGAGGGGCCGCTAATGAGGGGCTGCTAATTAGCGCAGGCACCTGGCGGTTGAAGTAGAGGAAGCCTTTGGGGCAGTTGACGTTGTGGAACGGGGCGAAGGAATCGATGGGGCCATCGATGGCCATGGGGTGCAGCCGCAGCGCGCCGCGGGAGGACAGCAGCAGCCAATGGGGGGCTGGGCCGCACAGGAACACCTGCAATTAGGTAATTAGGTGTTAATTAGGGTCTGTGGGGAAAGGAGCGGGGGACCAGGACAAAAAGGAACGCCGCTGATTGATTAATTAGTCACAAATTAGCGTTAACTGAGGAAGGAGCCGCAGCGCGCCGCGGGAGGACAGCAGCAGCCAATGGGGGGCTGGGCCGCACAGGAACACCTGCAATTAGGTAATTAGGTGTTAATTAGGGTCTGTGGGGAAAGGAGCGGGGGACCAGGACAAAAAGGAACGCCGCTGATTGATTAATTAGTCACAAATTAGCGTTAACTGAGGAAGGAGCCGCAGCGCGCCGCGGGAGGACAGCAGCAGCCAATGGGGGGCTGGGCCGCACAGGAACACCTGCAATTAGGTAATTAGGTGTTAATTAGGGTCTGTGGGGAAAGGAGCGGGGGACCAGGACAAAAAGGAACGCCGCTGATTGATTAATCAGTCATTAATTAGGGTCAGCTGAGGAAGGAGCTGCAGCACACCAGGGGAAGACAGCAGCAGCCAATGGGGGGCTGGGCTGCACAGGAACACCTGCAATTAATTAATTAGGCGTTAATTAGGGTATGCAGGGGAAGGAGTGTGGGGCCAGGACACAAAAGAACTCCACTGATTGATTAATTAGTCATTAATTAGGGTCAGCTGAGGAAGGAGCAGCAGCACACCATGGGAGGACAGCAGCAGCCAATGGGGGGCTGGGCCTGTAATTAATTAAACAGGCATTAATTAGGGTCTGCGGGGGAAGGAGCGCAGGACCAGGACACAAAAGAACGCCGCTGATTGATTAATCAGTCATTAATTAGGGTCAGCTGAGGAAGGAGCTGCAGCACACCAGGGGAAGACAGCAGCAGCCAATTTGGGGCTGGGCCACATAGGAACACCTGTAATTAATTAGTTAGGCATTAATTAGGGTTAGCGGGGGAAGGAGTGCGGGGCCAGGACATAAAGGAACGCCGCTGATTAATTAATTAGTCAATAATTAGGGTCAGCTGAGGAAGGAGCCACGCACTAGGAGAGGACAGCAGCAGCCAATGAGGGGCTGGGCTGCACAGGAACACCTGCAATTAATTAATTAGGTGTTAATTAGGGTCTGCGGGGGAAGGAGCACGGGGCCTCCGTTGAGGGGGGGTCCCTATTGAGGGGGGGGCTCTAATTTTGGGGGGGTGTCCTATATGAGGGGGGTCCCCAATGAGTGGGGGTCCCTATTCCTGGGGGGGTGTCTCCAATTTTGGGGGGGGTCCCCAATGTGGGGGGGTCTCATATGAGGGGGGGTCCCCATTGAGGCTGTTCTCACAGCAAGGGGGGGTCCCCATTGGGGGGGGGTCTCTATTATTGAGGGAGGGGGTGCCTAATTTTGGGGGGGTTTCCCACATGGGGGGGGTCTCTATTATTGGGGAGAGCCCTAATATTGGGGTGGGGGGGCACTTTGCAGGGGGGTCTCATATGGGGGGGGTCCCTATTAAATGGGGGGTCGCTATTATTGGTTGCGGTTCCAAATGAGGGGGGTCCAGATTTTGGGGGGGGGTTCCATATGAGAGAGGGGTCCCCATTGAGGGAGGGGCCTAATTTTGGGGGGGTTCCCCATTGGGGGGGGGATCCCCATTGGGGGGTTCTCCCTATTACAGCGGGGGGGTCTCTAATTTTGGGGGGGTCCCCAGTTTGGGGGTTGTCCTACACGAGGGGGGGTCACATAGGAGGGTTGGAGTCCGTATTATTGGGGGGGGTCCCGATTTTGGGGTGAGGGGTCTCATATGAGGGGGGGTCCCCATCGAAGGGGGGGTCCCATATGAGATGGTTCTCATATAAAGAGGGAGGGGTCACTATTCTTGGGGGGGGGTCCCTAATTTTGGGGTGGGTGCCTCATATGAGGGGGGGTGCCGATATGGGGGGGGTCTTTATTACTGGGGGGGGGTCCTAATTTTGGGGGGATTTCCCACATGGGGGGGGATTTGATATGACAGGGGGTCCCTATGATTGGGGGGAGCCCTAGTATTGGTGGGGGTCCCTAATTTTGAGGGGGGGGCCCATTTTGGAGGGGGGCTCTGATTGAGTAGGGGGGTCCCCACTTTGGGGGGGGTCCCATATGGGTGAGGGATCCCTATTATTTGTGGGGGGTCTCTAATTTGGGGGTGGGGTCCCACGTGAGGGGGTCCCCTTACTGTGGGGGGGGGCGGGGGGTCTCTCTCACCCCTGCGTATCCATAGATGTCGCTGAAGGGCCGGAACCTCGCCACGCGGCCGCGCGCCCCTCCCCCATCCTCAGCGCCGCCCCCCCCCCCGTCCGGCTTCTTCTTCGACGGCCGGGGGCGGCGCTCCCGGAAGTGGATGTTGTGCGGGACCTGGGGACAATGCGGGGTTCACAGGGGGTCATGGGGACGTAAGGGGGATATGGGGTTATAAGTGGGATGTGGGGGCATCGGGGGATTTGGGGACAGTGGGGACAGTGGGGTGAATGGGATCTGAGGGGGATTTGGGGCCAATGGGAACAATGGGATCTGAGGAAGATTTGGGGTCAATGGGGTGAATGGGGTCTGAGCAGGATTTGGGGTCAATGGGGTGAATGGGATCTCGGGGGATTTGGGACCAATGAGGACAATGGGGTGAATGGGATCTGAGGGGGATTTGGGGCCAATGGAAACAACGGGATCTGAGGAAGATTTGGGGTCAATGGGGTGAATGGGGTCTGAGCAGGATTTGGGGTCAATGGGGTGAATGGGATCTCAGGGGATTTGGGGTCAGTGGGGTGAATGGGATCTGAGGGGGATTTGGGGCCAATGGGAACAATGGGATCTGAGGAAGATTTGGGGTCAATGGGGTGAATGGGGTCTGAGCAGGATTTGGGGTCAATGGGGTGAATGGGATCTCGCGGGATTTGGGGCCAATGAGGACAATGGGGTGAATGGGATCTGAGAGGGATTTGGGGTCAATGGGGTGAATGGGATCTTGGGGAATTTGGGGTCAATGGGGTGAATGGGATCTGAGAGGGATTTGAGGTCAATGGGGTGAATGGGATCTCGGGGAATTTGGGGCCAATGGGGACAATGGGGTGAATGGGATCTGAGGGGGATTTGGGGTCAATGGGGTGAATGGGGTCTCGGGGGATTTGGGGCCAATGAAGACAATGGGGTCAATGGGATCTCAGGGGATTTGGGGTCAATGGGGTGAATGGGATCTGAGGGGGATTTGGGGCCAATGGAAACAATGGGATCTCGGGGGATTTGGGGTCAATGGGGTGAATGGGATCTGAGTGGGATTTGGGGTCAATGGGGTGAATGGGGTCTCGGGGCATTTGGGGCCAATGAGGACAATGGGATGAATAGGATCTCAGAGGGATTTGGGGTCAGTGGGGTGAATGGGGTCTCTGGGGATTTGGGGTCAGTGGGGTGAATGGGATCACAGGGGATTTGGGGTCAGTGGGGTGAATGGGATCTGAGTGGGATTTGGGGTCAGTGGGGTGAATGGGGTCTCTGGGGATTTGGGGTCAGTGGGGTGAATGGGGTCTCAGGGGATTTGGGGTCAGTGGGGTGAATGGGGTCTCTGGGGATTTGGGGTCAGTGGGGTGAATGGGGTCTCGGGGGATTTGGGGCCCTGGCCCCATACAGACGCACCTTTTTGAAGCGCACCTTGAGGTTGCTCTGCCCCAGCTGGGGGTCGTGAGCGAACGCCTCGTACAGCAGCAGCTCCTGTTCCACGTGCACCTGGACGGCCCCATAACCATCCATAACCCCATCCATAACCCCACACCCAACCCCATAACCCCATAACCCCATCCAGAACCCCACACCCAACCCCATAACCCCATAACCCCATCCAGAACCCCACACCCAACCCCATAACCCCATAACCCCATCCAGAACCCCACACCCAACCCCATCCATAACCCCATCCATAACCCCACACCCAACCCCATAACCCCATCCATAACCCCACACCCAACCCCATAACCCCATCCATAACCCCACACCCAACCCCATAACCCCATCCATAACCCCACCCATAACCCCACACCCAGCCCCATAACCCCACACCACCTCACCAGCAGGTATGGCCGGCTCTGCCTGGCCCCCAGCCCCACCAGCAGCACCTCGCGCACCACAGGCAGCCCCCCCTGCCGGGTCGCCTCCTCCTTCCGCCCCTCCCCCGGCGTCGGCTGCCCAAAGCTGCTGTCCACCAACACGCGTTGGCCAACGGGGAAGTTCTTGGCCAGGAACACCAGGCGCCAATCGGGGAGCTGGTAGATCTGGGGACGGGGGGGACATCGGGGGGTTGGGGGTAATGGGGGCAAGGGGGGCAATGGGGGCAATGGGTTCAAAGGGGATATTGGGGGCAATGGGGGCATTGGGGGCAATGGGGACATTGGGGGTAATGGGGGCAATGGGGACATTCAGGGCAATGGGGGTAATGGAGGCAATGGGGGTAATGGAGGCAATGGAGGGATTGGGGGTAATGGGGGCAAGGGGGGCAATGGGGGTAATGGGGGCAATGGGGGGATTGGGGATAATGGGGGCAAGGGGGGAAATGGGGGGGTTGGGAGGATTGGGGGCATTGGGGACATTGGGGGCAATGGGGGCATTGGCGGCAATGGGTTCAATGGGGACATTCAGGGCAATGGGGGTAATGGAGGCAATGGGGGCAATGAGGGGCTTGGGGGTAATGGGGGCAAGGGGGGCAATGAGGGGATTGGGGGTAATGGGGGCAATGAAGGGGTTGAGGGTAATGGGAGTAACGGGGGGAAATGGGGGGGTTGGGAGGATTGGGGGCATTGGGGACATTGGGGGCAATGGGGACATTGGGGGTAATGGGAGCACTGGGGGCACTGGGGGCAGTGGGAGGATTGCAGGAATTGGGGAGAATGGGGGCAATGGAGGCAATGGCAGCACTGGGGGCAATGGGTTAAAAGGGGATATTGGGGGCAATGGGGGCATTGGGGACAATGGGGGAATTGGACGCAATGGGGGCAATGGAGGCATTGGGGGGATTGGGGGCAATGGGGGCAATGGGGGCATTGGGGAATATGGGGGCAATGGGGACAGTGGGGATACTGGGGGGATTGGGGGCAATGGGGGCAATGGGGGAATTGGGGACATTGGGATCTATGGGGACAATGGGGGCAATGGGGGCATTGGAGGCAATGGGTTCAAAGGGGCCATTGGGGGCAATGGGGGAATTGGGGACAGTGGGGACATTGGGGGCAATGAGGACACTGGGGGCAACGGGAGAATTGGGGACAATGGGTTCAATGGGGACACTGGGGGCAATGGGGGCAATGGGGACAGTGGGGGCATTGGGGGCAATGGGGGCATTGGGGACATTGGGGGCAATGGGGGCATTGGGGTCAGTGGGGGCGATGGGGACAATGGGGGGATTGGGGGGCAATGGGGGGCAATGGGGGGTTGGGAGAATTGGGGACATTGGGAGGATTGGAGACATTGGGGAATATGGGGGCAATGGGGGCAATGGAGGCATAGGGGCTAATAGGGGCAGTGGGGACAATGGGGACTTTGGGTCATTGGGGACAATGGGGGCAATGGGGGCAATGGGGGCAATGGGGGCAATGGGGGGAGGTGGTGACACCGAGGGGACACGGGGTGCCACCAAAGGTCCGTACTGAGGGACGGGGAGTGGCATTGCGGGAGAGGTGGTGACAGCGAGTGACACGGTGACACCAAAGGGACAGCGGTGACAGGGAGGGGACAGCAGGTGACAGGGTGGGGAAAGGGAGTGATGGAGGGGACAGGAGGTGACAGAGGTGACATCTGGTGACAGGGAGGGGACATTTGGTGACGGGGTGGATATTTGGTGACACGGGACATTTGGTGACAGGTGGTGACAGGGAGGGGACAGGTGGTGATGGGGAGGGAACATTTGGTGACAGGGAGGGGACAGGTGGTGACACAGAGGGGACACTGGTGACAGGGGCCATTTGGTGCCTAATGGGACATTTGGTGACACAGGGGACAGGAGGTGACAGAGGTGACATTGGTGGCATGGAGGTGACATTTGGTGACAGGGAGGGGACATTTGGTGACGGGGGGGATATTTGGTGCCAGGGGAGCCATTTGGTGACACAGGGGATAGGAGGTGACATGGGGGAGACAGGAGGTGACAGGGAGAGGAAAGGAGGTAATGGAGGGGACAGGAGGTGACAGAGGTGACATTTGGTGACACAGGGGACAGGAGGTGACATGGAGGGGAAAGGAGGTGATGGAGGGAACAGGAGGTGACAGAGGTGACATTTGGTGACATGGAGGTGACATTTGATGACAGGGAGGGGACATGTGGTGACAGAGGTGATGTTTGGTGACAGGGAGGGGAAAGGAGGTGACAGAGGGGCCATTTGGTGACACAGGGGACAGGAGGTGACATGGAGGGGAAAGGAGGTGACAGGGAGGGGAAAGGAGGGGACGGAGGGGACATCTGGTGCCAGAGGGGACAGGAAGTGACACAGGGGACAGGAGGTGACGGAGGGGACAGGAGCTGACAGGGAGGTGACATCCGGTGGCAGGGAGGTGACAGAAGTTGGCGGCAGCCCCACCTCCATGGCGCCGTTGTCGCGGACCAGCAGCGCCCAGTGGCTGGGCTCGGCCCGGTTCTGCCGGTCGCGCTCCGGTTGGGTGGCGGCTCCGCGGCGCGGATCCTCACGGGGGGGGCTGCGAGGGGCCCCCGAGTCCCCGTACAGCATCTCCTCCTCGTCGTCCACCGAGCCGCTGCGCGGGGACAACCGCTGTGTCACCGGCAGGGACACCGGCACGGCGACACCAGCAGGGACAGCAACACGGTGACACCAACAGGGACACCAATGTGGTGACACCAACACGGTGACAGGAAAGTGGTGACAGCAAAGTGGTGACACCAACACGGTGACACCAACACGGTGACACCAACAGGGACACCAATGCGGTGACACCAATGTGGTGACACCAACACGGTGACACCAACACGGTGACAGGAAAGTGGTGACAGCAAAGTGGTGACACCAACATAGTGACAACAACAGGGATACCAACACGGTGAACCAACATGGTGACACCAACACGGTGACACCAACAGTGACACCAACACGGTGACACCAACAGGGTGACACCAACAGGGACACCAATGCGGTGACACCAATGCGGTGACACCAATGCGGTGACACCAATGTGGTGACACCAACACGGTGACACCAACACGGTGACAGGAAAGTGGTGACAGCAATGTGGTGACACCAACACAGAGACACCAACACGGTGATACCAACATGGTGACAGGAAAGTGGTGACAGCAATGTGGTGACACCAACACGGTGACACCAACAGGGACACCAACACGGTGACACCAACATGGTGATAGGAAAGTGGTGACAGCAATGTGGTGACACCAACACAGAGACACCAACACGGTGATACCAACATGGTGACAGGAAAGTGGTGACAGCAATGTGGTGACACCAACACGGTGACACCAACAGGGACACCACCAACACGGTGACACCAACATGGTGACACCAACAGGGACACCAATGCGGTGACACCAACAGGGACAGCAATGTGGTGACACCAACACGGTGACACCAACAGGGACAGCAACAGAGACACCAATGTGGTGACACCAACACGGTGACACCACCGTGGCGTCATGTCCCCAATGTCACCACCTGAATGTCACCATCACTGTGACACCAACACAGGGACATCAACAGGGAAAGCAGCAGGGACACCAACTGTGTCACCACCAGGACACCAACAGGGCCACCAGCACGGTGACACCAACAGGGACAACAACGTGGTGCCACCAACAGTGCCACCAGCACGGCGTCACCAACACGGTGTCACGTCCCCAGTGTCACCCCCCCAATGTCACTGTGTCACCGACACGGGGACACCAACAGCGATGCCAAGATTGATACCGACAGTGACACTGACAGCGATGCCAAGAGTGACACCGACTTTGTCACCAAAAGGGACACCAACTGTGTCACCAGCAGCATCACCAACAGTGGCACCGCTGTGTCACCAACAGGGACAGCAGCAGGGACACCGACTGTGTCACCAACACGGTGTCACCGACACAGTGTCACCAACAGGGCCACCGACTCTGTCACCAAGAGTGACACCGACGGGGACACCAACGGTGCCACCCCACAGCTCCCCCCGTGATGCCAATCCCCCCCCACTGCCACCTCCTGATTCCCCTCCAGTATCACACCCCCCCAGTGCCACCCCCCCAGTGCCACCTCCCAGTGCCCCTCAGTGCCACCCTCTGGTGCCACTCCCCCCAGTGCCCCCCCCTGTTGCCAACCACCCCCAGTGCCCCCCAGTGCCATTCCCCAATGCGCCCCCCTGCCCCCACCCCCCCCCCCCAGTGCCACCCCCCGGTGCCAACCCCCCTAATGGCCCCCCCCAATGCTCCCCCACTGCCACCCAAAGTGCCACCCCTCTCAGTGCCACCTTCTGGTGCCAACCCCCCCAGTTCCAACCCCAGTGCCAACCCCCCCCTGGTGCCAACCCCCCCAATTTCACCCCCACTGCCAACCCCCCCTGGTGCCCCTCCCAGTCCCCCCTCAGTGCCACCAACCAGTGCCACCCCCAGGTACCAACCCCCCCAGCGCCCCCTCCCAGTGCCTCCCCAGTGCCACCAACCAGTGTCAGCCCCCAAGTACCCCCTGCAGTCCCCCCAGTGCCCCCCCGCCCAGTGCCAACCCCCTCCAGTGCCCCCCCAGTGCCACTCCCAATGCCAACCCCCCCCAGTGCCAACACCCCCCCCACTGCCAATACCCGCCAATGCCAACCTCCACCAGTGCCCCCCAGTGCCACCAATCAGTGCCAGCCCTCAAGTACCCCCACCAGTGTCCCCCCCCAGTGCCCCCCCCAGTGCCAATCCCCTCCAATGCCTTCCCAGTGCCACTCCCAGTGCCAACCCTCCCCAATGCCAACACCCCCCCCACTGCCAACACCCCCAATGCCACCCCCCCCTGTGCCAACCTCCCCCAGTGCCACCAACCAGTGCCAGCCCCCAAGTACTGCCCCCTGTGTCAACCCCCCCAATGTCCCCCCCAGTGCCACCCCCTGGTGCCAACCTCCTCCAATGCCCCCCCATTGCCAACACCCCCAATGCCACCCCCCCAGTGCCAACCTCCCCCATTGCCCCCCAGTGCCACCAAGCAGTGCCAGCCCCCAAGTACCCCCCCAGCCCCCTTCAGTGCTCCACCCAGGGCCAACCCCCCCAAATGCCAACCCCTCCCACGGCCAACAGCCCCAATGCCACCCCCCCCAATGCCAACCTCCCCCAGTGCCACCAATCAGTGTCAGCCCCCAAGTACCCCCCCAGACCCCCCAGTGTCCCACCCAGTGCTCCACCCAGTGCCAACCCCCCCTCCAATGCCAACCCCCCCCACTGCCAACAGCCCCAATGCCAACCCCCGTGCCAACCTCCCCCCCAGTGCCCCCCAGTGCCACCAATCAGTGCCAGCCCCCAAGTACCCCCCAGCCCCCCCCAGTGCCCCCCCCAGCACCCCTCCAGTGCCAACCCCCCCAATGCCAACCCCCCCATTGCCAACAGCCCCAATGCCACCCCCCTGTGCCCCCCCCCCCAGTGCCCCCCAGTGCCCCCTCCTGGTGCCAACCCCCCCCAGTGCCCCCTCCCGGTGCCACCAAGCAGTGCCGGCCCCCAGGTACCCCCCCCCGTGCCCCCCCGGTGCCACCTGATGTCCTGGATGAGGGTCTCTGCCTCGCAGTGCCCCCTCACGCTCAGCTCCTCGCGGGCGCAGCTGCTGCGGCTCTCGGTGGTGAACATCCCGCTGACATCGCGGTACACGCACAGCGCCAGGACCTTGGGCTGCTGCCGGACAGACGGACACGCGGACGTGGGGACAGGCGGACAGGGGGACGGGGGGACAGAGGGACAAGGGGACATGGGGACAGATGGACATGGGGACATCCCGCTGACATCGCGGTACACGCACAGCGCCAGGACCTTGGGCTGCTGCCGGACAGATGGACACGCGGACGTGGGGACAGGCGGACAGGGGGACGGGGGGACAGAGGGACAAGGGGACATGGGGACAGATGGACATGGGGACATCCCGCTGACATCGCGGTACACGCACAGCGCCAGGACCTTGGGCTGCTGCCGGACAGACGGACACGCGGACGTGGGGACAGGCGGACAGGGGGACGGGGGGACAGAGGGACAAGGGGACATGGGGACAGATGGACATGGGGACATCCCGCTGACATCGCGGTACACGCACAGCGCCAGGACCTTGGGCTGCTGCCGGACAGATGGACACGCGGACGTGGGGACAGGCGGACAGGGGGACGGGGGGACAGAGGGACAAGGGGACAGGGGGACAGATGGACATGGGGGACAGATGGATGTGGGGACAGGGGGACATGGGGCAGGGGTGAAATGGGGACAGATGGACATGGGGACATCCCGCTGACGTCGCGGTACACGCACAGCGCCAGGACCTTGGGCTGCTGCCGGACAGACGGACGTGGGGACAGGCAGACAAGGGGACGGGGGGACGGGGGTGACAGGGGGATGTGGAGACAGATGGACATGGGGACAGATGGACAGGAGGACATGGGGACACGGGGACAGATGGACACGGGGACATGGGGACATGGAGACAGATGGACATGGAGACAGATGGACATGGGGACATGGAGACAGGGGGACAGGGTGACATGGGGACAGATAGACAGGAGGACAGGGGGACATGGGGACAGATGGACAGGGGGATATGGGGACAGATGGACATGGGGACATGGGGACAGATGGACAGGGGGACATTCTGCTGACATTGCGGTACACACACAGCGCCAGGACCTTGGGCTGCTGCCGGACAGACAGACGGACGGACGTGGGGACAGGCAGACACAGGGACAAGGGGACAGGTTGACAGGGGGACGGGAGGACATGGGGGACAAGAGGACATGGGGACAGGGGTGACAGCATGCCAAGGGTGACAAGGACACAGGGAGACAGGTTGACAGGGGGACAGATGGACATGGGAACAGATGGACATGGGGACAGGGAGACATGGGGACAGGGGGACATGGGCATATGGGGACAGATGGATAGGGGGACATGGGGACAGGGGGACATGGAGACAGATGGACATGGGGACACCCCACTGACATTGTGGTACACACACAGGGCCAGGACCTTGGGCTGCTGCCGGACAGATGGACACGGGAACGTGGGGACAGGCGGACAGGGGGACAAGGGGACAGGGGTAACAGCACGTCAAGGGTGACAAGGGGACTGGGAGACAAGGTGACATGGGGACATGGGGACAGGGGGACAGGGGGACAGATGGACATGGGGACAGGGGTGACAGCATGCCAAGGGTGACAAGGGGATGGGGGACAAGGGGACAGGGGGACAATGGGGACATGGGGATAAGAGGACAGGGGAACAGGGGGACAGATGGACATGAGTGACACAATGGGTGACACAATGGGTGACTCAACACCACGGGTGACACGAGGGTGACACGATGGGTGACACAACGTGGAAGGTGACACCATGGACACACAGCGGGTGACACAACACCATGGGTGACACCATGGAAACACAACAGGTGACACAACACCACGGGTGACACAGTGGGTGACACAATGGATGACATGACGGGTGACTCAAAGCCACAGGTGACACAGCGGGTGACACAAAGCCACGGGTGACACGAGGGTGACACGATGGGTGACACAATGCGGAAGGCGATACCATGGACACACAGAGGGTGACAGAGCACCATGGGTGACACAGTGGGTGACACAGCGGGTGACGCAACACCATGGGTGACGCGAGAGGTGACACAACGGGTGACTCAAAGCCACAGGTGACACAGCGGGTGACACAAAGCCATGGGTGACACGAGGGTGACACGATGGGTGACACAATGCAGAAGGCGATACCATGGGCACACAGAGGGTGACACAACACCATGGGTGACACAGTGGGTGACACAGCGGGTGACGCAACACCATGGGTGACGCGAGAGGTGACACAACGGGTGACTCAAAGCCACAGGAGATACAGCAGGTGACACAAAGCCACGGGTGACACGAGGGCAACACGATGGGTGACACAACGTGGAAGGTGACACCATGGACACACAGCGGGTGACACAACACCATGGGTGACACCATGGACACACAACAGGTGACGCAACACCATGGGTGACACAGTGGGTGACACAATGGATGACATGATGGGTGACTCAAAGCCACAGGTGACACAGCGGGTGACACAAAGCCACGGGTGACACGAGGGTGACACGATGGGTGACACAATGCGGAAGGCGATACCATGGACACACAGAGGGTGACACAACACCACGGGTGACACAGTGGGTGACAGAGCACCATGGGTGACACAGTGGGTGACACAACATGTGACTCAAAGCCACAGCTGACGCAGCGGGTGACACAAAGCCACGGGTGACACGAGGGCGACACGATGGGTGACACAACGTGGAAGGCGACCCCGTGGACAGACACCGGGTGCCACCGGGCGACTCTGGGTGCCACTCACGGGGTGCAGGGGGGTCTTGAGCAGCGCCAGGCGGTGCGTGCGGCCCCCATAGGTGTCGCTCTTGAGGAGCAGGCAGCAGATCTGGCCCTCGGCGCTCAGCAGCACCACGTAGGGATCGGCCACGGCGCAGTGCACCAACGGGGAGCCCAGGTCCACGGGCACGAAGTGCAGCTGGTTCACTGCGGGGGGGGGAAGCAGGGGGGCATAAGGGGGCATGAGGGGGGGCGGGGGGACATCGGGGCACATCGGAGGAAATTGGGGGGTGAGGGGGCACTGGGGGGCTGGGGGCACCGGGGGACATCGGGGGTTGTGGGGACACTGGGGACAGGGGGACACAGGGGGGCATGGGGACATAGGAGGGCATCAGGGGGTGTGGGGACATTTGGGGTGAGGGGGCATCGGGGGACATTGGGGGGCATGGGGACATCAGGGGATGTGGGGACATTGGGGACAGGGGGGCACTGGGGGACATGGGGACAGAGGAGGGCATCAGGGAGCATTAGGGGGGACCAGGGGGCAGCGGGACATGGGGGGGCATGGGGACATTGGGGGGTGTGGGGACATTTGGGGGTGAGGGGACATCAGGGGACATTGGGGGGTGAGGGGGCATTTGGAGGTGAGGGGACATCGGGGGCAGGGGGAAATTGGGGGGTGTGGGGACACTGGAAGGTGAGGGGACATGGGGTATTAGGGGGGATCAGAGGGCATGGAGACACTGGGGGACATGGGGACGCAGGAGGGCATCAGGGAACATGGGGACATCAGGGGGCATTAGGGGGGATCAGGGTGCAAGGGGACATCGGGGGGTGTGGGGACACCGGGGACGGGGACATTGGGGGGGCACTGGCGGACATGGGGACATAGAAGGGCATCAGGGGCCTGGGGACACTTGGGGGTGAGGGGACATTGGAGGACATTGGGGGGTGAGGGGACATCAGGGGGCGTGGGGACATCAGGGGGTTGGGGACATTGGGGACAGGGGGCACTGGGGGACATGAGGACATAGGAGGGCATCAGGGAGCACTGGGGGGATCAGGGGGCAGCGGGACGTTGGGGGGCGTGGGGACATTGGGGGGTGTGGGGACATCAGGGGATGAGGGGACACTGGGGACATTGGGGAGTGTGGGGATATTGGGGGGGTGGGCGCAGTGGGGGACATTGGGGGACACTGGGTGGTGTGGGGGCATTGGGGGAAAATGGGGGGTGTGGGGACATCAGGGGGCATCAGGGGAATGTGGGGACATCGGGGGACATTGGGTGGTGTGGGGACATTTGGGGACATTGGGGGGTGTGGGGACATTGGGGGACACTGGGGGGTGTGGGGACATCAGGGGTGTGGGGACATTGGGGACAGGGGGACATTGGAGGACGTGGGCCATGGGACGATGGGATACGGGCTATAGGATCTAGGCTATGGGGCCATGGGGATGTGGGCTGTAGGATATGGGCTATGGGGACATGGGATGTGGGGATATGGGGTTATGGGATATGGGGCTATAGGATACGGGATGTGGGGATGTGGGCTATAGGATATGGGCTATGGGGCTGTGGGGATCTGGGCTGTAGGGCCATGGGGACGTGGGCTATAGGATACGGGCTGTAGGACATGGGAAGTGGGGATGTGGTCTGTAGGATATGGGCTGTAGGGTATGGGCTATAGGGCCATGGGGATGTAGGCTATAGGATATGGCCTATGGGGACATGGGATGTGGGGATATGGGGTTATGGGATATGGGGCTATAGGATACGGGATGTGGGGATGTGGGCTATAGGATATGGGCTATGGAGACATGGGATGTGGGGATATGGGGTTATGGGATACGGGGCTATAGGATATTGGATGTGGGGATGTGGGCTATAGGATATGGGCTGTAGGACATGGGTTGTAGGATATGGGCTGTAGGATATGGGCTGTGGGGCCATGGGGGCGTGAAGATGTGGGGCTCTGGGCTCTGGGGCTCCAGGACGTGGGATGTGGGGATGTGGTCTATAGGATTTGGGCTTTGGGGCTGTGGGGATGTGGGGCTGTGGGCTCTGGGGCTCCAGGATGTGGGATGTGGGGATGCGGTCTATAGGATATGGGCTGTAGGATATGGGCTGTAGGACATGGGGTGTGGGGATGTGGTCTATAGGATATGGGCTGTAGGGTATAGGTTGTAGGATATGGGCTGTAGGATATGGGCTGTGGGGCCGTGGGGCCATGGGGATGTAGGGCTATGGGGATGTGGGGCTATGGGCTCGGGGCTCCAGGACATGGGATGTGGGGATGTGGTCAGTAGGATATGGGCTGTAGGGTATGAGCTCTAAGATATGGGCTGTAGGATATGGGCTACAGGACATGGGACGTGGGGATGTGGTCTATAGGATATGGGCTGCAGGATATGAGCTCTAGGATATGGGCTGTACGATACGGGCTGTAGGATATGGGTTTTAAGATATGGGCTATAGGACGTGGGATGTGGGGATGTGGTCTATAGGATATGGGCTGTAGGGTATGGGCTGTGGGGCCGTGGGGATGTGGGGCTATGAGCTCTGGTGCTCCAGGACATGGCATGTGGGGATGTGGGGATGTGGGGACGTGGTCTATAGGATATGGGCTGTGGGGCCGTAGGGCTGTGGGGCCGTGGGTCTGTAGGCTCTGGGGCTCCCGGACACGGGCTGTGGGGCCGTGGGGATGTGGGGCCATGGGGCTGTGGGGCTCCAGGACAGGGGCCGTGGGGCCATGGGGATGTGGGGCCGTGGGGCCGTAGGGCTGTGGGGCCGTGGGGCTCCAGGACAGGGGCCGCGGTGCCGCGGTGCCGCAGCTCACCGCCCTCCAGCAGCCGCACTCCCAGCGGCGACACCTGCACGATGTAGCGGCCGTCGCCGATGTTCCCCGCGAAGATGGTGGGGCCCTGCGTGGCGAAGCCGCTGGTGTCCAGCTCCATGATCTCCTGGCCCGTCTGCAGGATCTGCGCCGCAGCACAACGGCACCGTGGCACCGGGGCACCTTGTCGCCCCGTCACCGTGTCACCTCGTCACCACGTCACCCCATCGCCATGTCACCGTGTCACCCCATCACCATGTCACCATGTCACCTTGTCACCCCATCACCGTGTCACCCCATCACCATGTCACCATGTCACCTTGTCACCCCATCACCATGTCACCCCATCGCCATGTCACCTCATCACCACGTCACCCCATCACCATGTCACCTTGTCACCGTGTCACCCCATCACCGTGTCACCCCATCGCCATGTCACCTTGTCACCGTGTCACCCCATCACCGTGTCACCCCATTGCCATGTCACCTTGTCACCATGTCACCTTGTCACCATGTCACCTTGTCACCTTGTGACCCCATCACCATGTCACCATGTCACCTTGTCACCCCATCACCATGTCACCTCGTCACCATGTCACCCCATTGCCGTGGCACCATGTCACCATGTCACCTTGTCACCCCATCACCATTTCACCCCGTCACCATGT
The DNA here is from genome assembly GCF_987193195.1 of Phasianus colchicus. Lineage (NCBI taxonomy): Eukaryota > Metazoa > Chordata > Aves > Galliformes > Phasianidae > Phasianus > Phasianus colchicus. The sequence goes on from NC_143438.1 coordinate 95,663,243, forward strand.
CACCCCATCACCATGTCACCTCATCACTCCATCCCCATGTCACAGTGTAACTTTGTCACCTTGTAACCCCATCACCATGTCAACTTGTCACCCCATCACCATGTCACAGTGTCACCTCGTCACCTTGTCACCCCATCACCATTTCACCCCATCACCATGTCAACTTGTCACCCCATCACCATGTCACAGTGTCACCTTGTCACCCCATCATCATGTCACCTTGTCACCCTGTCACCAGGTCACCCCTCACCATGTCACTTTGTCACCATGTCACCCCGTCACCAGGTCACCCCATCACCATTTCACCTTGTCACCATGTCACCCTGTCACCATGTCACCCCGTCACTATTTCACCTTGCCACCATGTCACCTTCTCACCTTCTCACCATGCCATTTTGTCACCATGTCACCCCGTCACCACGTCACCCCACTGCCACATCACACCATCACCCGATCACCATGTCACCTTGTGACTGTGTCACCTTGTCACCATGTCACCTCACCACCATGTCACCACATCACCCCACTGCAATGTCACCGTATCACCCTGTCACCCCAACACACTGTCACCCCAACACTGTGTCACTCTGTCACTCCATCACTGTGTCACTCTGTCACCCCATAACCCCATATTCTGTCCATCATCCCAACACCCCATCACCCTGTCACCCCATCTGTCACTCTGTCACCCCATCTCCCTGTCACCCTGTTCACTTTGTCACCCCATCACCCTGTCACCTCAGCACTGTATCACCCCATCACCCTGTCACCCCATCACCTTGTCACACTGTCACTCTGTCAGTCACCCCAACACCTTGTCACTCTGTCACTACATCTCCCTGTCACTGTCACTGTCACCCTGTCACTGTCACACCATTACCCTGTCACTCTGTCACCCCGTCACCCTGTCACTTTTCACCATGTCACCTCATCTCCCTGTTGCCCCATCGCCCCAACACCCTGTCACTTTGTCACCCCCATCTCCCTGTCACCCCATCACCCTGCCACTTTGTCACCCTGTCACCCCATCTCCCTGTCACCCTGTCACTCTGCCACCCTGTCACCCCATCTCCCTGTCACCCTGTCATCCTGTCTCCCTGTCACCCTGTCACTTTGTCACCCCATCTCGCTGTCACCCTGTCATCCTGTCTCCCTGTCACCCTCTCACTTTGTCACCCCATCTCGCTGTCACCCTGTCATCCTGTCTCCCTGTCACCCTGTCACTTTGTCACCCCATCTCGCTGTCACCCTGTCATCCTGTCTCCCTGTCACTTTGTCACCCCATCTCGCTGTCACCCTGTGACTTTGTCCCCCTGTCCCCGTCCCCCCGTGCCCCTCACCATGGTGGAGTCCTCCCTGCTGAGGATGAGGAAGCCGTGCCGCTGCCCTTCGTCCTCGGGGGGGTCGGGGGCCGAAGGCTCCTTCTCTGCGGGGTCAGCTGCAGCGCTGGGCTCTGCCTGAGGGACAGGGGGACAGGGGGACAGATGGACGGGGGGACAGGGGGACACGGGGATGGATGGACAGGGGGACAGATGGACGGGGGGACAGGGGGACAGGGGGACAGATGGACGGGGGGACAGATGGACGGGGGGACAGGGGGACATGGGGATGGATGGACGGGGGGACAGATGGACGGGGGGACATGGGGACATATGGATGGGGAGCAGGGGGACAGATGGACGGGGGACATGGGGATGGATGGACAGGGGGACAGATGGATGGGGGGACATGGGGACAGATGGCCAGGGGGACATGGGGATGGATGGACAGGGGGACAGATGGACGGGGGGACATGGGGACAGGGGGACGGGGGACAGGGGGACAAGGGAACAGTGTGACAAGGGGACACAGGGACAGACAGACACAGGGACAAGGAGACAGGGGAACAAGGGGAGATGAGAACAGGGGGACAGGGGGACGGATGGATGGGGGGACAAGGGGACATGGGGACGGATGGACAGACGGACAGGGGAACATACAGACATGGGGACATATGTACAGAGGGACAGGGGGACAGATGGACGGGGGTACAGGGGAACATGGGGACATATGGACAGGGGGATGGATGGACAGGGGGACGTGGGGACATGGGGACAGATGGACAGTAGACAGGAGGACTGACGGATGGAGAAACAGGGGGACAGGGAGACGGATGGACAGGGGGACAGGGGGACAGGGGGACATGGGGACAGATGGACAGGGGGACATATGGATGGGAGGACAGGGGGACAGGGGGTGACACAGGTGACAGAGGTGCCACCAGGTGAGACAGAGATGACCCGAGGTGACACGAGGTGACACAGAGGTGACAGGAGATGACAAAGGTGACAGAGGTGACACCAGGTGACACCAGGTGATGCAGAAGTGACACAGAGGTGACAGAGGTGACACCAGGTGACACAGGTGCCACAGAGGTGCCACAGAGGTGACAGAGGTGACACAGATGACACAGAGCTGACAGAGGTGACAAAGGTGACACAGAGCTGACAGAGGTGACACAGAGGTGACACAGAGGTGACACAGGTGGCAGAGGTGCCATGAGGTGACACCAGGTGACGCAGGTGACACAGAGGTGACAGAGGTGACACAGAGGTGACACAGAGGTGACACAGGTGGCAGAGGTGCCATGAGGTGACACCAGGTGACGCAGGTGACACAGAGGTGACAGAGGTGACACAGAGGTGACACAGAGGTGACACAGGTGACAGAGGTGGCAGGGGGTGACACAGAGGTGACAGAGGTGACAGAGGTGACACAGAGGTGACACAGAGGTGACACAGGTGACAGAGGTGGCACAGAGGTGACAGAGGTGACAGAGGTGACACAGAGGTGACACAGATGACACAGAGGTGACAGAGGTGACAGAGGTGACACAGAGGTGACACAGGTGACACAGGTGACACAGAGGTGACACAGAGGTGACACAGGTGACACAGAGGTGACACAGGTGACAGAGGTGACACAGAGGTGACACAGAGGTGACACAGGTGACACAGGTGGCAGCGAGGCGTCGCTGCGCCCCTCACCGCGCCGCCCGGCGCCGCCAGCACCGTCCACATGTCGTGGCAGCCCGGCAGCTCAAACGTCGTCACCACCTGCGGCCGCACGCTGCGCTGCGGGGACACGGGGCACAGGGGTCAGGGGGGGGTATGGGGGAGATGGGGGGCAATAGGGGGAGATGGGGGGAGATGGGGGGATGTGGGGTGATATAGGGGGATGTGGGGTGAGATGGGGGGATATGGGGGGATGTGGGGGGATGTGGGGGGATATGGGGTAAGATGGGGGGATGTGGGGTGGTATGGGGTGGAATGGGGGGATATGGGGGGATATGGGGTGCTATAGGAGGATATGGGTGCTATGGGGTGAAATGGGGGGATATGGGGTGAGATGGGGGGATGTGGGGTGAGGTGGGGGGATATGGGGTGCTATGGGGTGCTATGGGGTGAGATAGGGGGATGTGGGGAGATATGGGGAGATATGGGGTGAGATGGGGGGATATGGGGTGCTATGGGGGGATGTGGGGATATGGGGGGAGATGGGGGGATACAGGAGGTTATGGGGGGATATGGGCGGAGATGGGGGGATGTGAGGTGAGGTGGGGGGATATGGGGTGAGATGGGGGGAGATGGGGTGCTATGGGGGGATGTGGGGTGGTATGGGGTGACGTGGGGGCATATGGGGGGATATGGGGGGATGTGGGGGGAGATGGGGGGATATGGGGGGATATGGGGGGATACAGGAGGTTATGGGGGGATATGGGGGGAGATGGGAGGATGTGGGGTGAGGTGGGGGGATGTGGGGAGATATGGGGAGATATGGGGTGAGATGGGGGGATATGGGGTGCTATGGGGTGGTATGGGTGCTATGGGGTGACGTGGGGGGATATGGGGGGATGTGGGGTGATATGGGGTGAGATGGGTGCTATGGGGTGAGATGGGAGGATATGGGGAGGTATGGAGTGATATGGGGTGATATGGGGGGATATGGGGGGATATGGGGTCCTATGGAGGGATGTGGGTGCTATGGGGTGAGATGGGGGGATGTGGGTGCTATGGGGTGAGAGCTATGGGGTGAGATGGGGGGATGTGGGTGCTATGGGGTGAGATGGGGGGATATGGGGTGCTATGGGTGTTATAGGGTGATGTGGGGTGTTATGGGGTGCTATGAGATGATATAGGTGCTATAAGGTGAGATGAGGTGAGATGAGGTGATATGGGGTGTCATGGGTGCTATAGGGCGATATGGGGTGTATGGGTGCTATGGGGGTCTATGGGGTGCTATGGGGTGTTATGGTGTGCTATGGGGAGATATGGGGTGATGTGGGGTGCTATGGGGCAGCTATAGAGCAGTTACGTGATGGCTACGGGGCAGCTATGGGGCTGCTATGGGGCAGTTATGGGAGAAGTTATGGGGCATTTATGGGGCAGGGATGTGGGACAGAGCTGTGGGGCACCACCAAGGAGCAGCAGGGCCCCACGGGGCTGTGGGGCAGAGCTATTGCGCAGGGCTATGGGGCAGGGATGTGGGGCAGAGCTAAGGGGCAGGGCTATGGGACTGGAATGTGGGGCAGTGAAATGGGGCAGGGATGTGGGGCAGGGATGTGGGCTGGGATGCGGGTCAAGGCTATGGGGCAGCGCTATGGGGCAGGCATGTGGGGCAGCAGGGACTCATAGGGCTGTGGGGCAGAGCTGTGGGGCAGAAGGGACCCATAGAGCTGTGGGGCAGCACTGTAGTGCAGGGCTCTGGGGCAGGGCTGTGGGACAGAGCTATGGGGCAGGGCTATGGGGCAGGGATGTGGGGCAGCACTATGGGGCAGGAATGTGGAGCTGGGATGTGGGGCAGTGAAATGGGGCAGGGACGTGGGGCAGCAATGTGGGGCAGGAATGGGGGCAGAGATGGGGGGCAGGGCTATGGGGCAGCGCTATGGGGCAGAGCCACCCCATAGGGCTGTAGGGCTGTGGGAACCATAGAGTTATGGGGCAGGGATGTGGGGCCAGGCTATAGGGCAAGTGCTATGGGGCAGCCATGGGGGGCAGGGATGTGGGGCCAGGATGTGGGACAGGGATGTGGGGCAGGGATGTGGGGCCGGGATGTGGGGCAGCGCTGTGGGGCAGCGCTATGGGGCAGAGCTGTGGGAACCATAGAGCTATGGGGCAGGGATGTGGGGAAGGGATGTGGGGCAGCGCTATGGGGGGCAGGGATGTAAAGCAGACATATGGGGCAGGGCTATGGGGCAGGGCTATAGGGCAGGGTTATGGGGCAGGGATGTGGGGCAGGGCTATGGGGCAGGGATGTGGGGCAGTGCTATGGGGCAGGGCTATAGGGCAGGGTTGTAGGGCAGGGCTATGGGGCAGGGCTATGGGGCAGGGCTATGGGGCAGGGCTATGGGGCAGGGATGTGTGGCAGGGATGTGGGGCAGGGTTATGGGGCAGGGCTATGGGGCAGGGCTATAGGGCAGGGTTGTGGGGCAGGGCTATGGGGCAGGGATGTGGGGCAGGGATGTGGGGCAGGGACGCCCCATAGGGTTGCAGTGCTGTGGCCGGCCCATACAGGCAGCGCCCCCTGGCGGCGCCGCCCTGGTTCAGCCGGCAGCCGCTGCTGTGGCACCAAAACCGGATCCGGGGGAACAGAGAGAACCGCCGGAACGGAGCGGTGCGGGGGGGGGGACGCGATGGGGACATTGGGGACATCGGGGACATCGGGGACATTATGGGACATTGGGGACATTGAGGACATTATGGGGACGCTGGGGACACGGGGGGACATTGGGGGACATTATGGGGGATTGGGGACATTGGGGACATTACGGGGACACTGGGGGACGTTGGGGACATTGGAGGCATTGGGAACATTGGGGACATTATGGGGACACTGGGGACACTGGGGAACATTATGGGGACATTAGGAACACTGGGGACATTGGGGACATTGAGGGCATTGGGGACATTATGGGGACATTATGGGGACACTGGGGACATTGGGGAATGTTAGGGACATTGGGGACATTGAGGACATTATGGGGACGTTGGGGACACTGCGGACATTGGGGGACATTATGGGGGATTGGGGACATTGGGGACATTATGGGAACGTTGGGGACATTGGGGGCATTTTGGGGACATTGGGGAATATTGGGGACATTGGGGACATTATGGGGACATTGGGGACATTGGGGACATCATGGGGACATTATGGGGACACTGGGAGACACTGGGGGACATTGGGGGCATTGGGGACATTATGGGGACGTTGGGGACATTGGGGGCATTGGGGGACTTTGGGGACACTGGGGGAACAATGGGGGGGTGGAGGGATGGGGGGACACTATAGGGACAGGGGGACACTATGGGGACACTGTGGGGACAGAGGGATATGGGATATGGGTATGGGATGGGGGGATAAGGGATGTGGGATGTGGGATATGAAATATGGGATATGGGATATGGATATGGGATGTGGGATGTGGGATATGGGATGTGGGATGTGGGATATGGGATAGGAGAATATGGGATATGGGATGTGGGGATGTATGGATATGAGATATAGGATATGAGAATATGGGATATGGGAATATGGAATGTGGGATATTGGATAGGGGATGTGGGATGTCGATATGGGATGTGGGGTTGTGGGCTGTGGGGTCCCAGCACAAACCTGCAGCACCGACAGCGCCCCGTTCTTCCCGTACCCGGAGCACAGCACGATCTCCAGGTCCGGCTCAGGGCTGTTCTGGAACTGCGGGGACACGGAGGGGACATTGGGGGCCTCAGCATCGGACAGCCACCAGCACGATGGGGACAGCGAGGGGACGGGGGGACTCTGGGGATATGGGGTCATAGGAGCACGCAGTCATGGGGACAAGGGGACACAATGACAAGGTGACACGGTGGCACAGTGACATGGTGACACGGTGACACAGTGACACAGTGACATGGTGACACAACGACATGGTGACAAAGTGACACAGTGACATGGTGACACAATGACAAGGTGACACAGTGACAAGGTGACACGGTGACACAATGACAAGGTGACACGGTGACATGGTGACACAGTGACACGGTGACACAATGACAAGGTGACACGGTGACACAATGACAAGGTGACATGGTGACATGGTGACACAGTGACACGGTGACACGGTGACACAATGACAAGGTGACATGGTGACATGGTGACACAGTGACATGGTGACACAGTGACACGGTGACACGGTGACACAATGACAAGGTGACATGGTGACATGGTGACACAGTGACACGGTGACACGGTGACACGGTGCCACAACCCTCACCTCCTCAGACAGGAACGCCGGCTCTCCCATGGCAGCGTTGGCGCAGGGCCCGATGTTGAGGATGCTGTCACACACCTGGGGGGGAGGTGACAAAGAGATGGGGGGGGGGGGAGTTGAGGTGACACAAGGAGGGGTGGCACAGAGTCACGGCGTCACCAGGGTGGGGACGAGGAGGGGACAACGTGGGGACAAACCTCGAAGGAGAACGTGGCCAACTGGGTGCCCGACTGCGCCTCGCTGCCGTACACCTCGATCTCATCCACCTCGTCCTGAGCGGCTGACTTCCCTCCTGGGGGGGGACAGGGTCACCTCCCACCACAGTGTCACCTCCCCCCTCACAGGGTCACCTCCCCCCCCAAAATCCCCTATGGGGACACCACAGTGGCACCTCCTTCACATGGGGGCACCATGATGGCACAGTGTCACCTCCCCCCCCATCCCGTAGTGTCACCTCCCCCCCCATCCCATAGTGTCACCTCCCCCCCACAGTGTCACCTCCCCCCCCAAAACCCCCTATAGGGACACCACAGTGGCACAGTGTCACCTCCTCCACGTGGGGACACCATGGTGGCACAGTGTCACCTTCCCCCCCTCCCCCATTGTGTCACCTCCCCCCCACAGTGTCACCTCCCCCCCCCACAGGGTCACCTCCCTCCCCCCAAAACCCCCTCTGGGGACACCACAGTGGCACAGTGCCACCTCCTCCCCCCCATGGAGACACCATGATGGCACAGTGTCACCTTCCCCTCCCCTCCCATAGTGTCACCTCCCCCCCATGGGGACACCACAGTGGCACAGTGTCACCTTCCCCCCCTCCGCCATCGTGTCACCTCCCCCCCACAGTGTCACCTCCTCCCCATGGGGACAGCAGGGTGGCACAGTGTCACCTCCCCCCTCACAGCGCCACCTCCCCCCCATAAAACCCCCTTGGGGACACCACGGTGGCACATTGTCACCCCTCCCCCCCCATGGGGACACCATGGTGACACAGTGTCACCTCCCCCCTCACAGGGTCACCTCCCCCCCCAAAACCCGCTATGGGGACACCACAGTGGCACAGTGTCACCTCCTCCACGTGGGGACACCATGGTGGCACAGTGTCACCTTCCCCCCCTCCCCCATTGTGTCACCTCCCCCCCACAGTGTCACCTCCCCCCCCACAGGGTCACCTCCCTCCCCCCAAAACCCCCTCTGGGGACACCACAGTGGCACAGTGCCACCTCCTCCCCCCCCGGAGACACCATGATGGCACAGTGTCACCTTCCCCCCCCCACCATAGTGTCACCTCCCCCCCATGGGGACACCACAGTGGCACAGTGTTACCTTCCCCCCCTCCCCTATCGTGTCACCTCCCCCCCACAGTGTCACGTCCCCCCCATGGGGACACCACAGTGGCACAGTGTCACCTCCCCCCCACAGTGTCACCTCCTCCCCATGGGGACAGCAGGGTGGCACAGTGTCACCTCCCCCCTCACAGTGTCACCTCCCCCCCATACCACCCCCTTGGGGACACCATGGTGGCACAGTGTCACCTCCCCCCCTATACCTCCCCTCTGGGGACACTGGAGTGGCACAAAGCCACCTCCCCCCTCCAAACCCCCCCATGGGGACACTATGGTGGCACCTCCCCCCCCCCCATTGTCCCCATTGTCACCTACCCGCCCACGGCCCCGATGACTCTGAGCGCTTCTTCTTGGTGGGGGGCTCCTCCTGTGGGGGGACACAGAATGGGGACATGGGGACAAAAGTGTCACCAGGACATGGGGACAAAAGAGCCACCAGGACATGGGGACAGCAGTGTCACCAGATATGGGGACATGGGGACAGCAGTGCCACCAGGACATGGGGACATAGAATGGGGACATAGAGACAGAAGTGTCATCAGATATGGGGACAGCAGTGTCACCAGGACATGGGGATGCAGAATGGGGACATGGGGACAGCAGTGCCACCAGATACGGGGACACAGAATGGGGACATGGGGACAAAAGAGCCACCAGGACATGGGGACAGCAGCGTCACCACATATGGGGACACAGAATGGGGACATGGGGACAGCAGTGTCACCAAGACACAGAGGGGGGGACACAGTGACCACGGGGAGGTGGCCGTGGGGACGTCACCATGGCGGGGACACGGTGACCATGGGGACACGGTGACACGGTGACCATGGGGACACCATCAAGGTGGGGACATGGGGGACCCAATGGTGGGGACACGGTGGTGGCAGAGACGTGGTGACCATGGGGACCATGGGGACATGGTGGCCCCCAATGACCCTCAAAGACCCCCAACAACCTCAATGACCCCCAATGATCCCAATGATCCCAATGACCCCAACGACCCCCAATGGACCCTCAATGATCTCCAATGACCCCCAAAGAACCCCAATGACCCCCAATGACCCCAGTGACCCCCAACGGACCCCAATGACCCCTAATGACCCCAGTAACCCCCAACGATCCCCAATATACCCAATGACCCCCAACGGAGCCCAATAACCCCCAAACGACCCCCAATGGACCCCCAATGACCCCCAACGACCCCCATAACCCCCAATGACCCCCAACGACCCCCCAATGACCCTCAATGATCTCCAATGACCCCCAATGACCCCCAAAGAACCCCAACGACCCCCAACGACCCCCAATGACCCCAGTAACCCCCAACGATCCCCAACGACCCCCAACGGTCCCCCAATGACTTCAGTAACCCCCAACAATCCCTAATGACCCCAATTACCCCCAATGACCCAATGACCCCCAACGGGCCCCCAATGACCCCTAATGACCCCAGTAACCCCCAATGATCCCCAATGACCCCCAATGATGCCCAATGACCCCCAACAACCCCCAATGATTCCCAATGACCCCAATGACCCCTAACGACCCCCAATGGACCCACAATGACCCCCAATGACTCCCAATAACCCCCAATGACCCCAATGATCCCCAACGACCCCCGTAACCCCCAACGATCCCCAACGACCCCCCAATGACCCTCAATGACCCCCAATGACCCCCAAAGAACCCCAGCGACCCCCGCTGACCTGTTTGTCCTGCGGCTCCTTGGCGCCCCCTGGCGGCGCGTCCTGCAGCTTCTCGGTGTATTTCAGCAGCAGAGAATTGCCCAGCCGCGAACCCAGGAACAGGAAACCCGGCTCAAGGGTCACCATCTGGGGGGGGGGACATTGGGGACAATGGGGGGGACGTTGAGGGGGCTGGGGGGAGTTGGGGACGCTGGGGGCGTTGGGGGAGTTGGGGACATTGGGGACAATGGAGTGTTGATGACACTGGGGGGGTTGGGGGGGGGGACATTGGGGACATTGGGAGGAGGGGGACATTGGGGGGGTTGAGGGGGTCGGGGACAATGGGGTGTTGGGGACATTGGGGGGTTCTCGGGGACATTGGGGGGTTGAGGGGGTGGGGGACATTTGGGGGGGGTTGGGGCCATGGGGGGCTGGTGATGAGGGATTTGGGGACCATGGGAGGGTTTTGGGGATGGGGGGGGTTGGGACCATGGGGGGGTTTGGGGGCCATGGGGGTTGATGATGGAGGGGTTTTGGGGATGGGGGTTGGGGCCATGGGGGGGTGGTGATGGGGGGTTTGGGGGCCATGGGGGTGGGGATGGGGGGGTTTTGGGAATGGGGGGGTTGGGTGCCACGGGAGGTGGGGGGTTTGGGGTATGGGGGTTTTGGGGCCATGGGGGGTAAGGATGGGGGGGTTTTGGGGCCATGGGGGTGGTGGGGATGGGGGGGTTTGGGGATGGGGGGTTTGGGGCCATGGGGGGGGTGGGGATGGGGGGGTTTTGGGGATGGGGGGTTTGGGGCCATGGGAGGGTTTGGGGGAATGGGGGGTTGGGACCATGGGGGGGGTTGGGGGCCATGGGGGTTGATGATGGAGGGGTTTTGGGGATGGGGGTTGGGGCCATGGGGGGGTGGCGATGGGGGGTTTGGGGGCCATGGGGGTGAGGATGGGGGGGTTTTGGGAATGGGGGGGTTGGGTGCCATGGGGGGTGGGGATGGGGGGGGTTTGGGAATGGGGGGGTTGGGGCCATGGGGGGGGGTGGGGATGGGGGGGTTTTGGGGATGGGGGGCTGGGACTCACGCAGGTGGTGAGGACGCTGGCGGCCGCTTTGTCGAAGTGGAAGGAGCGGACGCTGCGCATCCCATCCGTGATGAGAGTCAGAACGTAACTGGGGGGGGACAGGTGGGGGGTGAGGATGGGCTGGGGACAGCGAGTGACAGTGGGGTGGGGACAGTGGGGTGGGGACAGTGAGTGACAATGGGATGGGGACAATGGGATGGTGATGATTAGGGATGGTGACAATGGGGATGCTGATAAAGGGATGGGGACAATGAGTGACAGTGGGATGGGGACAATGGGATGGGGACAGTGAGTGACAGTGGGATGGGGACAATGGGGATGGGGACAATGGGGTGGGGACAATGGGATGGTGATGATTAGGGATGGTGACGATGGGGATGCTGACAAAGGGATGGGGACAACAAGTGACAATGGGGTGGGGACAATGCAATGGTGACAATGGGGATGGGGACATTGGGGATGCGGACAATGAGTGACAATGGGACAGGGACAATGGTGACAATGGGATGGGGACAGTGAGTGACAATGGGATGGGGACAAAAGGATGGGGACATTGAGTGATAATGGGTCGGGGACAATGAGATGGTGACAATGGGGACGGTGACAATGGGACGATGATGATGGGAATGGGGACAATGGGATGGGGACAATGGGTGACAATGGGATGGTGACAATGGGGATGGGGCCAGTGGGATGGTGAGATTGGGGATGGTGACAATGGGATGGGGACAATGGGATGGGGACAATGGAGATGGTGACAGTGGGATGGTGACAGTGGGGATGGGGATAATGGGATGGTGACAATGAGATGGTGACAATGGGGACGGTGACAATGGAATGGTGACAATGAGGGATGGGGACAATGGGGATGGTGACAGTAGGAGATGGTGACAGTGGGACGGTGACAATGAGTGACAACTGGGATGGTGACAGTGGGATGGTGATGATGGGGGACGGTGACAATAGGGATGGGGAGATTGGGGATGGGGACAATGGGGGGGTGGTGACAATGGGTGACAATGGGATGGTGACAATGGGGGGGAGGTGACAATGGGGGCTGGTGACAACGGGGACCGACGTCTCACATCTCTCCTCCCTTGAGGGAAATCACCATCTTGTCATAGGAGATGAAGGCGGCCTGAGCGCAATCCAGCGTCAGCCGAACCCCGTCCTGCATGCCTGGGGGGGGGGGGACAGACGGACGTGGGGACAGACGGACAGCAGTGTCACCCCGTGGCTGTGGCAACCCACAGCCGTGTCACCCCACATCCATTTCACCCCATGGTTCTGTCACCCCACTGCTGTGTCGCCCCGTGGTTCTCTCACCCCGTATTTATGTCACCCCACATCCGTGTCACCCCACATTCATGTCACCCCATGGTTCTGTCACCCCGCATCCATGTCACCCCACATCCATGTCACCCCACACCCATATCACCCTACAGTCATGTCACCTCATGGTTCTGTCACCCCACAGCCATGTCACCCCATATTTGTCACCCCGTGCTTATGTCACCCCCTAGCTGTGTCACCCCATATTTACGTCACCCCACATCCATGTCACTCCATATTTGTTACCCCATGCTTATGTTACCCCACATCCATGTCACCCCATGCTTATGTCACCCCATAGCTGTGTCACCCCACATCCATGTCACCCTACGGCCATGTCACCTCACGGTTCTGTCACCTCACAGCCACATCACCCCATATTTGTTACTCCATGCTTATGTCACCCCACATCCATGTCACCCCATGGTTCTGTCACCCCACATCCATGTCACCCTACAGCCATGTCACCTCATGGTTCTGTCACCCCACATCCATGTCAGTCCATATTTGTTATCCCATGCTTATGTCACCCCATAGCTGTGTCACCCCAAACCATGTCACCCCATGGTTCTGTCACCCCATCTTTATGTCACCCTACCCACATCCATGTCACCCCACATTTATATCACCCCATATCTGTGTCACCCCACATCCGTGTCACCCCATGGTTCTGTCACCCCATATTTATGTCACCCCACCTCCATGTCACCCCACATCCATGTCACCCCATGGTTCTGTCACCCCACATCCGTGTCACCCCACATCCGTGTCACCCCATGGTTCCTTCACCTCATATTTATGTCACCCCACCTCCATGTCACCCCACATCCATGTCACCCCATGGTTCTGTCACCCCACATCCGTGTCACCCCACATCTGTGTCACCCCATGGTTCCTTCACCCCATATTTATGTCACCCCACCTCCGTGTCACCCCACATCTGTGTCACCCCATGGTTCTGTCACCCCATCTTTATGTCACCCCGCCTCCATGTCACCCCACCTCCGTGTCACCCCCTGGCCCCGTTGCGACTCACGCAGTGGGAACACGGTGGTGCCAGCGGTGAGGCTGTTGAGGGAGACGCCGTAGGGCGGCACGCTTTGGTTCAGGTACAGCAGGGAGTTGACAGCGAAGATCACAACCCCACCTGCACAGAGGGATGGCAGCCATGTGGCACCGGGTGACACCGTTGTGACACCGGGTGACACGAGGGTGGCACTGGCTGAGGTTCCATCACCAATATGTCACCAGGAATAGCACCAGGGTGGCATTGGGATGCCACCAGGATGGCACCAGGATGACATCGGGAATGTCACCAGCAATGGCACCAGGACTGATACCAGGAATGGCACCAGGATGGCAGCAGGAACATCACTGGGAATGTCACCAGGAATGTCATCGGGATGGATGGCACCAGGAATGTCACTGGGAACATCACTGGGAACGTCACCAGGATGGCACTGGAAACATCACTGGGAGGTCACCAGGAATGCCATCGGGATGGCACCAGGATGACACTGGGAATTCCACCGGGAATGTCATCGGAATGGCACCGGAATGGCACCAGGATGGCACCAGGATGGCACCAGGAACATCACTGGGATGTCACCAGGAATGTCAGTGGGATAGCACCAGGATGTCACCAGGATGGCACCAGGAATGTCAGTGGGATGGCACTGGGATGACACTGGGAATGTCACCAGGAATGGCATCAGGATGGCACCAGGAAAATCACTGGGATGACACCAGGAATGTCATCGGAATGGCACCAGAATGTCACCAGGATGGCACCAGGAACATCACTGGGGTGGCACCAGGAACGCCATCGGGGTGGCACCAGGATTACACTGGGAATGTCAGCAGGATGGCACCAGGATGGCACCAGGAACATCACTGAGATGTCACCTGGAATGTCATCAGGATGGCACCAGGAAATCACCAGGATGGCACTGGGATGGCACCAGGAACATCACCAGGATGGCACCAGGAATGTCACCAGGATGGCACCAAGAATATCAGTGGGATGGCACCAGGAACATCTCTGGGATGTCACCAGGAATGTCACCAGGAAGTCACCGGGAATGTCACTGGGAACATCACTGGGAACGTCACCAGGATGGCACTGGAAACATCACTGGGATGGCACCAAGATGGCACCAGGAACGTCACCAGGATGGTACCATGATGGCACCAGGAACGTCACCAGGATGACAGCAGGAGACCCAGAACACCACTGAGATGGACATCAAGGACATCACCAAAAACATCACTGAGGATGTCACCCAGAATGTCACCCAGAACGTCACCAAGGATGTCACCTGGAACATCAGCAAGGCTGTCACCTGAATGTCACCGGGATTGTCACCAAGGACGCCACCCAAAACATTACCAGGATTGTCAGCCACAATATAATTGTCACTGTCATCTAAGATGTCACCAGGATTGTCACCAAGGATGTCACCCGGAACACTGGCAAGGCTGTCACCCAGAACATCACCGGGACTGTCACCAAGGACATCACCCAGAATGTCACCAAGCACGTCACCCAGAACACTGCCAAGGCTGTCATCCAGAATGTCAGCAGAAACAACACCCAAAACATCACCAAGGCTGTCACCCAAAATGCCACCAAGGTTGTCACCCAGCACATCGCCAGGAATGTCACCAAGGCTGTCACCCAAAACGTCACCGGGATTGTCACCCAGAACATCACCCAGAATGTCACCAAGGCTGTCACCCAGAACATCACCAGAAACAACACCCAGAATATCACCAAGGCTGTCACCTGGAACACTGACAAGGCTGTCACCCAGAATGTCATCGGGACTGTCACCCAGAATGCCACCAAGGCTGTCACCCTGAATGTCACTGGAACTGCCACATAGGATGTCACCCAGAATGTGATCAGAAACAACACCCAGAACGTCACCAAGGCTGTCACCTGGAACACTGACAAGGCTGTCACCCAGAATGTCACTGGGACTGTCACCCAGGACATCACCAGGAATGTCACCAAGGCTGTCACCCAGAACACTGGCAAGGCTGTCACCCAGAATGTCACCGGGATTATCACCTAGAACGTCACCAAGGCCACCACCTGGAACACTGACAAGGCTGTCACCCAGACTGTCACCAGGATTGTCACCAAGGACATCACCCAGAGTGTCACCAAGGCCGCCACCCAGGCCATCACCGAACATTCCCCGCCACACCCCCACAACACCCTCAGAGCACCTCCCCCACCCCCTCCTCACCACCACCAACCACAACGTCCCCAGAGGGGTCACCCGGCCCCCCGCAGCCCCCCACCCCCCCCGGCTCTCACCGATGGGTTTGGGGACGGCCAAGGCCTGCGTGCAGTCGAAGGGCAGATTGCTGAGGGACCAGATGACGGGGTGCACCTTCTGCATGATGTTCAGGGAGATGGCCACGATGCTGCACGTGTCCTGACGCACCGCCACGCGCCTGACGGGACGGGCTGTCACCTCTCTGCCACCTCCCCATCACTGTCACCTCACTGCCACTTCCCCATCACCATCACCTCACTGCCACCACCCCATCACCATCACCTCACTGCCACCTCCCTGTCAATGTCACCTCGCTGCCACCTCCCCATCACTGTCACCTCCCCGTCACCTCACTGCCACATCACCGTCACCTCACTGTCACCTCACTGCCACCTCCCCATCATCGTCACCTCCCCGTCACCTCACTGCCACCTCCCCATCATCGTCACCTCGCTGCCACCTCCCTGTCAATGTCACTTCACTGCCACCTCCCCATCACCGTCACCTCACCGTCACCTCACTGCCACCTCCCTGTCAATGTCACCTCACTGCCACCTCCCCATCACCATCACCTCACTGCCACCTCACTGCCACCTCCCCATCACTGTCACCTCGCTGTCACCTCGCTGCCACCACCCCATCACCATCACCTCACTGCCACCTCCCTGTCAATGTCACCTCACTGCCACCTCCCCATCACTGTCACCTCACTGTCACCTCACTGCCACCACCATCACTTCCCCATCACTGCCACCTCCCTGTCATCTCCCCATCCCCACCACCTCCCCATCCCCATCCTCATCCTCTCCCCATCTCCATCCCCATCCTCATCCCCTCCCCATCACCTCCTCATCACCATCCCCACCACCTCCCCTCCCCATCTCCTCCCCAACTTCTCCCCATCCCCTCCCCATCCCATCTCCATCCCCTCCCCATCACCTTCCCCTCCCCATCTCCACTCATCCCCATCCCTACCACCTCCCCATCCCCACCCCCCATCACTTTTCCATCCCCTCCCCATCCTCTCCCCATCCCCATCCCCATCACCTCCCTACCACCTCCCCCTCCACATCACATCCCCCTCCCCATCTCCCCCTCACCCACAGGGGAGGGCTGGAGGGGTTTCCTTACCCCGGCCACGTCTGGTTGGGCTCGAAGAGGATGAGGAGGGTGGGCTCGTAGTAACCGCACAGGAACTGCATGTCGATGATGTTGAGCAGCTTCTCGTCCAGCTCCCGCACGTCGATGATGTAGCTGGGCAGGAAGCTCGACTTCTGCCTGCCACCAAAGGGGGATGTGGGCTGGGGGTTCTGGGGGGGGGGGGGCGCGCCCCAAAAAGCCCCCAAGGGTGGGGACCCCATGGCCTGAACCAAACCAGCATGGGGCACCTCTGGGATCTGGGCCACACTGAGTCAGGCGTTGGCCACAGTGAGCCAGGAATCGATGGAATGACCACACTGAGCTCCATGCTGGACACGTGGAGCTGAGCACTGGCCACACTGAGCCACACACTGGCCACACTGAGCCATAAATTGGGTGAGGTGACCACACTCAGCTACGTGTTGGCCACATGGAGCTGAACATTGGCCACGTTGGCCACACTGAGCCATACATTGGCCACAATGAGCCATAAATTGGGTGAGTTGACCACACTCAGCTCCGTGTTGGACACCTGGAGCTGAGCATTGGCCACACTGAGCCACACACTGGCCACACTGAGCCATAAATTGGGTGAGTTGACCATACTGAGCTCCGTGTTGGACACATGGAGCTGAACATTGGCCATGTTGGCCATACTGGCCCATGCTGAGCCACTGGTTGGTCAAGTTGACCATTCCTGAGCTCCATGTTGGCCAAACCAGGCCATGTGATGGCCACGTTGCACCACAGGTTGGTCAAGTTGACCACTCTGAGCTCCATGTTAGCCACATGGACCACAGGTTGGCCATGTTGGCCACACCAGGAAACGTGATGGCCACGTTGGGCCACAGGTTGATCAAGTTGACTGCACCGAGCTCCATGTTAGCCACATGGACCACAGGTTGGCCATGTTGGCCACACCAGGCCATGTGATGGCCACATTGCGCCATGGGTTGATCAAGTTGACCACTCTGAGCTCCATATTGGCCACACGGAGCCACATGTTGCCCATGCTGGCCACACTAGGCCACATGATGGCCATGTTGAGCCACAGGTTGATCAAGTTGACTGCACTGAGCTCCATTTTAGCCACATGGACCATAGGTTGCCCACATTGGCCACACCAGGCCACGTGATGGCCACGTTAGGCTACAAGTTGATCAAGTTGACTGCACTGAGCTCCACGTTAGCCACATGGAGCCTTGAGCTGGCCAGTGAGCCACGTGAGGGTCACACCGGCCACACCGAGTCACAGACTGGTCAAGTCGACTGCCCTGAGCTCCGTGTTGGCCACAAGGACCCACGTGGTGGCCATACAGAGCCACAGGGTGGCCATCTTTGCTCAGCCCCGCAGTCGCCCTCTCTCACCCCTCTCCCACCAGGCCCTCGTGCTCGTCGGCCAGCGAGTCTCTGCGGAAGGGCAGCACCACCAGCCGCGTGCCGTAGATGAGCATCACGGCGCAGCGCCCGTCGGGGTCCACGCGCACTTTGGGGATGTGCACGTTCTGCACGAAGCCGTCCTGCGCGGGGCGAGAGTGGAGGGCGGGGGGTCACGGGGCTGCCCGTTCCCCCCAGCACCCAGCCCCACCCCCCAGCCCCACAGCCACCCGCAGCTCCGGCTCCTCGAAGTAGTGCAGCGAGAGCGTCTTCAGGTCGTGCGTGCCGGGGTCGTACTCCACCACTGAGAGCTGCAATGGGGGCGACACGGTGGAGCGGGGACACGCGTTCCCACCCCCATCCCATCCCCATCATGTCCCCATCCCATCCCACCCCCATTACATTCCCATTACGTCTTCATCCCATCCCACCCCCATCCCTGTCCCCATCCCACCCCCACCCCATTCCCATTATGTCCCCATCCCACCCCCATTCCTGTCCCCATTATGTCCCCATCCCCATCCCATCCCTATTACTTTCCCATCCCATCCCCATTATGTCCCCATCCCATCCCACCCCCACCCCATTCCCATTATGTCCCCATCCCATCCCCATTCCTGTCCCCATTATGTCCCCATCCCCATCCCATCCCTATTACTTTCCCATCCCATCCCCATTATGTCCCCATTATGTTCCCATCCCCACCCCTGTCCCCATTATGTCTCCCTCCCCATCCCCATTATGTTCCCATCCCCATCTTCATCCCCATCCTCATCCCTGTCCCCATTATGTTTCCATCCCCATGCTCATTCTCATCCCCATCCCTGCCCCAATTATTTTCCCATCCCTGTCCCCATTATGTCCCCATTACATCCCCCTCTCCATCCCCATGATGTTCCCATCCCCATCTTCATTCTCATCCCCACCCCTGTCCCCAATACGTTCCCATCATGTTCCCATCCTCATCCCATCCCTGTCCTCATCCCCATTCCTGTCCCTATCCCCATACCTGTCCCCATTATGTTCCCGTCCCCATCTTCATCCCCATCCCCATTCCTGTCCCCATTACGTTCCCATCCCTGTCCCTAATGTATCCCGTCCCCATTATGTCCCCCTCCCCATCCCCATTATGTTCCCATCCCCACCTCCATCCCATCCCCATCCCTGTCCCCATTATGTCCCCATCCCATCCCATGCCCAACCGTATCTCCACCCCATCCCCATACCTGTCCCCATTCCTGTCCCCACTGTGTCCCCATCCTTGTTCCCATCCCCATCATGTCCCCATCCCCACCCTCATCTCCATCCCATCCCATCCCCACCTCCATCCCCTTCCCATTCCCATCCCATCCCCATCTCTATTATGTCCCCATCCCCACCCCATCCCAACTCCATCCCCATCCTCATTCCAACCCCATCCCCACTCCATCCCATCCCAAACTCCATCCCCATTCCATCCCATCCCAAACTCCATCCCCATTCCATCCCATCCCATCCCCACCCCATCCCATCCCCTATCCCCACTCCATCTCATCCCAACTCCATTCTCATCCCTACCCCACCCCATCCCCAACCCACCCCCATCCCATCCCATTCCCACCCCATCCACATCTCCACCCCATCCCAACCCCATCCCCACCTCAAAGCCCATCCCATCCCCACTCCATCCCATCCCCACTCCACCCCCATCCCCACTCCATCCCATCCCCACTCCAACCCCACCCCCATCCCTATCCCCATCCCGTCCCTACCACGTTCCCATTATGCCCCCATCCCCCTCCCCACCCCGCCCCCCTGACACCCCCACCCCATTCCCACCTTGGCATCCTTGAAGCTGAGCAGCAGGGCGTCCCTCTTGGCTCCTGCCAGCTGCACGCTGGCCATGGACATGACGTTGCCGAAGAAGGAGAAGGAGGCCACGAGCTCCAGCTTCTCCTTGTGGCCTCTGCCCTCTGTGGGGACACGGGGATGTCACAGGGGGGACGCGGTGTCACCACCCCCCCCCAGAGCCACCCACATCAGCCCAGCCTCGGCAACGCATCGGGTTCATCCCATAGGGTGAGCCACGGGGAACGGCAACGCCCCACAGCCACCGACGTCCCACCAACCTCCCGCAGCCACCAGCACCCCACAACCACTGACATCTCACAACCACTGAAATCCCACAGCCACCAGCACCCCACAACCATCAGTGTGCCAACAACCGCCAACACCCCATAACCATCAAGGTCCCACAACCACCAGCACCCCACAACCACCAGCACCCCACAACCACTGATGTCCCAGAACCACCGACGTCCCACATCCGTTGACACCCCACAACCACCAACAGCTGACAACCAACACACCAACAGCCGCTGATTTCTCATAGCCAATCCCACAACCATCAACACCCCATAACCACCTACACCTCACAACCACCTACACCCTGCAGCCACTGACATCCCACAACCATTGAAATCCCACAACCACCAGCACCCCACAACCATCAGTGCGCCAACAACCGCCAACACCCCACAACCATCAATGTCCCACAACCACTGACATCCCACAGCTATCAGTGTTCCTCTACCACCCACACCCCACAATCACCAATGTCCCACAATCACCAGCCTCTCACAACCACCCACACCCCATTAACATCCCACAACCATCAGTGTCCCACAACCACCGACCTCCCACATTCATCGACACCCCATAACCACCAACACCCCACAACACCAACAACTGACACCCCAACAGCCACCACAATCCCACAACCACCAAGATCCCACAACCACCAACACCCCACAACCACCAATTTTCCACAACCACCAACACCCCACAACCACAATCCCACAACCACCGATGCCCCACTGACATCCCACAACCAACGTCCCACAAGCATCCACACCCCACAACCACAACCACTGACACCCCGCAACAACCAGCACCCCACAACCACCAACACTCCAACACCACCAACACCCCAACAACCATCACCATCACACATCCATCAACACCCCACAACCACCAACAGCCCACAACCATTGATGTCCCACTGACATCCCAAAACCACCACTGTGACACCCCACAACCAACACCCCACAATCATCAGTATCTCACCAGCATCAATGCCCCACACCCACCAACACCCCACAACCACCGCCGTCCCACAACCACCACTGTGACACCCCACTGACATCCCAAAACCACCATCGTGACACCCCACAACCACCAACACCCCACAACCACCACCAAACACCCAACACCACCCACAGCCCACACTGGGGTGTCACACTATTGGGTGTCACATGGGGGAGGCTGACAACATTGAGGTGTCACACTGGGGGGGGGAGGGGGGGTGACAAAGTCAAGGTGTCACACTGTTAGGTTTCACACTGGAGGGTGACAATGTTGGGGTGTCACGTTGGGGGGTGTGACAATGTCGGGGTGTCCCTTTGGGGGGGTGACAATGTTGCGGTGTCACAGTGTTGGCTGTCACACTGTTGGGTTGACAACATTGGGATGTCACACTGGGGGAGATGACAACATTGGTATGTCACGCTGTTGGGTGTCACGCTGAGGGGTGACAATGTTGGGGGTGTCATGATGGGGGGGGTGACAATGTCAGGGTGTCACACTGTTAGGTGTCACTCTGGAGGATGACAACGTCAGATGTCACATTAGGGGGGTGACAATGTTGGGATGTCACACTCGGGGGGGGTGACAATGTTGCAGTGTCACACCGGGGGGGGGAGTCAATGTTGGGGAGACACACTGGGGAGTGACAACGTTAGGGTGTCACACAGTGTGGGGGGTGACAATGTTGGGGTGTCACACTGTCGGGAGGATCACAGTGTTGGGGTGACGCTGTCAGGGGTGATGTTGGGGGGGGTCACGTTGTTGGGGAGGTCAAACTGTTGGGAAGGGTCACATTGGTGGGGTTTCACACTGTGGGGGGGGGAGTCACAGTGTTGGGGTGACGCTGTCAGAGGTGATACTGGGGTGTCACACTGTCGTTGGTGGGGTCACATTGTTGAGGTTTCACTGTTGCGGTGACACTGTCAGGGGTGATGTTGGGGGTGTCACATTGTTGGGGTGTCACACTGTTGGGGTGACGCCGTCAGGGGTGATGTTGGGAGGGTCACATTGTTGGGGCGTCACACTGTTGTTGGAGGGGTCACATTGTTGGGGTTTCACACTGCTGGGGGGATCAGACTGTTGGCATAACACTGTCGGTGGGGGGTCACATTTTTGGGGGTGACAATGTTGGGGGGGTCACATTGTTGGGTATCACACTGTGGGGGTGACAAAGTCGGGGTGTCACACTGGGGGGAAAGGGTGACAGCACTGGGGTGTCACACATTCGGGGAGGGGTCCCACATTTGGGGAGGGGTCCCACCCCCACCTACCTGCATTGCGATCTCCTTTGCCTCCGCTCTGCCAACAGAACACAGACCAGCATCAGAGCTGCCCCACACCAACACCTCCACCCCACACTTATGGGGCAGATCCCGGGGGTCCCATGGGAGGGATTGGGGGAGGTCAGAAACGCTCTGGGGGTCCATGGGGGGGTCAGAAATGCTTCGGATGTCCCATGGGATGGGTTTTGGGGGGTCAGAAACACTCCAGGGGTCCCGTGGGGGGGATTTGGGGGAGGTCAGAAATACTCTGGGGTCCACTATTGGGGTTTTGGGGGGGGGTCAGAAATGCTGTGGGGGTCCCATGGGGGGGATCTGGGGGGACAAAAACGGGAGGGGGGGATATGGGTGTCATAAATGCTCCGGGGGCCCCATGGGGGGGTAATTTGAGGGGTCCCATTGGGGGGGGGGGGGAGGGGTTTGGGGGTCAGAAACACTCTGGGGGCCCATGGAGGGGTCAGAAACACTCCAGGGGTCCCAAGGAGGGGATTTGGGGGGGTCAGAAACACTCTGGTGTTCCTATGGGGGGGATTTGGGGGTCAGAAATGCTCTGAGGATCCCATGGGGGGGGCTATGGGGGTCAGAAACACTCTGGGGTCCCATGGGGGGGTCAGAAATGCTCTGGGGGTCCAATGGTGGGGGGGGGCTATGGGGGTCAGAAACACTCTGGAGGTCCCAAGGGGGGGTTATGGGGGTCAGAAACACTCTGGGGGTCCCAAGGGGGGGGTTTCGGGGGGGTCATAGAGGCACCTCAGCATCGTGGTTGAGGCGATAGACGTAGAGCTGCGAGGTTCCGGCCACCACCAGGTTGCGTTCGGCCGTGCCGAAGAAATGGCAGTAAAGGCAGAACTCCAACCCCGTGGGGGGGTGGGCCTGCTTGTACACCGCGTACATGGCGGGGGGGGGGGGGGGCGCCCTATAGCCGCCCTACAGCGGCCCTATAGAGGCCCTATAGCGGCCCTATAGCCAGACTGCCGTCCCAGCCACCAATCCCAGCGCTCCTGGGGGGAAACAGAGAGGTTGGGGTCAGTGGGGAAATGGAACGCACACATGGGGGTGCTGTGGGGCTGCCCTCACCCCACTGCGCCCATAAACACCCAGGGTGACCCCATAAAATCTATGGGTCTCTATGCCCACCCTATAGCGGCCGTACAGCCACCCTATAGCCAGCCCACCAGCCCAGCCACCAATTCCAGCGCTGCTGGGGGAAATGGAGAGATTTAGGGTCAGTGGGGAAGTGGAACACACACATAGGGGTGCTGTGGGGCTGCCCCCACCCCACTGCGCCCCATAAACACCCAGGGTCACCCCATAGCATCTATGGGTCTCCATGGCCACCCTACAGCCACCCTATAAGCAGACTGCCAGCACAGCCACCAATTCCAGCGCTGCTGGGGGAAATGGGGAGGTTGGAGTCAATGGGGAACTGGGAAGCATCCATAGGGCTTCTATGGGGCTGTCCCTAAACCACGGCACCCCACAAACACCCAGGGTGACCCCACAGCATCTATGGGTCTCTAGGCCCACCTTATAGCAGCCCTATAGCCGCCCTATAGCCAGACTGCCAGCCCAGCCACCAATTCCAGCAGTCCTGGGGGAAATGAAGAGGTTGGGGTCAGTGGGGAAGTGGAACGCACACATAGGGGTGCTATGGGGCTGCCCCCACCCCACTGCACCTCATAAACACCCAGGGTCACCCCATAGCATCTGTGGGTCTCCATGGCCACCCTACAGCCACCCTACAGCCAGACTGCCAGCACAGCCACTGACTGCAGCAGTCCTGGGTGAAAATGAAGAGATTTAGGAACTGGGAAGCATCCACAGGGGTTCTGTGGGGCTGCCCCTAAACCACGGCACCCCACAAACACCCAGGGTGACCCCATACAATCTGTGGGTCCCTATGGCCACCCTACAGCCACCCTATAAGCAGACTGCCAGCCCAGCCACCGATGGCAGCGCTGCTGGGGGAAACTGAGAGATTTAGGGTCAATGGGGAAATGGGAAGCACCCATAGGGATTCTATGGGGCTGCCCCTAAAGCACAGCACCCCATAGACACCCAGGGTGACCCCATAGAATCTGTGGGTCTCCATGGCCACCCTACAGCTGCCCTATAGCTGCCCTATAGCCAGACTGCCATCCCAGCCACCAATTCCAGCGCCCCACCCAAGAGCAGCCCCACAGCACCCAAAGGTGCCTCTATGGGTGATCCTAAAGGGCCCCTACAGCACCCCGTAGGCACCCAGGACTGACCCCATAGCACCTATGGGTCTCAAAGCCCCTCAAGCAGCCCCACAGCACCCAAAGGTGCCTCTATGGGTCATCCTATAGGGCCCCTACAGCACCCCATAGGCACCCAGGAGTGACCCCATAGCACCTATGGGTCTCAAAGCCCCCCAGGCAGCCCCACAGCACCCAAGTGGATCAGCCTATGGGAATCCTCCCACCCCACAGCACCCCACAGATGCACCCACCGTCCCCCAGGATTGGCCCCACAGCACCTATGGGTCCCAGTGCCCCCCAAGCAGCCCCACAGCACCCAAAGGTGCCTCTATGGCTCAGCCCATGCCCCTCCCCCCGCCCCATTGCGCCCACCGACCCCACAGACCCCCCCCCAAACCGCCTCACCGCCTCCCGCCACGCGCGGGGCCGGAAGGGACGGGGGCGAAACAACGAGAGGCCGGAAGTGGGCGGAGCGGAGCGGCGGGGAGATGGGCCCAGCTAGGCTAGAACCATAGAGATGAGTCCTCCGGTGGAGGACTGCGGGGCACTGGGCGGTGTGGGGGGACATATAGGGGCTGTGCGGATTTATGGGGTCTGTAGGGATTTATATAGGAGCTGTGGGGGCCTATAGGGGCTGTAGGGATCTATGGGGTTTGTAGGGATCTATATAAGAGCTGTGGGGACCTATAGGGGCTGCGGTGATCTATAGGGGCTGTGGAGACCTATGGGGTCTATGGGCATCTATATAGGGCTGTGGGGATCTATGGGGTCTATACGGATGTATATAGGGGCTGTGGGGACCTTTAGGGGCCGTGGGGACCTATGGGGTCTCCCATATAGGGGGACATGTAGGTGCAGTGAGGATCTATGGGGTCTGTAGGGATCTATATGGGTACTATGGGGATCTATGGGGTCTATACGGTTGTATGTAGGGGCTGCGGGGACCTATGGGGTCTGCAGGGATCTATAGGGGCTGTGGCAATCTCTGTGGGATATATGGAAGGGGCTATGGGGATCTATGGGGTGTGCAGGGAACTATATAGGGGCTGTGGGACTTATAGGGTCTATAGGGATCTATATAGGGCTGTGGGGATCTATGGGGTCTGTACGGATGTATATAGGGGCTGTGGGGACCTATAGGGGCTATGAGGATCTATGGGGTTTGTAGGGATCTGTATAGGTGCTGTGGGGGCCTATAGGGGCTGTGGGGCTTATGGGGTCTATAGAGATCTATACTGGGGCTTCGGGGATCTATGGGGTCTGTAGGAAACTACCGGAGCTGTGGGGATCTGTAGGGGTTGTAGGGACCTGTAGGGGCAGTGGGACCTATGGGGTGTGTAGGGAACTGTATAGGAAGCTGTAGGGACCTATAGGAGCTGTAGTGATCTATAGGGGCTGTGGGTACCTATGGGGTCTGTATGGATCTATATAGGGCTGTGGGGACGTATGGGGGCTATGAGGATCTATGGGGTCTGTAGGAATTATTGTAGGGGCTGTAGTGATCTATAGGGGCTGTGGGTACCTATGGGGTCTGTATGGACCTATATAGGGCTGTGGGGACCTATGGGGTCTATAGGGCTCTATATAGGGGCTGTGGGAACCTATAGGGGCTATGAGGATCTATGGGGTCTGTAGGAATTTATATAGGGGCTGTAGTGATCTATAGGGGCTGTGGGTACCTATGGGGTCTGTATGGACCTATATAGGGCTGTGGGGACCTATGGGGTCTATAGGGATCTATATAGGGGCTGTGGGAACCTATAGGGGCTGTGAGGATCGATGGGGTCTGTAGGGATTTATATAGGAGCTGTGGGGCTTATGGGGTCTATAGAGATCTATATAGGGGGCATGAAGATCTATGGGGTCTGTAGGAATCTACATAGGGGCTGTGAAGCATATAAGGTCGATAGGGATCTATATGGGCGGACCTATATAGGGGCTGTGAGGGTCTATGGGGTATGTAGGGATTTATATAGGAGCTGTGGGCACCTATATAGGGTCTGTGGGGATCTATGGGGTCTGTATGGAGCTGTTATGGGGTCTGTATGGAGCTGTATGGGGTCTGTATGGAGCTGTATGGGGTCTGTATGGAGCTGTTATGGGGTCAGGTGGAGCTGTTATGGGGTCAGGTGGAGCTGTATGGGGTCTGTATGGAGCTGTTATGGGGTCGCAGTGCAGCTGTATGGGGTCACCATGGAAGTCTTATGGGGTCTGTATGGGGTCCGTATGGAGCTCTATGGGGTCACAGTGGAACTGTTATGGAATCTCTGTGGGGTTGCAGTGGAACAGTTATGGAGTTATAGTGCAGTTCTATGGGGTCACCATGGAACTCTTATGGGGTCACTACGGGGTTCTATGGGATCTCTGTGGTGCTGTTACATGGTCACTATGGAGTTGTTATGGGGTCACTATGGGATCCCTATGGGGCTCTTTGGGTTCTCTATGGGGCCGTTATGGGGTCTGTATGCAATCAGTATGGGGTCAGAATGGGGCTGTTATGGGGTCAGAATGGGGCTGTTATGGGGTCAGAATGGGGCTGTTATGGGGTCTCTATGGGGCTGTTATGGGGTCGCTATGGGGCTGTTATGGGGTCAGAATGGGGCTGTTATGGGGTCTCTATGGGGCTGTTATGGGGTCAGAATGGGGCTGTTATGGGGTCTCTATGGGGCTGTTATGGGGTCAGAATGGGGTCAGAATGGGGTCAGAATGGGGCTGTTATGGGGTCTCTATGGGGCTGTTATGGGGTCGCTATGGGGCTGTTATGGGGTCAGAATGGGGCTGTTATGGGGTCAGAATGGGGCTGTTATGGGGTCTCTATGGGGCTGTTAT
Source organism: Phasianus colchicus (assembly GCF_987193195.1). Classification (NCBI taxonomy): domain Eukaryota; kingdom Metazoa; phylum Chordata; class Aves; order Galliformes; family Phasianidae; genus Phasianus; species Phasianus colchicus. The sequence goes on from NC_143438.1 coordinate 95,691,233, forward strand.
GGGGTCACTATGGGGCTGTTATGGGGTCGCTATGGGGTTGTTATGGGGTCAGAATGGGGCTGTTATGGGGTCACTATGGGGCTATTATGGGGTCAGAATGGGGCTGTTATGGGGTCTCTATGGGGCTATTATGGGGTCAGAATGGGGCTGTTATGGGGTCTCTATGGGGCTGTTATGGGGTCTCTATGGGGCAGTGATGGGGTCACGTTGTGGTGCTGCCCTGCCCTTGTGGCCATTTTTTGTCCCTGTTTGCCAACTTTGGGGCCAGTCTGAGTCACCTCCGGGTGTCACCTCCCTTGGGTGGGGGGGGGTTGAGGCACCACAACTGCACTGACGGGGACAACGAGCACCCAAAGGTGACCACTGGGGAGGGTGGGGTCACCCTTGGGTGGGTTGGTAAACGTGGGGGGGTCCTGGCACCCATGGGTGGGGGCTGAGACCTGTGGGGGGTTTTTTGTGACACCCATAGGTGGGACAGTGGCACCCATTGGGGGGGGGGAGAGCTGAGACTTCTGGGGGCGTCTTGGCACCCATGGGTGGGACAGTGGCACCCATGGAGGTGCAGACACCCATGGGTGGTGAATGGTGACACTCGTGGGGGGGTCCTGGCACCCATGGGGGGGACAGTGGCACCCATTGGGGGGGCTGGGGGGTGAGACCCATGGGTGGGGTTGTGGCACCCATGGGTTTGACAATGGCACCCACTGGGGGGGACTGAAATGTGGGAGGGGGTTCAGGCACCCATGGGTGGGACAGTGGCACCCATTGGACGGGGATGGGGGTGAGACCCGTGGATGGGGTTGTGTCACCCATGGGTGGGACAGTGGCACCCTTGGGGGGGGTTGGCACATGTAGGGGGGGTCCTGGCACCCATGGGTGGAATGGTGGCACCCTTGAGGTGGGGGCTGAGACCTGTGGGGGGTGTTTGTGGAGGGTGGCAGGGGGGTGAGACGCGTGGGGGAGGTCGTGGCACCCATGGGTGGGGGTTGGCACCCATAGGGGAGGCTGAGACCCGTGGGTGGGGTGGTGTTGGCACCCATAGGTGGGACAGGGGCACCCATGGGTGGTTCTTGATAGTGTGGGAGGGGGTTCCAGGCACCCATGGGTGAGGTGCTGGCACCCACGGATGTGGGCTGAGACCTGTGGGGGGGTGTTTGTGACACCCATAGGTGGGACAGTGGCACCCATTGGGGCGGCTGGCACCCATGGGTGGGAGGTGGTGACACTCGTGGCTCTGGGGGGTTCCTGGCACCCATAGATAGGACAGCAGCACCCATGGGAGGTTCTGATACGTGTGGGATGGGGTTCTGGTACCCATGGGGGGAGAGTTGGGACCCGTGGGGGGGGCCTGGCACCCATAGGTGAGACAGTGACACCCATGGTGGTGCAGACACCCATGGGTGGCGAATGGTGACACTCGTGGGGGGGGGTCCTGGCACCCATGGGTGCACCTGTGGCCATCCACGTGGTTCATAGATGGGTGCCATGTTCACATTGAAGACACGTGGGTCATGAAGGGGGGACAGTGGCACCCTTGGGTGGGTCCTGGTAACTGTGGTGGGGTCCTGAGCATCCATGGGTGGGACCTGTGGTCATACACCTGGCTCATAGATGGGTGCAATGTTCACATTGAAGCCACGTGGGTTGTGAAGGGGGGGGACAGTGGCACCCATGGGTGGGACCTGGCAGCCGGGGGGGGGGTCCTGAGCACCCATGGGTGGGAACTGGCAGCCGTGGGGGGGCCATGGGCACCCATGGGTGCACCCTGTGGTCATACACGTGGCTGATAGATGGGTGCCATGTTCGCATTGAAGCCACGTGGACCGCGGGTGGGGAGGACAGTGGCACCCATGGGTGGGAACTGGCAGCCGTGGAGTGTCATGGACACCCATGGGTGCACCTTGTGGTCATACACGTGGCTCATAGATGGGTGCAATGTTCACATTGAAGCCACGTGGATTGTGAAGGGGGGGACAATGGCACCCATGGGTGGGACCTGGCAGCCGTGGTGGGGACTGGAGCACCCATGGGTGCTCTCCGTGGCCATCCACGTGGCTCATACATGGGTGCCACGTTTGCATTGAAGACACGTGGGTCATGAAAGGGGCGACAGTGGCACCCTTGGGTGGGTCCTGGTACCTATGGGGGAGTCCTGAGCAACCATGGGTGAGACCTGGCAGCCGTGGGAGTCCTGAGCACCCATGGGTGGGACCTGGCAGCCGTGTGGGGGTCCTGAGCACCCATGGGTGGGAACTGGCAGCCGTGGGGGCTCATGGGCTCCCACGGGTGCTCTCAGTGGCGATGCATGTGGCTCATAGATGAGTGCAATGTTCACATTGAAGCCACGTGGGTTGTGAAGGGGGGGGACAGTGGCACCCATGGGTGGGACCTGGCAGCCGTGGGGGGCCCTGAGCACCCATGGGTGCACGCTGTGTCCATCCACGTCGTTCATACATGGGTGCAATGCTCACGCTGCAGCCACGTGGGTGTGGATTGTTGGGGGTAGGGGGGCAGTGGCACGCATGGGTGGGATGTGGCAGCCGTGGGGGGGTCCTGAGCACCCATGGGTGCTCCCCGTGGCCATCCACGTGGCTCATACATGGGTGCCACGTTTGCACTGAAGACACGTGGGTCATGAAGGGGGCGACAGTGGCATCCTTGGGTAGGACCTGGTAGCCATGGTGGGGTTCTGAGCACCCATGGTTGGACCCCCGTACCCGTGGGGGGGTCATTGGCACCCATGGGTGCTCCTTGTGTCCATCCACGTGGCTCATGAATGAGTGCAAAGTTCACATTGAAGCCACGTGGGTCGTGAAGGGGGGGACAGTGGCACCCTTGGGTAGGTCCTGAGCACCCATGGGTGGGACCAGGCAGCCGTGGGGGGGTCCTAAGCACCCATGGGTGGGACCTGGCGCCTATGGGGGGGGTCTTGGGCACCCATGGGTGCTCCCTGTGGCCATCCACCTGGCTCATAGATGGGTGCCATGTTCACATTGAAGCCACATGGATCGCGGGTGAGGAGGACAGTGGCACCCATGGGTGGGACGTGGCACCTGTGAGGGTACTGAGCACCCATGGGTGGGGCCTGGAACCCGTGGGGGGGTCATGGGCACCCATGGGTGCACCCTATGTCCATCCACGTGGCTCATACATGGGTGCCATGTTCACATGGAAGCCATGTGGATTGTGAAGAGGGGGACAGTGACACCCATGGGTGGGTCTTGGTACCTGTGGGGGAGTTCTGAGCACCCATGGGTGCACGCTGTGTCCATCCACCTGGCTCATAGATGGGTGCCATGTTCACTTTGAAGCCACGTGGGTCATGAAGGGGGAGACAGTGGCACCCATGGGTGGGACCTGGCAGCTGTGGGGGGGTACCGAGCACCCATGGGTGGGAACTGGCAGCCGTGGGGGGGCCATGGGCACCCATGGGTGCACCCTGTGGTCAAACACGTGGCTCATAGATGGGTGCAATGTTCACATTGAAGCCACGTGGGTTGTGAATGGGGGGACAGTGGCACCCTTGGGTGGGTCCTGAGCACCCATGGGTGGGACCTGGCGCCTATGGGGGGGTCTTGGGCACCCATGGGTGATCCCAGTGGCCATCCACCTGGCTCATAGATGGGTGCAGTGTCCACATTGAAGCCACGTGGATCACCGGGGGGGAGGGGGGAGGACAGTGGCACCCATTTGTGGGAGCTGGCAGCCGTGGTGGGGTCCTGAGCACCCATGGGTGGGAGCTGGCAGCCATGGGGGGGTTGCTGGCACTGTTGGGCACTCTGAGCACCCATGGGTGCTCCAACTCGTGGCAGGTGCAACGTTCACACTGCAGCCTCGTGGGTGGGGCCCCTGAGGGGGGTGAGCGGGGGGGGGGGGGGGGGAGGGGTGACTCGTGGCACCCATAGGTGCACCCGGCACTTCTAGGGGCGTGTCCAGCACCCATGGGTGCTCCTTGTGCCCGTGTGCAGAGTTCACACGTAGGGGGGGGGTTACGGGGGAGGGGAACCGAGGGGAGAACGATGTCACCCATTGGGGGGGTTCCAGCACCTATAGGGATGGTGACACCCTATGGGGGGTTCCCAGCACCTATGGGTGCTCCTGGCACAATGGAATGAGCCTTGGCACCCATGGGTGCTCTCTACATTCGTCCCTGCGGACCAGACCTGAGTGTGACAACCATGGGATAGGGTCACTCATGGGGGGGTCTCAGCACCTATAGGGACAATGACACTCTATGGGGTGGGGCTACCAGCGCCCATGGGTGCTCCCAGCACCGTACAGTCAGCCCAGCACACATGGGTGCTCCCTGTGCCCAAGGCCCAAACCAGAATGGGACACTTGTGGGGGGGGGACAGCGTCACCTACATGGGGCTCCCAGCACCCATAGGGACAGCCTCACCCTATGGGAGGGGGCTCCCAGCACCCATGGGTGCTCCCAGCAATGTATGGTCAGCCCAGCACCCATGGGTGCTCCCTGTGCCCAAGGCCCAAACCAGAGTGTGACACTGCTGGGACTGTGTGGGGGGGACAATGGCACCCAAAGGTGGAGATCCCAGCACCCATAGGGACAGCCTCACCCTACGGGGGGCTCCCAGCACCCATGGGTGCTCCCAGCAATGTACGGCCAGCCCAGCACCCATGGGTGCTCCCTGCTCCCATCCCTATGACCCAAACCAGAGTGTGTGACAATCGTGGGATTGTGGGGGGGGGAGGACGGGGACAGTGTCACCTACATGAGGCTCCCAGCACCCATAGGGACAGCGTCACCCTACGGGGGGCTCCCAGCACCCATGGGTGCTCCCATTCCCCACGGGGCGAACCCTGAGAATGGTTAACCCGGTGCAATCTGCAGCCAATCACCGCTGTGCCGGGGCACTTTTACAGCCCCACGGCGTCACCGACAGCCGGGTGCCGTACGGGGTGACACTCGGGTGTCCCTCAGGTGTCCCTTGGGTGCCCTTCGGGTGTCACGGAGCCTCTCCTTCGCCCCTTTCCCCCCCTTCCTCCGTTGCAGCCATGAGACGGCCGTGCTTGGCGCTGCTGGTGATGCTGGTGTGTCCAGCTTGGGCGCCGGCGGTGCGGCCAGGACGGGTGCTGGTGACCACGGGTGCCGCGGTGCCGGCGATGGCGTCGGGAGGCGATGGCAGAAGCGGTGACCTCGTGGGGAAGGCCGGGTGCCGGGCGCAGGGCCGGGCTGTGCCGTGCGGAGAGGTGAGCGCCGTGCGGAGAAAAAGGGGAGGGGAGGGGAGGGGAGGGCAAAGGGGGCAAATTCCGGCAACGCCGGGGAGCGGCGCGGCACGCAGCGCTTCCTTATGGCACCCAAGGGTGGACTGTGGAGCCTCATGGGTCCCTATGGCACCCTATGGATCCTTATGGCACCCAAGGGTGGACTGTGGAGCCTCATGGGTCCCTATGGCACCCTATGGATCCTTATGGCACCCAAGGGTGGACTGTGGAGCCTCATGGGTCCCTATGGCACCCTATGGATCCTTATGGCACCCAAGGGTGGACTGTGGAGCCTCATGGGTCCCTATGGCACCCTATGGATCCTTATGGCACCCAAGGGTGGACTGTGGAGCCTCATGGGTCCCTATGGATCCCTATGCAGCCCTATGGAACCCTATGGAGACCTATGGGTGGCTATGGCACCCTATGGATCCTGATGGGTCCCTTATGGCACCCTATGGGTCCTTATGGCACCCTATGGATCCCTATGGATCCTAATGGGTTCCTAAGGCACCCTATGGGTCCTTATGGCACCCTATGGGTCCCTATGGCACCCTATGGATCCTGATGGATCCCTTATGGCACCCTATGGATCCTGATGGGGCCCTATTGCACCCTATGGATCCCTATGGCACCCAAAGGTGGACTATGGAGCCCTATGGGTCCCTATGGCACCCTATGGGTCCTTATGGTATCCAAAGGGGAACCATGGGTCCCTTATGGCACCCTATGGGTCCCTAAGGCACCCTATGGATCCTAATGGCTCCTTATGGCACCCTATGGATCCTAATGGGTCCCTATGGCACCCTATGGCACCCTCTGGGTCCTTATGGCACCCTATGGATCCCTGAGGCACCCTATGGATCCTAGTGGGTCCCTATGGCACCCTATGGGTCCTTATGGATCCCTATGGATCCTAACGGGTTCCCAAGGCACCCTATGGATCCTGATGGGTCCCTTATGGCACCCTATGGGTCCCTAAGGCACCCAAAGGGGAACTACGGGTCCCTATAGCACCCTATGGGTCCTTATGGCACTCTATGGGTCCCTAAGGCACCCTATGGATCCTGATGGGTCCTTATGGCACCCAAAGGGGAACTATGGGTCCCTTATGGAACCCTATGGGTCCCTATGGATCCCTATGGATCCTGACGGGTCCCTTATGGCACCCTATGGATCCTTATGGCACCCAAAGGGGAACTATGGGTTCATGAGGCAACCTATGGGTCCTTATGGCACCCTACGAATTCGTATGGTACCCTATGGGTTCCTATGGCACCCTATGGATCCTTATGGCACCCAGAGGTGAACAATGGGTCCCTATGGCACCCTATGGATTCTGATGGGTCCCTATTGCACCCTATGGCACCCTATGGGTCCTTATGGTAACCCACGGATCCTTATGGGACCCCACACCCCATAACCCCATAACCCAACACCCCCTCACCCCACACCCTGTATCCCCACACCTTATAACCCTATACCCCATTACCCCATAACTCCACACCCCATAACCCCACACCCCATAACCACACACCCCATAATCCCATACCCCACAACCCCATAACCCCACATCCCCACACCCCATAATCCCATAACCACACATCCCATACCCCACACCCCCACACCCCCATAACCCCACACCCCATAACCCCATACCCCATAACCCCAAAACCCCATAACCCCATTACCCCATAACCCCATAACCCCAGACCCCAAAATCCCATAACCACACACCCCATAACCCCAGACCCCATACCCCCACAACCCCCATAACCCCATAACCCCACAACCCCACATCCCCACACCCCATAACCCCAGACCCCATAACCACACACCCCATAATCCCATAACCACACACCCCCATAACCCCATAACCCCATAACCCCATAACCCCAAACCCCATAACAACAGCCGCTTCCATGTCATTGAAACTCAGGGTGACATCGACCCCACAAACGTCACCGACCCCAAAAATAACTCTGACCCCATAAATGACACTGACCCCACAAATGTGATCTATGGGGTGAGTGGGGGCATTTATGGGGCAGGGGGGGCATCTATGGGGTCAGTGGGGGAATCTATGGGGTGGGGGTGTGGGGTATGGGGTGTGTGGTTATGGGATTATGGAGTGTGGGGATGTGGGGTTATGGGGTTGTGGGGTATGGGATTATCTATGGGGTCAGTGGGGGAACTTATGGGGCCAGTGAGGACATTTATGGGGTGGTGGCATCTATGGGGTCAGTGGGGGCATCTGTAGTAGGGTTGAAGGGGTGGGGGGGGGATGGACACTCGTTATGGGGTGGGGACTCCCTGACCCTATATCCACCCCTGACCCCACACCCCCCCAACCCCATATCCCCCCCACTGACCCCATACCCCCCACGACCCCATAAAACCCCCCCTGACCATATAACCCTAATCCTCACCCCATATCCCCCCCTGACCCCATAACCCACCCCATATAACCCCCCATCCCCAAACTCACAACTCCATAACACCCCCCCCGACCCCATATCCCCCCCGACCCCATATAATCTCCCCTGACCCCATAACCCGCTCCATAACCCCACCCATTCCATAAGCCCCCTGACCCCATATACCCCCCCGACCCCATACAACCCCCCGACCCCATAACCCGTTCCATAATCCCCCCCATCCCCCAAACCCCCAACCCCATATCCCGCCCTGACCCCATATCCCCCCCGACCTCATATAACCCCCCTGACCCCATATCCTCCCCCCAGTCCCAAATATCCCCCCTCACCCCATATCCCCTCCTCACCCCATATCCTCTCTGACCCTATATCCCCCCGGTCCCATATCCCCTCTCACCCCATATCCCTCCCCCGACCCCATATCCCCCCCCAACCCTATATCCCCCCCAACCCCATATCCCCCCTGACCCCATACAACCCCCCCGACCCCATATCCCCCCCTGACCCCATATAATCCCCCTCACCCCATATCCCCCCTCACCCCATATAACCCCCCTGCCCCCACATAGGGCTCGCGCTATGGGGCCTCCTATAGGGCCGATTATGGGGCCGCCTATGGGGTCACCAATGGGGTCGATTATGGGGTCGCCAATGGGACCGGCAATGGGACCGGGAGCGCGGGAACGGAGCTGAGCGTGCTGCACCGTGAGTGGGGCATGGGGCGGCTATGGGGTCGCTTATGGGGTCGGGGGGGGATATGGGGTCAGGGCAGTTAAATGGGGTCGGGCTGGGATATGGGGTGGGGGGCGGGATATAGGGTCGGGGGGATGTGGGATGTGGGAGGTTATGGGGTCGGGAGGGTTGTATGGGGTCAGGGCAGTTAAATGGGGTCGGGGGGGGATATGGGGTGGGGGGCGGGATATAGGGTCGGGGGGTTGTGGGATGCAGGGGGTTATGGGGTCGGTTACGGGGTTGGGGGGGGTTGTATGGGGTCAGGGGGGTATATGGGGTGGGGGATGTGGGATGTGGGGGGGTTATGGGGTCGTTTATGGGGTCGGGGGGGGATATGGGGTGGGGGGTGGGATATAGGGTCGGGGGGTTGTGGGATGCAGGGGGTTATGGGGTTGGTTATGGGGTCGGGGGGGGTTGTATGGGGTCAGGGGGGTATATGGGGTGGGGGATGTGGGATGCAGGGGGTTATAGGGTCGGTTACGGGATTGGGGCGGTTATGGGGTCAGGGGGGTTGTATGGGGTCAGGGGGGGATATGGGGTGGGGGATGTGGGATGTGGGGGGTTATAGGATCAGTTACGGGGTCGGGGGAGGGATATGGGGTCGGGGGTGTTGTATGGGGTCAGGGGAGTTAAATGGGGTCGGGGGGGGATATGGGGTGGGGGGCAGGATATGGGGTCGGGGGGTTGTGGGATGGAGGGGGTTATGGGGTTGGTTATGGGGTTGGGGGGGGGATATGGGGTGGGGGATGTGGGATGTGGTGGCTTATAGGGTCGGTTATGGGGTCGGGGGGGGCATATGGGGTCGGGGGTGTTGTATGGGGTCAGGGGAGTTAAACAGGGTTGGGAGGGGATATGGGGTGGGGGGCGGGATATAGGGTCAGGGGGCTTGTGGGATGCAGGGGGTTATGGGGTCAGTTATGGGGTTGGGGGGGGGATATGGGGTCGGGGGGGTTGTATGGGGTCAGGGAGGGATATGGGGTGGGGGATGTGGGATGTGGGGGGTTATGGGGTTGGCTACGGGGTTGGGGGGGGATATGGGGGGTTATGGGGTCGGTTATGGGGTCAGTTATGGGGTTGGGGGTGGATATGGGATCGGGGGGTTTATATGGGGTCAGGGGGGCACATGGGATTGGGGCTTTGGGGGAGGGGGGTTATATGGGATTGGGGGAGGGTATGGGGTTGGTTCTGGGGGGGTTTCTAGGAGGCTGCCCCTGACCCCTGACCTCTGACCCTTGACCTCTTGACACCCATCCCTTGTAGGGTCACTGCTGGTTGTGGGGTGACCTGACCGCCCAACCCTTGACCCCTGACCCTTGACCTCTTGACCCTTGACCCCCATAGTAGGGTCATTGCAGATCCCTGTCTTCCACCCCCCCATTGTTGCTGTGGGTGTTGGGATACCTCTGACCCCTGACCCCTGATGCCCAACCCTTGTCCCCTGACCTGTGACCTTTGACCCCTGACCCCCAGAAGCATCTTAGGAAGTGGACACTGAGCCGTGACCCCTGACCCCTGCCCCCCCTTACAAGGCCACTGCAGCCAATGGATGCCTTGACCCCTGACGCCCAACCCTTGACCCCCTGACCTCTGACCCCTGACCTTTTTGACCCCTGACCCTCTCTAGTAGAATCACTGCTGGTTGTAGGCTGCCCCTGACCTGTGACCTTTGACCTCTTGACCTCTGACCCGCCTGGGAAGGTCACTGCTGGTTGTGGGCTGCCACTGACCCCATGACCCCTGACCCTTGACCCCTGACCTCCCCTGCAAGATCAGTGCTGGTTGTGGGGTGCCCCTGACCTCTGACCCCTGACCCCCCATGCAGGCTCACTGCACCCAATGTGTCGCCCTGCCCCCGTGCCCCGATGCCTAACCCTTGACCTTTGCCCTTTGCCCTTTGCCCTTGGACAGTGCCCCCACTGTCCCCATAGATGATCCCACTCACCCCATAGATGCCCTCACTGACCCCATAAGTGCCCCCCGCCCCATAGATGCCCCCACCCCATAGATTCCTTCACTGACCCCATAAGTGCCCGCACTGACCCCATAAGTGCCCCCCCACCCCATAGATGCCCTCACTGACCCCATAAGTGCCTCCCTGCCCCATAGATGCCCTCAGTGACCCCATAAGTGCCCCCAATGACCGCATAGATGCCCACACCCCATAGATTCCCCCACTGACCCCATAAGTGCCCTCACGGACCCCATAAGTGCCCCCCCCCACCCTGTAGATGCCCCCACTGACCCCATAAGTGCCCCCCTGCCCCATAGATGCCCCACTGGCCCCATAGATAATCCCACTGACCCCATCGATGCCCTCACGGACCCCATAAGTGCCCCCACTGACCCCATAGATTCCCCCACTGACCCCATAAGTGCCTCCCCGCCCCATAGATGCCCTCAGTGACCCCATAAGTGCCCCCCTGCCCCATAGATTCCCCCACTGACCCCATAGATGATCCCTGCCCCATAGATGCCCTCACTGACCCCATAAGTGCCCCCACTGACCCCACAAGTGCCCCCTGCCCCATAGATGCCCTCAGTGACCCCATAAGTGCCTCCCCACCCCATAGATGATCCCACTGACCCCATAAGTGCCCTCCCACCCCATAGATTCCCCCACTGACCCCATAAGTGCCCCCACTGACCCCACAAGTGCCTCCCTGCCCCATAGATGCCCCACTGGCCCCATAGATGCCCCTCCATCCCATAGATTCCCCCACTGACCCCATAAGTGCCCCCACCCCACAGATGTCTCCACTGACCCCATAGATGATCCCACTGACCCCATAAGTGCCCCCCGCCCAATAGATGCCCTTAGTGACCCCACAAGTGCCCCCACTGACCCCATAAGTGCCTCCCTGCCCCATAGATGCCCTCAGTGACCCCACAAGTGTCCCCTTCCCCATAGATGATCCCACTGACCCCATAGGTGCCCTCACTGACCCCATAAGTGTCCCCACCCCACAGATGTCTCCACTGACGCCATAGATGATCCCACTGACCCCATAGATGCCCTCAGTGACCCCATAAGTGCCCTCCCACCCCATAGATGCCCTCACTGACCCCATAAGTGTCCCCCCGCCCCATAGATGCTCCACTGACCCCATAAGTGCCTCCCTGCCCCATAGACGCCCTCAGTGACCCCACAAGTGCCCCCCGCCCCATAGATGATCCCACTGACCCCATAGATGCCCTCACTGACCCCATAGATGATCCCACTGACCCCATAGATGCCCTCAGTGACCCCACAAGTGCCCCCACTGACCCCACAAGTGCCCCCCGCCCCTTAGATGCCCTCAGTGACCCCATAAGTGCCTCCCCACCCCATAGATGATCCCACTGACCCCATAAATGCCCTCCCACCCCTTAGATGCTCCACTGACCCCATAAGTGCCCCCCCGCCCCATAGATGCTCCACTGACCCCACAAGTGCCCCCCGCCCCTTAGATGCCCTCAGTGACCCCATAAGTGCCTCCCCACCCCATAGATGATCCCACTGATCCCATAGACGCCCTCAGTGACCCCACAAGTGCCCTCCCACCCCTTAGATGCTCCACTGACCCCATAAGTGCCTCCCTGCCCCATAGACGCCCTCAGTGACCCCACAAGTGCCCCCCACCCCATAGATTCCCCCCCCCGCCCCATTGCAGGCTCGCTGCTTGCAGTCCTTGCGACTCTGCTGATCTCCGCCGCTGCCCCCCTGGGCGCCGTTCTGCTGCTCTGCGGCCGCTGCCCCTCGGTGCAGCGCGGGCTGCTGCAGCTCCTGCTGGCCCTGGGGGCCGGGGCTCTGAGTGGGGACGCAATGCTGCACCTCCTGCCGCAGGTACGGCGTCATACGTGTGTCATACGTGCGTCATGCGTGGGGTCGGGGGCGTGTCATAGGTGTGTGAGGTCGTGGGTGAGCTCATGTGTGGGGTCACGGGGGCGGGGGTGGTCATGTGTGGGGTCATGCTGCACCTCCTGACGCAGGTATGGGGTCATACGTGTGTCATACGTGTGTCATATGTGGGGTCAGGGGTGTGTCATGCATGTGCGAGGTCGTGGGTGTGCTCACATGTGGGGTCACGGGGGTGGGGGTGGTCATGGGTGTGGTCACGGGTCATGCATGTGGTCGTATGTGTGGTCACGGGTGTGTCTGGTCACGTATGCGGTCATACATGTGTCATACGTGGGGGCACGGGTGTGTCGTGCACGTGTGAGGTCATGAGTGTGCTCATATGTGGGGTCATGGGGGTGGGGGTGGTCATGTGTGGGGTCATGCTGCACCTCCTGCCGCAGGTACGGGGTCATACGTGTCTCATATGTGTGTCATACATGGGGTCAGGGCTGTGTCATGCACGTGTGAGGTCGTGGGTGTGCTCATATGTGGGATCATGGGTGCATGTGTGGTCATGTATGCGGTCATGGGTGTGGTCACGGGTCATACATGTGGTCATATGTGCGGCCACGGGTGTATCTGGTCATGCATGTGGTCATACATGTATCATACGTGGGGTCGGGGTGTGTGTGTGGTCATATGTGTGGTCATGCTGGACCTCCTGCCACAGGTGGGGGGTCAGATGTGTGGGTCATACGTGTGTCATACGTGGGGTCAGGGGCGTGTCGTACGTGTGTGAGGCCATGGGTGTGCACATGTGTGTGCTCATGGGTGTGTGTGGTCACGTATGTGCTCATATGTGTGATCATGGGCACATGTGGTCACATACATGACTCCACGTGTGTGTAGAAATGTGTGAGAGCTGCTACATGCGTGGTCATACATGTGTCAGGTCACACGTGTGCACCCACAAACACACGACCACACATATAAGCACATACATGACTCAGTCATGAGCACAGTTATGATCACACGTAGCTCTAGCCACATATGTGACCACACACCCATGACCACATGTATGACCACACACATGACCTGACACACACATGACCACACACACGACCACAACCATGACAACACACATGGCCACATACATGACCAGACACACGCACGAGCACATGTATGACCACATACGTGACAACACATGTGACCAGACACGCACATGACCACACATATGACCATATACATGATCAGACATACGCATGACCGCATATGTGACTGCATGTATGACCACATACATAACCAGACACACGCATGAGCGCACATATGACCACATACATGACCACATACATGACCAGACACACACACGACCACATGTATGACCACATACATGACCAGACACACGCACGAGCACACGTATGACCACACGCACGACCACATCCGTGAGCAGACACACACCCACGAGCGCACACGCCACCACATACATGACCACATGCGCCCACGCCCAGGCGTGTAACATGCGTGTGCGCGTCAGTTCCTAGAGCTGCACACGCACGAGGAGGCGGGGCAGGAGGAGCACACGCACGAGCACACGCGTGTGCAGCCGTGGCAGCTGCTGGTGGTGCTGGCGGCCATCTTCTGCTTCTTCCTGATGGAGAGGAGCCTCCGCATCGCCGGCAGGGCGGCGAAGTGCTGGGTGAGGATCCGGGGTATTATGGGATGGCGGGGAGATGGGGGGGGGGGGGATCGTGGAGGGGTTGTGGGGTGGGATGTGGGGTGGGGATATGGGGGGGACAGGGAGGGGGATATGGGGGGGGAGGTTATGGGGTGGGATATGGGGTGAGGATATGGGGTGGGATATGGGGAGGGATATGGGGTGGGGGGGCTATGGGGTGAATGGGGTTGTGGGGTGGGATGTGGGGTGGGGGGATTGTGGGGGGGTTATGGGGTGGGGGGGGTTGTGGGATGTTATGGGGTGGGATATGGGGTGGGATATGGGGTGGGGGGATTGTGGGAGGGTTTTGGGGTGGGGGAGTTGTGGGTGGGATGTGGGGTGAGGGGGTTATGGGGTGGGATATGGGGTGGGGATATGGAGTGGGGGGTTGTGAGGGGGTTATGGGGTGGGATGTGGGGTGGGGGACTATGGGGTGGGATATTGAGTGATGATATGGGGTGGGGGGGTTGTGAGGGGGTTTTGGGGTGGGGGGGTTATGGGGTGGGGGGGTTATGGGGTGGGATGTGGGTGAGGGGGCTATGGGGTGGGATATGGGGTGGGGGGGTTGTGGGGGGATCGTGGGGGGGTTATGGGGTGGGGAGGTTTTGGGGTGGGATGTGGGGTGGGGGGGTTATGGGGTGGGATATGGGGTGAGGATATGGAGGGTTTTATGGGATGGGGGTGGTTATGGGGTGGGATATGGGGTGGGAGGGGTTATGGGGGGGGGATATGGGGTGAGGGGGGTTTGTGGGGTGGGGGGACATGGAGGTTATGGGGTGGGGGAGGTTATGGGGTGAGGATATGGAGGGTCTATGGGGGGTTATGAGGTGTTATGGGGTGCTGTGGGGTGGTTTATGGGGCGCTATGGGGTGTTATGGGGTGATATGAGGTGGTATGGGGCGGTTTGGGTGTTATGGGAAGTTATGGGGCGCTATGGGGTGCTATAAGGCGCTATGGGGAGTTATGGGGCGCTATGGGACTCTATGTGGCACTATGGGGCGCTATAGGGTGGAATGGGGTGCTATGGGAACTTATGGGGCGCTATGGGGTGTTATAGAGTACTATGGGGTGATATGGTGAGATATGGGGCGCTATGGGGCGCTCTGAGGAGCTATGGGGCGCTATGGGGTGCTATGGAGAGATATGGGGTGTTATGGGAGCTTATGGGGGCTCATGGGGTGCTATCAGGTGTTATGGGGCGCCATGGGGTGCTATGGGACGCTATGGGGCGCTCTGGGTGTTATGGGAGCGTATGGGAACTTATGGGGCACTATGGGGCACTATGGGGTGCTATGGGGCGCTATGGGGTGCTCTGGGGTGCTATGGGGCGCTATGGGGCGCTATGGGGCGCTATGGAGTATTATGGGGTGTTATGGGGTATTATGGGGTATTATGGGGTGCTATGGGGCGCTGTGGGGTGCTGTGGGGCGCTATGGGGTGTTATGGGGTGTTATGGGGTATTATGGTGTATTATGGGGTATTATGGGGTGTTATGGGGTGTTATGGGGTATTATGGGGTATTATGGGGTGTTATGGGGTGTTATGGGGTATTATGGGGTATTATGGGGTATTATGGGGTGTTATGGGGTGTTATGGGGTATTATGGGGTGTTATGGGGCGCTGTGGGGCGCTATGGGGTATTATGGGGTATTATGGGGTGTTATGGGGTATTATGGGGTATTATGGGGTGTTATGGGGTGTTATGGGGTGTTATGGGGCATTATGGGATATTATGGGGTGTTATGGGGCGCTGTGGGGCGCTGTGGGGTTTCTATGGGCGCTGCTGACCCTGTGGGGCGCAGGGGGGGGCGGCGCAGCAGCAGCGGATGGAGCTGAGCGAGGAGGGGGGGGGCGGCGATGGACGGAAGGTGAGCGGGGTGAGGAGCCGGGGGGCGGGGGGTAATGGGGGCGTGTGGGGTGTGGGGTCCTATGGGGTGTGTGGGGTGTATGGGGTCCTGGGGGGTGTATGGGGTCCTGGGGGTTATATGGGGTGTGTGGGGTCCTGGGGGTGTGTGGGGTGTGTGGGGTCGTGTGGGTGTATGGGGTCCTGGGGGGGTGTATGGGGTCGCGGGGTTGTTTGGGGTCCTATGGGGTGTGTGGGGTGTGGGGGGTGTGCGGGGTGCGTGGGGTCCTCTGGGGTGTATGGGGTGTGTAGGGTGTATGGGGTGTGTGGGGTGTGTGGGGTCCTGGGGGGTGTATGAGGTGTATGGGGTGTATGGGGTGTGTGGGGTGTATGGGGTCCTGGGGGTGTATGGGGTGTGTGGGTTATATGGGGTCCTATGGGGTGTGTGGGGTCCTGGGGGGTATATGGCATCGTGTGGGGTGTATGGGGTGTATGGGGTCCTGTGGGTTATATGGGATCCTATGGGTTATATGGGATCCTGGGGGGTGTATGGGGTCCTATGGGGTGTATGGGGTCCTGTGGGGTGTATGGGGTCGGAGGGTTTATATGGGTTCATGGGGGTCATATGGGATTGGGGGGGTTATATGGGATCGGGGGCTTATGGGGTTATATGGGATTGGGGGCGTTATATGGGATTGTGTGGGGTTATATGGGATCGTGGGGGTTGTATGGGATCGTGGGGATTATGTGCGATTGGGGGGTTATATGGGATTGGGGGGGTTATATGGAATTGAGGGGGTCATATGGGATCATGGGGTTATATGGGATTGTGGGGGTTATATGGGATTGGGGGCTTATATGGGATCGTGGGGTTATATGGGATTGTGGGGGTTGTATGGGATTGGGGGGTTATATGGGATTATATGGGTTAAATGGGATCGTGGGAACTATATGGGATTGTGGGGGTTATATGGGATTGTGGGGACTATATGGGATTGTGGGGGTTGTATGGGATCATAGGGGGATATATGGGATCGGGGGCATTATATGGGATTGTGGGGGTTATATAGGATTGGGGGGGTTATATAGGATCCTATGGGCTATATGGGATCCTATGGGTTATATAGGATCAGGGGGGTTGTATGGGATCCTATGGGTTATATGGGATCATGGGGGTTATATGGGATCGGGTGGAATTATAGGGGATGGGGGGGGGGGTTGGGGGGGATTGGGGTGGGTTATAGGGGATTGGGGGGGGGTTATATGGGATCATGTGGGGTTATATGGGATTGTGTGGGATTATAGGGACCCCCAGTCCCCTATACCCCCCCCAGTCCCCTGTATCTATGGGGTGGGGGGGTTATGGGGTGGAGCTGTGGGGCCGGGGGATCTTTGGGGCAGCGCTATGGGGCACCCACTGTCCGTTGCCCCCCTCGACCCCATAGGAGCAGCCGCCCCACAGCGCTTTGAGCGACGATGAACTGCAGCGCAACGGTACGAGTGGGGCTGTGCCCCACAGCTGCCCCATAACTGCCCCATAAGTGCCCCACAGCTGCCCCATAACTGCCCCATAACTGCTCCACAGCTGCCCCATAAGTGCCCTATAGCTGTCCCATAACCACCCTATTCCTGCCCCATAGCTGCCCCATATCCAGCCCCATAACTGCCCCATAGCTGCCCCATAGCAGTCCCATAGTTACCCCATAACTTCCCCATAGCTGCCCCATAACTGCCCCATATCCAGCCCCATAATTTCCCCATAGCTGCCCCATAGCTGCCCCATATCCAGCCCCATAATTTCCCCATAGCTGCCCCATAGCTGCCCCTAAGCTGCCCTATAACTGCCCCATAGGTGCCCCACAGCTGCCCCTTAACTGCCCATAATTGCCCCATAGCTGCCCCATGTCCAGCCCCATAGCTGCCCCATAGCTGCCTCATAGCAGCCCCATAACTGCCCCACAGTGACCCCATAGCTGCCCCATAATTGCCCCATAGCCACCCCATAGCTGCCCTATAGCTGCCCCATATCCAGCCCCATAACTGCCCCATAGCTGCCCAATAGCAGCCCCATAGTTACCCCATAGCTGCCCCATAGATGGCCCATAGGTGGCCCATAGCTGCCCTATAACTGCCCTATAGCTTCCCCATTGCTGCCCCATAGCCGCCCCATAACCCACAACCCTGTATCCCACATCCCACACCCCACCCCATAACTCCATAACCCCATATCTCCACAAGTGACCCCATACATGACCCCATAACCTCCCCCATAGCCCCATATGTGACCCCTTAAGTGATCCCATACATGCCTCCATAATCCCACAACCCCATAACCGACCCCATAACCCTATACATGACCCCATAACCCCATAAGTAACCCCATGCCTGACTCCATAACCCTATACGTGACCCCATAACCCCATGACCCCATCCCTGACCCCATTACCCCATAACCCCATACATGACCCCATGACCCCATAACTCCATTACCCCATTCCTGACCCCATATCCCACCCCACAACCCCATACATGACCCACACCCCACCTCATAACCCCATGACCCCATACTGGACCCCATAACCCCATTCGTGACCCCATAACCCCATATCCCACCCGATAAGCCCATACATGACCCCATAATGCCATGACCCCACACCTGACCCCATAACTCCATAAGTGACCCCATACATGGCCCCATAACCCGACACCTGATCCCATATCCCCATAACCGCAGAAGCGACCCCATAACCCCATATATGACCCCATACCCTACTCCATAACCCCCAGACCCTATACATGACCCCATAACCCCATACGTGATCCCATAACCCCATAATCCCACAAATGACCCCACACATGACCCCATGACCCCATACATGACCCCATACCCCACCCCATAACCCCATAACCCCATAACCAACCCCATGACCCCATACGTGACCCCATAACCCCATACATGACCCCATACCCCACCCCATAACCCCATACGTGACCCCACAACCCCATATGTGACCCCATAGGTGACCCCCATAACCCCATACGTGACCCCATAACCCCATAACCAACCCCATAACCCCACACGTGACCCCACAGCCCCATATGTGACCCCATATGTGACCCCATAAGTGACCCCATAGGTGACCCCATAACCCTATACATGACCCCATAACCCCATTGGTGACCCCATACCCCACCCCCAAGCCCCACACGTGACCCCATAACCCCACACGTGACCCCATGACGCCACACGTGACCCCACACGTGACCGCCCCCCCCCCCCCCCCCCCCCAGTCCTCCAGGCGCTGCCGCTGCTGCTGACGCTGGGCGACGCGCTGCACAACGCCGCGGACGGAGTGGCGCTGGGCGCCGCCTTCAGCGCCTCCTGGCGGTCGGGGGTGGGAACTGCAGTGGCGGTGCTGCTCCACGAACTGCCGCACGAGCTGGGTCAGCGGGGGCGGGGCTCCTGGGGGAGGGACGGGTTTTGATTGGACGGGGCTGGAGGGGTGGGCGGGGTTTGTGGGGTGGGAGGGACTGGATTGGGCGGGGGGAGAGGAGTGGGTGGGAATGGATGGATGAGGCGGGACATGATTGGGTGAGGCTTTGGAGTGGGCGGGGCTTTGGGTGGGCGGGGCTAGAACCATGTGGTGTAGCTTGATTGGGCGGGGACTGTGGATGGGCGGGGTTTGTTTGGTGGGCGGGGCTAGAAGGGTTCAGCAGGACTGGATTGGGTGGGGCTTATGTGTGGGCGGGGCTAGATGGATTGGGAGGGACTTGATTGGGTGCAGCTTGTGGGGTGGGTGGGGCTACATGGATACGGCAGTGCTGGATTGGACAGGGCTTTGGGGTGGGCGGGGCTCTGGGTGGGCGGGGCTGGATGCATGGGGTGGTGCTGATTGGGTGGGGCTTATGGGCAGGTGGGACCAATGGCATGGGAGGATTTGGGAGTGGGCGGGGCTTATGGGAGTGGGGCAGTGGGAGCAACATATGGGGTCAATCTATGGGGCAGAGGTGCATTCTATAGGGCAGTGGGTCCAATCTATGGGGCGGAGGCACATTCTATGGGGCAGTGGGGCCAATCTATGGGGCAGAGGTGCATTCTATGGGGCAGCGGGGCCAATCTATGGGGTGCAGTTTCAATCTATGGGGCAGAGGCGCATTCTATGGGGCAGAGTTCCATTCTATGGGGGAGTGAAGCCAATCTATGGGGTGGAGCTTCAATCTGTGGGGCAGAAGTGCAGTCTATGGGTCAGTGGGTCCCTTCTATGGGGCAGCGGGGCACTCTCTTGGGCAGCAGGTTGAATCTATGGGGCAGAGCTGTATTCTATGGGGCAGAGGTGCATTCTGTGGGGCAGTGAAGCCAATCTATGGGGCAGAGCTCCATTCTATGGGGCAGAGGGGCTGATCTATGGGGCAGCGGGGCACTCTATTGGGCAATAGGTTGAATCTGTGGGGCAGAGCTCCATTCTATGGGTCAGAGGTGCATTCTATGGAGCTGAGCTCCATTTTATGGGGCAGAGGGGCAGATCTACGGGGCAGAACTTGGTTCTATGGGGCAGAGGGGCCAATCTATGGGGCAGAGCTCCATTCTATGGGGCAGCGGGGCTGGTCTATGGGACAGAACTGTGTTCTATAGGGCAGAGCTCCGCTCTATGGGGCAGCGGTGCCGATGTATGGGGCAGCGGGGCCGATGTATGGGGCAGAGGGGCCGATCTATGGGGCGGGGCTCCGTTCCGTGGGGCAGCGTTGCGGACGGACGCCGTCCCACAGGCGACATGGCCGCCCTGCTGCGGTCGGGGCTGAGCGCGGGGCGGGCCGTGCTGCTGAACGCCGTGGCGGCGCTGCCCGCTTTGATCGGCGTGGGAGCCGGGCTGGCCATCGGAACCGACGCGGAAGCGCTGAGATGGGTGTGCGGGGCGGCGGCGGGGATCTTCCTCTATGTGGCGCTGTGCGACATGGTGAGAATGGAGGATGATGGGAGAGCGCGTTAGGGGAAAGGGGAGTGTGCGGTGGGGGATCATGGGATAGCGTAATATGGGATGGGGGGGGGGATCGTGGAATGGGGGATCATGGGAGAGCGCGTTAGGGGAAGGGGGTGTGTGGGATGGAGGATCATGGGATAGCGGTATGTGGACTGGGGAAGCGTGGGATGGGGATCATGGGATAGCATATTATGGGATGGTGGGGTCATGGAATGGGGGATCATGGGAGAGCGCGTTAGGGGAAGGGGGAGTGTGCGGTGGGGGATCATGGGATAGCGTAATTCCTGGGGGTTGTGGGATAGAATATTATGGGATGGGGGAGTGTTTGATGGCGGATCATGGGATAGCATATTATGGGATGGGGGGAGGGGATCGTGAAATGGGGGACCATGGGAGAGCGCGTTAGGGGAAGGGGGAGTAGGAGATGGGGGATCATGGGATAGAGTATTACGGGATGGGGGGTCATGGGGTAGCTTATTATGGGATGGGGGATTAAGGGGTAGGGGATACGGGATGGATGGGGGTATTATGGGATGGGGGTGTGCGGGATATGGGGGTTATGGGGGATGTGGGAGTTATGGGGATGTGGGGAGATATGGGAGGATATGGGGGGGATATGGGGGATATGGGGGGTATGGGAATATGGGGGATATGGGGGATATGGGGATATGGGGGATATGGGGGGGATGTAGAGGGATATGGGGGGTATGGGAATATGGGGGGATAAGGGGGGTATGGGAATATGGGGGATATGGGGATATGGGGATATGGGGGGGATATGAGGGGGATGTAGAGGGATATGGGGGGTATGGGAATATGGGGGGATAAGGGGGGGGATATGGGGGAATATGGGGGTTATGGGAATGTGGGGGATATGGGAGGGTGTAGGGGGATATGGGGGCATATGGGGAGATGTGGGGGCACATGGGGGATATGGGGGAGATATGGGGGATGTGGGGGACGTGGGGACATGGGGGATATGGGGGATAAGGAGGAGAGTATGGGGGAATATGAGGGATATGGGGGATATGGGGGCATGTGGGAGGGGATATGGGGGACATGGGAGTATGGGGGATGTGGGGAATATGGGGGTTCTGGGGGGATATGGGGGGATGTGGGGGGATGTGGGGGAGGTGGGGGATGTGGGGGATGTGGTCTGGGGACATAGGGGGACATGGGGGGACATGGGGGTGATGGGGTGTATGGAAGAACAGGGAGTGGGGATGGGGGTTATGGGGTGACGTGGGGTGGGGACACGGCGGGGATGAGGGGAGATGGGGGGATGTGGGGTGGGGGCATGCGGGGACATGCGTGTCTGACAGGCATGTCCCACACACGTGTTCTGTGTGCTCTGGGTGTCCCACATGTGCTGTATGTGCAACACACGTGTTCCGCATGCTCTGTGTGTCCCACACGTGTGTTCCATGTGCTGTATGTGATTCACACACGTGTTCATGTGCCGTGTGTCCCACACGTGTTGCATGTGCTGCATGTGTAACGTGTTCTGTGTGCCATGTGTGTCCCACATGTGTTCCACATGCTGTGTGTCCCACACATTTTCCATGTGCTGTGTGTGTCCCACACGCGTGTTCCACGTGCTGTGTGTTTCCCACACATTTTCCACGTGCTGTGTGTGTTCTGCATGCCTGTTCCACATGCCATGTGTGTCCCACATGCGTTCTACATGCCATGTGTGTCCCACACACACGTGTTCCATGTGCCATGTGTGTCCCACATGTGTATTCCACGTGCCGTGTGTGTCCTGCACGCGTGTTCCACATGCTGTTCTGTGTGTCCTGCATGCCTGTTCCACGTGCCGTGTCCCACACGTGTGTTCCACGTGCCGTGTGTGCCCCACACACATGTTCCACGTGCCGTGTGCGCCCCACACGCGTGTTGTGTGCCCGCAGATGCCCGCCCTGCTGCAGGAGCGCAGCGCCCGGCCGTGGCTGCTGCTGGGCCTGCACTGCCTTGGGCTGATCAGCGGCTGGGCGGCGCTGGCTGGGCTGGCACTGCTGGAGGACAGCGGGGCGCTGTGACACAACTGGGACCTACTGGGAACAACTGGGACCTACTGGGACCTACTGGGGACAACTGGGACCTACTGGGACCAATTAGAACTTACTAGGACCAACTGGGCACAACTGGGTATAACTGGACACTGCTGGAGGACAGCGGGGCGCTGTGACACAACTGGGACCTACTGGGACCTACTGGGACTCAACTGAGCACTACTGGGACCAATTGGGACCAACTGGGACCTACTGGACACGACTGGGACCTACTGGGACCAACTGGGCACTACTGGGTATAAATGGACACTGTTGGAGGACAGCGGGGCTCTGTGACACAACTGGGACTTACTGGGACCCACTGGGGTCTACTGGGACCAACTGGGGACCAACTGGGCACTACTGTGCACTACTGGCACAACTGGGCACTACTGGGTATAACTGGACACTGCTGGAGGACAGCGGGGCTCTGTGACACAACTGGGACCTACTGGGACACTACTGGGACCTACTGGGACCAACTGGGACCAATTGGGACCAACTGGACACAACTGGGACCTACTGGGACCAATTAGAACTTACTAGGACCAACTGGGCACAACTGGGTATAACTGGACACTGCTGGAGGACAGCGGGGCCCTGTGACACAACTGGGACCTACTGGGACCTACTGGGACTCAACTGAGCACTACTGGGACCAATTGGGACCAACTGGGACACAACTGGAACCTACTGGGATCAACTGGGACCAATTGGGACCAGCTGGACACGACTGGGACCTACTGGGACCAATTGGGACCTCC
Organism: Phasianus colchicus; assembly: GCF_987193195.1. Lineage (NCBI taxonomy): Eukaryota > Metazoa > Chordata > Aves > Galliformes > Phasianidae > Phasianus > Phasianus colchicus. The sequence continues at coordinate 95,714,797 of NC_143438.1, forward strand.
TGGGACCAACTGGGCACAAGTGGGTATAACTGGACACTGCTGGAGGACAGCGGGGCTCTGTGACACAACTGGGACCAACTGGGACCAATTAGGACCAATTGGGACCAACTGGGGCTTACTGGGACCAACTGGGACCTACTGGACTTCACTGTGTACTACTGGGCACTAGTGGGACACAACTGGGCACTGCTGGAAGGACAGGGGAGCTCTGTGACACAACTGGGAACAACTTGGGCCAACTGGGACCTACTGGGCACTACTGGGACCAACTGGGGACCAACTGTGCACTACTGGCACTACTGGCACTACTGGGAGGACAGCGGGGCTCTGTGACACAACCGGCCCTACTGGGCGCTACTGGACATTACTGGGACCAACTGGGACAGAACTGGAAGCAGATGGGCACTACTGGGCACTACTGGGACCTACTGGGACCTACTGGGCACAGCTGGGACACAACTGGGTCAGCATTGGGCACAACTGGATGCTGCTGGGCACAACTGGGCACAGCTGGGACACAACTGGGACACCGATGGACCCGATGGCACCAATGGCACCAAATGGCATCAGTGTCACCAACGGAACTGAGCTCTCAGTGACACCGATGTCCCCAGTGTCCCCAATGTCCCCAGTATCACCAGTAACACCAGTGTCCCCAGTGATCCCAGTGTCCCCAGTGACACCAATGTCACCAATGTCCCCGCTGTCCCCACTGCCCCCAGTGATCCCAATGTCCCCAGTGTCCCCAGAGTCACCAATGACACCAATGTCCCCAGTGATCCCAATGGCCCCAATGTCACCAACATCCCCAGTGTCACCAATGTCCCCAGTGTCACTGGTGGCATCAATTTCACCCATGACACCAATGTCACCAATGGCACCAATGACACCAGTGACCCCAGTGTCCCCAGTGCCACCAATGGCAGCCATGACATCAATGACCCTGATGACACCAGTGACACCAATGACACCAATGTCACCAATGACACCAATGTCCCCAGTGATCCCAGTGTTCCCAGTGACACCAATGGCCCCAATGTCACCAAAGGCACCGATGTCCCCATTGTCACCATTGTCCCCAGTGTCCCCAGTGATCCCAATGCCCCCAATGTCACCAACATCCCCAGTGTCCCCAATGTCACCAATGGCTCCCAGTATCACTGGTGACATCAATTTCACCCATGACACCAATGTCACCAATGGCCCCAATGACACCAATGTCTCCAGTGACACCAGTGTCACCAATGTCCTCAATGTCCCCAGTGATCTCAGTGGCCCTAATGGCACCGATGGCACTGATGGCACCAATGGCTCCAGTGTCCCCAATGTCCCAGTGGTACCAATGTCCCCAATGTCCCCAATGCCACCAATGGCTCCTCTGTCACCAATCTCCGCAGTGTCACCAAAGTCCCCAATGTCCCCAGTGACACCAATGCTACTGGTGGCATCAGTGACACCAATCTTCCCATTGCGACCAATGTCCCCAGTGTCCCCATGTCACCAATGTCATCAGTGGCTCCACTGTCACCAATCTCCTCAATGTCACCAAAGTCCCCAGTGTCATCAATGGCTCCAGTGTCACCAATGTCCCCAGAGTCACCAATGTCACCAATGTCACCAAATGTCCCAATCGCACCAGTCACCAGTGACCCCAATGGCACCAAAGTCACCAATGTCACCAACGTCCCGATCGCACCAAAGTCATCAGTGTCACCAATGTCACCAGTGTCCCAATGGCCCCAATGTCACCACTGACCCTAATGGCACCAATGTCACCAAATGTCCTGATGGCACCGAAGTCACCAATGTCACCAAATGTCCCGATGGCACCAATGGCACCAGTGTCACCAAATGTCACCAAAGTCACCAATGTTACCAATGTCCCACAGACACCAAAGTCACCAATGACCCCAATGTCACGAAATGTCCCAATGTCACCAAAGTCACCGAAGTCACCAAATGTCCCGATGGCACCAATGTCACCAGTGCCACCAATACCACCAACGTCCCATGGATGCGGTGTGATCCTGAATGAGTCTTTGGCCTTGGTTCTATGGGGCAGCGGGGCCGATCTATGGGGCAGAGCTCCATTCTATGGGGCAGTGGAGCCGATCTATGGGGTTGAACTCCAATCTATGGGGCAGCAGGGACAATCGATGGGGCAGAGTTCCATTCTATGGGGCAGCGGGGCCCATCTATGGGGCAGAGCTCCGTTCCATGGGGCAGAGGGGCCAATCTATGGGGTTGAACTCCAATCTATGGGGCAGCAGGGCCAATCTATGGGGCAGAGCTCCATTCTATGGGGCAGAAGAGCCAATCTATGGGGCAGAGCTCCGTTCTATGGGGCAGAGGAGCCAATCTATGGGGTAGAATTCCATTCTATGGGGCAGAAAGACCAATCTATGGGGCAGACCTCCATTCTATGGGGCAGAAGAGCCAATCTATGGGGCAGAGCTCCGTTCCATGGGGCAGAGGAGCCAATCTATGGTGTAGAATTCCATTCTATGGGGCAGAAAGGCCAATCTATGGGGCAGACCTCCGTTCTATGGGGCAGAGGGGCCGATCTATGGGGCAGAAAGGCCTATCTATGGGCAGAGGGGACGATCTATGGGGTAGAACTCCATTCTATGGGGCAGAAAGGCCGATCTATGGGGCAGAGCTCCATTCTATGGGGCAGAGGGGCCGATCTGTGGGGCAGAGATCCAATGTATGGGGCAGCGGGGCCCATAGTGACCCTATAACAACCCCATAGTCACTCCATTACAGTTCCATCGTGACCCCATAGAGCCTCATAAGGATCCCATAGTGACCCATTAGACCCCATAACGGCTCCATACAGACCCCATAACAGCTCCACCTGACCCCATAACAGCTCCACCTGACCCCATAACAGCTCCATACAGACCCCATAACAGCTCCATACAGACCCCATACAGCTCCATACAGACCCCATAACAGCTCCACCTGACCCCATACAGCTCCATACAGACCCCATAACAGCTCCATACAGACCCCATACAGCTCCATACAGACCCCATAACAGCTCCACCTGACCCCATACAGCTCCATACAGACCCCATAACAGCTCCACCTGACCCCATACAGCTCCATACAGACCCCATAACAGCTCCATACAGACCCCATAACAGCTCCACCTGACCCCATAACAGCTCCATACAGACCCCATACAGCTCCATACAGACCCCATAACAGCTCCACCTGACCCCATACAGCTCCATACAGACCCCATAACAGCTCCATACAGACCCCATACAGCTCCATACAGACCCCATACAGCTCCATACAGACCCCATAACAGCTGCACCTGACCCCATAACAGCTCCATACAGACCCCATACAGCTCCATACAGACCCCATAACAGCTCCATACAGACCCCATAACAGCTCCACCTGACCCCATACAGCTCCATACAGACCCCATAACAGCTCCATACAGACCCCATAACAGCTACACCTGACCCCATAACAGCTCCATACAGACCCCATACAGCTCCATACAGACCCCATAACAGCTCCACCTGACCCCATACAGCTCCATACAGACCCCATAACAGCTCCATACAGACCCCATACAGCTCCATACAGACCCCATAACAGCTCCATACAGACCCCATACAGCTCCATACAGACCCCATAACAGCTCCACCTGACCCCATACAGCTCCATACAGACCCCATAACAGCTCCATACAGACCCCATAACAGCTCCATACAGACCCCATAACAGCTCCACCTGACCCCATACAGCTCCATACAGACCCCATACAGCTCCACCTGACCCCATAACAGCTCCATACAGACCCCATACAGCTCCATACAGACCCCATAACAGCTCCATACAGACCCCATACAGCTCCATGCAGACCCCATACAGCTCCATGCAGACCCCATACAGCTCCATACAGACCCCATAACACTCCCATCCTGACCCCATAACAGCTCCATACAGACCCCATAACACTCCCATCCTGACCCCACAGAACTGCACAGTGACCCCATAACTATTTGGTTCCGAACCAAAGAACTCAGCTGTGACCCCATAAAAGCCCCATAGCAGCCCCAGACTCATTCCATAGAGACCCCATAGGAGCCCCACATTGACCCCATACAGCACCACAGTGACCCCATAGCGATCCACGTGACACCATAATAACCCCATAGTGACCCCATAGGAATACATAGGGATCCCAGAGTGACCCCAAAACTGCCACATAGTGACCCCAAAGAGCTCCAGAGTGACCCCATAACAGCCCAAAGAGAACCCATAGAACCCCATAGGGATCCCATAGGGACCCATTAGTAGCCTCATAGTGACCCCATAGAATCCCATCATCACCCCATAGCAGTTCCATCCTGACCCCATAAAGCTTCTATGAACCCAAGGGAACCAATGGAAACAACGGAACCAATGGAACCAAGGGAACCAACAGAACCAATGGAACCAATGGAACCAATGGAACCAATGGAACCAATGGAACCAACGGAACCAATGGACCCAATGGACCCAATGGAACCAATGGACCCAATGGAACCAATGGAACCAATGGAACCAATGGAACCAATGGAACCAATGGAACCAATGGAACCAACGGAACCAATGGACCCAATGGACCCAATGGACCCAACGGAACCAATGGAACCAATGGAACCAATGGAACCAATGGAACCAATGGAACCAATGGAACCAACGGAACCAATGGACCCAATGGACCCAATGGAACCAATGGACCCAATGGACCCAATGGAACCAATGGAACCAATGGACCCAATGGACCCAATGGAACCAATGGAACCAACGGAACCAACGGAACCAATGGACCCAATGGAACCAATGGAACCAATGGAACCAATGGAACCAATGGACCCAATGGAACCAACAGAACCAACGGACCCAAGGGAACCAAGGGAACCAATGGAACCAATGGAACCAATGGACCCAATGGAACCAATGGAACCAATGGAACCAACGGAACCAATGGACCCAATGGAACCAACGGAACCAATGGAACCAATGGACCCAATGGAACCAATGGAACCAATGGACCCAATGGAACCAATGGAACCAATGGAACCAACGGAACCAATGGACCCAAGGGAACCAACGGAACCAATGGAACCAATGGACCCAATGGAACCAATGGAACCAATGGACCCAATGGACCCAATGGACCCAACGGAACCAATGGACCCAATGGAACCAATGGAACCAATGGACCCAATGGAACCAACGGAACCAATGGAACCAATGGACCCAATGGACCCAATGGAACCAATGGAACCAATGGACCCAATGGAACCAATGGAACCAATGGAACCAATGGACCCAATGGAACCAACGGAACCAATGGACCCAGTGGAACCAACCGAACCAATGGACCCAATGGAACCAACGGAACCAACGGAACCAAGGGAACCAACGGAACCAATGGACCCAATGGAACCAATGGAACCAATGGAACCAACGGAACCAATGGAACCAATGGAACCAATGGACCCAATGGAACCAATGGAACCAATGGAACCAATGGAACCAACGGAACCAATGGACCCAATGGAACCAATGGAACCAACAGAACCAATGGAACCAAGGGAACCAACGGAACCAACAGACCCAAGGGAACCAAGGGAACCAAGGGAACCAATGGGACCAATGGACCCAATGGAACCAACAGAACCAATGGAACCAAGGGAACCAACAGAACCAATGGACCCAATGGACCCAATGGACCCAATGGAACCAACGGAACCAATGGACCCAACAGACCCAGTGGAACCAAGGGAACCAATGGAACCAATGGACCCAATGGAACCAATGGAACCAATGGAACCAACGGAACCAATGGAACCAATGGACCCAATGGAACCAATGGAACCAATGGAACCAATGGAACCAATGGACCCAACGGAACCAATGGACCCAATGGAACCAATGGAACCAATGGACCCAATGGAACCAACGGAACCAATGGAACCAATGGACCCAATGGACCCAATGGAACCAATGGAACCAATGGACCCAATGGAACCAATGGAACCAATGGAACCAATGGACCCAATGGAACCAACGGAACCAATGGACCCAGTGGAACCAACCGAACCAATGGACCCAATGGAACCAACGGAACCAACGGAACCAAGGGAACCAACGGAACCAATGGACCCAATGGAACCAATGGAACCAATGGAACCAACGGAACCAATGGAACCAATGGAACCAATGGACCCAATGGAACCAATGGAACCAATGGAACCAATGGAACCAACGGAACCAATGGACCCAATGGAACCAATGGAACCAACAGAACCAATGGAACCAAGGGAACCAACGGAACCAACAGACCCAAGGGAACCAAGGGAACCAAGGGAACCAATGGGACCAATGGACCCAATGGAACCAACAGAACCAATGGAACCAAGGGAACCAACAGAACCAATGGACCCAATGGACCCAATGGACCCAATGGAACCAACGGAACCAATGGACCCAACAGACCCAGTGGAACCAAGGGAACCAATGGAACCATTGGGCCCAACGGAACCAACGGAACCAATGGAACCAATGAACCCAGTGGAACCAACCGAACCAATGGAACCATTGGGCCCAACGGAACCAACGGAACCAATGAACCCAGTGGAACCAACCGAACCAATGGAACCATTGGGCCCAATGGAACCAATAGAATCAATGGAACCAATGGACCTAACAGAACAAATGGACCCAATGGACCCAACGGAACCAATGGACCCAATGGAACCGATGGCACCAATGGACCCAATGGACCCAGCGGAACCAATGGACCCATCAGAACCAATGGACCCAATGGACCCAACAGAACCAATGCCACCCTTGGGTTCTGGGTGTCAGAAGGGTGAAGCTCAGCTCCAAGCATCCCCAGAGGGCCTTTGCTTTCAGACGCTCGTTCCATTGCATTTATTAATTGAGGTATTAATTATTAAGCGTTAGACGAGCTCACGTGCTGTTGTGATGTGTGTGAATTGCAGAGCATGGGTGGGCTGGGGGCTGCTGGGACGTGGGGACGTCTGTGGGGACAGAAGTGGGGACATCAATGGGGACATCACTGGGGACATGGGGACAGCATGGGGACATCAATGGGGACAATAGTGGGGACATTAATGGGAACATTAATTGGGAAATAATTGGGGACATCAATGGGGACAATAGTGGGGATATTGGGTACATCATTGGGGCCATCAGGGACATTAATGGGGATATGGGGACATTGGGGACATCGTTGGGGACATTGGGGACATCAATGGGGACAGAAATGGGACATCATGGGGACATCAATGGGGACATCATTGGGGACATTGGGGACATCAATGGAGACATTAATGGGGATATGGGGACATTGGGGACATTGTTGGGGACATTGGGGACATCAACGGGGACATTAATGGGGATATGGGGACTTTAGGGACATCGTTGGGGACATTGGGGACAGAAATGGGGACAGAAATAAGGACAGAAATGGGACATCAATGGGGACATCATTGGGGACATCGGGGACATCAACGGGGATATTGGGGACATGGGGATATCAATGGGGACAGCAGTGGGGACAGCAGTGGGGACATCATGGGGACATCAATGGGGACATTATGAGGACATTAATGGGGACATGGGGATATGGGGTCATCAGTGGGGTCATCGGTGGGGACATCAATGGGGACATTAATGGGGATATGGGGACATCAACGGGAACATCAGTGGGGACAGAAGTGAGGACACTGGGGACATCAGTGGGGACATGGGGATATGGGGACATCATGGGGACATTAATGGGGACATGGGGATATGGGGACATCATGGGGACATTAATGTGGGGATATTAATGTGGGGACATTAATGGGGATATGGGGACATCATGGGGACATCAGTGGGGACATGGGGATATGGGGACAGAAGTGGGGACAGCAGTGGGGACATCAGTGGGGACATTGGGGTCATCAGTGGGGACACTGATGGGGACATCAATGAGGGCATCAGTAGGGACAATGTCGGGACATTAATGTGGGGATATTAATGTGGGGACATTAATGGGGATATGGGGACATCATAGGGACACCGATGGGGACATCAATGGGGATATGGGATATCAGGCCATTGGGATATGGGATTTGGGATTAGCAATATGGGATATGGGATATAGTATATAGTCCATTGGGATATGGGATATGGGATGCGGGATATGTGGATATGGGATATGGGATATGGATATGGGATATGGGGAAATGGGATATGGGATGTGGGGATATGGGGATACGGGATGTGGGATGTGGGGATATGGGGATACGGGATGTGGGATATAGATATCGGATGTGGGATGTGGGATATTGGGATATGGGATACAGAATATGTTATATGGATAAGGGATGTGGGATATGGGATATGGATATGGGACATAGGATTTGGGGCCATTGGGATATGGGATATGAGATAAGGGATATGGGATATAGGATATAGAGCTATTCCGATATGGGATTTGGGATATGGGATATAGGGCCACTGGGACATGGGATTTGGGATATAGAATATGGGATACAGGATATAGTCAGTTGGGTTATATAGGAAATGGGATATGACATTTGGAATATGGGATATATGATATGGGATATGGAGCCATTGGGATACAGGGCCATTGGAATATACATATAGAATATGGGACATGGGGCCATTGGGACATAGGGTATAGGATATAGGGCCGTTGGGATTTTGGGATTTGGGACCTTGGGGTCCAGTGACGCAATAAGAGCGGCACACAGGAGGGGCAGCAGCCCAGCGGCCCAGTGGCCTAATGGACAAGGCATCAGCCTCCGGAGCTGGGGATTGTGGGTTCGAGTCCCACCTGGGTCGGGTTTGCTTCCCGCTGGGCGGCGTTCGGGCGTCGGCCCCTTTAACGACCCTAAAAGGGGGGGGCTTCCCCTGAGGGGTGTTTTTTATTTTTTTTTGTGGGGGGGGGGGGGAGGGGATTTCTGAGGTGCTTATGGGGTCACAGAGGCCCTTATGGGGTCCTTATAGGGGTGGGTGGGTGGGGGGGAGGGTTTATGGGGTCCTTATGGGGTTGGGGGGTTTTATGGGGTCCTTATGGGGTGGGGGGGGGGTTATGGGGTCCTCATGGGGGTGGGGGGTTTTATGGGGTCCTTATGGGGTCATAGTGGTTTTTATGGGGTCCTTAGAGGGTGGGGGAGGGCTTTATAGGGTCCTTATGGGGTCATAGAGGCCCTTATGGGGTCCGTATGGAGTTGGGGGGGGCTTTATGGGGTCCTTATGGGGTCATTGAGGCCCTTATGGGGTCCTTATGGAGTGGGGTGGGAGGTTTATGGGGTCCTTATGGGGTTGGGGGGTTTTATGGGGTCCTTATGGGGTCATAGTGGTCCTTATGGGGTCCTTAGAGGGTAGGGGGGGGGCTTATAGGGTCCTTAGGGGGTCACAGAGGCCCTTATGGGGTCCTTATGGGGGTGGGGGGTTTTATGGGGTCCTTATGGGGTCATAGTGGTCCTTATGGGGTCCTTAGAGGGTGGGGGGGGGGCTTATAGGGTCCTTAGGGGGTCACAGAGACCCTTATGGGGTCCTTATGGAGTGGGGTGGGGGGTTTATGGGGTTCTTATGGGGTTGGGGGGTTTTATGGGGTCCTTATGGGGTCATAGTGGTCCTTACGGGGTCTTTGAGGAGGGAGAGGGGGGGCTTTATAGAGTCCTTATGGGGTCACACAGGCCCTTATGGGGTCCTTATGGGGTGGGGTGGGGTTTATGGGGTCCTTTATGGGGTCCTTATGGGGTAGGGGCGGCTTTATAGGGTTCTTATGGGGTCATAGAGGTTCTTATGGGCTCCTTATGGGGTCATAGAGCTCCTTATGGGTTCCTTATGGGGTTGGGGGGGTTTATAGAGTCCTTATGGGGGCATAGAGGTCCTTTATGGGGTCCTTATGGGGTACGGGGGTCTTTGTGGGGTCCTTATGGGGTCATAGAGGCCCTTACGGGGTCCTTATGGGGTGGGGTCCTTAGGGGTGGGGTGGGGGGTTTATGGGGTCCTTATGGGAGTGGGGGGTTTATGGGGTCCTTATGGGATCATAGAGGTCCTTGTGGGGTCCTTATGGGTTGGGGTCCTTATGGGGTGGGGGGGACTTTATGGGGTCCTTATGGGGTCATAGAGGTCCATATGAGATCGCTATGGGGTCAGGGGGGTCTTTATGGGATCCTTATGTGGTGTGGGGGGGCCCCTATGGTGTCCTGACGGGACTTCCGGTTCTGACCCCTCCCCTTTCCGGAGGTAGCCCCTCCCTTTCCGGTGCAATCCCCACCCATTTCCTGTGCCGCCTTCCCCCTCCCCATCTTCCCGTTGCCCCATCTCTTCCGGTTTCTATTCCCTACAATTTCCGGCATTAACCCCTCCCCTTCCGCTCCTCTCCCCCTCTACTTCCGTTCCACTTCCGGTTTCCACCGCTACCGGCGATGTTTCACGGCGTTGCGGTTCCGGCCGCGGCGGGAGGTGAGCGGGGGGGGGGGGCGGAGGGGTAAGGCGGGGGGGCGCAGAAGGGGGTGTGAGGGGGGGGCTGGGGGGGGTCGTTGGGCCCCGGTATTTAACGCTCCCCCCCCCCTCTCTATAGGGCCAGCCAATAAAGCGGAGCTGTATGAGGTGAGCGGGAGGGGGGGGGCAGTGGGAATTGGGGGGGGCACAGGAAAATGGGGGGGGCACAGAGGAAATGGGGGGGCACAGGAGAATGTGGGGGCACAGGGGAATTGGGGGGTGCAGGAGAATGGGGGGGTGGAAATTTGGGGGGGGCTTGAGGGATGGGCGGTGGGCAGGAGAATTGGGGGGGCAGGAAAATGGGGGGGGCACAGGGGAAAGGGGGGGTACAGGAGAATGGGGGGCAGGTTGGGGGGCAAGGAAATGGGGGGGACTGAGAAATGGGGGGGCACAGGGGAAATGGGGGGTTATAGGAGAATAGGGGAATTTGGGGGGGGCGAGGAAGTGGGGGGGGGACAGGGGAAATGGGGGGGCAGAGGGGAAATGGGGGGGTAGAGGAGAGTGGGGGGGGCACAGGGGATTTGGGGGGGTACAGGAGAACGGGGGGGTGGGAATTTGGGGGGGTTGGGGGATGGGCAGTGGGCAGAAGAATTGGGGGGGGCAGGAAAATGGGGGGGCACAGGGGAAATGGGGGGTACAGGAGAATGGGGGGGGACAGGGGAATGGGGGGGGACAAAGGAAATGGGGGGTATAGGAGAATGGGGGGGCAGTTTGGGGGGCAAGGAAACGGGGGGGACTGAGAAATGTGGGGGGGCACAGGGGAAATGGGGGGGGAATTTAGGGGGGACTGAGAAATGGGGGGGGCACAGGGGAAATGGGGGGGTTATAGGTGAATGGGAGGGGAATTTGGGGGGGGCAAGGAAATGGGGGGGACAGGGGAAATGGGGGGGCAGAGGAGAGTGGGGGGGCACAGGGGATTTGGGGGGGTACAGGAGAATGGGGGGGTGGGAATTTGGGGGGGGCAAGGAAATGGGGGGGCTGAGAAATGGAGGGGTGTAGGAGAATGGGGGGCACAGGGAAATTGGGGGGGGTACAGGAGAATGGGGGGGGGTGGGAATTTGGGGAGAGGACAGGAAAATGGGGGGGGCCAGGGGAAATGGGGGGGGGAACAAAGGAAATGGGGGGTATAGGAGAATGGGGGGGGAGTTTTAGGGGGGCAAGGAAATGGGGGGGGAACAGGGGAGATGGGCATTGGGGGGGATTTTCGGGTGGGGGGGGAGGAGAATAGGGGGAAATGGGGAGATTTTGGGGTGGGGGGGACACAAGAGAATGGGGGGGGCAATGGGGAATAGGGGGGAAATTGGGGTAGGGGGGCAGAGGGGAAATGGGGGGGTATAGGAGAGTGGGGGGGGCACAGGGGAATTGGGGGGGTTCAGGAGATTGGGGGGGTGCAGGGGAAATGGGGGGGCAATGGAATTGGGGGGGTCGGGGGATGGGGGGGGAAAGGAAAATGGGGGGGAATGGCAATCTGGGGGGGGGAAAGGGAATGGGGGGGGCACAGGAGAACGGAAGGGGGGGAATGGGAAATGAGGGGGGGGGCAGGAAGATGGGGGGGAATTGGAATGGGGGAATGGGGGGGGGACTGGAATGGGGGGGTCCAGAGGAATGGGGGGGGGGCACAGGAGAATGGAAGGGGGGAATGGGAAATGGGGGGGGGACAGGAGAATTGGGGGGGAGGCTGGGGGGGCAGTGGGAGGGATTTTGGGGTGGGGGGGGCAGGAAAATGGGGGGGCAATGGGGAACGGGGGGGCCATGGGGGGGGACAGGAGAATTGGGGAATGGGGAAGGGGGGGCATTGGGGGGGAAATTGGGGTGGGGGGGACAGAAGAAATGGGGGGGGAATGGGGGGGGGGAATGGGGGAGAAATTGGGATGGGGGGACAGGAGAATGGGGGGGCATTGGGGGGGATTTTCAGGTGGGGGGGCAGGAGAATGGGGAATGGTGGGGGATTTTGGGGTGGGGGGGACAGGAAAATGGGGGGCAATGGGGAGGAATTGGGGGGGGCAGGAGAATGGAGGGGGATTGGGGGGGCAATGGGGGAATTTTTAGGTGGGGGCGGACAAGAGAGTGGGGGTGGGAATGGAGGCTTTTGGGGTGGGGGGGCAGGAGAATGGAGGAGCAATGGGAAATCGGGGGGGAAATTGGGGTGGGGGGGGCGGAGAATTGGGGCAGGGAATGGGGGGGCAATGGGAGGGGGGTCAACGGGGGGGATATTGGGGTGGGGGGGGACGGGAAAGCAGGGGGGGCAATGGGAAATGGGGGGGGCAATGGGGGGGATTTTTGGGTGGGGGGGACAAGAGAATGGGGGGGGAATGGGGGATAATGGGGGGGATTTTGGGGTGGGGGGGGCAGAATTGGGGGGGCAATGGGAGGATTTGGGGGGGGCAGGAGAATGGAGGAGCAATGGGAAATGGGGGGAATTTGGGTGGGGGGGGACAGGAGAATGGGGGGGCAACGGGGGGATATTGGGGTGGGGGGGCAATGGGGAAAAGGGGTGGCAATGGGGGGGATTTTGAGGTGGGGGGGACAGGGGAATATGGGGGGGGGCAATGGGGAATGGGGGGGGCAACGGGGGGATTTTGGGGTGGGGGGGACAGGAGAGTGGGGGGCAATGGGGAATGGGGGGGCAATGGGGGGAAATTGGGGTGGGGGGGCAGGAGAATGGGGGGGAGTGGGGGGGCAATGGGGATTTTGGGGTGGGGGGACGGGAATACAGGGGAGCAGTGGGAAATGGGGGGCAATGGGGGAGATTTTGGGGTGGGGGGGCAGAACTGGGGGGGGGCAATGGGGGATTTTGGGGGGGCAGGAGAATGGAGGAGCAATGGGAAATGGGGGGGAAATTGGGGTGGGGGGGGACAGGAGAACTGGGGGGGGGAATGGGGAGCAATGGGGGGGGCAACGATGGGGGGATTTTGGGGTGGGGGAGGCAATGGGGAAATGGGGGGGGGTCTGTGTGTCTGTGTTGGTGGGTGGGTTTGAAGATTTGAGGCGGGGGGGGGGGGGTCCCAATTTTAAACACTCCCCCCCACACCGCTGTGATTGACAGGAGGTGAAGCTGTACAAAAATGCACGCGAGCGTGAGAGGTGGGGGACGCCCCCAAAATCCCCCCCCCCCAAATAATACCCCCCATCCCCACAAAATACCCCCCCAACTGCCCCAACACCCCCCCAATTACCCCCCCATCCCAAAAGATACCCCCCCAAATACCCCCCAACCCCCCAAATGCCCCCCAAATATCCCCCCAAATACCCCCCCATCCCATAACGTACACCCCCAAATAACCCCCAACCCCCCAAATACCCCCTAACTGCCCCAATGCCCCCCAATTACCCCCGATCCCAAAAGATGCTCCCCTAAACCCCCCCATATACCCCAATACCTCCCAAATACCCCCCATCCCAAAACATACCCCCCCGAAATAACTCCCAACCCCCCAAATACCCCCCAAGTCCCCCAATACCCCCCAATTACCCCTCAATTGCCCCCCCATCCCACAAAATACCCCTCCCAAATACCTTCCCAACTACCCCAATACACCCCAAATTCTCCCATCCCACAAAATACCCCCAACACCCCCCAATACCCCCCCCAAATACCCCATCCCCCCAATACCTCCCCAAATACCCCACACCCCCCCAAAATACCCCCCAGCAGCCCCCAAATACCCCCCCCAACTGCCCCAATACCCCCCAATTACCCCCATCCCAAAAGATACCCCCTCAAATACTCCTCCAAACCCCCAAATACCCCCCACCAGCCCCCAAATACCCCCTAACTGCCCCAATACCCCCCAAGTGCCCCCATCCCCCCAATTATTGCCCCAACTGCCCCAATACCCCCCAAATACCCCCCATCCCTGCAAAATACCCCCCAAATAACCCCCCACCCCACAGAATACCCCCGCCAGCCCCCAATAACCCCCACAACTACCCCTTGTCCCCCCAAAATACCCCCCAACTGCCCCCAAATACCCCCATCCCCCCAATTCCCCCCCCAACTGCCCCAATACCCCCCAATTGCCCCCCATCCCAAAGATACCCCCACAAATACCCCCCCATCCCCACAAATAGCCCCCAAACTGCCCCAATATACCCCAAATACCCCCCATCCCACAAAATACCCCCCAACTGCCCCCAAGTGCCCCCCACCCCCCAAATACCCCCCCATCCCACAAAATGCCCCCCCAAATACCCCCAAACTACCCCAATACCCCCCAAATACCCCCCCAAATATCCCCCCACCCCCCAAAGTACCCCCCAAAAGCCCCAACCCCCACCCCCATAATTCCCCCCCCACCTCCCCATAATACCCCCCCACCCCAAAACAACCCACCCAATCCCCCCCCAACCCCCGTAATTCCCCCCCAACCCCCCCCACCCCAAATAACCCCCCCAGTGCCCCTCCAACCCCATAATTCCCCCCCCCATAATTCCCCCTCCCAACCTCCCCCCCCCGGAATACTCCCCAATTTCCCCCCCCCCCCATAATTCCCCCCCCACCCTGAATGCCCCCCCACCCCCCATAATTCCCCCTCCCAAAACCCCCCCCAAAATCCCTCCCCGCAACCCCCCATAACCCCCCTCCCCACCCTAAACACCCCCCCCCCTCATTGACCCCCCCCTCATTTTTTTCCT